>NC_059224.1:9748281-10370781 GCF_020615455.1 Coregonus clupeaformis | reverse complement strand
TTTTGTTACATTACAGCCTTATTCTAAAATTGATTAAATTACTTTTTATACTCCATCTACACACAATACCTCATAATGACGAAGCGAAAACAGGTTTTTATAATTTTTTGCAAATGTATTACAAATAAAAACAGAAATACCTTATTTACATAAGTATTCAGACCCTTTGCTATGAGACTCGAAATTGAGCACAGGTGCATCCTGTTTCCATTGATCACCCTTGAGATGTTTCTACAACTTGATTGGAGTCCACCTGTGGTAAATTCAATTGATTGCACATGATTTGGAAAGGCACACACCTGTCTATAAAAGGTTTCACAGTTGACAGTGCATGTCAGAGCAAAAACCAAGCCATGAGGTCAAAGGAATTGTCCGTAGAGCTCCGAGACAGGATTGTGTCGAGGCACAGATCTGGGGAAGGGTACCAAAACATTTCTGCAGCAATGAAGGTCCCCAAGAACACAGTGGCCTCCATCATTCTTAAATGGAAGAAGTTAGGAACCACCAAGACTCTTCCTAGAGCCGGCCAAACTGAGCAATCGGTGGAGAAGGGCCTTGTTCAGGGAGGTGACCAGGAACCTGATGGTCACTCTGACAGAGCTCCAGAGTTCCTCTGTGGAGATGGGAGAACCTTCCAGAAGAACAACCATCTCTGCAGCACTCAACCAATCAGGCTTTTATGGTGGAGTGGCCAGACAGAAGCCACTCCTCAGTAAAAGGCACATGACAGCCCGCTTGGAGTTTGCCAAAAGGCACCTAAAGGACTCTCAGACCATGAGAAACAAGATTCTCTGGTCTGATGAAACCAAGATTGAACTTTGGTCTGAATGCCAAGCGTCACGTCTGGAGGAACGCTGGCACCATCCCTATGGTGAAGCATGGTGGTGGCAGCATCATGCTGTGGAGATGTTTTTCAGCGGCAGGGACTGGGAGACTAGTCAGGATCGAGGGAAAGATGAACGGAGCAAAGTACAGAGAGATCATTGATGAAAACCTGCTCCAGAGAGCTCATGACCTCAGACTGGGGTGAAGGTTCACCTTCCAACAGGACAACGACCCTAAGCACACAGCCAAGACAATGCAGGAGTGGCTTCGGGACAAGTCTCTGAATGTCCTTGAGTGGCCCAGCCAGAGCCTAGACTTGAACCCAATCGAACATCTCTGGAGAGACCTGAAAATAGCTGTGCAGCGACGCTCCCCATCCAACCTAACAGAGCTTGAGAGAATCTGCAGAGAAGAATGGGAGAAACTTCCCAAATACAGGTGTGCCAAGCTTGTAGCATCATACCCAAGAAGACTCAAGGCTGTAATCGCTGCTAAAGGTCCTTCAACAAAGTACTGAGTAAAGGGTCTGAATACTTATGTAAATGTGATATTTCCGTTTTTTTTATACATTTGCAAAAATGTCTAAACCTGTTTTTGCTTAGTCATTATGGGGTATTGTGTGTAGATTGATGAGGGGAAAAAAACTATTTAATCAATTTTAGAATAAGGCTGTAACGTAACAAAATGTGGAATAAGTCAAGGGGTCTGAATACTTTCCGAATGCACTGTGCAGATACACACACACACTCCTCACATCTGCATTGAACTTACCCTTCTTTATTGATGTCGCTCTCTTTCTCTATCCCCTCCCCCTACAGCAGGACATGCCGTGGAAGGTGCGGAGGTTTGCTAAGCTGGACATGTCGGCCCGTCTGGAGCTGCAGTCTGCACTGGATGCTGAGATCAGAGCCAAACAGACCATCCAAGACGAACTGAACAAAGTCAAGGCCTCCAACATCTCCACTGAGTGGTACATCCACTGCTGCTCTTACTTAGTTACTTCTACTTTTAAACTCTTACTTAGTCTAAGAACTACACTGAGACTACACTGAATCTTTATTTTTCCAAAAGGGAACATGGGATGCCAGGCACATTAAAATGCAGTACATTGCAATCTGTCAAGAAAGTGCACCTAAACCACCATTGCTCTATTACGCTTGCATGATCTGATTTGACATTGTTGACATTCTCTTGTTCCTCCATCCTCCTCTCTCCTCAGTAAACTGCAGGAGTCGGAGACTAAGAACCAGGACCTGCTGGCTGAGATCGAGAGGCTGAAGAAGGATACAGAGGAGTTCCGCCTGCGCAGGGGTGAGACTGGAACCATCACCTCTGACCTGTGTTACTCCTCTCCATACCATCACCTCTGACCTGTGTTACTCCTCTCCACACCATCACCTCTGACCTGTGTTACTCCTCTCCACACCATCACCTCTGACCTGTGTTACTCCTCTCCATACCATCACCTCTGACCTGTGTTACTCCTCTCCACACCATCACCTCTGACCTGTGTTACTCCTCTCCACACCATCACCTCTGACCTGTGTTACTCCTCTCCATACCATCACCTCTGACCTGTGTTACTCCTCTCCACACCATCACCTCTGACCTGTGTTACTCCTCTCCACCCCATCACCTCTGACCTGTGTTACTCCTCTCCACACCATCACCTCTGACCTGTGTTACTCCTCTCCACACCATCACCTCTGACCTGTGTTACTCCTCTCCACACCATCACCTCTGACCTGTGTTACTCCTCTCCACACCATCACCTCTGACCTGTGTTACTCCTCTCCACACCATGTATTCTATTTGAGTGCCAACCTTTTTGTTTTTCAATGGAATAACTGGACCAACTAAGAAACTTTCAACGTACGAAGCTGGGAGAGCACAACAGTTTTCCACTTTCTCTGTGCTAAAGCCTCTTCTAGTACAGCATGCTGATGTGATGTTTGTCTCTGGTGTGGTTGTCTTGTGTAGGTGTGAAACACCAGGACTCCCAGAACTCTTTCCTGGCCTTCCTCAACGCCCCCACCTCAGCCCTGGACCAGTTCGATGTAAGTAACCATCCTTCAGACTTTACAGACAGAATGTCTCTTAATAATCTGTTCCCAATTCCACTGTCTCTGATCCATTTAAAGATGAGAGGAATTCTTTAATCAACCTTTATCTTTTTTTGTGTGTGTGTGGGTGTTCCTTCCTTCACTTAAAAAAAAAAAAAACACCGATTTTGTTCAGAACATTCATTTTATTTTATTAATTTAGTTTCTTTCATTTGTATGAATATTTGACATCTTGTTTTTATTTGGCTCTCCTTGTTTTCATGTTCTGCTCCATCAGGACTCTTTCTCCTCATCCTCTTCCTCTTTAATTGAGTTTTGGGAAGACGTAAGTTTCTGTTGGGCAGTGGGTGACGTGTGTCTGTGGAGCTATAGGCTGTAGATAGACTATAAGCTAACTAGTTGTTTTCTGTTGGGCAGTGGGCGACGTGTGTCTGTGGAGCTATAGGCTGTAGATAGACTATAAGCTAACTAGTTGCTTTCTGTTGGGCAGTGGGCGACGTGTGTCTGTGGAGCTATAGGCTGTAGATAGACTATAAGCTAACTAGTTGCCTCATAAAGAGAGTGGTGATGTCATTTGATCCAGTGTGAGTTCGTGAACCGTACCCCTCTGTGTTCGTCTGTGTGCGTGTCTGTGAGCATCATAGCTAGTCCTGTGTGAGTTGATGGGCCTACTAGCCAATGAGTCTTCTGTGAATGTAGTAGTAGATCAACATTACCCAGTCTTTGGCTATGTCTCGATTTTCCACATTTCTCCCAAAGTGTCATGAATTTAAAAGCATAGGATTGGCATAAGAATTGGCTAGAGCAGGGCTCTCCAACCCTGTTCCTGGAGAGCTACCCTCCTGTAGGTGTTCTCTCCAACCCTGTTCCTGGAGAGCTACCCTCCTGTAGGTGTTCTCTCCAACCCTGTTCCTGGAGAGCTACCCTCCTGTAGGTGTTCTCTCCAACCCTAGTTGTATCAACCAGCTAAGTATTAGAATCAGGTGTGCTAGATTAGGGTTGTAGTGAACCTACAGGACGGTAGCTCTCCAGGAACAGGGTTGGAGAGCCGTGGGCTCGAGGGAGTTTCAACCGTTTGTTAAATCAATTTGAGAAGGTGTGCAAATGCACACTTCAGAAAAAGGGTGGATAACTGTGACGTAGCCATTGAGTGAGAGTTTGGGCTCCTTGGCTTTTAGCTAAGACTTCAAGTGGAACTGACAGCATGTCATATATGAAACAAACACACAATCATAATATCAGTAAAAAAAATCAAATTCCCAGTTTATGCTACAAAACCAACTTTATATGAGGCATAGTTGGCAGAATAGATGGAAGCAGTTCAATGCATGATCAATGTACTGTAATTCACCAATACATTTCTTGGTAGTCCAACAAATATTGCTATTAGGTTGTAAATCACAGCTGGCCTGGTACATTGTTTGCTCCCTCCAGCCATTCGGGATTCGGTTTTAATGACTCAATATTTTAAACAAAAACTGACTAATGTAACTAAGGCTGGGAATGTCAATACAATGAAACTAGCAAGGGCAATAATCACAAGTCAGTCATAACGTGGCTAATAGTCTAGCTTATCTATTTTTGTAGCAATTTATTTAGCGAGCTTAAAACATGCAGCCTAACATTAGCTAGCTAGCTTCTGGGAGGATGACATGTCATTGGACGAGTGGGTGAGTGGCCAACTTTTCCCCCCCATATATTTTTCTGTGGCTATAGCTAGAGTTGTAGGTGTCATTTGGTTAGCTAGCAAGAAATGTGACTCACTTTGCTAGCTAGCTATTCTGAACTTGAATGACTGTTATCCACAGTTAGCATATCTCTTAGTTGTCAATCAACTGTATTTGGCATCGATCAAAAGGTCAGGGAGGCAGGCAAGTTCCCATTCAATTATTAAAACGTGGGTTGGGACAAGCATGCATTGGCAAGCAAGCTGCAGAAGGGAGAGCCGGCTACTATTCCCCATCGTTTATCAGTGCAATTTTGACGGCCAACTACAAGCTGAAAAAGTTTGAGAGGGTTTATCTACTGTTTCCTCATTAGATTTTAGCTATTTCGCTCTGGCTAACATTAGTTGTTGATCTTGTTGTGGTTGATGTGTATAGGCAACTGAGGGTGAGCGAGCCAACCTTTTCATTGTTGTTTGATCAATGTAAGAGAACTCCCGTGGTATTTACATATTTGCAGAAATCCATTCCGGTGTATTTTGTGGCTTTTTGGCAAATGCTGCCTGAAGATCAGACGCTGTTGCTACTGCCTGTAAACACACAGTCAAAGTGAATGATGACAGGCCCTTGTGACAAATGGCTTGTTTGCATATAGGCCTACTGTAGCTCTGATTTGACTATTGCGCACCGGTCTGTGTAAAGTCCGGTCCTGGGCAAGACAGATGTTTTTGTTAGGTTTTATTTACTGCAGTGTCTATTAATTGTCAAAACGCACGGCTGCTTTCCCACTCTATATTGCTGTAGATATTTCACAAATGCCTTACTCTATGTCATTCCCAAACATTATATGAAAGTATGAAAACTATAAAATTACCATATCTAAGTGGTTACATGTCAGAAAAGGCCTCATATCCTTCCTGGGGGTGTACAGTGCCTTCAAAAAGCATTCACATTTTGTTGTGTTACAGCCTGAATTCTAAATTGATTAAATATTTTTTTTCTAACCCAACTACACACAATACCCCATAATGACAAAGTGAAAACATGTTTTTAGACATTTTTTCAAATGTATTGAAAATGAAATACAGAAATATTTTATTTAAATAAGTATTCACACTCCGGAGTCCATAATTTGTAGAAGCGATTACAGCTGTGGGTCGTTCTGGGTAAGTCTCTAAGACCTTTCCACACCTGGATTGGACAATATTAGCCCGTTTTATTATTTTGTTTATTCTTCAAGCTCTGTCAAGTATTTTTGATTCTGGATCATTGCTAGACAGCCATTTTCAAGTCTTGCCATAGATTTTCAAGATTTAAGTCAAACTTTCACTAGGCCATTCAATGTCGTCTTGGTAAGCAACTCGGGTGTATATTTGGCCTTGTGTTTTAGGTTATTGTCCTGCTGAAAAGTAAATTAGTCCCCCAGTGTCTGTTGGAAAGCAGACTGAACCAGATTTTCCTCTAAGATTTTGCCTGTGTTTATAGCTGTATCCCGTTTCCGTCACAACCATTCAACTCTGTAACTGTTTTAAAATCACCATTGGCCTCATGTTAAAATCCCTGGGTGTATTGATACACCATCCAAAGCCTAGTTAATAACTTCACCATGCTCAAAGGGATATTCAGCGTCTGCTTTTTTTTTCTTCTTTTTTTTTTACACACATCTACCTTCTTTGCAAGGCATTGAACCCTGGTCTTTGTGGTTGAATCTGTGCTTCAAATTCACTACTCGATTGAGGGACCTTACAGATAATTGTACTGTATGTGTGGGGTACAGAGATGGTGTAGTCATAAAAAAATCATGTTAACCACTATTATTGAACACGGAATGAGTCCATGCAACTTATTATGCAATTTGTTAAGCACATTTTTACTCCTGAACTTATTTAGGCTTGCCATGACAAAGAGGTTGAATACTTATTGACTCAAGACATTTCAGCTTTAAATGTTTTATTAATTTCAAAAATGTTCTGCAAACAAAATTCCACTTTGACATTATGGGGTATTGTGTGTAGGGCTGTTGCGGTGACTGTATTACCGCCACACCGGCAGTCATGACCGCAGTAAAATTCCATGTGACCTTTGAGTCACGGTAATCTCCTGTTATGCACTCAGGACGTGCTTCAGTATTACGCAGCTTACTAACAACCATCAGGTCCTAATGGCCTGGTACTCAGGGCTGTATTGTCCCGCTAACCACTGACATCAATGCAAATGCAATCGAAAATCTCATCAAACACTTATCATCAAAACAGTATCATGCTTTTAAAACTCACCTCACTGTGATTATCAATTTGAAGAAAGAAGTTCAACAACAGGTTGAAACTGAGTGTAAAACATGGTCGATGTGTATGTTGTTTCAAAGCCTAACACAACCAAATGGACAGCGCTTTCTAAGGTGATGATTAATTCAAAACACCATATGCATATTATGCACAGGCTTATGAGCCCAAGCCCCCCCCCCCAAAAAAAAACTGTATTATGATTGTGCCATTATACAATAGCCTACCGCATATTAGGCATTGCAGAAAAACATAAAACAAAACTTATTTAAGATATCTTTGGTACATAATTGGTCTAGCCTGTACTCCAAAATAAAACTAATTTGAGTAATCGCCTTTGAGTGTGGACTCGATTATTATGCATACTGGATGGACTGGTTACCTTATGTTACGCTCCAATATTTATATCCACTAGTCTGGGAGAGAACGGAATGGGAAAGATATCCTTTCTATTTTATTCAGCTAAATTCAATTATATTATTCTTACTATAAAATCATATAATATAAAATAATGGCATGGGACTTAAAAGCATATCTTGTCAGCTAAATGAACAAGCCTACAGCCTATGGCATGGAGCATAGCCAGATAACATACAGTAGGCCAACTCGTATGCTGTTCTTCAGAAATACATTTTCTTCAAATCATAATGTTTATTTAAAACGAACTAAAATATATAATGGATTTATTGTAATAGAGTATATTCAATTGATTTATATAAAATAAAATGTAGTGTTGCAAAGGCGGCATCAGCGGCTTGTATGCAGCTTGGAGGCCTGGAGATATTAAACGTGTTTATGTTAACAGTCAATTACTGTGACACCGGCAGTCTTTTGCATGACAATAACCGGCGGACAAAATGTCATGACCGCCACAGCCCTAATTGTGTTTACATTTTGAATTCAGGCTGTAACACAATAAAATGTGGAAGAAGTTAAAGGGTGTGAATACTTTCTGAAGGCGCTGTATATGAACAGATTTTAATAAAATTTCATGTTGCTAAAATGCTGTCAGTTCCACTTTAAAATAATGTTTGTCGACTGAGAGGATTCCTTCCATTTTGTATTTGTATTTATTAAGGATCCCCATTAGTTCCTGCCAAGGCAGCAGCTACTTTTCCTGGGGTCCAGCTAAAATGAAGGCAGTAATATACATTATAATACAATTTTTAAACATTAAAATACATTTTACAACAGATTTCACAATTCATGAAGTGTGTGCCCTCAGGCTACTACTCTACTACAAAACGCCATCCAGGTGTACGTGTGTGGATAGTGTGTATGTTATGTGTGTTTGTACCTGTGTGTGTGACTCTTCACAGTCCTCGCTGTTCCATAAGGTGTATTTTTGTGTTTTTCTAAATCTGATTTTACTGTTTGCGTGAGTTACTTGATGTGGAATAGAGTTCCATGTAGCCATTCACTATACAGACATTCTTTAAAGTCATACTTGGCTTTGAGTCCAGACACTACAGAACATACATCTGTTTAATACCCTGTAATGAGCTTCCCTTCCACACAGTAGTACTATCACGAGTTCCCCTATTAGGCCTAGAGACTGCATCCCAAATGGCACCCTATTCCCTTTGACCAGGGGCTCTGGTGAAAAATAGTGCACTATGTAGGGAATAGGGTGCCATTTGGGACGTTGACAGAGATGACCCAATCCAGGCAGTGACCTTCAGTGCAATGTGGAAAGGACATCTTCAACAGATAGATAGGCTATCATTCCTTTTTAATGTGTCCTATTTAAGAGCCACTTCAGACTTCTCAATGTTTACATCTCTCCAATTCTCCATCCCCCTCTCTGTCTCTCTCCCCCCACTGAAGCGCTCTCCATCCGTTGGGCCAACTAGCAAAGGCAGACGTGTAAGCTAAGCAGCAGTTCTGTGCTTGTTATTTTGTCTGTGCCCAATCACCCTCTGAATCTCAATCCTGTCTGTTGCATGAATGGGAATACATTGTCTGTGTGCATGGGAAAAAGCAACCTTGGACTTTCAAATAAGTTCTATCAAATGCTTCCTTGTAAGGGGTCTGTTACTGTGTGTTTCTAAGGCATGGTGTATGGCCTGCACTGTAGTCCTCCAGTAAGCTACAGTAACCTAGCCTATATGTTGTTGTCCTCCAAGTGGCTTTGTGGATTTCCCCAAACCAAAAGCATGGTTTATGGTGGTGCTGTTCTCTCTGGTGGTACAGTCAGCATGGTCAAAAGGTGATGTGTACCGCTCTTGTCATATGCATGGTTCATGGGTTTGTGGTCCAACCTTTAGGCTTCCTAATGACAATTGACCAATGGGATGGTCAGTCCTATATCTACTACGTGTGTCTCAGTTTTGAGAGCATGGCGCTTGCAACGCCAGGGTTGTGAGTTCAATTCCCACAGGGGACCAGTATGAAAAAAGTATGAAAATGTATGAACTCACTACTGTAAGTCGCTCTGGATAAGAGCGTCTGCTAATTGACTAAAATGTAAATGTAAAATGTATGACCACAATCCCCATTTACCTTTATAATATTGTGCATCTACCTGGTTCAATGGATTTCTTGCTTTTCCCTCTAAGCATGGATGGTGCTTTTTGGTCTCTCTTGGTTTCCTTACTTTCTAACAACTCCCGAACACCATTTCTTCTATGTCCAGCAACACTTCTTTCTTTCTACCTTGCTCTCTCTCTCTCTCTCTTGCTCCCCCCCAGGTGGACTCGGTGGATAACTTCACTCCCTCCAACACCCCATCCAGGGACGAGGACTCCAAGAAGTCTCGCTCACGGTCGCCCTCCATGGCCAGCGACGTGGAGCCCATTGAGGTGAACCCTGAACTTTGACCACTACGCTGGTTTCCCGGCCATAGATTAAATAGGTATATATTGTGCTGTACTCAAATATTTGTCTTTTCCCTCCCTCCAGTTGATAGACCACCCCCCACGCACAGTCCAGACCCCCACCATGCGATCAGGAGGCTATGGTAGTATCGGCCGCTCATCACCCAAGGTAAGACCTGACATCCTTCTAGACTTCCCAAATACCCTTCTACTGTTTTAACCACAGTCAATACTTTGTAATGTCAATCCCATGGACCCGACGAAGACCAGGCTAAGATTAAAATGCTTACCGTTGCTGTATTTAAATAAAATGTCACTTTTTAATGTGTGTGTGCGTGTCCTTTCTGTATTTGTCCTATGTGTTTTGACCGGCCCTCTGTTCTCCCCTGTTTGTCCCATGCAGCCCAAAGCCCACCAGTTTGTGGTGAAGTCCTTCAGTGCTCCCACCAAGTGTAACCAGTGCACCTCTCTGATGGTGGGACTCATCCGCCAGGGCTGCACCTGTGAAGGTAGGAGAAGAGGAGAGAGGGGGAGAGAAAGGGAGAGTGGATAAAAGGGGGAGGAGGAGGAGAGAGGGAGGAAGACAGATGGGAGAATGAGGAGAGCGGGGGAGAAAGGGAGGGAGACTGGGATTTGAGAAAAGGGAGTGAGGGAAACTGAAATGGAAGGAGGAGAAGAAGGCAGGATGGAAGCAGGAAGCGGGACTAGACTGAGGTGTTGGTACATTCTCTTTTGATGCGTGACGTGGCTATAATGGATATAACCCACTCATTCTCTCCTGTCTGGTCCTGTAGTGTGTAACTTCTCATGCCACGTGACATGTGCTGACAAGGCTCCAGCGGTGTGCCCCGTGCCACATGACCAGACCAGGGGGCCGCTGGGCATCGACCCTCAGAGGGGCATCGGCACTGCCTACGAGGGACACGTCAGAGTACGTATGACACAGAAGATTGTTTGTTTATGACCTCTTTTAAAAACTTTGGGTTGACATTTCCTGCTGGAATAAGTCCCTACCTGTGAATTAAAGTGCACATTTAAAAACGTATATTTTACCTTGTATGTATAGCCTCTCTATCTCCAGAGGCTGACCTGTGTGTGTTTGTGAGGTTTGCCTGTTAATGGTGTGTGTATAATAAAATATGTCTCTGTCTGTAGTACTGGGCTGGAACAAAACCCTGCACAACCAATAGCTCCCAAATACAAGGGTTTTTCACCACTGGCCATACTAGGTTGGGTCTATCTGGGAGACTGAAGTGTGTGTCTGTCCCTGTGTGTGTTCCCAGGTGCCCAAGCCCACAGGGGTGAAGAAGGGTTGGCAGCGGGCGGTGGCCGTGGTGTGTGACTTCAAGCTCTTCCTGTACGAGCTGGGAGAGGGCAAGACCACAACGCCCAGTGTGGTCGTCAGTCAGGTCATAGACATGAGGTAAGGACTACAACCTGAGCTCTGTCTGAACTACAACTCCCATAGATGGGAGAAAGCAATGGCTGCTTATCAGAATTACCTCTGGGTTTAGTTCTTTAGTTCACTCTCTCTCCTTCTTTGTTTTCCAGGGATGAGGAGTTTTCAGTCAGCTCTGTTCTGGCATCAGATGTCATTCATGCCAGTCGCAAGGACATCCCATGTATATTCAGGGTAAGCCTTTTATTCATGATTTTTGAATAAATGCATTTATACATTCATACGTTTACTCAGTGATTACTCCCCCACCTGTTCCACAGTCTTCAGATTTCTCAGCTTTTAACAGTACTTCTGCTTTTGTTGTGGGGAGGCCGTTCTGAAAGTTGTCTCCTCTGACCTCTAACCCCTCCAGGTGACGGCGTCCCAGCTCTCCCCCTCCTCCAGTCACAAGCCTTCCATCCTGATCCTGGCCGACAGCGACCATGAGAGGAACAAGTGGGTGGGGCTTGTCAGCGAGCTGCACCGCATCCTCAAGAAGAACAAGCTGAAGGAGCGTTTCGTCTACGTGCCCAAAGAGGCTTACGACAGCACGCTACCGCTCATCAAGACCACGCAGTCCGCCGCTATTATAGGTAGGTGGAGGACACACACACACACAGCCTCTTTATTTTGGCCATGTAGTAAGGAAGTAAATATAGGAACATGAACCAAACTCTGTATCTGACTTTAGTTTGTTGTATACAGCCATTACATGTTCTGCTGCAGTCTCCCTCTGTCATTACCAGGGTTCTAATGACCTCTCTACTGCAGAACAGATGGGGACAGACTTTATGCACCTCGATACCTAGCCCTGCAGTAGACTCTGAATCAAACCTACTCTTGTTGTTTTTTCTTCAGATCACGAGCGTGTTGCCCTGGGCAACGAGGAAGGCCTTTTTGTCATCCATGTCACCAAAGATGGTAAGACTTTAGCACCCACCTGGAGATGGTAAGACTCCAGCACCCACCTGGAGATGGTAAGACTCCAGCACCCACCTGGAGATGGTGAGACTTTAGTACCCACCTGGAGATGGTGAGACTTTAGTACCCACCTGGAGATGGTGATGCACTTTTCCCATTATGCAGTTGAATTCTCACCACATGTTGGCGATCACAGTGGAGTTTTTTTGTCAACTCTCTCTCCCCCTCCTCTCCCCCCCTCTCTCTCCTCCTCCTCCTCTACTTTCCCTCTCTCCCCTCCTCTCTCCCCTCCTCCTCTACTTCCCCTCCCCTCCTCTCTCCCCTCCTCTCCCCTCCCCTCCTCTCTCTCCTCCTCCTCTCTCCCCTCCTGACCTAACAGAGATCATCCGTGTTGGGGACAATAAGAAAGTCCACCACATTGACCTGGTCCCCCAGGAGCAGCTCCTAGCGGTCATCTCCGGCCGTAACCGTCACGTCCGTCTTTTCCCCATGGCCGCGCTGGACGGACGGGAGATGGACTCCTATAAGCTGGCCGAGACCAAGGGCTGCACGGCGCTGGTGTCCGGCTCTGTCCGAAACAACTCCCTCACTTGTCTGTGTGTGGCCATGAAGAGACAGGTCATCTGTTACGAGGTGGGTGGTGGGAGGTGGTAGCAGAAGGGATGGGGTTGGTGGGACTTTGTTTGTTAAGCACTTTTACCAGCCGTTTTTCTATGTTGTCGCTCTTAAGTATGTTACAAATTATGTAATATAACTTTGCTTATAAAATATATTTTAAGCAACTATATAGGCTCTATTTATGGGATTATGAAGGGTCGATTAAGCCTACAAATATTAAAGAATGAACTCACAATATAACAACATGATGGTTCTATATCTCCCAGGTGAACAAGAGCAAGGTGCGCCACCGCCGGCTGCGGGAGCTCCAAACCCCAGGTCCCGTCCAGTGGATGGGTCTCCTGAGCGAGCGGCTGTGTGTGGGCTACCAGGCTGGCTTCACACGCTACAGCGTCCATGGGGACTGTGTCCCGGTCAGCCTGCTGCACCCCGAGGACCACACCCTGGCCTTCATCTCCCAGCAGGCCCTGGACGCGCTGTGTGCCGTGGAGATCTCCTCCAAGGAGCTGCTGCTCTGCTTCTCAGCCATAGGGGTCTACGTGGACTCGCAGGGCCGCCGCTCGCGCCAGCAGGAGCTGATGTGGCCCGCCGTTCCCAACTCCGCCTGTGAGTTCTGAACCAGCACAACAGCCTTAAAGGCTAATTCTGCCACTTTTCAACCTCAGATCCTTCATCTCCAGGACAATACCAGTGTCTACATGTGTGAAACAGTGTATTTCTATGATCTGTGGTTAAACAGATCAGAAGAAAGGTCCTGAAAAAATGCTTCTCTGTGACATCACAGGGTAGGATTAAAAGTAAAAAACAGTGATTTTCAAAACCTGCAACGAGTTTCTAGCCCAAGGGAGGGTATTTTCTTGCTCCCCACGTCACCGCGCATTTCATAGTGTTTGAAAATCACTTTTTAAAATGTTTAAACTTTTGATGATGTCATCGAGTATAACTTTTTTGCTATATATTTTTTTCTACAAAACTTACAAATGTGCCGTTTTCACATGTTGACACTGGTATTGTGCTGGAGATAATGACAATGAGGTTGAAAAGAGGTGGAGTTGGCCTTTAACCTTTTCATAAACCAAGTATTTTATACAAGGTTTAATTTCCCCACTGTTTACAAACAACAGGAACAAAATCAAACAAAGTACACTACCATTCAAAAGTTTGGGGTCACTTAGAAATGTCCTTGTTTTCTAAAGAAAAGCATTTTTTTTGTCCATTAAAATAACATCAAATTGATCAGAAATACAGTGTAGACATTGTTAATGTTGGAAATGGCTATTGTAGCTGATTTTTAATGGAATATCTACATAGGCATACAGAGGCCCATTATCAGCAACCATCAGTCCTATGTTCCAATGGCACGTTGTGTTTGCTAATCCAAGTTTATCATTTTTAAAAGGCTAATTGATCATTAGAAAACACTTTTGTAATTATGTTAGCACAGCTGAAGCAATAAAACTGGCCTTCTTAAGACTAGCATCTGGAGCATCAGCAATTGTGGGTTTGATTACAGAATCAAAATGGCCAGAAACAAAGAACTTTCTTCTGAAACTCGTCAGTCTATTCTTGTTCTGAGAAATGAAGGCTATTCCATGCGAGAAATTGCCAGGAAACTGAAGATCTCGTACAACGCTGTGTACTACTCCCTTCACAGAACAGCGCAAACTGTCTCTAACCAGAATAGAAAGAGGAGTGGGAGGCTCCGGTGCACAACTGAGCAAGAGGACAAATACATTAGTGTCTAGTTTGAGAAACAGACGCCTCACAGGTCCTCAGCTGGCAGCTTCATTAAATAGTACCCGCAAAACAACAGTCTCAACGTCAACAGTGACTCCGGCATGCTGACCTCCTAGGCAGAGTTACAAATAAAAAGCCATATCTCAGACTGGCCAATAAAAATAAAATATTAAGATGGGCAAAAGAACACAGACACTGGACAGAGGAAGATTGGAAAAAAGTGTTAAGGACAGACTAATTGAAGTTTGAGGTGTTCGGATCACAAAGAAGAACAAATGAAAAGATGCTGGAGGAGTGCTTGATGCCATCTGTCAAGCATGGGGGAGGCAATGTGATGGTCTGGGGGGTGTTTGGTGGTGGTAAAGTGGGAGATTTGTACAGGGTAAAAGGGATCTTGAAGAAGGAAGGCTCTCACTCCATTTTGCAACGCCATGCCATACCCTGTGGACGGCGCTTGATTGGAGCCAATTTCCTCCTACAACAGGACAATGACCCAAAGCACAGCTCCAAACTACGCAATAACTATTTAGGGAAGAAGCAGTCAGCTGGTATTCTGTCTATAATGGAGTGGCCAGCACAGTCACCGGATCTCAACCCTATTGAGCTGTTGTGGGAGCAGCTTGACCGTATGGTACGTAAGAAGTGCCCTTCAAGCCAATCCAACTTGTGGGAGGTGCTTCAGGCTGCATGGGGTGAAATCTCTTCAGATTACCTCAACAATACATTTCCTATGCATTTTGCTATATTTCCTATTCAAACTCATTTCATGTATGTTTTCATGGAAAACAAGGACATTTCTAAGTGACCCCAAACTTTTTTGAACGGTAGTGTATATTGCTTCTGAATATGTTGAAAACTATCGTGTGGATGTCATGGACTGTCAGTCCTTGCTTCTAGAGCGGCTCTCTGAGAATTTGTGAGGGGTTACATTTCCCTAGCCCCATCCCAAAGCATTCCGGGGGCTGCCGTTTTGCTGAAAAACGAATCCCAGAATGTAGCTTTAAGCCTGAAGCTGATGTTGTCCTCCTTTCTCCTCACTAGGTTACAACGCCCCCTACCTGTCAGTGTACAGTGAGAATGCTGTGGATGTTTTTGATGTCAACACCATGGAGTGGATTCAGACCATCCCATTGAAGAAGGTGAGAGTATAGGACTGCAGATGTAACGGAGGGCCGTTAGTCGAATTGTTGTGTGTGTGCATGGTAGGTTTAACCTTTGACCCCGTTGCCTTCCTGAAGGTGCGACCTCTGAACCCTGATGGATCCCTGAACCTCCTGGGTCTGGAGACAGTGAGACTTATTTACTTCAGAAACAAGACGGCAGGTCAGTGACACGTAGGATAGGCCTCTAGACTGCAGGTCAGTTAGGAGAGGTGCACATCTCAATGATTATTATTACTACCACTGACTGAGTGTAATTCTCATTCTATTCCACAATAGGATTGTCGTTAAAAAAAAGAGATTGAAAAACAATGGGGGGAAAAAATGGGCCATATTGCTGCTGTTGACGACGGCGGCCATGTTGTTAATATTCCAGAGGGTGACGAGTTGGTGGTTCCTGAGACGTCTGACAACAGCAGGAAGCAGATGGTTCGCAACATGAACAACAAGAGACACTTCTCCTTCAGAGTCCCTGAGGAGGAGAGGATGCAGCAGAGGAGGTACACTACATTGTACACAACACTGCATGGTACACAACACTGCATGGTACACAACACTGCATGGTACACAACACTGCATGGTACACAACACTGCATGGTACACAACACTGCATGGTACACAACACTGCATGGTACACAACACTGCATGGTACACAACACTGCATGGTACACAACACTGCGTGGTACACAACACTGCGTGGTACACAACACTGCATGCTACACAACACTACATGGTACACACTATAGACGCTTCTCCTTCACTCTCCACAGGGGCATTCAGTGAGCTGATCCGTGTGTGTGTGTATCCCCTGTGTAGGGAGATGCTGAGAGACCCAGAGATGAGGAACAAGCTGATATCCAACCCCACCAACTTCAACCACGTGGCCCACATGGGACCTGGAGACGGCATCCAGATTCTCAAAGACCTGCCCATGGTAAGACAGACCACTACAGTCCATATCAGTCTGCTTTAGTCTATACTAGATCCTCAGGAAAGACCTGCCCATGGTAAGACGGACCACTACAGTCTATATCAGTCTGCTTTAGTCTATACCAGATCCTCAGGAAAGACAGAATACTACAGTGTGTCCATAGATTTCTGCTCGGTAGTTGTTCCTCCTTCGTCTGTGTTTGTACATGTGAATGTTTGTGTTTGTTGTCGTTTGTGATTTAATGTCACTGTGTTTACGCATGTGCATATGTGTGGTCATCATGTCTATATACGCTCTGGATAAGAGCGTCTGCTAAATGACTAAAATGTAAAATGTATATAAATTGTAGTATGCATACAGTGGGGAAAAAAAGTATTTAGTCAGCCACCAATTGTGCAAGTTCTCCCACTTAAAAAGATGAGAGAGACCTGTAATTTCATCATAGGTACACGTCAACTATGACAGACAAATTGAGAGAGAAAAAATCCAGAAAATCACTTTGTAGGATTTTTAATGAATTTATTTGCAAATTATGGTGGAAAATAAGTATTTGGTCACCTACAAACAAGCAAGATTTCTGGCTCTCACAGACCTGTAACTTCTTCTTTAAGAGGCTCCTCTGTCCTCCACTCGTTACCTGTATTAATGGCACCTGTTTGAACTTGTTATCAGTATAAAAGACACCTGTCCACAACCTCAAACAGTCACACTCCAAACTCCACTATGGCCAAGACCAAAGAGCTGTCAAAGGACACCAGAAACAAAATTGTAGACCTGCACCAGGCTGGGAAGACTGAATCTGCAATAGGTAAGCAGCTTGGTTTGAAGAAATCAACTGTGGGAGCAATTATTAGGAAATGGAAGACATACAAGACCACTGATAATCTCCCTCGATCTGGGGCTCCACGCAAGATCTCACCCCGTGGGGTCAAAATGATCACAAGAACGGTGAGCAAAAATCCCAGAACCACACGGGGGACCTAGTGAATGACCTGCAGAGAGCTGGGACCAAAGTAACAAAGCCTACCATCAGTAACACACTACGCCGCCAGGGACTCAAATCCTGCAGTGCCAGACGTGTCCCCCTGCTTAAGCCAGTACATGTCCAGGCCCGTCTGAAGTTTGCTAGAGTGCATTTGGATGATCCAGAAGAGGATTGGGAGAATGTCAAATGGTCAGATGAAACCAAAATATAACTTTTTGGTAAAAACTCAACTCGTCGTGTTTGGAGGACAAAGAATGCCGAGTTGCATCCAAAGAACACCTTACCTACTGTGAAGCATGGGGGTGGAAACATCATGCTTTGGGGCTGTTTTTCTGCAAAGGGACCAGGACGACTGATCCGTGTAAAGTAAAGAATGAATGGGGCCATGTATCGTGAGATTTTGAGTGAAAACCTCCTTCCATCAGCAAGGGCATTGAAGATGAAACGTGGCTGGGTCTTTCAGCATGACAATGATCCCAAACACACCGCCCGGGCAACGAAGGAGTGGCTTCGTAAGAAGCATTTCAAGGTCCTGGAGTGGCCAAGCCAGTCTCCAGATCTCAACCCCAAAACAGCGACAGCCCCAAAACATCACTGCTCTAGAGGAGATCTGCATGGAGGAATGGGCCAAAATACCAGCAACAGTGTGTGAAAACCTGTATATAACAAATACTTATTTTCCACCATAATTTGCAAATAAATTCATTAAAAATCCTACAATGTGATTTTCTGGATTTTTTTTCTCATTTTGTCTTTCATAGTTGACGTGTACCTATGATGAAAATTACAGGCCTCTCTCATCTTTTTAAGTGGGAGAACTTGCACAATTGGTGGCTGACTAAATACTTTTTTTCCCCCACTGTACGTGTTATTAGTATCATTATGTGAATGTGTGTATTCACTAACGTTTCTGTCTATCTTTGTGTTTTCATCTCATCTCCATAATCCATATACGTGTATCTTCTGTGTGTCTGTCTCTGTCCTCATCCTTCCCGGTCTGTCTCTGTCCTCTCCTGGCCGCTGACCTGTCTTAATGCAGAACGTGCGTGTTCAGGAGAGTCGTGCTGCAGGCTTCAGTGGCTCCGTCTCCATCCCCTCCATCACCAAGAACAGAGCCGAGCCGGGACGCTCCATGAGCGCCAGCAGTGGACTGGGCATCCGTAAGTACCACACTACCGAACACACTAGGCTTGATAAATAAAGAAATATTGTATAATAAAATGTATCAATAAAATGGGGGATTAAAATACCATTGTAAATATAGGCCTGGGTAGAGAAATGGAAGTGCTTGTTACTAGTGAAAAATGGAAGGTAGATTTAAATGCATTTGTATTGCCTGATACAAATTGTTCTCTCTTCCCTTCCTACCTCCCCCTCTCCCTACCCTCCCTTCTCCCTACCTCCCCTTCTCTGTCCCTCTCCCTACCTCCCCCTCTCCCTACCTCCCCCTCTCACCTTCTCTGTCCCTCTCTCTTCCTCCCCCTCTCTCTCCCCATCCCTCTCTCTCCCCGTCCCTCTCTCTCCCCGTCCCACTCTCTCCCCGTCCCTCTCTCTCCCCTTCTCCGTCCCTCTCTCTCCCCTTCTCCGTCCCTCTCTCTCCCCTTCTCCGTCCCTCTCTCTCTCCACTTCTCCGTCCCTCTCTCTCCCCGTCTCCGTCCCACTCTCTCTCCGTCCCTCTCTCTCTCCGTCCCTCTCTCTCCCCTTCTCCGTCCCTCTCTCTCCCCATCTCCCGTCCCTCTCTCTCCCCGTCCCTCTCTCTCCGTCCTCTCTCTCTCCGTCCCTCTCTCTCCCCTTCTCCGTCCCTCTCTCCATCCCTCTCTCCCCCCGTGTCTCTCTCTCCCCGTCCCTCTCTCTCCCCGCCCCTCTCTCTCCGTCCCTCTCTCTCTCCGTTCCCTCTCTCTCTCCGTCCCTCTCTCTCCCCTTCTCTGTCCCTCTCTCTCTCCGTCCCTCTCTCTCCCCTTCTCCGTCCCTCTCTCTCTCTGTCCCTCTCTCTCTCTCTCCGTCCCTCTCTCTCTCCGTCCCTCTCTCTCTCCGTCCCTCTCTCTCCCCTTCCCTCTCTCTCCCCTTCCCCTCTCCCTACCTCCCCCTCTCCCTACCTCCCCCTCTCCCTACCTCCCCCTCTCACCTTCTCTGTCCCTCTCTCCCTCCCCCTCTCTCTCTCTGTCCCTCTCTCTCCCCGTCCCTCTCTCTCTCCGTCCCTCTCTCTCTCTCCGTCCCCCTCTCTCTCTCCGTCCCTCTCTCTCCCCTTCTCCGTCCCTCTCTCTCCCCTTCTCCGTCCCTCTCTCTCCCCGTCTCCGTCCCTCTCTCTCTCCGTCCCTCTCTCTCTCCGTCCCTTTCTCTCTCCGTCCCTCTCTCTCTCCGTCACTCTCTCTCTCCCCGTCACTCTCTCCCCGTCCCTCTCTCCCCGTCCCTCACTCTCTCCGTCCCTCTCTCTCCCCTTCTCCGTCCCTCTCTCTCCTCGTCCCTCTCTCTCTCTCCGTCCCTCTCTCTCCCCTTCCTCGTCCCTCTCTCTCTCCGTCCCTCTCTCTCTCCGTCCCTCTCTCTCCCCTTCTCCGTCCCTCTCTCTCCCCGTCCCTCTCTCTCTCCGTCCCTCTCTCTCCCCGTCCCTCTCTCTCTCCGTCCCTCTCTCTCCCCTTCTCCGTCCATCTCTCTCTCCGTCCCTCTCTCTCCCCGTCCCTCTCTCTCTCCGTCCCTCTCTTTCTTCCACTATTCCATGTATTTTTCTCTCTCTCCAGGTTCGTCATCTCAGAATGGCAATGCGTTGAGGAGAGAGCTGTCCGGGGGTAGCTACAGCTCTAAGCGCCAGACCATGACCTCTCCCTCCGAGAGCTCCTTGTCCTCCGGAGGGGGTATGGACGGCTGCAGCGACGCACCCCTCTCCCAGTTCGACAGAGAGGTACGTGACCAGCCTAGCGTGCTCCCTCCCTAGGGTGCCTGGGTGAAGTGCACTTGATTAAGGCTACTAAAACTCAACTACTAACAATTGGGTAGAATTGTGTTGAATCGGCTGAATGTCTCAGATCAGATGATATACCATTAGGACTTAAAGTTGTTCTTATAAGTCGTATCTCGTAGTGTTCTGAGAGTTGTGTTTTGGTTGTGACAGTTAAGTGGATGGGTCTGAAACCACATTTCATGAATCATTTGAGCACAGTTGCTCTAAATATGACCAGGATCACTCAGGTGAGAAATCATGCCATAACAATACACAGAGTGAAAATACTCTAGCTGGTGACCAATGACGTGGAAGACCTATAATATACAATATATTAAACATATACGTAACTAGACATATCAAAGTGTTCCCCATAACTCTGCCCCCTCCTGCCCCCACCACATCCACCACCCAGCCTCCGTGTTCTCCTGCCTCTCGCCCTTCGCCTCATCCCATCCCTCAATCCGATTGGTTCCTGGCACCGGCATCCTAGCCCCTCACAGGGAACTCAATCGGCCCCCTACCCAACCCTGACCCCAGCTATGGTTATCTGCACATTGCCTCTCCCACCCTCAGCCTCAACCACCCACCCAGCCAGCCAGGTGTAGCTATAAGTCACCCTTAACTACTGATTCAGGGTCAGATAGTTCTTCATCCCCCTAATGGTCAGGTTAGAATTGGGGTCTAATAATCTGATCCTAGATGTGTGATTAAGAGCAACCTTTACCTCAAGCGTCTAGCCATCCTCCAGCAGGGATTATAGCCTTAGCTATCCTTCCTGCCTTTGGCTCCCTCTTCTGGCTGACTGTCTACCCTACCACCCCACCCTCCCTCAGACCTGGCTGACTGTCTACCCTACCACCCCCACCCTCCCTCAGACCTGGCTGACTGTCTATCCTACCACCCCCACCCTCCCTAAGACCTGGCTGACTGTCTACCCTACCACCCCCACCCTCCCTAAGACCTGGCTGACTGTCTACCCTACCACCCCCACCCTCCCTCAGACCTGGCTGACTGTCTACCCTACCACCCCCACCCTCCCTCAGACCTGGCTGACTGTCTACCCTACCACCCCCACCCTCCCTAAGACCTGGCTGACTGTCTACCCTACCACCCCCACCCTCCCTAAGACCTGGCTGACTGTCTACCCTACCACCCCCACCCTCCCTAAGACCTGGCTGACTGTCTACCCTACCACCCCCCACCCTCCCTCAGACCTGGCTGACTGTCTGTCCTACCACCCCCACCCTCCCTCAGACCTGGCTGACTGTCTACCCTACCACCCCCACCCTCCCTCAGACCTGGCTGACTGTCTACCCTACCACCCCCACCCTCCCTCAGACCTGGCTGACTGTCTATCCTACCACCCCCACCCTCCCTAAGACCTGGCTGACTGTCTATCCTACCACCCCCCACCCTCCCTCAGACCTGGCTGACTATCTACCCTACCACCCCCACCCTCCCTCAGACCTGGCTGACTGTCTACCCTACCACCCCCACCCTCCCCTCAGACCTGGCTGACTGTCTATCCTACCACCCCCACCCTCCCTAAGACCTGGCTGACTGTCTATCCTACCACCCCCACCCTCCCTCAGACCTGGCTGACTGTCTATCCTACCACCCCCACCCTCCCTCAGACCTGGCTGACTATCTACCGTACCCCACCCACTGTTCCTCATACCTGGCTGGCTGCATCGTGATTCGTGCCTGCCCCCATCTCACTCCCCCTCCACCCCGCTCCTCTACGCTCCCCCCAGCCCAGCATGTTGTTCTCTGGGCCGGGCCGGGTCGCTGAGTCTGTAACTCTTACCTCTCCAGTGGCAGGCGGTCTCGCCATCGGAGAAGACCCCTGATCTGAAAAGGGCTTTAAGGACCCTGCTTAGTAAGATGAAGGTAATGTCATACACACACACAACCGACCCAGACACACTGTATCCTCAACCACACACACACACACAACCGACCCAGACACACTGTATCCTCAACCACACACACACACACAACCGACCCAGACACACTGTATCCTCAACCACACACACACAACCGACCCAGACACACTGTATCCTCAACCACACACACACAACCGACCCAGACACACTGTATCCTCAACCACACACATACAACCGACCCAGACACACTGTATCCTCAACCACACACACACAACCGACCCAGACACACTGTATCCTCAACCACACACACACAACCGACCCAGACACACTGTATCCTCAACCACACACACACAACCGACCCAGACACACTGTATCCTCAACCACACACACACACAACCGACCCAGACACACTGTATCCTCAACCCCACACACACAACCGACCCAGACACACTGTATCCTCAACCACACACACACACACACAACCGACCCAGACACACTGTATCCTCAACCACACACACACACAAACCGACCCAGACACACTGTATCCTCAACCACACACACACAACCGACCCAGACACACTGTATCCTCAACCACACACACACACACAACCGACCCAGACACACTGTATCCTCAACCACACACACACACACAACCAACCCAGACACACTGTATCCTCAACCACACACAACCGACCCAGACACACTGTATCCTCAACCACACACACACACACACACACACACACACACACAGTTTTGAAGCTTTGCCCCAAAGCCACCATCAGTCCCCCTCCTGTCCACTGCACCATTTCAGCCCCATCAGCATCTGATGGCTATGTCACAGATGCCCTGCCCCCTGTGTCTCTGGCTAGAGGGGCGTTGCTCGTCCCCCTCTCCCCTGGCCTGCCCTAGTGTGGCTCCTCTCCCCTGGCCTGCCCTAGTGTGGCTCCTCTCCCCTGGCCTGCCCTAGTGTGGCTCCTCTCCCCTGGCCTGCCCTAGTGTGGCTCCTCTCCCCTGGCCTGCCCTAGTGTGGCTCCTCTCCCCTGGCCTGCCCTAGTGTGGCACCGCTCTTAAGTTCCTGATTTGGTTTTCAGAATGGTGTGTCACCATCCTCTACCCTGCATGTGTCTGTCTGTTTCCATACTGGCCCCTTGTGGCCTAACCCTGTGTCCTAAATCTTCCCCTAATCCTGTGGCCTTCCCCTAATCCTAATCCTGTGGCCTGCCCCTAACCCTAATCCTGTGGCCTTCCCCTAATCCTAACCCTTTGGCCTGCCCCTAACCCTAATCCTGTGGCCTTCCCCTAATCCTAACCCTGTGGCCTGCCCCTAACCCTAATCCTGTGGCCTTCCCCTAATCCTAACCCTGTGGCCTTCCCCTAATCCTAACCCTGTGGCCTTCCCCTAACCATAATCCTGTGGCCTTCCCCTAATCATAATCCTGTGGCCTGCCCCTAACCCTAATCCTAACCCTGTGGCCTACCCCTGTGGCCTGCCCAACCCATGTTTCTGATAATAACCATTACTGTTCTGATTTATTTATTGATTGATTGATTGATTGATACATCATCAGGAAGATACTATGGATACTGTGGCTCTCCTCTCTTATAGGCCATGTACCTCTCTGCCAACTACAGTAGTGCTGTGGTGGACAGCTGTAGCTCCTACAGCCGTAGCCTACTTAGAAATAGCCAGAGAAGTGAAACATGACTCTACTGTTTTGTCTGTGAGAAACAACTCCCTCACTCTACCTCCCTTAACGGGTTGAAAAATTCCCATAACTTTCCAAAAATGGCAAGGTTTTCCAGAAATCCTAGTTGGAAGATTCCCGGAATCAGGATGAAAGGAGCAGGATATTTCTGGAAAACCTGGCAATTTTGGGAAGTTACTGGAATATTGCAACCCTACTATACCTCCCTTCAGTGAAGGAGGGAGATGCTCTCAAACCTGGTTTCCCTAACTAGTGTCTCTCAATGCTGTCCACTACATTACACTGGACTATAGTAGGGGTGGCATATCATGCTGTCCACTACATTACACTGGACTATAGTAGGGGTGGCATATCATGCTGTCCACTACATTACACTGGACTATAGTAGGGGTGGCATATCATGCTGTCCACTACATTACACTGGACTATAGTAGGGGTGGCATATCATGCTGTCCACTACATTACACTGGACTATAGTAGGGGTGGCATATCATGCTGTCCACTACATTACACTGGACTATAGTAGGGGTGGCATATCATCATTTTGGAGGACCAACAATGTATGCAGGCTTTTGTTCCACCCCAGCACTAACACACACACACACACACACACACACACCCTTGATGAAACTAATTGCAGTAATATTTGGGAAAGTATTCAGACCCCTTGACTTTTTCCACATTTTGTCACGTTACAGCCTTATTCTAAAATTTATTAAATCGTTTTTTCCCCTCATCAATCTACACACAATACCCCATAATGACAAAGCAAAAACAGGTTTTTAGAAATGTTTGCTAATATAAAAATTTAAAAAATCTGAAATCTGACATTTACATAAATCAATTTATTTTTATTTTTACTTAACTATTTTTTACTTAACACTTATTTTTCTTAAAACTGCATTGTTGGTTAAGGGCTTGTAAGTAAGCATTTCACTGTAAGGTCTACACCTGTTGTATTCAGTGCATGTGACAAATCACATTTATGTACATTTCAGATTTATTATATTTTTTTATATATTAGCAAACATTTCTAAAAACCTGTTTTTGCTTTGTCATTATGGGGTATTGTGTGTAGATTGATGAGGGGAAAAAACGATTTAATAAATGTTAGAATAAGGCTGTAACGTGACAAAATGTGGAAAAAGTCAAGGGGTCTAAATACTTTCCGAAGGCACTGTATGTGTTGATTATTTGAATCGGGTGCATTTTGAGCTGGGCTGAAACTAAATGGGTCCACCTCCACTGACTGCTGAGTACTGTAGTAGTAGACAGTAGACAAGACCTCATGTAGGCGCTTTGTTCCAACCATCCACTTCTGGTCAATCGAGCTGCTCATTGTCTGTTGATGTGGAAGGTTTCCAGTGCATTAAGTCCTTGTTGCCTAGCGCTCTGTGTGATTGATGGGATATGTCTCCCGAGTGGCGCAGTGGTCTAAGGCACTGCATGTCAGTGCTAGCTGTGCCACTAGAGATCCTGGTTCGAATCCAGGCTCTGTTGTAGCCGGCCGCGACCGGGAGACCCATGGGGCGGCGCGCAATTGGCCCAGCGTCGTCCAGGGTAGGGGAGGGAATGGCCGGCAGGGATGTAGCTCAGTTGATAGAGCATGGCGTTTGCAACGCCAGGGTTGTGGGTTCGATTCCTACAGGGGGTATGAAAAAATAAATAATGTATGCACTAACTGTAAGTCGCTCTGGATAAGAGCGTCTGCTAAATGACTAAAATGTAAAATGTAAATGTAATATGAAGTGATGTCACCATGTCCACATCAGCAATCAAACAGCAGATCAGCATTGATGATGACAGCAGTTGGTTGAAAGGACACACACAGAGGTCCCTGAGGACTAGTTGACCAGCCCCGATCTACTGGAACTTATTGGAGAGATTAGTTGTGTTCAGTAGGCATGAATGGGAGAAATCGTTTTTTAAACGATAAACTATTGGCATTCTTTTTCTCAGACAAGTTAAGGGAGTATCCCATCCTTTTGACAGCATTGCATGCCTACTGAATGTGACCCAAGCCTGATCTGTGGTTAGCTGTGAGAAGAGTATGACATCTAAGTGCCTCTCTCTCTCTCCCTTACTGTCTTTCTCTCTCCCCCTCTCTTTCTCCAGGACTCTGACTCGCCCCGTCACTCCACGGCGTCCAACAGTTCTACGTTCAGCAGTCCCCCCAGCCCGGCCTCACCCCACAAGACCAAGTCCCTCTCTCTGGAGAGCACAGACCGCATGACCGGCTGGGACACATGAGTGACAGTAAGCACACCGCTCCAATCCCTGACCCTCACCAAGCCCTGGGCCCGCCCCCCTCCCCTGGCGCCGCCTATCCCCTGCCCACGGAACTGCACCTGCTGCCACAGGCCCCTCCCATTTACTTACTTCACCTTTGACTGGAACTGAGATCTACAAACAAACACAGGGAAAGGAAGTGTTTGACCAAGAAGGAAATACTTGGAGAGGATATGTTAGTTAATGCGTGGAAGAGTGTGTGTGTGTGTGTGTGTGAGTGTGTGTGCGAAGTGAGTGTGTGTGTGCTTGCATATGTTTGTGTGCACGCCTGTGTGTGTGTTTTTGAGGGGGGCATACAATATAGGAATTAAAATTGACACCCCCTTCCATCTGCTTTGTAGCTGATAGCCAGAATAAGCGAAGCGCTAAGTTTAATTGAAAGTACTTTTGATTACAGCACTACTAGCACCCGTGTTGAGTATCTCCCCATGTAATTGGCAACTCCTGTAAAGAGACACACAAACCTCAAGACGCAACAAGAAGAAGAGGATGAATATGAAACAACAGATCATTTGATACGTGTACATAGCACCCTTTGGGCTTGGGGGACCACCTTTTATTTATTAATCAGACCAAGGTGTTTCACAGAGGAGAAAGAGAGGATGTTTTCGCTTTCTTTCTGTTGCTTTCTTCCGGAACGGTAGTTAATAACATCAGAAGAAGAGGGGGCATTCCATTTACAATACAAGGCTCACAAAAAAAAGAAAGCAATGATGTTTATTTTTCATTTTGCTCATGAAAGTGAAATATGTGCAGTGACTTCATTTGTTTGTACCATCAGTGAAAAGCTACAGTAAAGCAACGGAAAAATACAACTATGATGAGGGGTATTTTAATTCTAGGTTGACCCCTGACCTCACCGGCTTCACGTTCTAGAATTCTTAGGGACAGCAGCGTTTAGAAGCAGACCGAACATTCTATGATGACATCACGGCTCCTTCTGCCACTTCCTCATGACATGGGCCAGTGACCTCATCCACTGAACTGGAACCATTGGGCCATTCTCCATGTAGTGTAGACCTACTACCGTAAGTACAGTAATAGACCAACCACCGATCAATTACAAAAAGTAAATTCCCATCACAACAATGTACATAGGTTAAAAGTAGAGAATAATATATGATAAGGGAAATACTATAGAGAAATACATGATGGGAGAAGATTATGGATTCCTTTTTATTTTTTTCAGAATGATTTGGGGTTATATTCACACGAAAGCCATTTTAAACCACAGTTCTTTTTATGATTGCTTTTAGATTTTTTTACAAATTATTTTTATTTCATGTATGAGACAAACCGTTGAGTGTTATTTTGATTTGCGTTTGGGGAAACATGGACCCGTGGACCCGTGCTGTTTAGTGAATATGTGCATTTATTTTAAGCGATAGGCCTATCACAGATGCATTCACACAGGCGTTTCCCCCTCCACTCTGGCCGCTATGTTCCATCAGTTGAGGGGGGATGTATATTTCCAAACTGACAGTGATTCTGAAACACAAAGTGTGTATTTCCATACTATTCCCTGTGGTACCGACCTGTGAACCTTCCCTGTGGTACCGACCTGTGAACCTCAAATATGTTCCTTTGACTTCTAAGAGAGATTTTGGAAAGCTTGTTATAACCAAAAAAGAATGACTTGAATCTTGAGTTTTCATAATTTTTCAGACAGCCTTGCTTATTTTTCAGAATGTTTCGATAGATTAGGGGGGAAAAAGAGACGACAATTGTAAAGAGATGGTGATTTGACTACACAGACCGCACTAGGCTTAAATGTAGTGAATGAATGTAAAAGAAATGCTAGGATGACAAGGCCAACACTTCATTTCTGTTACAAATTAGGTCATTGTTATGTTCTTATTATCAACTGGTAATCTGTGTATTGCTGTCTGTTAATGCAATCACCTTCATTTAGACCAAAATTGGGGTCCATTCCATTTTAATTCGGTCAATTCAGGGAGTAAACTGAAGTTCCATTCCAATTCCAATTTTCCTCAATGCTTCTCTGAGACAAATTTGGAATTTGAATTTCTGTTTACTTACCTGAATGTAAATGGAATTGACCCCAATCCTAATGCAAACCACACCACAGTGGTGTTGATCATATTTATGTGTGGAACGGAAACAATCATTTACTTGATATAGTTTCTGAGCATTGGGTCATGTGCTTAGAACAACTGACTCTTTTCGCTCAAGAGGAAGGGAGGGGACTCTTATTCTTGAAAGGGGACTCTTATTCTGGAAAATAAATATTTTCATGTCTAATGAGGATTTGTTGTTATGTTACAGACCATTCAATGAATTACCGTTGTTACTTACTGCTGAAAGGGACCTTCTGTTTAGGAGTGTGTTTGGGTGGGTTGAAGTGTACCAAGTAGTATAGATTGCAGTTTACCTTCAGCTATCCTATTCACAAGTGTATAAAAAGATGACACAACAATTCCTGCCATTGGAGTCCTAAATCTTAACCCTAAACCACAATTCTATTCTATTCACTTGTAAAATACAGCCATGTATGCCTACTCATGCCAAGTGTTTTTAGAAATCCATTTTATATTGAGCTTGAAGAATAAGAATTTATCTGGAAGTGTCACTGTCTCGCTAAGCTGGTTTTACTCAACCGTCTCAACTTAACTTAATCGCTTCTCTTAAGATTTCCTTTTAAGCTACCAACTCTCCCTATTCATATCTGCTGGACCTTATCTGTAGAATGTATTAGTTGAGAAAGAGGAAATATCTTAGTCTGAGTATTTTGGACCAGACTTTAATTGTACATCCCACTTTTTTAAAAACTCAGGAATGTCAGAACCAATGATTATTTTCATCCTAACAATTAAAATGAGTGTGACAGAACAGACTACACTTGGGAAAGAAGAGCTCAATTTAGCCATAGTGTAGCTAGCTGTGACTAGGCGTAGCGGTCAAACGATTCAGCTGGAAGAAAAGAGGAGAACCGGAATAAGGAGGAAGAAATCAGACAAGTGTTTTGAATCCAGGATGAGAAGAGGTGAGGGGTGAACGGCCGGATGGAGGGTAGTAGTTTGAGGCTGAGGTGCCACCATGCTAACCATTTTTTTTTTTTTAAGAAAACGCCTTTGCATTTCAGTGAGGTCTTATCTGAAATTCTTTCTATATTATTTAGCTCTTTCATATCATTTTACACTTTTGTTTTTTTTCTAGGATTGCTTTGTAATAATTTGTACAGTTTTGCATGTTATAGACGTAATCATTTTTTTGTTTTGGATTAGTTTTTAATTTTGACTTGTTCATTTTATTTGAACGGTTTGGGAGTTTTACTGAGGATACCCACTACAGGTGATGTAGATTCTTTTTGCACAGAAATATTTAAGGTGTAAGGTCAAACAAATAATGTATGGAAACTGTCCACCACTCTTATGTGGAGAGCTCATTATATTAACCTGACTCTGATGTATTTCAATAAAACGGAGGGCTGTTACAAATACGGCTTCACTGAGTTTCCTGTCCTGATTTCATTTATTTCCTTGGGAGGACACGGAATAGCCTGGATCCAAACTGAATCGCTCTTGATTCACCATTGTTTCACTTTTGAAATGGAGAAATTCAGTTTGGCTTCCAGGCTAGGGCACAGATCCACTTACAGATTTCCCAGATGTATTTTGAGAAGAGTTGATTAAAAATGTCACAAATGACCCCTCCAAAAAAATCAAATTTACATCTATTCACGTTGCCATTACTAGAATAAGTTGTGGCTAACATTTATCTATACAAGTAAGTATACACTTCATAGAAGGGGAGGAACAATACAACTGATTCTAATTCTAACTGGAGGGGAAAAGAACACTATAATATTCTACCTATAAGGCTGGAGTTTGGAGGTCAGCTTTTATCCTGTAATACAATACAGCCTTTCACTTCACAATTGCTGATTCATTGATTCATCGTCAATTGTTTTCAATTGATTGACAACAGGACAGGACACTGTCCCAATCTCCTTCACGTTATCACTAGGACCCTGAGTTTCCCCTGGGCAGATCACAGTCAGGAAAGACTCCTGGCCCTACACCTCACATACAGTACCTTTAACTGCCTCCATCAGAAGTGCAATGAAAACAATAGACGTATAAAAGTACCTCAATGTATAGTAGTAGAACTGGTTTTGGAGACCCGTCTACAGTGGTTCTCGTACAGGTAAACAATGTAGTCAATAGGAATAAAGTATTGGCTTTTGAAGAGGAGTGCTTTGGCAGCATTTGCTTGTGTGACCAATAATGGAGCGAACTAGATTCTAAAATCCTTAGATTGATCCTTTTTCACCCCCCTGAGTAGTGGAACATTTACATTTACGTCATTTAGCAGACGCTCTTATGCCGATTGATAAGAAGCTCTTGAAAGTCTTCCCAGTAAAACGTCCTTCACATGAAACTGATCCCCGCGCTGCGTCTTTCACATAGAGCTGACTCCAGAACAATGTCTTTCACATAGAGCTGACTCCAGAACAATGTATTTCACATAGAGCTGACTCCAGAACAAGGTCTTTCACATAGAGCTGACTCCAAAACAGTGTCTTCCACATAGAGCTGACTCCAGAACGGTGTCTTTCACATAGAGCTGACTCCAGAACAAAGTCTATCACATAGAGCTGACTCCAAAACAGTGTCTTTCACATACAGCTGACTCCAGAACAGTGTGTTTCACATAGAGCTGAGTCCAGAACAGTGTCTTTCACATAGAGCTGACTCCAAAACAGTGTCTTTCACATAGAGCTGACTCCAGAACAGAGAACAAACCGCGTTGGAGAGATTACTCCTCTGTATCCAATAAAAAATGTTCTTCTTCCATGTCAGTGTTATTGGGTCAGGTCTCACACCTGCAGGTCCAAGTTACACTGTCCGCTGAATCCAAGTCGTCTGCTATCTTCATTTATCAGTGATGTTTAGTGAGGTTGAGTGAGGGGACATGTTGAAGTATGATTATCAAACAACTGTCCAGTATGTCCTGTTTCCTCACAATCTCCTTACTCTCAAAACTGTCACACAAAGGTCTAGTATGCCCAGTCCAAAATCAATCTCTACCCCCTAGTTGTATATCTAAAAGGATGGCATGGGTTTTAGCTACGGGGTAGAGTCTAGGGGGTAGTTCAGGCCGTGGTTCCATTCTCCTCTAGGATTCCATTGCCGGGGGCGCTCTGAATGGCCTGGGTGGAGCCGTGCTTTGATATGCTGTCCAGACGGTTGGTGCTGCAGTGTCTGAACCCTGATTGGTCGTTGAGGAGGGGCATGCTGCCATAGGGGAGGCGATCCTCGACTCCGCGGAAACTAAACGGCGTGTACCTGACAGAGGAGAGGAGAGAGACGGTTGGTCAGGTATCTGGGACTATATATACAGTGCCTTGCAAAAGTATTCATCCCCCTTGGCGTTTGTCCTATTTTGTTGCATTACAACCTGTCATTTTAAATGCATTTTTATTTGTATTTCATGTAATGGACATACACAAAATAGTCCAAATTGCTGAAGTGAAATTAAATAAAGAACGGAAAAGTGGTGCGTGCATATGTATTCACCCCCTTTGCTATGAAGTCCCTAAATAAGATCTGGTGCAACCAATTACCATCAGAAGTCACATAATTAGTTAGATTGCACACAGGTGGACTTTATTGAAGTGTCACATGATCTCAGTATATATACACCTGTTCTGAAAGGCCCCAGAGTCTGCAACACCACTAAGCAAGGGGCACCACCAAGCAAGCGGCACCATGAAGACCAAGGAGCTCTCCAAACAGGTCAGGGACAAAGTTGTGGAGAAGTACAGATCAGGGTTGGGTTATAAAAAAAAATCGGAAACTTTGAACATCTCACGGAGCACCATTAAATCCATTATTAAAAAATTTAAAGAATATGGCACCACAACAAACCTGCCAAGAGAGGGTCGCCCACCAAAACTCACGGACCAGGCAAGGAGGGCATTAATCAGAAAGGCAACAAAGAGACCAAAGATAACCCTGAAGGAGCTGCAAAGCTCCACAGTGGAGATTGGAGTATCTGTCCATAGGACCACTTTAAACCGTACACTCCACAGAGCTGGGCTTTACGGAAGAGTGGCCAGAAAAAAGCCATTGCTTAAAGAAAAAAAATAAGCAAACACGTTTGGTGTTCGCCAAAAGGCATGTGGGAGACACTCCAAACATATAGAAGAAGGTACTCTGGTCAGATGAGACTAAAATTGAGCTTTTTGGCCATCAAGGAAAACGCTATGTCTGGCACAAACCCAACACCTCTCATCACTCCGAGAACACCATCCCCACAGTGAAGCATGGTGGTGGCAGCATCATGCTGTGGGGATGTTTTTCATCGGCAGGGGCTGGGAAACTGGTCAGAATTGAAAGAATAATGGATGGCGCTAAATACAGGGAAATTCTTGAGGGAAACCTGTTTCAGTCTTCCAGAGATTTGAGACTGGGACGGAGGTTCACCTTCCAGCAGGACAATGACCCTAAGCATACTGCTAAAGAAACACTCGAGTGGTTTAAGGGGAAACATTTAAATGTCTTGGAATGGCCTTGTCAAAGCCCAGACCTCAATCCAATTGAGAATCTGTGGTATGACTTAAAGATTGCTGTACACCAGCAGAACCCATCCAACTTGAAGGAGCTGGAGCAGTTTTGCCTTGAAGAATGGGCAAAAATCCCAGTGGCTAGATGTACCAAGCTTATAGAGACATACCCCAAGAGACTTGCAGCTGTAATTGCTGCAAAAGGTGGCTCTACAAAGTATTGACTTTGGGGGGGTGAATAGTTATGCATGCTCAAGTTTTCCGTTTTTTTGTCTTATTTCTTGATTGTTTCACCCCCCAAAATATTTTGCATCTTCAAAGTGGTAGGCATGTTGTGTAAATCAAATGATACAAACCCCCAAAAACTCCATTTTAGTTCCAGGTTGTAAGGCAACAAAATAGGAAAAATGCCAAGGGGGGTGAATACTTTCGCAAGCCACTGTAACATAGTAATGCCCCATGTTGTTAACACTTACCCCTGTCAGACCAACACATCCTCATCTCTATACATCCTTACCTACACGCCTCCCTTTGCACATCTGGCTTTTTTCAACCCCAAAATAAATTCAATCAATTTATCCCTCCCCCCTCCCTGTTCCCACTCCCACCCCTATCCCCGTCCATCCCTACCTGCCATCTCTGGATTTATAAAGACTTCCATGGAAGCTGCTCATCTTGCTTCGGGTGCTGCGGACGCTGCTTGCCCGGCTTGTGCTCCCGCTGGGGGGCTCGTCCAGCATGGCCAGGTGGGTGGAGGAGGCTTGGGTGGAGGTGCCCTGCGTGGACGTCCCCCTGGACTTCTTCACGATGGGGGTGATGGGGGTGTTGGGTTCTCGCAGGAGCAGCTGGGCAAAATCTGGCTCCTGGAGCACCTGTCTACTCTCGTTGACCACACTACTGGAGAAGGGAGAGAGAGGCGGAGTGGGGGAAGGGAGGGATGGAGGGGAGGGCGAGGCGGAGGAGGGAGGGAGGGAGGGGAGAGAGAAAGGGAAGGTGGAGTGGTAGATGAGAAGTGTGTGGAACGGGGTGGGAGAGGGGGTTAATGTTCTGATCACAGAGGGGGGTGAGCGCAGAGAAGGGGCCTGTCACTACCACCACTACACATCACCCATACCTCTACACATCACCCACACCACTACACATCACCCACACGACTACACATCACCCACACCACTACATATCACCCACACCACTACACATCACCCACACCACCACACATAACCCACACCACTACACATCACCCACACCACTACACATCACCCATACTACTACACATCACCCACACCACTATACATCACCCATTGATGTTCATGACTGTTATATAGTGCAAATCTATTCATGTTAGGGAGAGAAAACGTGTTTTAGAGACTTACTCTTTGTGTCTCTGTCTTTGGAAGAAGCTGGCCCATTCGAAACAGGTCTTCTTGCTGCCCACCCAGAACACTGAAGGGATCCCGACTACCAACATCATCAGGTACTTAATGAGGAACAGAGACAGGTTTGGTCTGTTGGTCTGCTCAATCTAGGACACACAGAGAGGAGAGGTGAGAGGTGTGAGTGTGTGTCTGGCATAACGGAGTACTCTACTAACAATCGGTGCTGGAGTGAAACAGTGTGTGCAAGGCTGCGTGGGTGGGAATGTAGATCTCAGTGAGTATGACGCTACGGTATGGTACGGTTGTGTGTGCAAGGCAGTGAGGCACTGTAATTCTGAGTGTGTGTGTGTGTATTTCTAACAGACTGAGCAACAAATCAACAGCCAACACAATGTCATGACTCTCTCCTTCTCCCTCTCCTTCCCCCTCTCTCATTCTCTATTTTTATCATCTTCTCTCTCACTCTCATTCCCTCCCTCCACCCCCTCTCATTTTCTCTCCTTCTTCTGCCTCCGTCCCCTCACTTGTTCCCTCTCTCTCTACCTCCCCCCTGTCATTTTCTCTTTCCGTCCTTCCATCCCCCTCTCTCAATCTCCCTCTTCCCTGCTCAGTGGCAACCCATCATTCAGGGCAGGTGGGGCAGAGCCCCCATTTTTAGCAAAAAAACTAACAAAAACAAAACAATTTTGGGGGGGGGTTGCCTGTTTTGCATGTTATTTTGGCATTAATACGTGTCACATTTCAGTTTGCAAACAATGTCAAAATAAATACAAAAATCATTGAGTTAATAAAGCCTCACATTGTCTCTTTTTTGCTTTTTTGAGTAAGGCAGCTCCAAAATGCAAGTGTTTCAGCCTAGCTCTTTCTGTGGTGGTGGGGCAGCCAGTGGAAAATACGGAGCGTAGGGGTTGGTAATGTTCTCTAGTTGTGCCGTGATTGGCTCAGTGTTCTGTCACTCATGGGGACACTACCTCACTGCCAAATATAAGGGTAGAGCTCGAAAATTCAAGCCCCTTGGGTGCTGCCATAGAGTTACAGTAGAAGTGCCCATCCAAGAAGGCTCAAGGTCATTGGCCACAGCAGTGGTCTAAGGCACTGCATCGCAGTGCTAGCTGTGCCACTAGAGATCCTGGTTCGAATCCAGGCTCTGTCGTAGCTGGCCGTGACCGGGAGACCCATGGGGTGGCGCACAATTGGCCCAGCGTTGTCCAGGGTAGGGGAGGGAATGGCCAGCAGGGATGTAGCTCAGTTGGTAGAGCATGGCGTTTGCAACGCCAGGGTTGTGGGTTCGATTCCCACGAGGGGCCAGTATGAAAAAAATAAAAAACATGTATGCACTCACTAACTGTAAGTCGCTCTGGATAAGAGCGTCTGCTAAATGACTAAAATGTAAATGTAATAAAATTATGTCAAATCACATTGTATCTACAGTAGCTTTGATTGGACTGATCATGTCAACATCATACTTTCAAAATCTTAGCTAGCAAGGTAGCAGTCATCATCATGAATCAAGTCGACAATCTACTGGCAAATCCTTCTCAATCCTTGTCATATGATGACAAATAATGAAGAGAAATTATAGATAAACTTTACACAACAAGTCGGAAATCGCAAATTCAACAATGAGTGGTTTGGAAGAAGTCAGTGACTAACTGCAAGCATTGCAAAGCAATCACTAGCCTGCTATTCAGTGGAGCGGGTGTGTGGTCCCAATTCTGGGTTCAAGGGTCTCTTTTCCAAGCTTAAAATGATAAACATTTAACATTGGCCATGCTGTCAATCCAGCATCATTTCTGCCACGCTCAAAACAACTGTTAACTCGGAACTGGGAAATCTGACTTCAGTGAGTTCAAGACAACTGGGAAGTTGGGACTAAACGAGCTCCGACTGGGAAAATACGTTTTGAATGGTCATCCAACTCGGAATTGTAAGTTGGGAACTCAGGCCTCTTTATAGAGCTACGACCTGAAGATCACTGACGTCATCATGATTCGACCTTGTTTTTTTCCGAGTTCCCAGTTGTCTTGAAAGCACCATAAATCCAGAGAACGCCAGACTTTGATGACAATGTTTGATGACAAAATTTGCCCACGACGGACTGCTGCGCCACCTTCCTGTTCAAGTGAGCACAGCACAACAAGGTGAGTCCAAAGATATAGTGTTATGCTGTTGCATAAATGATATAATATGCTAGGGAGATATGTATACTGTAGCTAAGAAAGTAATACTAAGTGTATGTTGTGTAGTAAGCTGTTAGTAGCCCATGTGCCTCACCCTAATAATTTGGTCTATTTTCCCCTCTTAATTTTGCCTACTGTTCTGACTTGGTGGTGCACATGTAGCCTATAACCTGTTTTAGAGAAATGTAATCATCGAATATTGTAAGAGCATTCATTGTCTGCTTATATGCCCCCTTTATTTAACCTACAGTTCTGACTTGGTGTACAGGAAGAACACTGTAAGAACGGCCCATGTTCTGAATTTTGTCGCTGTACATTTCAAAAGTGCTGAACAAATAGTTATATTGACTACGTCCGTCCTAGCTCGCTCATTAATGTCTTAATCAAAATGACGGATTGCCTCTTATCCGCTTGTCGTCCCCTTATGCCATAATTTGTACATCAACTGTCAGTAGAAACCACATTTGTTTAAGCAAGTGAGCCATATCAGCTATGTTTTTTTTAAAGGCAGTAAATGAGGCTGAATGAACTGTTTCGCTGCCAGACAATGCTCCGCTGATAGCCAGGTGTAGCAGTGGTAAGGTGTTGGGACAGCTTTATGTAGGCCCTAACAGTTTGTGGGCACCGTTTGTCACCGTTATAGTGCAATTAATGTATTGTTTAGTGTTGTGTATTGGCTTTGCTGGCAAGCATCCCCAAATTTTTTGGGTGTTTGCCCACCAAGATTGACATGCTAAAATGGCCACGTCCCTGCACCCCCTGTAGACAGTCAGGCTACACACACACAGTGATCTACTGCTGAACAACGTACAGTTCAGCAGAACACAGTTTTAGTAAGAGCACACACACATGGATACACACACTATCTCCCCCTCTCCCTGTCAGAAACACACACACACACACACACACACATCCCCTGTTCTTTCTGTTCACACACACGGATACACACACACAGCAGTCCTGATGGCCTCATTATGAGTGAAGCAGAGCAGCCTGGGGCTCAGAGAGACTCATTCCTACAGACTGAGATAAGAAGAGAGAGACTGAATCACCGCAGCCATACGTCCCTCCCTTCAGTTAAGATATTATCTTGTAAACTCCTCTAGATTGCCACATCTCATCTGGTTCTGGCCAATTGTTCTAATCAGAAAGGCTTGGAGGAAGTAAAATGACAGGCTGGATGCAGCAGGACTGACCCTCCTTATTCAAGTCAATGGGTCTGTAGGCCTACACGGTGGAGAGTTCTAGTGATTATATTTCTACAGGAATAACTCTACTGTAGCATCATAGCTGATTATTTTCTGTATGTCATTTAGCAGACACTTTTATCCAAAGCAACTTACGGTCAGTCGTGCAAACATTTTCGTATAGGCGGCCGCAGCGGGAATCAAACCCACGATCCTGATGTGCAGGACCTCTCTTTCTCTCTGGCTCTGTTTGCATACTGATATAGATAGGTCCCTGCTGAACCATAGCTCTTTATGTGCTCTGGGGAAGCAAAGTCCTCCCTCTACACATCAAACAGTTCTGAAGGGCAGTCAGCAGGCCTACATGTATGCATGTTGTGTTTATATTTTTGATCAGTATACATACATGACTCAAATGTAAATGTAAACTACGCTGGTTAGTGGAACTTCTACACACACTGCTTTTACGAGAATAAAAAAACAACAACCAAAAGGGGTCTGAATACTTTCCAAATGCACTGTAGCTGCAAATAACATAGCATAGTCCCTCTATCAGCCCCATTCTTCTCCCAGCAACAGAAGCTCTGGGAGAGAGAGATGAACTCACTGCTCTATAGTGTTGGCCTGACAGATTAAGGCCCCAACTGACTTCCTTTGCCCTATCTCTCCCCCTCCCCCACACACACATTCATACACACACACACAAACAGATGCACAAGCGGGGCCCGGCGGTATTCCAGGGCGTGTTCTTAGAGCATCTGCAGAACAGCTGGCAGGCATATTCACGGTAATTTTCAACCTCTCCTTGTCCCAGTCTGTAATCCCCATATGTTTTAAGATGACCACCATAATTCCTGTTCCCAAGAACTCTAAGGCTTCATGACACAATGACTACCACCCTGTAGCACTCACATCTGTAATCATGAAGCGCTTTGAGAGGCTGGTTATGGCACACATCAACTCCATCCTCCCAGACACCCTAGACCCACAGTGTGGTGCCAGAACAACAACCTCTCCATCAACGTCAGTAAGACCAAGGAGCTGATCGTGGACTACAGGAAACGCGGGGGCGATCACGCCACCATCCACATTGACGGGGTTGCAGTGGAGTGGGTCGAGAGCTTCAAGTTTCTCGGTGTCCAAATCACTAAGAACTTAAAATGGTCCACACACACACGCACAGTCGTGAAGAAGGTTATAAGGTTAAAAAGGTTTGGCATGGGCCCTCAAATCCTCAAAAGGTTATACAGCTGTACCATTGAGAGCATATTGACTGGCTGCATCACCGCTTGGTATGGCAATAGCACCGCCCTCGATCGTATGGCGCTACAGAGGGTGGTGTGGACAGCCCAGTACATCACTGGGGCCGAGCTCCCTGCCAACCAGGACCTATATATCAGGCGGTGTGAAAGGAAGGCCTGGAAAATCATTAAAGACTCCAGCCACCCAAGCCATTGACTGTTCTCTCTGCTTCCGCATGGCAAGCGGTACCGGTGCATCAAGCCTGACACCAACAGGCTCCTGAACAGCTTCTATCTCCAAGCAATAAGACTGCTAAATAGCTACCTAAATGACTAACAATATACGGACTATCTGAGTTGACCCTTGTATTGTATTTTATTTTTGCAGTCTCTATGCACACTCACAGGGCCCTACACTCTACACACACTGACACTCACTCCATCATTTGCTCACACACATTATATGCACATACATTTATACTGACTCTACACACACCCACACCCACTCACATACAATCCTCATATACGCTGCTGCTACTCTGTTCAACATATATCATGATGCCTAGTCACCTTACCCTTATACATACACTACATGACCAAAAGTATGTGGACACCTGCTTGTCGAACATCTCATTCCAAAATCATGGGCATTAATATGGAGTTGGTCCCCCTTTTGCTGCTATAACAGCCTCCACTCTTCTGTGAAGGCTTTCCACTAGATGTTGGAACATTTCTGCGGGGACTTGCTTCCATTCAGCCACAAGAGCATTAGTGAGGTCGGGCACTGATGTTGGCCGATTAGGCCTGGCTCACAGTCGGCGTTCCAATTCATCCCAAAGGTGCTAGATGGGGTTGAGGTCAGGGCTCTGTGCAGGCCAGTCAAGTTCTTCCACACCGATCTCGACAAACCATTTATGTATGGACCTCACTTTGTGCATGGGGGCATTGTCATGCTGAAACAGGAAAAGTTGTGCCACATGTTGCCACATGTTGGAAGCACAGAATCGTCTAGAATGTCGTTGTATGCTGGAGCATTAAGATTTCCCTTCACTACGCGCTTCAGCGGCTCTGTTCTGTGAGCTTGTGTGGCCTACCACTTCGCGGATGAGCCATTGCTGCTCCTAGATGTTTCCACGTAACAATAACAGCACTTACAGTTGACCGGGGCAGCTCTATCAGGGCAGAAATTTGACGAACTGACTTGTTGGAAAGGTGGCATCCTATGACAGTGCCGCGTTTTGTTCTACCTTGTTATTTTTAGCATTACATTGTTATTGATTACTGCATTGTTGGATTTAGAGCTGGCAAGAAACGCATTTCACTGTACTTGTGCATGTGACATTAAAACTTGACACACACTACACAGCTGTTCCACTAGGTCAGTTTGTGGGCAGATCTCAGTACCAAATCTCTCCTATGTGCCAACCAGTTTACCACTAATTAAAAGGCAAGAGAATACACACAATCAATGTGGTATTGGAGATGTTTGGACAAATTAACAGCACTGAAAGACAGAGTCCCCCTGTGAGTGAGGTGAGCAGCAGACTAACACAAACCCTGCTTTCTGATCCACCACAACAACTACTAACACAGACCCTTCTATCTGATCCACCACAGCAACTACTAACACAGACCCTGCTTTCTGATCCACCACAACAACTACTAACACAGACCCTGCTTTCTGATCCACCACAACAACTACTAACACAGACCCTGCTTTCTGATCCACCACAACAACTACTAACACAGACCCTGCTATCTGATCCATCACAACAACTTCTAACACAAAACCTCTTAAAGGAGGACAGAACAAGAAGAGCAGTGCAGGTGCACTCATGTGAAAACAGCACACACTGTTACAAATGTACACACACACACACACTAAAAACCTACAGTAGCAAGGAGGAAGTGTTTGAATTATGAACTGCTTCTCCAGATGACTGGGGATGTGTTCCACAGCTCCAGGCAGAGAGAAGCTTCTCTGAAGTGCTTCATCTATTAGAAACAACCAACCTGAGAGCTCTCCTGTGTCTGTTTGACCTGGAGTACTGGAGCTAGGTGTGTTGGGAATACAACTACTGTGTGAGACCGATATATATTCTCTGTTGTTTTTCTTTCCTGTTTTGAATTTGGCATAAAAATTCAAATAGATATTTCCTGTGTTTTCGTGGGACCCCATGAAAGCTCACTGAGGCCCCTCGGGTCCTAGGCCCCCTGGTTAAGAACTACTGACGTAGGGGTTATAAGAATATTTGAGTGCAGTTGATTGTAGTTTCTATAAACGGTGACAGTAGGTGTATAATCTGGTATTGCCTGGTACGGACAGGTATATGGTATAGTGGTCAGAGTAGGTGTAATGTAGCATAGTGGTTAAAGTATGGGGATATACACTGAGTGTACAAAACATTAGGAACACCTTCCTGTAACTAATGTTATATGCCAAATTTGTAGATTTTGTTTCATATTGCATTATTATCAGTAAAGCAATTGCAACTTTTAATCTGTGTTTTGTATTATTTAGCTACATAACTTTCGCAAGAGATGACTCGTGTTTACAGTATATGCATTAGCTTGCAACATACTTTAACATAACGTTAACATAGCTAAAACAGCATAGACAATGACCCTACTTGTCTACTAGCATAAGGTAACATTAACTTGCTGACACTACACATTCAAGTATATCTGACCAAATTATGAAAGACAAGCATTGTAATTTAGAATTCCGTAAAGTGAGTGTGGAAAAGGTGAACAAATGATTGTTGTCTATTATCAATGACAAGCCAAACAAATGTTTTGCAAGGTAGATGACTAGCTGTCAATTCTTCATGACTAGCTGGCTACTAATTATTCGTGGCTAGCCAGTTAGCCCTATTGACTTACTATGGGGTTGCATTCTACTCACACTACAGTGGGTATTGTAGGCAGGTAAACATGCCAAAATTAATACAGTATGAATTTATTCACGTTTCAAGATACAGTATTGTAGTCAGGCAACAGATGAAATGTGAATGGGCAACATTTCATTCTGATGTCTGAGTTTATTTTCTCTTGCTTCAGCCCAAAAAATGGATTTCAAGAAATATTGTGTTGTTTTTACGTGGTTGTGTCATATTTCTGTGCATACTTTCTGTTGAAGCTTTCATCGATGCATGCTTCGAAATGTGTACAAGCGGAGTACGCATCCGAGAAGTGCCCTCCGTGCTACGTTTCGCAGACTTTGATTTGGACTCATACTCTGACTGATGCGTGCTCCAATTTGCGTGCTCGGAACATGGTATTATTGATAAAGAAATGTGTGAGTAAGATATGACTAAAATGTCACACCCTCAGTTAAACTAATAATGTATGACTATTAGTAGACTAGAACTTAGAGAGTTAATCAAATGTGTTTATATAAGATGCATATTTGCCCAGCAACAGAGTATTTGTTTCTTGTAATTAGGCAAATTCTCACCTGGTATGGACAGGGGATGTGCTGTAGTGGTATGGATCTCACCTGGTATGGACAGGGGATGTGATGTAGTGGTGTGGATCTCACCTGGTATGGACACGGGACGTGGTGTAGTGGTGTGGATCTCACCTGGTATGTACAGGGAATGTGGTGTAGTGGTCTGGATCTCACCTGGTATGGACATGGGATGTGGTGTAGTGGTATGGATCTCACCTGGTATGGACAGGGGATGTGGTGTAGTGGTGTGGATCTCACCTGGTATGTACAGGGAATGTGGTGTAGTGGTCTGGATCTCACCTGGTATGGACATGGGATGTGGTGTAGTGGTATGGATCTCACCTGGTATGGACAGGGGATGTGGTGTAGTGGTGTGGATCTCACCTGGTATGGACAGGGGATGTGGTGTAGTGGTATGGATCTCACCTGGTATGGACAGGGGATGTGGTGTAGTGGTCTGGATCTCACCTGGTATAGACAGGGGATGTGGTGTAGTGGTGTGGATCTCAACTGGTATGGACAGGGGATGTGGTGTAGTGGTATGGATCTCACCTGGTATAGACAGGGGATGTGGTGTAGTGGTCTGGATCTCACCTGGTATGGACAGGGGATGTGGTACTCTCTGCAGCGCTCCTGCACCCAGGTAGTCTCCCAGACAGTCCTATAGCTGTTCTCATAGAGGTAGCAGGCTATGACCGTCAACAGAGGGACCAGGTAGAGCACAGAGAACACCCCAATACGGATCATAAACTTCACCAGCTTGTCCTGGTTATCCTTCGCCAGAGGGAGCTCCATACGCACTCGGTTTAATGCAAGGATTCCCGCTAACAGTAACGCCACGCCCACCTAGAATCAGACAGAGTTGATATTGAAGGAATAGACAAAAGATGATATAAGAAAGACCAGGAAGTAAATATGGTTTTATTTACTTTTTACTCCCCAATTGGTAGATACAGTCTTATCCAATCGCTGCAACTCCCCTACGGACTCGGGAGAGGCGAAGGTCGAGAGCCATGCGTCCTCCGAAACATGACCCTTCCAAGCCGCACTGCTCGCTTAACCCGGACGCCAGCTGCACCAATGAGGAAACAGCTGGCAACCAAAGTCAGCTTGCAGGCACCCGGCCCACCACAAGGAGTCACTAGAACGTGATGGGACAAGGAAATCCCGGCCGGCCAAACCCTCCCCTAACCGGACGACGCTGGGCCAATTGTGCGCCGCCTCATGGGTCTCCCGGTCACAGCCAGCTGTGACACAGCCTGGAATCGAACCCGGGTCTGTAGTGACACCTCAAGCACAGCGATGCGTCTGTAGTGACGCCTCAAGCACTGCAATGCATTGCCTTAGACTGCTGCGCCACTCGGGAGGCCCAGATCCACTTTTTAATGAATGTTGAGATGTGTAGGTCTGTGGTATAATCAAAGGAGCAGACACAAACAGTGTCAACATGTTTACTGAACTTTGTGCATGTGCAAACGTAAACCTTGTGCACACATTAATCACCTAGCCTGTGTCCCAAATGCCACCCTCTTGCCTATACAGTGGGGGAAAAAAGTATTTAGTCAGCCACCAATTGTGCAAGTTCTCCCACTTAAAAAGATGAGAGAGGCCTGTAATTTTCATCATAGGTACACGTCAACTATGACAGACAAACTGAGAAAAGAAATCCAGAAAATCACATTGTAGGATTTTTTATGAATTTATTTGCAAATTATGGTGGAAAATAAGTATTTGGTCAATAACAAAGTTTCTCAATACTTTGTTATATACCCTTTGTTGGCAATGACACAGGTCAAACGTTTTCTGTAAGTCTTCACAAGGTTTTCACACACTGTTGCTGGTATTTTGGCCCATTCCTCCATGCAGATCTCCTCTAGAGCAGTGATGTTTTGGGGCTGTCGCTGGGCAACACGGACTTTCAACTCCCTCCAAAGATTTTCTATGGGGTTGAGATCTGAGACTGGCTAGGCCACTCCAGGACATTGAAATGCTTCTTACGAAGCCACTCCTTCGTTGCCCGGGCGGTGTGTTTGGGATCATTGTCATGCTGAAAGACCCAGCCACGTTTTCATCTTCAATGCCCTTGCTGATGGAAGGAGGTTTTCACTCAAAATCTCACGATACATGGCCCCATTCATTCTTTCCTTTACGGATCAGTCGTCCTGGTCCCTTTGCAGAAAAAACAGCCCCAAAGCATGATGTTTCCACCCCCATGCTTCACAGTAGGTATGGTGTTCTTTGGATGCAACTCAGCATTCTTTGTCCTCCAAACACGACGAGTTTAGTTTTTTACCAAAAAGTTATATTTTGGTTTCATCTGACCATATGACATTCTCCCAATCCTCTTCTGGATCATCCAAATGCACTCTAGCAAACTTCAGACGGGCCTGGACATGTACTGGCTTAAGCAGGGGGACACGTCTGGCACTGCAGGATTTGAGTCCCTGGCGGCGTAGTGTGTTACTGATGGTAGGCTTTGTTACTTTGGTCCCAGCTCTCTGCAGGTCATTCACTAGGTCCCCCCCGTGTGGTTCTGGGATTTTTGCTCACCGTTCTTGTGATCATTTTGACCCCACGGGGTGAGATCTTGCGTGGGAGCCCCAGATCGAGGGGAGATTATCAGTGGTCTTGTATGTCTTCCATTTCCTAATAATTGCTCCCACAGTTGATTTCTTCAAACCAAGCTGCTTACCTATTGCAGATTCAGTCTTCCCAGCCTGGTGCAGGTCTACAATTTTGTTTCTGGTGTCCTTTGACAGCTCTTTGGTCTTGGCCATAGTGGAGTTTGGAGTGTGACTGTTTGAGGTTGTGGACAGGTGTCTTTTATACTGATAACAAGTTCAAACAGGTGCCATTAACAGGTAACAAGTGGAGGACAGAGAGCCTCTTAAAGAAGAAGTTAGAGGTATGTGAGAGCCAGAAATCTTGCTTGTTTGTAGGTGACCAAATACTTATTTTCCACCATAATTTGCAAATAAATTCATTAAAAATCCTACAATGTGATTTTCTGGAAAAAAAATTCTCAATTTGTCTGTCATAGTTGACGTGTACCTATGATGAAAATTACAGGCCTCTCTCATCTTTTTAAGTGGGAGAACTTGCACAATTAGTGGCTGACTAAATACTTTTTTCCCCCACTGTATAGGGAATAGTCTGCCAATTGTGACTCACACCTACTTCCTCTGACTCATTCCAGCCCACTCACCAATACATCCAGACCCAGGGGAGCCAGCAGGAACCATCTCAGCGTCGTGCGGTCATACAGCCCCACGAAACACACCCCGCTGACACTATCCCCTTCTATCTTGTTCATTGCTAGTAGAGTGACGGTGAGACAGCCGGGCAGGCCCCAGGCACAGGCATGGAAGAGCAGGGCCTTCTTCTCTATGGCCTCGCTGCCCCACTTAGGCACGGCAGCCAGGAACCAGGTGAGGGTGAGGATGACCCACCACACACTGCCTGCCATGGTGAAGAAGTAGAGCGCCATAAAGAGCAACGTGCACGCCTTGAAGGAGGGGGAGGGGAAGATGAAGGGGAGGGAGAAGGGATGGAATAGGGAGGAGGGATGGAGAGGGAGAAAGGATGGAGCGGGAGAAGGGATGGGGAGGGAGAAGGGATGGAGAGGGAGAAGGGATGGAGAGGGAGAAGGGATGGAGGGGGAGAAGGATGGAGAGGGAGGAGTAATGGAGGGGGAGGAGGGATGGAGGGGGAGGAGGAGAAGGGATGGAGAGGGAGGAGGGATGGGGAGGGAGAAGGGATGGTAAGGGAGGAGGGATGGAGAGGGAGAGGGATGGAGAGGGAGGAGGGATGGAGAGGGAGAGGGATGGAGGGGGAGGAGGAATTGAGAGGGAGGAGGGATGGGGAGAGGGAGGAGGGATGGACGGGGAGGAGGGATGAGAGGGAGGAGGGATGGAGAGGGAGAAGGGATTGAGAGGGAGGAGGGATGGGGAGAGGGAGGAGGGATGGAGGGGGAGGAGGGATGGAGAGGGAGAAGGGATGGAGAGGGATGGAGATGGAGAAGGGATGGAGAGGGAGGTGGTGATGGAGAGTGAGAAGGGATGGAGAGGGAGAAGGGATGGAGAGGGATGGAGGAGGATGGAGAGGGAGGAGGGATGGAGAGGGAGGAGGGATGGAGAGGGAGGAGGGATGGAGAGGGAGAAGGGATGGAGAGGGAGGAGGGATGGAGTGATGGAGGGATTGAGAGGGAGAATGATGGAGAGGGAGGAGGGATGAGAGGGAGAAGGGTGGAGGGGGAGGAGGGATGGAGGGGAGAAAAGGATGGAGAGGGAGGAGGGATGGAGAGGGAGGAGGGATGGAGAGGGAGAAAGGATGGAGAGGGAGAAGGGATGGAGAGGGAGAAGGGATGGAGGGGAGGAGGGATGGAGGGGAGGAGGATGGGGAGGGAGGAGGGATGGAGGGGGGAGGAGGATGGAGAGGGAGAAGGGATGGAGAGGGAGGAGAGATGGAGAGGGAGGAGGGATGGAGGGGGAGGAGGATGGGGAGGGAGGAGGGATGGAGGGGGAGGAGGATGGAGAGGGAGAGGGATGGGGAGGGATGAGAGATGGAGAGGGAGGAGGGATGGAGAGGGGAGGAGGGATGGAGGGGGAGGAGGATGGAGAGGGAGAAGGGATGGAGAGGGAGGAGAGATGGAGAGGGAGGAGGGATGGAGGGGAGGAGGATGGGGGAGGAGGAGGGATGGAGGGGAGGAGGATGGAGAGGGAGAGGGATGGGGAGGGGAGGGATGGAGGGGGGAGAAGGGATGGAGAGGGAGAAGGATGGAGAGGAGGAGGGATGGAGAGGGAGGAGGGAGGGGGATGGAAAGGGAGAAGGATCGAGAGGAGGGAGGGATGGAGAGTGAGGAGGGATGGAGAGGAGAGGGAGGAGGGATGGAGAGATGGAGAGGGAGGAGGGTTGGAGAGGGAGAAGGATGGAGAGGGAGGAGGGTTGGAGAGGGAGAAGGATGGAGAGGGAGAAGGGATGGAGAGGGAAGAAGGATGGGAGGAGGGATGGAGAGGGAGAAGGGATGGAGAGGGAGGAGGGATGGAGAGGGAGGAAGGTATGGAGAGGGTGGAGGGATGAGAGGGAGGAGGGATGGAGAGGGAGGAGGGACGGAGAGATGGAGAGGGAGAAAGATGGAGAGGGAGAAGGGATGGAGAGGGAGGAGGGATGGAGAGATGGAGAGGGAGGATGGATGGAGGGGGAGGAGGATGGAGTGGGAGAGGGATGGAGAGGGAGAAGGTATGGAGAGGGAGGAGGGATGAGAGGGTGGAGGGATGGAGAGGGAGGAGGGATGGAGAGGGAGAAGGATGGAGAGGGAGAAGGGATGGAGAGGGAGGAGAGATGGAGAGGGAGGAGGGATGGAGGGGAGGAGGATGGAGAGGGAGAAGGGATGGAGAGGGAGGAGAGATGGAGAGGGAGGAGGGGGAGGAGGATGGAGAGGGAGAGGGATGGGGAGGGAGGAGGGATGGAGGGGAGGAGGGATGGAGAGGGAGAGGGATGGAGAGGGAAGGAGGGATGGGGAGGGAGGAGGGATGGAGGGGGAGAAGGGATGGAGAGGGAGAAGGATGGAGAGGGAGGAGGGATGGAGAGGGAGGAGGGAGGAGGGATGGAAAGGGAGAAGGATCGAGAGGGAGGAGGGATGGAGAGTGAGGAGGGATGGAGAGTGAGGAGGGATGGAGAGGGAGAAGGATGGAGAGGGAGGAGGGATGGAGAGGAGAGGGAGGAGGGATGGAGAGATGGAGAGGGAGGAGGGTTGGAGAGGGAGAAGGATGGAGAGGGAGGAGGGTTTGAGAGGGAGAAGGATGGAGAGGGAGAAGGGATGGAGAGGGAAGAAGGATGGAGAGGGAGAAGGGATGGAGAGGGAGGAGGGTTGGAGAGGGAGGAGAGATGGAGAGGGAGGAGGGATGGAGGGGGAGGAGGATGGAGAGGGAGAGGGATGGGGAGGGAGGAAGGATGGAGGGGGGAGGAGGATGGAGAGGGAGAGGGATGGAGAGGGAGGAGGGATGGGGAGGGAGGAGGGATGGAGGGGGAGAAGGGATGGAGAGGGAGAAGGATGGAGAGGGAGGAGGGATGGAGAGGGAGGAGGGAGGAGGGATGGAAAGGGAGAAGGATCGAGAGGGAGGAGGGATGGAGAGTGAGGAGGGATGGAGAGGAGAGGGAGGAGGGATGGAGAGATGGAGAGGGGAGGAGGGTTGGAGAGGGAGAAGGATGGAGAGGGAGGAGGGTTTGAGAGGGAGGAGGGAGGAGGGATGGAAAGGGAGAAGGATCGAGAGGGAGAAGGGATGGAGAGGGAGGAGGGTTGGAGAGGGAGGAGAGATGGAGAGGGAGGAGGGATGGAGGGGGAGGAGGATGGAGAGGGAGAGGGATGGGGAGGAGGAGGGATGGAGGGGGAGGAGGATGGAGAGGGAGAGGGATGGAGAGGGAGGAGGGATGGGGAGGGAGGAGGGATGGAGGGGGAGAAGGGATGGAGAGGGAGAAGGATGGAGAGGGAGGAGGGATGGAGAGGGAGGAGGGAGGAGGGATGGAAAGGGAGAAGGATCGAGAGGGAGGAGGGATGGAGAGTGAGGAGGGATGGAGAGGAGAGGGAGGAGGGATGGAGAGATGGAGAGGGAGGAGGGTTGGAGAGGGAGAAGGATGGAGAGGGAGGAGGGTTTGAGAGGGAGAAGGATGGAGAGGGAGAAGGGATGGAGAGGGAAGAAGGATGGGAGGAGGGATGGAGAGGGAGAAGGGATGGAGAGGGAGGAGGGTTGGAGAGGGAGAAGGATGGAGAGGGAGGAGGGTTTGAGAGGGAGAAGGATGGAGAGGGAGAAGGGATGGAGAGGGAAGAAGGATGGGAGGAAGGATGGAGAGGGAGAAGGGATGGAGAGGGAGGAGGGATGGAGAGGGAGGAGGGATGGAGAGGTAGAAGGATGGAGAGGGAGGAGTGATGGAGAGTGAGGAGGGATGGAGAGGGAGGAGGGATGGAGAGGGAGGAGCATGGAGAGGGAGAAGGATGGAGAGGGAGGAGGGATGGAGAGGGAGGAGCATGGAGAGGGAGGAGGGATGGAGAGGGAGGAGGGATGGAGAGGGAGGAGCATGGAGAGGGAGAAGGATGGAGAGGGAGGAGGGAGGAGGGATGGAGAGGGAGGAGGGATGGAGAGGGAGGAGCATGGAGAGGGAGGAGCATGGAGAGGGAGAAGGATGGAGAGGGAGAAGGGATGGAGAGGGAGGAGGGAGGAGGGAGGAGGATGGAGAGGGAGAAGGGATGGAGAGAGAGAAGGATGGGGAGGGATGGAGAGGGAGGAGGGATGGAGAGGGAGGAGGGGAAAATGAGAAGAGAATGATGTTTAGATTAGACAGAAGAATATCAAACATATAATTGTATTTTTTTTATTTACAATAGCCCTAAATGTCAAAGAGAAAATTGAAACTAATTCAATCAATCAGTTATTAATTAATCAATCACTAAGACAACGGATGTTCACCTTGTTGTGGGAGCCCTGGGTGACGGTGTGCGCCCGGAAGCGGCCGGGGCTCGCCGCGTTGCACGCCACCCGGTCCTCCAGTAGGAAGCCCAGGAAGAATACCAGCGACACCATCATGTAGCACACGGCATAGAAGATGATTGGCCGCTCCGGGTAGCGGAACCTGGACACGTCGATGAGGAAGGTGAGGAAGGTGAAGAGTGTTGCCGAGAGACAGACGATGGACACCACGCCAATAAAGTAGCGGGCGAACACCAGCTCGTCCCGCTGGAAGTACATGTTGGGGCAGGGGGGTGAGCAATCCCTCATGCCCAGGAAGGTGTAGCCCAGGTCGGGGTCGATCTTGAGCTCACGGGGGCACCAGAAGCCATAGTCGCGCTGGACGGAGATAGGCGACTCAGTGGAGTCTGCGCTGGAGAGCAGGTCTACAGGACGGGGGTATGGCTCGTCACAGTCTGGGAACCTGGTGTACGGAGAGGAAACAGCTTATGTTAGACACATTATATTTACCTTAGAGAAAGACACAAAGCTAAACCTTTATTTTACGGGACAGTTTCCTCAGATTTTACGTTGTATTTGCTAGGAAATTATGTGTTACTATTGTTTAATTAACATTTTGCCATGTCATTCTTATTGATGTTATGGTACAGAAATTAGCAAGTATTTTCTGAGAAATTAGTGGTAAAAGGATGATACAAAAATTGTATTTGCCTCAGATGTGTAAAGGTACACTGTGTAAAACTGTACCCTAGAGTACAGTAGACTACTAACCTGTTACAGTCCATCTCTTCTGGCCAGGTGACTCCGAATATGTCCATGAGTTTGTAGCAGTCTCCCTTGGCTCTCTGGCACAGCCGTCGGCAGGGCAGCGTCATGCGTCCGTACTCAGTACACACCGGAGCATAGAGGGCACACAGGAACATCCTCAGCTCTGAGGAACACTGCAGGTTCACCATGGGATGGAAGGGCTGCGGAGAGGAAAACACACGGCTGTCAGGAAGTGTATACCAATGCTGTGTTTTGTGTGTGGGAGATTAAAATGGATTTAATTGTCATTTTTTGTCAACGATCTACACAAAGTACTCTGTAATGTCAAAGTGGAAGAAAAATTCTAACATTTGTAAAAAAAAATATATATATATATATCTTGATTACATAAGTATTCAACCCCCTGAGTCAATGTTAGAATCACCTTTGGCAGCAATTACAGCTGTGAGTCTTTCTGGGTAAGTCTCTAAGAGCTTTGCATACTTGGGCGGTATACCATATATACCATATACCGGGATATTTGGAGAAAGCCATGGGATGGTTTTTCAATACCATCAAAACTATTTATTTTAAAATTTTCAATAAATTTGAATATTTGTAGCGACTTTTTAAGTTAATACTTGCAGTCAACTTGAGCAGTATGCTATGAGATAAAGCAGATGTATTTTTTCACTTCACCTGTCACATCATTTTACATTATGAAGCTTACCGTAGTTCCCCAGAACAGTTCAGCCAGTTTGTTTGTAAATAGCACAACAGGAGAAAGCGGGAGCTGGTGAGTCCATAGCGTTCTATATCTATCGGCAAATCTCTGTTGTGCACATGTGGTAATGAAGTTTACACTTGTATGTAATTCACTACTAAATGTTTGCCATCATATAACGGCTTTCTGCCGTGTTTGAAAAGTCAAAGAGCTCTTGGTGAGCTGCACTCAAAAAGATGTCGCATAAAGCTTACTTCATTATTCAATGTTTTTAATTATTTTCACTGCATCAGGTATAGCGGTCCTTTTGCTTCCTACCTGCGTTTTTTTTCTCCTCAGTTTTTCTCCCCTCTGCTCCATGTACACATGCTCTTCCTTCAGAAAAACATGCATCACAACTTTGTTCATTTGCACAATTTCTCTCATTCACTTTCACTTGTAAATGTCCACACTATCCGAAAATGACATTTGGTAGCTACTAGCCATGCTTGTATAACTTTATGAGCTGGATTTGCCTGTCTTTGCAATTAGCTTATGTTCGTTTTCACTCATTAGCATTTAGCTAACCACGTCTATGTGATTTCGCTATTACTTGTGCTAATTTCATTAGGATTTTGGTAATAGACGCCCAATGGGCTTTTTTGTGTTTTTTGCGTCCCCTTGTGTGCTATTCCCGGGATGGCGGTATGAAAATCTGGATAACGCCCAAGCCTACTGGATTGTACAATACTTGCACATTATTCTTTAAAAAAATTATTCAAACTATCAAGTTGGCTGTTGATCATTGCTAGACAGCCATTTTCAAGACTTGCCATAGATTTTCAAGCCGATTTAAGTCAAAATTGTAACTAGGCCACTCAGGAACATTCAGTGTCATCTTGGCCTTGTGTTTTAGATAATTGTCCTGTTGAAAGGGGAATTTGTCTCCCAGTGTCTGTTGGAAAGCAGACTGAAGCAGGTTTGCCTTTTCTTAGCTCTATTCCATTTATTTGTATCCTAAAAAACTCCCTAGGCCTTGCCAATGACAAGCATACTGATAACATGATGCAGCCACCACCATGCTTGAAAATATGAAGAGTGGTACTCAGTGATGTGTTGTGTTTGCCCCAAACATAATGCTTTGTATTCAGGACATAAAGTAAATTTCTTTGCCACATTTTTTGAAGTTTTACTTTAGTGCCTTATTGCAAACAGGATGCATGTTTTGGAATATTTTTATTTTGTACAGGCTTCCTTCTTTTCACTCTGTCATTTAGGTTAGTATTGTGGAGTAACTACAACGCTGTTGATCCATCCTCAGTTTTCTCCTATCACAGCCATTAAACTCTGTAACTGTTTTAAAGTCACCATTGGCCTTATGGTGAAATCCCTGAGCGGTTTCCTTCCTCTCCGGCAACTGTGTTAGGAAGGACGCCTGTATCGTTGTAGTGGCTGGGTATATTGATACACCATCAAAAGTGTAATTAATAACTTCACCATGTTCAATGGGATATTCAATGTCTGTTTTCTTTGTTTTTTGTTTTGTTTTTTTACAATCCACCAATAGGTGCCCTTCTTTGCGAGGCATTGGATAAACTCCCTGGCCTTTGTGGTTGAATCTGTGTTTGAAATTCACTGCTCGACTTAGGAACCTTATAGATAATTGTACACTGAGTGTACAAAATATTTATATGTACAGTGAGGGGAAAAAAGTATTTGATCCCCTGCTGATTTTGTACGTTTGCCCACTGACAAAGAAATGATCAGTCTATAATTTTAATGGTAGGATTATTTGAACAGTGAGAGACAGAATAACAACAACAAAATCCAGAAAAACGCATGTCAAAAATGTTATAAATTGATTTACATTTTAATGAGGAAAATAAGTATTTGACCCCCTCTCAATCAGAAAGATTTCTGGCTCCCAGGTGTCTTTTATACAGGTAACGAGCTGAGATTAGGAGCACACTCTTAAAGGGAGTGCTCCTAATCTCAGCTTGTTACCTGTATAAAAGACACCTGTCCACAGAAGCAATCAATCAATCAGATTCCAAACTCTCCACCATGGCCAAGACCAAAGAGCTCTCCAAGGATGTCAGGGACAAGATTGTAGACCTACACAAGGCTGGAATGGGCTACAAGAGCATCGCCAAGCAGCTTGGTGAGAAGGTGACAACAGTTGGTGCGATTATTCGCAAATGGAAGAAACACAAAATAACTGTCAATCTCCCTCGGCCTGGGGCTCCATGCAAGTTCTCACCTCGTGGAGTTGCAATGATAAGGAGAACGGCGAGGAATCAGCCCAGAACTACACGGGAGGATCTTGTCAATGATCTCAAGGCAGCTGGGACCATAATCACCAAGAAAACAATCGGTAACACACTACGCCGTGAAGGACTGAAATCCTGCAGCGCCCGCAAGGCATCTGAATGATTCAGAGGAGAACTGGGTGAAAGTGTTGTGGTCAGATGAGACCAAAATGGAGCTCTTTGGCATCAACTCAACTCGCCGTGTTTGGAGGAGGAGGAATGCTGCCTATGACCCCAAGAACACCATCCCCACCGTCAAACATGGAGGTGGAAACATTATGCTTTGGGGGTGTTTTTCTGCTAAGGGGACAGGACAACTTCACCGCATCAAAGGGACGATGGACGGGGCCATGTACCGTCAAATCTTAGGTGAGAACCTCTTCCCTCAGCCAGGGCATTGAAAATGGGTCGTGGATGGGTATTCCAGCAATGCAATGACCCAAAACACACGGCCAAGGCAACAAAGGAGTGGCTCAAGAAGAAGCACATTAAGGTCCTGGAGTGGCCTTGCCAGTCTCCAGACCTTAATCCCATAGAAAATCTGTGGAGGGAGCTGAAGGTTCGAGTTGCCAAACGTCAGCCTCGAAACCTTAATGACTTGGAGAAGATCTGCAAAGAGGAGTGGGACAAAATCCCTCCTGAGATGTGTGCAAACCTGGTGGCCAACTACAAGAAACGTCTGACCTCTGTGATTGCAAACAAGGGTTTTGTCACCAAGTACTAAGTCATGTTTTGCAGAGGGGTCAAATACTTATTTCCTTCATCAAAATGCAAATCAATTTATAACATTTTTGACATGCATTTTACTGGATTTTTGTTGTTGTTATTCTGTCTCTCACTGTTCAAATAATCCTACAATTAAAAGTATAGACTGGTCATGTCTTTGTCAGTGGGCAAACGTACAAAATCAGCAGGGGATCAAATACTTTTTTCCCTCACTGTATATATATATATATATATATATATATATATATATATATATATTTTTGCGAGAGAAAAAAATTATGGGGGATTGGAAGTGATGCAGACAATTACATTGATGGAAGTTACAATCTATCTGCAATATTAAAGCTGATCTAAAAAAAGAACACCTTCCTAATATTGAGTGACATCAATAAGGGATCATAGCTTTCACCTAAATTCACCTGGTCAGTCTGTCATGGAAAGAGCAGGTGTTCTTAATGTTTTGTACACTCAGTGTACAATCATACACACAGAGAAACTCACACACACTGTATGTCAAACACACGTTAAACACACAAACCCCTCAGCCTTAAAAAGACACACACAGACAACAGAACAGTCTTCTAAAGCAGAGCAATATTCATGTGCAGCCAAAAGAAGAGCTCAAACAGACAGGAACATCTTGTCGGACATAGTTTGGAGCTGACTCAAAAAAACAACTCCTCCCCCTATCCTCATGATACTCCTCCCCCTATCCTCATGATACTCCTCCCCCCTTTCTCTCCCCTTCCTCCCTCTGCCTGGCACAATAAGACAGAGGGAGGAGGGAGGAAAGGAGGAGGGAGGAGGAGTTGGAAAAGCATGGTAACCCAACCCCCCCTTCATCAGACGCCAGGCACAGGGAGGGGCTCTGGAGAGTCCTTTGTGTTTGGAGGAGGACCACGCTGTTACACACACACACACACAGTTCCCTCTCTGCCATCATGCATTCTGGGAGAGAACAGTAGCTAGCTAGCAGCTGTGGGGCATGGCTTTAGTATGCAAATCCCCAGGGGGAGTGAAGAAAGGGCCCCCACCCTCCCAGCTCCCAGAGGGGGGAGGGGGACAAGACAGGTGTGCTAAATGGAATTTCATTAAAAGAGCCAGAGGGAATAATAGTGGTGGGTATTGGAACAGAACAGGCCAGAACAGAACAGGCCAGAACAGAACATGCCAGAACAGAAAAGGCCAGAACATGCCAGAACTAAAAATGCCAGAACAGAACAGGCCAGAACAGAACAGAACACGCCAGAACAGAACAGGCCAGAACAGGCCAGAACTAAACATGCCAGAACAGAACACACAAGAACAGGCCAGAACAGAACAGGCAAGAACAGGCCAGAACAGAACAGGCCAGAACTAAACATGCCAGAACAGAACAGAACAGGTCAGAACAGGCCAGAACTAAACAGGATAGAACAGAACAGGATAGAACAGAACAGGATAGAACAGAACAGGATAGAACAGAACAGGCCAGAACAGAACAGGATAGAACAGAACAGGATAGAACAGAACAGGCCAGAACAGAACAGGATAGAACAGAACAGGCCAGAACAGAACAGGATAGAACAGACCAGGATAGAACAGACCAGGATAGAACAGAACAGGATAGAACAGAACAGGATAGAACAGAACAGGCCAGACCAGAACAGGCCAGATAAGAACAGGATAGAACAGAACAGGATAGAACAGACCAGGATAGAACAGAACAGGCCAGAACAGAACAGGACAGAACAGAACAGGCCAGATCAGAACAGGATAGATCAGAACAGGATAAAACAGAACAGGCCAGAACAGAACAGGCCAGAACAGAACAGGCCAGAACAGGATAGAACAGAACAGGCCAGATCAGAAAAGGCCAGATCAGAACAGGATAGAACAGAACAGGATAGAACAGAACAGGATAGAACAGAACAGGCCAGAACAGAACAGGCCAGAACAGAACAGGCCAGATCAGAACAGGATAGATCAGAACAGGATAAAACAGAACAGGCCAGAACAGAACAGGCCAGAACAGAACAGGCCAGAACAGGATAGAACAGAACAGGCCAGATCAGAAAAGGCCAGATCAGAACAGGATAGAACAGAACAGGATAGAACAGAACAGGTCAGATCAGAACAGGATAGAACAGAACAGGCCAGAACAGAACAGGCCAGAACAGGATAGAACAGAACAGGATAGCACAGAACAGGCCAGAACAGAACAGAACAGGCCAGAACAGAACAGAACAGGATAGAACAGAACAGGATAGAACAGAACAGGATAGACCAGAACAGGCCAGATCAGAACAGAACAGAACAGGATAGAACAGAACAGGCCAGAACAGAACAGGATAGAACAGAACAGGCCAGATCAGAACAGGCCAGAACAGAACAGGATAGAACAGAACAAGATAGAACAGAACAGGATAGAACAGGCCAGAACAGAACAGGCCAGAACAGAACAGGCCAGATCAGAACATGATAGAACAGAACAGGCCAGATCAGAACAGGATAGAACAGAACAGGATAGAACAGAACAGGCCAGATCAGAACAGGATAGAACAGAACAGGACAGAACAGAACAGGCCAGAACAGAACAGGATAGAACAGAACAGGATAGAACAGGCCAGATCAGAACAGGATAGAACAGAACAGAATAGGATAGAACAGAACAGACCAGAACAGAACAGGCCAGATCAGAACAGGATAGATCAGAACAGGATAGAACAGAACAGGTCAGATCAGAACAGGATAGAACAGAACAGGCCAGAACAGAACAGGCCAGAACAGGATAGAACAGAACAGGATAGCACAGAACAGGCCAGAACAGAACAGAACAGGCCAGAACAGAACAGAACAGGATAGAACAGAACAGGATAGAACAGAACAGGATAGACCAGAACAGGCCAGATCAGAACAGAACAGAACAGGATAGAACAGAACAGGCCAGAACAGAACAGGATAGAACAGAACAGGCCAGATCAGAACAGGCCAGAACAGAACAGGATAGAACAGAACAAGATAGAACAGAACAGGATAGAACAGGCCAGAACAGAACAGGCCAGAACAGAACAGGCCAGATCAGAACATGATAGAACAGAACAGGCCAGATCAGAACAGGATAGAACAGAACAGGATAGAACAGAACAGGCCAGATCAGAACAGGATAGAACAGAACAGGCCAGAACAGAACAGGCCAGAACAGAACAGGATAGAACAGAACAGGATAGAACAGGCCAGATCAGAACAGGATAGAACAGAACAGAATAGGATAGAACAGAACAGACCAGAACAGAACAGGCCAGATCAGAACAGGATAGATCAGAACAGGATAGAACAGAACAGGCCAGATCAGAACAGGATAGAACAGAACAGGCCAGAACAGAACAGGCCAGAACAGAACATGCAAGAACAGAACAGGATGGAACAGAACAGGATAGAACAGAACAGGATAGAACAGAACAGGCCAGATCAGAACAGGATAGATCAGAACAGGATAGAACAGAACAGGCCAGATCAGAACAGGCCAGAACAGGATAGAACAGAACAGGCCAGATCAGAACAGGATAGAACAGAACAGGATAGAACAGGCCAGATCAGAACAGGATAGAACAGAACAGAATAGGATAGAACAGAACAGGCCAGAACAGAACAGGCCAGAACAGAACAGGCCAGATCAGAACAGGATAGATCAGAACAGGATAGAACAGAACAGGCCAGAACAGGATAGAACACAACAGGCCAGATCAGAACAGGATAGAACAGAACAGGATAGAACAGGCCAGATCAGAACAGGATAGAACAGAACAGGCAAGAACAGAACAGGCCAGAACAGAACAGGCCAGATCAGAACAGGATAGAACAGAACAGGCCAGAACAGGATAGAACAGGCCAGAACAGAACAGGCCAGAACAGAATAGGATAGAACAGAACAGGATAGAACAGAACAGGATAGAACAGAACAGGCCAGAACAGAACAGGCCAGAACAGAACAGGCCAGATCAGAACAGGATAGATCAGAACAGGATAGAACAGAACAGGCCAGATCAGAACAGGCCAGAACAGGATAGAACAGAACAGGATAGAGCAGAACAGGATAGAACAGAACAGGCCAGATCAGAACAGGCCAGATCAGAACAGGATAGAACAGAACAGGCCAGAACAGGATAGAACAGAACAGGCCAGAACAGAACAGGCCAGAACAGAATAGGATAGAACAGAACAGGATAGAACAGAACAGGATACAACAGAACAGGCCAGAACAGAACAGGCCAGAACAGGCCAGATCAGAACAGGATAGATCAGAACAGGATAGAACAGAACAGGCCAGATCAGAACAGGCCAGAACAGGATAGAACAGAACAGGATAGAACAGAACAGGATAGAACAGAACAGGCCAGAACAGGCCAGAACAGAACAGGCCAGAACAGAACAGGCCAGAACAGAACAGGATAGAACAGAACAGGCCAGAACAGAACAGGCCAGATTAGAACAGAACATGATAGAACAGAACAGGATAGAACAGAACAGGCCAGATCAGAACAGAACAGAACAGGATAGAACAGAACAGGATAGAACAGAACAGGATAGAACAGAACAGGCCAGATCAGAACCGGCCAGAACAGAACAGGCCAGATCAGAACAGGATAGAACAGAACAGGCCAGAACAGGCTTGGTTTTCAGTGGATATCTTAAATGTACAGTGGGGAGAACAAGTATTTGATACACTGCCGATTTTGCAGGTTTTCCTACTTACAAAGCATGTAGAGGTCTGTAATTTTTATCATAGGTACACTTCAACTGTGAGAGACGGAATCTAAAAAATCCAGAAAATCACATTGTATGATTTTTAAGTAATTCATTTGCATTTTATTGCATGACATAAGTATTTGATACATCAGAAAAGCAGAACTTAATATTTGGTACAGAAACCTTTGTTTGCAATTACAGAGATCATACGTTTCCTGTTGGTCTTGACCAGGTTTGCACACACTGCAGCAGGGATTTTGGCCCACTCCTCCATACAGAACTTTTCCAGATCCTTCAGGTTTCGGGGCTGTCGCTGGGCAATACGGACTTTCAGCTCCCTCCAAATATTTTCTATTGGGTTCAGGTCTGGCGACTGGCTAGGCCACTCCAGGACCTTGAGATGCTTCTTACGGAGCCACTCCTTAGTTACCCTGGCTGTGTGTTTTGGGTCATTGTCATGCTGGAAGACCCAGCCACGACCCATCTTCAATGCTCTTACTGAGGGAAGGAGGTTGTTGGCCAAGATCTCGCAATACATGGCCCCATCCATCCTCCCCTCAATACGGTGCAGTCGTCCTGTCCCCTTTGCAGAAAAGTATCCCCAAAGTATGATGTTTCCACCTCCATGCTTCACGGTTGGGATGGTGTTCTTGGGGTTGTACTCATCCTTCTTCTTCCTCCAAACACGGTGAGTGGAGTTTAGACCAAAAAGCTATATTTTTGTCTCATCAGACCACATGACCTTCTCCCATTCCTCCTCTGGATCATCCAGATGGTCATTGGCAAACTTCAGACGGGCCTGGACATGCGCTGGCTTGAACAGGGGAACCTTGCGTGCGCTGCAGGATTTTAATCAATGACGGCGTAGTGTGTTACTAATTGTTTTCTTTGAGACTGTGGTCCCAGCTCTCTTCAGGTCATTGACCAGGTCCTGCCGTGTAGTTCTGGGCTGATCCCTCACCTACCAACCAGTAAGAATTCAGGCTCTCACAGACCTGTTAGTTTTTCTTTAAGCAGGCCTCCTGTTCTCCACTCATTACCTGTATTAACTGCACCTGTTTGAACTCATTACCTGTATAAAAGACACCTGTCCACACAATCAATCAAACAGACTCCAACCTCTCCACAATGGCCAAGACCAGAGAGCTGTGTAAGGACATCAGGGATAAAATTGTAGACCTGCACAAGGCTGGGATGGGCTACAGGACAATAGGCAAGCAGCTTGGTGAGAAGGCAACAACTGTTGGCACAATTATTAGAAAATGGAAGAAGTTCAAGATGACGGTCAATCACCATCGGTCTGGGGCTCCATGCAAGATCTCACCTCGTGGGGCATCAATGATCATGAGGAAGGTGAGGGATCAGCCCAGAACTACACGGCATGACCTGGTCAATGACCTGAAGAGAGCTGGGACCACAGTCTCAAAGAAAACCATTAGTAACACACTACGCCGTCATGGATTAAAATCCTGCAGCGCACGCAAGGTCCCCCTGCTCAAGCCAGCGCATGTCCAGGCCCGTCTGAAGTTTGCCAATGACCATCTGGATGATCCAGAGGAGGAATGGGAGAAGGTCATGTGGTCTGATGAGAGAAAAATAGAGCTTTTTCGTCTACAACCCCAAGAACACCATCCCAACCGTGAAGCATGGAGGTGGAAACATCATTCTTTGGGGATGCTTTTCTGCAAAGGGGACAGGACGACTGCACCGTATTGAGGGGAGGATGGATGGGGCCATGTATCGCGAGATCTTGGCCAACAACCTCCTTCCCTCAGTAAGAGCATTGAAGATGGGTCGTGGCTGGGTCTTCCAGCATGACAACGACCCGAAACACACAGCCATGGCAACTAAGGAGTGGCTCCGTAAGAAGCATCTCAAGGTCCTGGAGTGGCCTAGCCAGTCTCCAGACCTGAACCCAATAGAAAATCTTTGGAGGGAGCTGAAAGTCCGTATTGCCCAGCGACAGCCCCCGAAACCTGAAGGATCTGGAGAAGGTCTGTATGGAGGAGTGGGCCAAAATCCCTGCTGCAGTGTGTGCAAACCTGGTCAAGACCTACAGGAAACGTATGATCTCTGTAATTGCAAACAAAGGTTTCTGTACAAAATATTAAGTTCTGCTTTTCTGATGTATCAAATACTTATGTTATGCAATAAAATGCAAATTAATTACTTTAAAATCATACAATGTGATTTTCTAGATTTTTGTTTTAGATTCCGTCTCTCACAGTTGACGTGTACCTATGATAAATATTACAGACCTCTACATGCTTTGTAAGTAGGAAAACCTGCAAAATCAGCAGTGTATCAAATACTTGTTCTCCCCACTGTATATTAACTTCACCTATATTAACATAACCTATATTAACTTCACCTATATTAACTTCACCTATATTAACTTCACCTATATTAACATAACCTATATTAACTTCACCTATATTAACATAACCTATATTAACATAACCAATATTAACATAACCTATATTAACTTCACTATATTAACATAACCTATATTAACTTAACCTATATTAACATAACCTATATTAACTTAACTTATATTAACATAACCTATATTAACTTCACCTATAACCTATATTAACCTAACCTATATTAACTTCACCTATATTAACATAACCTATATTAACTTAACCTATATTAACATAACCTATATTAACGTCACCTATAACCTATATTAACTTAATCTATATTCAGTCTCCAAGAAAGAGAAATACACAGCAGCACTATTCAATACACACACACACACACACACACACACACACACACACACACACACACTCTTCCTATGACTAAGATAGCAGGCACATCCACCAGTCATTCATCATCACCATAGCTTAACCAACATACTGTATTGCACCAGTCATTCATCATCACCATAGCTTAACCAACATACTGTATTGCACCAGTCATTCATCATCACCATAGCTTAACCAACATACTGTATTGCACCAGTCATTCATCATCACCATAGCTTAACCAACATACTGTATTGCACCAGTCATTCATCATCACCATAGCTTAACCAACATACTGTATTGCACCAGTCATTCATCATCACCATAGCTTAACCAACATACTGTATTGCACCAGGCATTCATCATCACCATAGCTTAACAAACATACTGTATTGCACCAGTCATTCATCATCACCATAGCTTAACCAACATACTGTATTGCACCAGTCATTCATCATCACCATAGCTTAACCAACATACTGTATTGCACCAGTCATTCATCATCACCATAGCTTAACCAACATACTGTATTGCACCAGTCATTCATCATCACCATAGCTTAACCAACATACTGTATTGCACCAGTCATTCATCATGATGTATAAATGCAGACCCTGGCAGTAGACAGGATCTCATTTCTGACACCAGTGTTCTGGGCTGCCTCACAGACGGCTGGCTGTATTTAAAAGGATTAGGACGGCTGTTAGGCTTGCCGATTCCCACACAAAGAACCCACATCACATCCACATCCAGACAGCTTTTGTAAATGCCTTGTACATATCAAATGCAATATTTCTGCTTTCAGATTTTCCATCTGCCATAACATAAAGGGGGTGACGTTGATGTGTCGTTTTATTATGGTTTAGTGACTGTTGGAACGTGAGGCTCAGACAGACATCTGAGATGACTGACATCATCTGGACAAAATAATAAATGAATTCCATCCTCACATACAGTATTTGAGTCTAGAGATGCAGTTTTTTTTTTGTGCTTCACAGCAAGTCGCACTCGCCTGGGAAAATATATTTTACTGCATTAAATTGTAATATCAAATGCCATGTGTCATCATCATCATCACCAGGGAAATGAAATGATTTTGTGTAGGCTTTGATCACTTTCTACTGTATCTGTACTAGTCTGGTTTATTCTGTTGTTTCTGTGTCTTTCAGTAGACTGGTTCACGTACACACCTACATTTTACATTACATTTGTCATTTAGCAGACGCTCTTATCCAGAGCGACTTACAGTTAGTGCATACATTTTCATACTAATCTCTTCAAATTGCACACTCCACATTCAATACAATATTTAGGGTTTCGCGAATGAGCTGCTTAGTTTGATACACCGACCACACGGTTAACAGCTACAGGCAATAACCTGCCCTTCATGGTCTGGAGAACATGTTGGGAGTAGGTCAGCAACCTGATTCTGCACCGCAACACGTCAGAGAAGACACCTGTCAAAAATGTATCCATCAACCTGTCAAATCAATCGTTAACTGATCCATCAACCAGTCAAATCAATCATTAACTGATCCTTTAAGCAGTCATATCAATCATTTATGAATAAAAGGCCCTGAGGTCGCTTGCTTTAAAATAGGAAGAACAACAGATTTAGGGCTAGATTCAATCCGTCTCAAGGAAAATCTGTGTTATTGTGCAATTGAAATGTAAAGGTAATTTTTGATTTAGCCGACATATGTACTGTGGCGTGAATGCATTCGCCGCGAACGTGGGAACATTGCCTTTAAATTTCAATCGCACTATAGTGCGTTTCTTCTGCAATACGGATTGACTCCAGACTTTAGAGCGTATTATAGGGTCTCTATGGGAATAACTTCCTTCATAGTGACCAATCTGTCTGTTACACCAACTCAGCAGCATTCCTTTTCATTAAACCAACATCTTATGACACACCTGGCACCATCTTCCTTATGACACACCTGGCACCATCTTCCTTATGACACACCTGGCACCATCTTCCTTATGACACACCTGGCACCATCTTCCTAACCAAATCTTTAAGATCAAGCCAGCAGGCAAAAACATCCACATTTATCTGCTCTGTATAGAATAAAACAGGGTGGCACCTTCGCAAGTCTCCAGTCCGGTGACATGCATTACCTTATCAGAGCCCTGTCATGGTGCATTACACACACAGACAGGACAGAGACAGGACAGACAGGACAGAGACAGGACAGGGCTGATCTAATGAACTTCAAGTGGATGCATCTGGGTTTCCCCTCCCTCCCTCCCTCCCTCCCTCCTCACCCCCAGGACAAAATGTGTGCTGTAGGAGGAGATGAATGTACGGTACAGGGTGTGTGTCTGTATGGAGGGGGGTCTTCCTGTGTGTGTGTGTGTGTGTGTTATCTTTATCCATACGGCAGCCCAAGCAAGCAAATGTGAAGATGTCTTGTCTTGCGGCCTCTGGAACAGAACAGTGGATTATGGTAACTTGGTCACATTAGAAACAGCTGCTGTGTGTCTGCCACAGAGGTTGGCTTGCTGTTGCCACAAAGCCTGTGTGTGTGTGTGTGTGTGTGTGTGTGTGTGTGTGTGTGTGTGTGTGTGTGTGTGTGTGTGTGTGTGTGTGTGTGTGTGTGTGTGTGTGTGTGTGTGTGTGTGTGTGTGTGTGTGTGTGTGTGTGTGTGTGCGTGCGTGCGTGCGTGTGTGTGTCTGTGCGTGTGTGTGTGTGCGTCTGTGTGTGCGTGTGCATGCGTGTGTGTGTCTGTCTGTGTGCGTCCTTCCGTCGCGTTCTGTTGCCCCAGAGCCAGGCCTCTCACTCCACTGTTACTATGTAAGGGGCTCAAGCATGTAACACAGTACATCCAGTTGTGTCAAGTACTGTTCTAGCCCTGAGGGTAGGTATGAAAGTATGGCAATTTCAATTTGCAGTAACGTGATTATGTATTTATGGGGTTAGTTAAGACATTTGGATATCAGAAAAAGTGGTCAAATTAGATGCAGTCATCTGGAAATGGCTGCCCTCGAAAATACATCAATTCAAAAACGAATTGTTACTTTGAGGTTTGTGTGTGTGTGAAATTTTTGTATTTTTAGATGTCTATTCGAAGACCAAGGTTCGGTTAAGCTTATTTTTGACTAAAATGAAATCACTGATGAGAGAATCAATGACAGATGAATCAACATTGTACTGTATCTACACATACAACTGATCTGAGTGATTTACTACTATATCTGGAAGAAGTATCTCTCACACTTTCCTGGATCTATCTTCCATTCCCATCTATCCCTCCCTCAATCATTACCTTTCTCCCCCTCTCCTTGCTCTCTCCCTCCCTCTTCCTCCTCTGTGTCCCTCTTCCTCCTCTCTCCCCCTCTCCTTTCTCTCTCCCTCCCTCTTCCTCTCTCTCCCTCCCTCCTTTCTCTCTCCCTCCCTCTTCCTCCTCTCTCTCCCTCTCCCTCCTCTCTCTCTCCCTCCCTCTTCCTCTCTCTCCCTCCCTCCTTTCTCTCTCCCTCCCTCTTCCTCCTCTCTCCCCCTCTCCTTTCTCTCTCCCTCCCTCTTCCTCCTCTGTCTCCCTCTCCCTCCCTCTTCCTCCTCTCTCCCCCTCTCCTTTCTCTCTCCCTCCCTCTTCCTCCTCTCTCTCCCTCTCCTTTCTCTCTCCCTCCCTCTTCCTCTCTCTCCCTCCCTCTTCCTCCTCTCTCTCCCTCTCCTTTCTCTCTCCCTTCCTCTTCCTCTCTCTCCCTCCCTCTTCCTCCTCTCTCCCCCTCTCCTTCCTCCTCTCTCTCCCTCTCTGCGCCTTCCTTCCTTTCCCACTCTCTGCTCAATTCTCTGCATTTCTACCCTGACTGCCATGACAATGGCTGATGCACCAACTGACGGAGGGACTAGTTTGAAGGCGGGCCATGGTGTGTTCAGCAGAGGTCAGAGGGCGGCGAGCGTGGACCACCGCCTGAGAGCCACAGAAAGCCTGCTCCTTTGTTAACAACACAATTGGGACCTGTTTCCCAGGCAACCGTGCAGTGTACCTTGCGTGGGGGAAGGGGAGGGAGCGAAAGACAAAAGACTGAGATACGGCAGAGGAGACGGAGAGAGAGAGAGGGATTGGCCACCTCCTCCTTCAGATAGACAGCCCTGTCATTCACACAACTGTTTTTAAAAAAACACACACAAGTTGTTGTTTAGCCAGAGAGAGAGAGAGACTCCATTCAGGTCGGAGCTAATAAACAATATTAAAATATATAATGTGCAAAAATATTCAAGGAAAATTCTAATTTGCAGTGTACAAATTTAGCATGATGAATAGCAATTACATTTACTCTCACAGGTGGCCAAAAATAACTATATGAAAGCCACACCCTTAATAGACTCTCTCTCTCTCTCTCTCTCTCTCACTTACTTTCTCTCTGGATGTATCAGAGAGTCTGGCACAGATAAGGACAGTTGCAGTACAGTTGCAGTACAGTTACAGTCTCTTCATCCAGACACATGGTACTACTCAAGCACTTGATTAAACCCAGCAGCAATAATCTTACTATCCCAACTAAATGGCAATGCCTGAAATGAGAGAGAGAGAGAGAGAGAGAGAGAGAGAGAGAGAGAGAGAGAGAGAGAGAGAGGTGAGAGTGAGAGTGAGAGTGAGAGTGAGAGTGAGAGAGAGAGAGAGAGAGAGAGAGAGAGAGAGAGAGAGAGAGAGAGAGAGAGAGAGAGAGAGAGAGAGAGAGAGAGAGAGAGAGAGAGAGAGAGAGAGAGAGAGAGAGAGAGAGAGAGAGAGAGAGATGAAAAACTGCGAGTCAGTGTTTACCTCCATGGCGAGCGCGGCGGTCTGCTGGTCGTAGTGGTTGAGGAGGTTGGGCATGAAGGTGGAGTTATAGAGCAGCCCCTGACACAGGCGCAGGGTGATAGGTTCACAGGTGAACATGCTGTGGCTCCCAGCTGCAGACTCCATGGGGATGGCCTCCACCACCACTGCTGGAGCAATCAAAAAGGACACACACAACACCCACAGCAACTCCATGGTCCCCGCAGGCTGGTGCACGGACAAGGACAGGGTTAGGGAAGGACCCAGGCTGGTGCACGGACAAGGACAGGGTTAGGGAAGGACCCAGGCTGGTGCACGGACAAGGACAGGGTTAGGGAAGGACCCAGGCTGCGGACAGGGACAGGCCAAATCATCAGCCTCATTCACAAAGCAGTAGGTCGGTGACCGAGAGCGAGGAGTATGGGTATAGATAAGTGGCGATCAGGGGAGAGACTGGTCCTGTTCCTGGTCTCAGAGTGTACCAGTCTGTGTGTGTAAAAAGATGGCCACCATGGCTGAGGCTGGCTGTATCCATCACCCTCTTGAGTCATAGGATCTTCATCACCTGAGCATGAGGCCTGGCGTTGGGTTGTCTGACCACAGGGGTCCCCTTCTCACCACGCCACTGTTTATACACAGATTATAAACAATGATTTAGATCGGAGAGTGGATCCCTGCAATAGGTGTAGATGTCAAGGGATCTGGGGGGAAATAGAGAGAGAAAGGTAAGCACATTGTAGCCTGAATAATACCTGCTTCCAAAAGTCAATAATTGCATAACTAAAATTAGTTATATCTTTGCACAATATTTTAAGAGGCTCTTTACAAAAAATTATCCATTATTGTCCTTTCATGACAATTAGATGTGGATATGGAATAAGTTAATTAGTAGAATTTGTACACTAATTCTATCTATGTAGTAACAGTAGAATACCATAATAGTCAGTGCTTGACTTGGGCAGGAGCTGTCCGGAGCTCCCTACCAGCACCTCAAATTATTTTGGTAATTGTGTACCAGCTCCTCTATAAAACAAAATAGACTATCGCCGGCCCAGATTTACAGACCGAGGCAAAAAAGGTTGATCAAAGAGTAATGAAGGCGAGGTCTGCATTAAATAGCAATGGAGAGTGGGCATTAATTTCCTGATTACGCTTTGTTCAAGTTTATTTTCCACTAATCTGTGAATCTGTGCTTGACAGTAGGCTGTTTGAGATTGTGCAGATTGTAAATTCGCCGACCTGTATGCGCATGATGCGCTGTTCCAAACGGTGAAATTAGGGTTTGTAAGGTCATGAAAAGTCATGGAAATGTGTTTAATAATTGTTGTTAATTTAATTCATAAAGGCACACATTTTAAATATGATCAATCACTTAAAAATCTACATATCACCCATTATCGGAATGACCCTTCAGTGAGTGTCTATGTGTGCTGCGTGTGTGCGGTTGCCCGAGGAGAGAGAGCGCGACATTTCTGCAGCAGGTATAAAATAATGACAGACAGACTAACTAGATATCCAATTCAAAACATATCTTGTAGCAGTTATCACGCTAGTTAACTATAACTAACTAAGCATTAATGTGGTTGTCGCCTTTCCACCGGCACTGTAGATAGCCTAATTAAATCTGCACCATTGGAAAGCTATGATTCCCCTCTATTAAACAGTAGCCATGTAATTACGAAAACGTAAAAAATATTCTAAGAATAGACTAATTGACAAATAACTTGCCGTGCTTAGATCTCCCCTGAAACATGAATATTTTCACCTTATATATAAACATGTCTAGTTAGATACCTTGCTTTGAAGTAGCCTATTTTATCCATTTAATCCCTGATTCATTGAATGAGGGAATACTTTTATAAAGACAAAAGTATTTGGTTCTAATGTTACAATATTTTATATCAAGGGTGGCAGACTTGGGTGTTTCAGGGCTGGATCAAAAGCCAAGGCCGCACACCCAGGAGCTCTCCTGATGGAGGTCTACTTTGTGGGGGGTTAAGTGCCTTTGTCAAGGGCATAACGACAGGAGATGGTAGGCCTACATGAGATTAAACACAGCAGCCTTCCAGTGTCAATAATGCTTACTTTTTCGTGTAGGCTATAATAATAGTCATGAAAATGTGGTTAAAAGTCATGGAAAAGTCATGGAAAATGTGTATGAACCCTTAACAGTGAATGATCAGAAGTCTCTAGCATAATGTCATTTGTGAATTTCGGTGAACATAGTCTAATGGACCGACTTGGAAAAAGACAGCTGCACTTTCATCCCAAATCAAACACTGATAATTGTACAGTTATAGCACAGAAATGTGCATTATACTGTATATTGTCTCTGTAAATAGGCACAGACCCTGTAGGAAGATAATTATTCCCAGAAGCTCTTTGCCACAGCATTCTTAATTACCACTACCATCCCATTATTACTATAGAACAGCCAACAGATCATGCACTTTAAAATATGACACGTAAGATAACCAAAAGGTTTGACACAATATGTGATATTAAAAAATGTAATATACCGGTAGTGTCTTGCACTGTAGTCAAATTACCGTGCGTAATAGCATTTACTCACGTCTCCGGCTGGCTTTACGTGCATAACATGCTTGGAACAATGTTACAAAACTACCGGTAGACACAACAGTGATGACATGAAAGTGTAGTAGTTTATATTTGTCAAAGCCAGCTGGCCACTCCTCCGACCGCGCGTAATGGCCAAACCAATGTTATCCATTCCGACAAATAAAAATGAAGCAGAACAAAAGATGACGTTTGGGCTACTTCATCTCAACTGATATTGAATGTATGAAGGCTATTCTACATAAACAGAATCACTACAAGCGTATCCCGATTGTATAACGTTACTACGATCCCGCCAGCGGTATTGGCAACAGGCTACATGTGTTCGCAATAAACAGAAAATATTTAGGCGAGTGACAGAAAATATAATAAAATAAGATTTACCTTTCTGTCGGGAAAATAATTAACGTGTAGGGGTCTTCGCCGCTCCCCGAGCCGGTACCAATGAGTGAATAGCCCACTCCTCTCCCCCTCCTCCCGCCTCCTCTCCCAGCAGGTTTACGATTGCGATGATGTTCTCGAATAGCGATAGCGGTCATTAAACCCGGACGCGGCAGCCAATTGAACCCAATGCCTTTTCTATCTTGCAGTAGTTGTGTGTAGCCCTATGAATGTTTTCAAATATTTAGGCTAGTCTACTAAAAACAAAATACAATTTCAGTTTTGAAATGACAAAATTACTTTTTGAATTAGGTTTACACATTTATGTGCCCCAATGAAGGTCTATACCTGGAATAATAAAAACTATATGGATACCATATTTCTCTATTTTTTACGTTTTTATTTTATTCCAGGTATAGGCCTTCAGTGGGGCACACACGTGTAAATAGTATAGGCTTTTACTTCATATTGCAACACGAAGTCATCAAGCTAGCTGAATGGCAACATTTGATTTGTAGCAAACTAAACAAAATCCTTTGGTGCAACATGCCCAGCGTGTGTTTTGCAACATTGTAAACAGTGTGTGTCCGTTGAAGCCACATGCATGCCGCACCTTGTGTGTGTGGATTGTATTTCGGTTGGTGGCAACAGCGCCACCTATGTGTGTCAAGCGGTATTTGTGCCGCTCATGTCATTGCTCTTGATGACGCAGAGCGGCGACGGTGACAGTGTTGGATAGAGAGGGGCTGGTGAACCCTAGGTACACCCATTACTATGGAAACTGGTCAACTGTATGAATGCTTCCAGAACACAGTGACATTTACTGGTAATCATATGGATAAGATATGAATACATATCACTGAGGATTCGTGATTGTCATAATAACTATGCATGCCCCATCATTATGCGTTGGAGGCGCAGTGGTGATGCAGTGGTCTAAGGCACTGCATCGCAGTGCTAGCTGTGTCACTAGAGATCCTGGTTCGAATCCAGGCTCTGTCTTAGCCGGCCGCGACCGGGAGACCCATGGGGCGGCGCACAATTGTCCCAGCATCGTCCAGGGTAGGGGAGGGAATGGCCGGCAGGGATGTTGGTAGAGCATGGCGTTTGCAACGCCAGGGTTGTGGGTTCGATTCCCACTGGGGGCCAGTATGAAAAAATAAAAATATATAATGTATGCACTCACTAACTGTAAGTCGCTCTGGATAAGAGCGTCTGCTAAATGACTTAAATGTAAATGTGAGGCGGGAGGAAATTGATGGTAGGACTAGTCCAGTAGACAATGACCATCTAATATAGATAATAATATGATCTCCTTTCTATGTGACTTTTATGCATTGGCTAATAAAAGCCAATTTATGCTTGATCCGAAAATGTGGTCAGAGGCTTCATATGGATGTGACGTCATTGCGGATCCTCGGGAGGCATGCAGAGGCCAAATCAAGCTCCATACCGCAGTGGCGATTTTAGCATGTACATTTTGTTGGGGCAAACTCCCCAAAAATGTTTGGGATGCATGCCAGCAAAGCGACAACACTAAACAATACATTAATTGCACTACTGTTAGGGCTTACATAAAGCTGTCCTAACAGCAGAACTTTCTTTTCAGCACCATGGAGTGAATCCTTAACACTGCTACACCTGGCTATCAGCGGAGCCTTGTCTGGCAGCGAAACAGTTCATTCAGCCTCATTTACTGGCTTTTTAAAAACCATAGCTGACTTGCTTAAACAAATGTGGTTACTACTGACTCCTTGTGGATTTGTGTAAGTCAATAAGAACCGCATTCTCCTTCAATAATAACAAACACCAAAATGAGTTTTGAACCATACACAAAACACCAAAATGAGTTTTGAACCATACACAAACATTACAAAACGTATGTTCAGTAAATTCATCATGTTTGTTCTTATATCATTAACACTTAGCTCTAAGTATAAGAAAGTGCAAGTAAACGAGCTGCGACGAGGTAGGCCTATTAGTTCAGCACTTTCATAATGGACACGACAAAAATTCAGATAGATGTTAGTTCAGATAAATTCAGCAAGATGTTGAGGCCTTAATTTTACTCTTCTTTAAGTCACCACACAGAGAGAGAGAGACTCGGTTAGCCTACAATTTTAAGTATTTTATTAGGTCTATGTGGTCTAAAAAGGAAAGAAAATACAATCATGAGCATCCACTTTTATATACAATGTACTGACGCACAGACTGCACATAGAGCAAACAAAACAACCCTCGCAATATCAATTGGAATTACATGGGTCTATTACTGAACTTTTTGTTGAAAACAAATATTTGAATGGGAAGAGAATGTCACTGGCAAACGTGGTTATAGACCCAAAAACATTATATAGTATCCCCTCCTCCTCAAGAAAGCTAATTATAATACACAAAGTAAGCAAAACAATGACATCATTCTAACATTGCCTAAAATGATGAATAAGATACTGAGATAGACCTACTGTAGTGATTGTTTTCCAACGCTTGCAGTTAGTCACTGATTCCTTCCAAACCACTCATTGTGTAATGTTTATGTCCAATGGCCGATGAGCACCGATACATTTTGTCTATAATTTCTCTTCATATGACAAGGATTGAAAAGGATTTGCCAGTAGTTTGTCGACCTGGTTCATGATGATGACTGCTTGTCTAGCTTGCTAGCTAAGATTTTGAAAGTATGATGTTGACATGATCAGTCCAATCAAAGCTAAGGTAGATATAACGTGATTTGACGCCATTTTATCTGTGGGCAATGACCTTGAGCCTTCTTGGACAGGCACTTCTAATGTAAATCTATGGCAGCACCCAAGGGGGCTTGAACTGCCTAGGTCTCCCTGTAGATTATGCGGTGATGTAGTGTCCCCATGAGTGACAGAACACTGAGCCAATCACAGCGCAACTAGAGAAGATTACCAACGCCTACGCTCTGTATTTTCCACTACAGAACGCACTGAGCTATGCTGAAACATCTGCATTTTGGAGCTGCCTTACTCAAGAAAGCAAGAAAGAGACCATGTTTGTATGCGTCTTTATTCACTCAATAAATGTGTTTTTACATTGTTTGCAAACTAATATGTGACACGAATTAATGCCAAAATAACATGCAAAACAGCAACAACTAAACATTTTTTTTTTAGCTAAACAGGTTCTGCCCCACCTGCCCTGAATGACGGGTCGCCACTGCAATGCAGAGGGCTCCATATAGCTCCGCATTGACATGATTGGTTGACCGTAGATGGGGGCTGGAGGTCCGGTATAACCACAAACTCACTTCCTTGACAACTTCCTTCACAACACCTTTGCTATGCTCTGCGAAGAGCAAGAAGTATGAATGCCCTAACTTCTGCAGAGGCCATATCACAGTAAATGCTGTAGGGCCACTGCAGACGTCGGATTGACCATGGAGAGCTTTTTAGGCTATACTTTCTGATTTAATGACAGAATCATGCAAAAAAGACATGTAATAATTATGATTCACTGCATGTCTCTATCAGGTGATAAAGTCTTCTTCCTCTACACAGATCTGACTTGTTGCTGACAGTTGAACCTGAGGTCCAGTCCAGCTGAAAGATGCCCTTTGCAGCGAAGACCTCACTAATCTTTGCAAAGAAGCAGGTCAAGAGGAATGCCTGGAAACCTCTTAACCATTTTTTTTTGGGGGGGGTAGAAGGATTACTTTATCCTATCCCAGGTATTCCTTAAAGAGGTGGGGTTTCAAATGTCTCCGGAAGGTGGTGAGTGACTCCGCTGTCCTGGCGTCGTGAGGGAGCTTGTTCCACCATTGGGGTGCCAGAGCAGCGAACAGTTTTGACTGGGCTGAGCGGGAACTATGCTTCCGCAGAGGAAGGGGAGCCAGCAGGCCAGAGGTGGATGAACGCAATGCCCTCGTTTGACTGATCAGAGCCTGTACTAGAGCTCCACATCGGCAAACCTAAGGTGAGTGACTGGAGGCCTGGACAGTGTTTAAAACGACCTGCAAGGAACAGACACAGTTCTTGTGAAACCTGTGTGTTCAGACTCCCTCACAGCAAGAGTTCATCCTCCCCGAGGTGACGTCCATAAACACTGTGACCTTTGACCAATCAGAAAGTATCGTCAGAGAGGTGCAGTCCGCACCCCCCGTCCAGCGAGAGATGGGCGATGGTGGCACCACGAGAGGGTCAGGAGGGTCCCAGCTGAAGGGGCTGCCCCCGTGGAGGGGTGCAGACAGATACCCCACTGACACCGTGCAATTTAACTATCTGGAGAATCTGGACCCCATAGAGTATGATGTAAGACCACTTCCTCTGGTAGTGTGTGTGTGTTCATTCCCAAATGAAAGCACAACCTATTATGAACTGCCCTGTGGCCTGGGATAAATACAGTTGTATTGAATTGAACAATCAGCACATTGGTTTAATTAGGCTATGAATTCCCATGTAACTTGACCTGGTGTTCCTGTGACATCATCTAAGTAAAGAACAGGGGGTCATCATCACCAACAAGCCAGACAACACAAAGAAGAAAGAGCTGTCTGCAGCCAATTATAAACTACACAAGGCCAAGCCAGACAACACAAAGAAGAAAGAGCTGTCTGCAGCCAATTATAAACTACACAAGGCCAAGCCAGACAACACAAAGAAGAAAGAGCTGTCTGCAGCCAATTATAAACTACACAAGGCCAAGCCAGACAACACAAAGAAGAAAGAGCTGTCTGCAGCCAATTATAAACTACACCAGGCCAAGCCAGACAACACAAAGAAGAAAGAGCTGTCTGCAGCCAATTATAAACTACACAAGGCCAAGGCAGACAACACAAAGAAGAGCTGTCTGCAGCCAATTATAAACTACACCAGGCCAAGCCAGACAACACAAAGAAGAAAGAGCTGTCTGCAGCCAATTATAAACTACACAATGCCAAGCCAGACAACACAAAGAAGAAAGAGCTGTCTGCAGCCAATTATAAACTACACAAGGCCAAGCCAGACAACACAAAGAAGAAAGAGCTGTCTGCAGCCAATTATAAACTACACAAGGCCAAGCCAGACAACACAAAGAAGAAAGAGCTGTCTGCAGCCAATTATAAACTACACCAGGCCAAGCCAGACAACACAAAGAAGAAAGAGCTGTCTGCAGCCAATTATAAACTACACAAGGCCAAGGCAGACAACACAAAGAAGAAAGAGCTGTCTGCAGCCAATTATAAACTACACCAGGCCAAGCTAGACAACACAAAGAAGAAAGAGCTGTCTGCAGCCAATTATAAACTACACAATGCCAAGCCAGACAACACAAAGAAGAAAGAGCTGTCTGCAGCCAATTATAAACTACACAAGGCCAAGCCAGACAACACAAAGAAGAAAGAGCTGTCTGCAGCCAATTATAAACTACACAAGGCCAAGCCAGACAACACAAAGAAGAAAGACCTGTCTGCAGCCAATTATAAACTACACAAGGCCAAGCCAGACAACACAAAGAAGAAAGAGCTGTCTGCAGCCAATTATAAACTACACAAGGCCAAGCCAGACAACACAAAGAAGAAAGAGCTGTCTGCAGCCAATTATAAACTACACAAGGCCAAGCCAGACAACACAAAGAAGAAAGAGCTGTCTGCAGCCAATTATAAACTACACCAGGCCAAGCCAGACAACACAAAGAAGAAAGAGCTGTCTGCAGCCAATTATAAACTACAAAAGGCCAAGCCAGACAACAAAAAGAAGAAAGAGCTGTCTGCAGCCAATTATAAACTACACAAGGCCAAGCCAGACAACACAAAGAAGAAAGAGCTGTCTGCAGCCAATTATAAACTACACAAGGCCAAGGCAGACAACACAAAGAAGAAAGAGCTGTCTGCAGCCAATTATAAACTACACAAGGCCAAGTCACTGGTAAGCACCTCTTATTAGAATGTGACACACACAGTTTTGTTCTTCTATCCTCGTGGGGATCTGAAATGTATTTCCATTCAAAATCCTATTTTCCCTAACCTTAAACCTAACCCTTACCATAAGCCTAAACCTAACCACTAACCCCTTACCCTAATTCTAACCCTAAACCTAACTCCTAAGCTTAGAATAGCCTATGTCCTCATGTGGACGTGGGAAATGTCCCCACAAGGGAGAATTATCCTTGTTATACTATCCTTTTGGGGACTTTTGGGTATTTTAGGTCCCTACAAGGATAGAAGAACCAACCCACACACCAAGAGGCATCATGCATATTGAACAGACTTTAAATGGAAATGTATGTTAATACACTACCCAGGGGACTGTGTGTGTGTGGACAAAAACGCTGATGCTGCTTCAGTGGAGGGGGAGAGGAAAATTCTAAGTGTTTCTGTCTACAGAAATACCACATTTTATCAGTGGAAATACCCAACTAAAAGATAAAACACCTAAATATATTGTTAAATAATACAATATCATCTGACAGGGATAGGGACAATCAAGACACTAAACATGTATGAAAATGTATGCACTCACTAACTGTAAGTGGCTCTGGATAAGAGCGTCTGCTAAATGACTAACATGTAAATGTAAATGTAGACATACAGCACATGAAAATACAGTGTCTGCATCTGTTCTTCTCCCTCTTAGATGTTCCTGTCCTTGGACCGGAGTCCAGGTTCTGGAGCAGGGCAGCAGAACCGTTTCCACCCCAGTGGGCCACACAGAGCCTGGAGTACCCTGTCACCAAGGCAGCAGTCAAGAGCCTGTCTCGGTTGAACCAATAAAACGCTGGGATACGACCTGGTCCGGGGAGGTCAGCGGTGCCCAGGCTCAGTCAGGAAGGACTGAGGGCATCAACGAGGACACACAGGATCACACCCAGTATGAAACTACACTATGACCTGCATGTTTAAAATGCATCTTTCTTTCTTCAGTTCCTTCCTTCCTTCCTTCGTCCCTTCATTCCCTCTTTCCTTCCTTCCTTCCCTATTTCCTTCCTTCCTTCCTTCATTCATTCCCTCTTTCCTTCCTTCCACCTTCGTTCTCTCCTTCCTTCGTTCCCTTCTATCTTACATCCTTTGTTCCTCCATTCCATCCTTTGTTCCTTCCCTTCTCTCATCAGAGGACACACAGGATCACACTTAGTAAGACCAATCCTTTCAATGTAAATTCTTGGTGGAACCATAACAGAATGATAGAGCTCTCCATCAAATAAGAATCCTTTCTTTGTCTCTGTGCTGAAGTCTCTCTGTCCACGGCAACATGTGACATTACATTCTTACCAGGGGCGGCCTGTTCAATAGGGCGATATGGGCGACGCACTGCCAAACGGGAAAAGGAAGGGATTTTTTTTCTAATCAATTATATCACGGCAACAGTAGTTATCAGTGTTGTAATCTATACGTCTGATCTGCCACAGTGCCACACTGCCACTAAATGTCGAATCAGGCTAAAGTCGTGCTTCAAATGGCTCCCCCCCCCTTTTGGGGCGATTTCAGTCAGGTTGAAAATCGCCCAGAAGTCTGTCATAGACTCCCATGTAAAATCTATTTTTTTCAAATTTCAGAGCCTTCAATACAATCTCAATGGGTGTCTGTGGGCTTGCACTTACGCGCTTTCGTCATACGTTACGTAACCATGAACGTAACTGAGAAAAGAGCGGATTGTTTGAAAGAAGTTCCTTTTTGTCGGCGAACAAATGAAGATAAATTGGCAACGAAACAATTAGGACCTCCCAGACCAAATTTAATAATTCAACAGGTTTCTACTAAAGGCGGAAAGTCCTACACCCGAGGATTTTCCAAAAATTGGTACGAACGAAAAAGACATTGCCACTCACTCAACTGGATGAGGGATACAGGCTAGCTGTCCGCCGCCACAACGATGAGGTTAGTGTTGATAATCACAAGTTTACTGGAGAACTGAGACCAAGTAGAGACTTTGGACAGGGTGGATATGGTATAATAAAGGCAGTTTATTCAGAGGTAAAGATATCTGGAATCGCGTGCACGGACCCGTTCGTCAAACTCTTAGGGAGCTATAAATTAAGCCCCATTACTTACCATATCAGATAAGAGAAATTGCTGCAGCTACATATATTTTACATCCTGGCCCTACATAGTTCACTATTTGCATCACTTACCAAAATATTACATGTGGTCATATATGCTTGGAAAGTGGAGATGCCATAGAACGTCAAAAAAGTAAACATTGCTGGAGACACATTGCCGTTTTGGAGAAGACATCGCGTTTGCTAGCGAAGAGATTTGTTGTGGCAAATGAACTTGGGCTGGGAATTGCCAGGAACCTCACGATAAGATATATGCATCAGCATTGCGAGTCTCATGATTCTATATACGTATTGCGATTCGATACTGTGATTTTATTGCGCACCATATGTCTGTTGCAGAGGGATCAGAAAGCCATGAGAACGAGTTTTGATCAGTCATGGAAATAAAAGTGCTGAAAACAAATTGGCTCCCAATGTGAAAAGATTGAGAACAAGCTATGAAGGAACAATAATGGTGTTTTGGTGCAGGTACAGCCAACTAGCGCTAAAATATTGCGATATTGTCAATACAGTATATCGTAAAGTATCACTATGTAACTCGATTTCTTTCACCCCAATCCCTCAAATTAACGGTAAATAACTGAATTGTTTGCCCCACATTTAGCTAAGATGATTAGCTAGCCAGCTAAAATGTTTTATTTAGTTAGTAGTCGCATCTACAATAGTTTACTGTCAATAACATGTCTCCAAAAATGACGTGGTGTCTCCAATTGTGTTGACATTTTACAATTGCGATGCGCATCCATGAGTATCCACTTTCTGTAGCTCAGCTGGTAGAGCATGGTGCTTGTAACGCCAAGGTAGTGGGTTCGATCCCCGGGACCACCCATACACAAAAATGTATGCACGCATGACTGTAAGTCGCTTTGGATAAAAGCGTCTGCTAAATGGCATATTATTATTATTATTATTATCTGAAGAGAGCCCCGAAACATTGTGTGCAGACATTTTATGCAATAAATGAAGTAGGTTGAATCTAGTAGTTCTGATCTTCTGATTGGTCCTGATGAGTTGGGCGAGGTCCCCTCCAGGCTACTGTCACTGTTGCATTGGCTCTGAGTCGGGTTCTCTGTCTTCAAATGTTCAGCCTAAGAGAGGGGATTTGTGTGTGTGTGTGTGTGTGTGTTTAACAGTGATGATGTGTGTGTGTGTGTGTGTGTGTTTAACAGTGATGATGTGTGTGTGTGTGTGTTTGTGTGTGTGTGTGTCCTCAGAGCAAGAACTCGTGAGTTGGAAGAACTGAGAGGCCTATGGCGTGGGTGTTGTCCTTGGCCACCTGCTGACAAGGCTGACAAGATAGGACCCTTTTGTCCATTGTTATTGGATAGGAACAGAACTTATAACCAGCTCCTGACCTAAATAGATCTTAGCACAACATTTTACTCAACATATCATATTCCATATTCACTATAACAAATATATTTACTACGACATTAGCAAGAACCGCCACATCCTCAGCCGGCTAATCCAGTGTGTGAAGTTTTGCGGAGTGTTTGAGTTAGCTTTGCGAGGCAAAGATGAAACTGAGGGCTCCACCAACCCTGGTAAGCCAACACTTTTGAGATCAGTCAATAAATGCTTCTGGTATTGACTTATATGCTGCCCCTGTCTTCATGTTGTTGCTGGACATATCTTTTTTTAAATGTGTGTAGGTCACCTAAATCATCAGAAAAATTGCCCCTCCTGAGAATTTTTTCAGGAGCCGCCACTGATTCTTACTCAATCAAAGCTTTCTTTGTTATTGTGCATGTCCTGTATCATGTGTCATTGACATACATGTTTTGGGGTTTCAGCGACACCACAACTACCAGCTTCCAGTGGTGGATCAGATCAGTTAATCATAACGCTACCCTGTGGAGCACTTAAGTACTGCAGTACTCAGACACCGAACAGCACTGCAGACTGCAGGGACAGCGTTCCAAACCATTAAATAAACAGAAGTCAAGAAACGTTTATTTTTTATATATATTTTTTTATATTCAAATATCTCAATAATATTCAATACAGCTTGCATACAACACACAATAATCATAATAGCATATATTGGGCTGAAAAAGGCATTTTGGAGTTCAATACTGACAGAAATCTGTTTTGGAATGAAACCTTAGAAACAACTTCAGTATATGTATCAATATCATACTGTACATCTTGCTGAAAGTCTTGTCCATGTACAGTATTCATTCATTGCATATACAAAGTATGTCCATCACACAAAAAGTATGTCTCAATTGTCAGTGTATTATGGATTACCAGAAAATAAACAATTAACATGAATGTTAAAATCCATGGTGGATATTTTATGTCGTTCAACTAATGTTTTTTAGTAGTATTTTATGTTACGATGAGTGCACAGATGCATTGTGTGTATGAAATATCAAAATTGATACTGTTTAATATATAGCTAGATATTTAGACTTTGCATGGATTTCAAAATCTATAGCCCATTGTCTCATTTCACAATAGCACTGTAAATCCTATTTACTGTCTAATTAAATACATTTAATTCATTATTCTCTGAGGTTGGTGTCTATATTGCTGACTTAGCGACAAGTAAAAGGTACAAGCTACTTTAGTCTATTGAAAAAGCCAATTTTAAATGGTCCTAGGGTTGCCTTTCTCTGATAAGGAAAACTGAACAGGACAGTGAACAGGATACATTTGTAAAGGCTTAGCTATTGTTTAGTAGTCTTTAGTGCCAGTCTGTTTGTGCCATCATGCCAACTCCGTCACTCATGGCTGTGTTTAGACAGGCAGCTGTATTCTGATCTTTTTTTCACTAATTGGATCTTTTGACAAATCAGATCAGCTCTTTTGCCAATAATTGGGCAAAAGATCAGAATTGGGCTGCCTGTGTAAACACAGCAATGGAGTTGGCAGGAGCTGGCTAATTGTTTGGATGCTGCTCAACATGACAACGGCCTATTAGTCTAGTGGTTACCAACCAGGGGTACTAGGACCCCTGGGGGTACTTGGCCTACCCATAGGGGGTACTTGAGAAGACCAATGAGACCATAGGCCTACTGGTAAAATGCACAAGGGGTACTTCAGTGGTACTCAGGGCAGAGCAACATTCAGTTGGTGGTACAGTAACCCAAAAAGGTTGGGAACCACTGCAGTAGTCTAATGGTCCATCTTTTAACAGCTTAAATTCCACGTTGGTCTGGACAGACAGGATCGAGACCGCAGCACAACACAGGTTTTCTACAAGTCATTAATCCTGACATGCGATTGTCTGACCTATATGTTAAGTCAGATCCCCAAACAACGGTTTTCTCCAATTCATAGAACACCATGTATTTTCATTACAACAGACCCCACTCACAATCCTGCCATTTTGTAGATAACTTTCCAATACGGTTCTCTGGTTATTAACTATATTAATTTAATTGACCACTGAACCAAGTTAAATATACATACACTATTGTATACAAGCTGAATGAGCTTAGAGAATTCTCCCAGAATGCTCCTTTGGTCAACATTCATTAGCATGAAACAATGGTCTACACAGTCTACACAAAGAACAGCTCAAAAGGCAGCAGATGTTACACAGGTTTAACACCAGTCTGAAATGTATACATTTAATCAATCATCAAATTAAGACTCCAGATTTAATCTTTGAGTCATTCCAAACTAAATCAGTGACACAAATATCTTTGTATTCTGGATGTGAGTAAAAAAATAAATAGAAAGAGACCAGGCTTTATTCTTCAGAATGGCACTTTATATACTGAAATGATACATTTTCAGGGATTTCTTTTTCACCGCAGTCCAATTCCCAACCCTGCTTCTCGAAGTGTGTACTTCATGGAATGGACAGGTGTGAGAACTCCCTGTACTCAATACACCACACCAATGTGGGAGGGAACGAGTGTACACTCAGGTATAGAGGCCCACAGTGTCATAACACCCATAAAACCTAGAGGTCAAACAAGGAAATGGTTCCAATCATTTTTCCAACATTAATTTTTCTCATAGGGGATTTTAGAAACACTTCAAATAAGGGCTGTGTTTCACGTAGGCTTACCCTGGCGTGATGTTTTGATAACCATGTAAATCTCTCTCGGACAAGGTGACTTTAATCAATATATTCAGTTCTGTTAACTCTCAGATTCGAAAATGCTAATTAGCATCAAAGTAGACATCATGCAAGACTACAAATCGCTGCACGTCATCTCTAGCTGACATCTTTGCTTAGAGGTATTGTGTCAATTTCAGGGGTAGAAAAAATACCCAATTGTCATACTTGAGTAAAAGTAAAGACACCTTAATAGAAAATTACTCAAGTATAAGTGAGTCACCCAGTAAAATACTACTTGAGTAAGTCTAAAAGTATTTGGTTTTAAATATACTTAAGTATTAAAGTACAAGTATAAATAATGTCAAATTCCTTATATTAAGCATATATATTTTTTAAACTTACAGATAGCCAGGGGCCCTCTCCAAAACTCAGACATAATTTACAAATGAAGCATTTGTGTTTAGTGAGTCCGCCAGATCAGAGGCAGTAGGGATGACCAGGGATGTTCTCTTGATAAGTGTGTGAATTGGACCATTTTCCTGTCCTGCTTAGCATTCAAAATGTAACGAGTACTTTTGGGTGTCAGGGAAAATGTATGGAGTAAAAAGTAAAAGTAGTCAAAAATATAAATAGTTAAGTACAGATAGCCCAAAAACTACTTAATTAGTCCTTTAAAGTATTATTTTATTTTTTTACTGGTCAATTTAAAATGTGCACAAGACAGTTAACAGAAATGTCAATTTAAAGAAATGTTGACAATTTATTAATTACTAAACTTAGCTAACATTATCCAGAGATTCTTACCAGATTACTCGTCCAGATCTTTATGGCATTTGTAGTTCTTTATGATAGCCACATTAGCAGCTAATTAATGTTTCATTTTTGGGGGTTAAATACAGGCAAATATATTGATAAAAGTCACCTTGTCCTAGACAGATTTATCAAAACCTCATTCCAGGGTAAGCTGACACGAAACACAGAACTTATTTTAAGTGTTTCTAAACCGTATGGGAAAAATGAATGGTGGAAAAACAATTGGAACCATTTCCTTGTTTGACCGCTAGGTTTTATGGGTATTATGACTCATACTGTGGTACTCTATAGGGTAGAGAAGTCTGACTGGTCCTTACAGGATAAAATATAATTACTAGGAGAGAAGTTAAAAGGTTCATCATCACCACCGCCATCCTACTACCGGAGTAGAGATCTCAAAAACGGTGGAAGGAATTGTTTTTTGGCACTCAGTGTCACTTAAATATAACCTGACAGTTTTTATTTAAAGCTGCTTTTTTGAACAATAGATTTCTGTTGATACAGAGCCCCAAATACCGACAAGAAAAACCCCTCATGAAAGATAAAGAAAACTAAAATCACACTGTATCTCCATCCTCCAGTCATACAAGTAAGAAAATTAACATTTGGTTGATTTGTTTATTTCTTATGGCGCGTACTGCCTTTTCTGTCAATTTCTTGCCAACAAGGCACAATGCACACCAACTTACTGAGAACACTTTATATGAAAGCCATCACTTTTTCCCCTCAATGCTTCCCTTGCTAAATTCCAAACCAACCCCTAGCTAGCCCCTACTCCCTTGGCACTCCTGTAGATAGGAGATGCTCGTGTAGGTTTGAACAATTTTCACCTTGCCATCTGACATCCATAGGAGTTGGGAAGACAGGGCAAACAGATCTGGAACCAGAGGTGTATTCATTAGTCTTCAAAAGTTTTGCAACGAAAACCGTTTACTCCAATCAGAAAACGCTTTGCAACAGAAACAAGAGTTTCTATTGGACACATGCAGGTAGGTCCCTGCACGTTGGGTTCCGTTTGCTCTGTTTGTTTCCGTTTGCTTCCTGCAGTAAACAGTAAACGGTTTCCGTTGCAAACGGAATCCGACTAATTAATACACCCCAGGCTAGGAGTCGATTTGGAATTAATCTTTTGTTGACGCAAACCACAGATGAAGCTCCTTTCATTCGCCCGCTCACTCACAGGAACTAACCAGTGTGCTTGGCTCAGTCACAGGAACCAACCAGAGTGCTTGTTTCTCCAAATACTACTTGCCAAGCTAAGTTTCTAAGGCTGAAAGGTATGTCAACATAATAACAGAATAGGTTATTCATTTTTCTAAGTAAAAGGTACATGTTCTTGGAGGGAATGACTATGTAAATACACAAGTATTAACATCCAGTCTTTTAAATTATGTAAACATATACATCTTTCGTTGAGGTCAGTACACTGATCCTCTTCATATAAAAACCTTACTGAAGCATCGATCTGATGTTTTTTGGAGTGGACTCGTCGTGCAGGTGTTTGGTGGTGAACCTGAAAGACAGAGCAGGATGAAGCCACAGGGCTGAAACACCTAGGTGGCTGTTTTGAACCTTTTCTATCAAAATGAACCAATTTAATAAAAAGGTTTTTAAAAGATATACAGGAGTTCCTTGGATTGTTTGCTGTATTGCTGGGGAAACCCTTCTATCCAGAGAGCACCCTCTACCATTCAGTAACATTGGAAGCGAAGTAGCACTCCTACCACAGCACCATTTATAAATAATTTGGTATTTCAATTCAATAAGGTGGGACATCAGAGACGTACAGTCTCCTCATCAGAGACGTACAGTCTCCTCATCAGAGAAGTACAGTCTCCTCATCAGAGACGTACAGTCTCCTCATCAGAGACGTACAGTCTCCTCATCAGAGACGTACAGTCTCCTCATCAGAGACGTAAAGTCTCCTCATCAGAGACGTACAGTCTCCTCATCAGAGACGTACAGTCTCCTCATCAGAGAAGTACTCAACTGGGGCGAGGATAGAGACTTACTTGAGGGCGTTCAGGAGACCTTCAACATTATCTGCTGGCTGTTCTTTGAGGACCTTTATGCATCCCTTCATCTGATGAAAAACAACAAAAATCCACAATTACTCTGGATACCTGTAAAACATTCAAACAGACATTTACACACATTTTCAATTGACATGATTTAGACAAAACAGCGAGGTACAATTGATGCTAACATCAGGCTAATATTAGGCTTTCAGTAGCCACTGTATGTATAGAATATATACTTTATTATTCCATACGTGATGGGAATTTGTTTCCTGCTTTAACCAACGCCTCAGCACTGGGATTCGAACCGGCAGCCTTCTCTAACCTCGAGGCTACCACCGGCCCATTTATTTATAAATATACAGTGGGGGAAAAAAGTATTTAGTCAGCCACCAATTGTGCAAGTTCTCCAACTTAAAAAGATGAGAGGCCTGTAATTTTCATCATAGGTACACGTCAACTATGACAGACAAAATGAGGAAAAATTCCAGAAAATCACATTGTAGGATTTTTAATGAATTGATTTGCAAATTATGGTGGAAAATAAGTATTTGGTCAATAACAAAAGTTTCTCAATACTTTGTTATATACCCTTTGTTGGCAATGACACAGGTCAAACGTTTTCTGTAAGTCTTCACAAGGTTTTCACACACTGTTGCTGGTATTTTGGCCCATTCCTCCATGCAGATCTCCTCTAGAGCAGTGATGTTTTTTGGGGCTGTCGCTGGGCAACACGGACTTTCAACTCCCTCCAAAAGATTTTCTATGGGGTTGAGATCTGGAGACTGGCTAGGCCACTCCAGGACCTTGAAATGCTTCTTACGAAGCCACTCCTTCGTTGCCGGGCGGTGTGTTTGGGATCATTGTCATGCTGAAAGACCCAGCCACGTTTCATCTTCAATGCCCTTGCTGATGGAAGGAGGTTTTCACTCAAAATCTCCGATACATGGCCACATTCATTCTTTCCTTTACACGGATCAGTCGTCCTGGTCCCTTTGCAGAAAAATAGCCCCAAAGCATGATGTTTCCACCCCCATGCTTCACAGTAGGTATGGTGTTCTTTGGATGCAACTCAGCATTCTTTGTCCTCCAAACACGACGAGTTGAGTTTTTACCAAAAAGTTCTATTTTGGTTTCATCTGACCATATGACACTCCCAATCCTCTTCTGGATTATCCAAATGCACTCTAGCAAACTTCAGACGGGCCTGGACATGTACTGGCTTAAGCAGGGGGACTCGTCTGGCACTGCAGGATTTGAGTCCCTGGCGGCGTAGTGTGTTACTGATGGTAGGCTTTGTTACTTTGGTCCCAGCTCTCTGCAGGTCATTCACTAGGTCCCCCAGTGTGGTTCTGGGATTTTTGCTCACCGTTCTTGTGATCATTTTGACCCCACGGGGTGAGATCTTGCGGATCGAGGGAGATTATCAGTGGTCTTGTATGTCTTCCATTTCCTAATAATTGCTCCCACAGTTGATTTCTTCAAACCAAGCTGCTTACCTATTGAAGATTCAGTCTTCCCAGCCTGGTGTAGGTCTACAATTTTGTTTCTGGTGTCCTTTGACAGCTCTTTGGTCTTGGCCATAGTGGAGTTTGGAGTGTGACTGTTTGAGGTTGTGGACAGGTGTCTTTTATACTGATAACAAGTTCAAACAGGTGCCATTAATACAGGTAACGAGTGGAGGACACGGGAGCCTCTTAAAGAAGAAGTTACAGGTCTGTGAGAGCCAGAAATCTTGCTTGTTTGTAGGTGACCAAATACTGATTTTCCACCATCATTTGCAAATAAATTCATAAAAAATCCTACAATGTGATTTCCTGGATTTTTTTCCCTCAATTTGTCTGTCATAGTTGACGTGTACCTATGATGAAAATTACAGGCCTCTCTCATCTTTTTAAGTGGGAGAACTTGCACAATTGGTGGCTGACTAAATACTTTTTTTCCACCCACTGTATATATTACAGTTGAAGTCGGAAGTTTACATACACCTTAGCCAAATACATTTCAACTCAGTTTTTAACAATTCCTGACATTTAATTCTAGTAATAATGCCCTGTCTTAGGTCAGTTAGGATCACCGCTTTATTTTAAGAATGTGAATTGTCAGAATAATAGTAGTGAGAATGATTTATTTCAGCTTTTCTTTCTTTCATCACATTCCCAGTGGGTCAGAAGTTTACATACACTCAATTAGTATTTGGTAGCATTGCCTTTAAATTGTTTAACTTGGGTCAAACATTTCAGGTACCCTTCCACAAGCTTCCCACAATAAATTGGGTGAATTTTGGCCCATTCCTCCTGACAGAGCTGGTGTAACTGAGTCAGGTTTGTAGGCCTCCTTGCTCGCACACACTTTTTCAGTTCTGCCCACAAATTCTCTATAGGATTGAAGTCAGGGCTTTGTGATGGCCACTCCAATACCTTGACTTTGTTGTCCTTAAGCCATTTTGCCACAACTTTGGAAGTATGCTTGGGGTCATTGTCCATTTGGAAGACCCATTTGCGACCAAGCTTTAACTTCCTGACTGATGTCTTGAGATGTTGCTTCAATATATAACATAATTTTCCTTCCTCAAGCTGCCATCTATTTTGAGAAGTGCACCAGTCCCTCTTGCAGCAAAGCACTCCCACAGCATGATGCTGCCACCCCCGTGCTTCACGTTTGGGATGGTGTTCTTCGGCTTGCAAGGAACCCCCTTTCTCCTCCAAACATAACGATGGTCATTATGGCCAAACAGTTCTATTTTTGTTTCATCAGTCCAGAGGACATTTCTCCAAAAAGTAAGATCTTTGTCCCCATGTGCAGTTGCAAACCGTAGTCTGGCTTTTTTATGGCGGTTTTGGAGCAGTGGCTTCTTCCTTGCTGAGCGCCTTTCAGGTTGTCGATATAGGACTCGTTTTACTGTGGATATAGATACTTTTGTACCTGTTTCTTCCAGCATCTTCACAAGGTCCTTTGCTGTTGTTCTGGGATTGATTTGCACTTTTTGCACCAAAGTACGTTAATCTCTAGGAGACAGAACGCGTCTTCTTCCTAAGCGGTATGACGGCTGCGTGGTCCCATGGTGTTTATACTTGCCTACTATTGTTTGTACAGATGAACGTGGTACCTTCAGGCGTTTGGCAATTGCTCCCAAGGATGAACCAGACTTGTGGAGGTCTACAATTTTGTTTCTGAGGTCTTGGCTGATTTCTTTTGATTTTCCCATGATGTCAGGCAAAGAGGCACTGAGTTTGAAGGTAGGCCTTGAAATACATCCACAGCTACACCTCCAATTGACTCAAATTATGTCAATTAGCCTATCAGAAGCTTCTAAAGCCATGACATCATTTTCAGGAATTTTCCAAGCTGTTTAAAGGCACAGTCAACTTAGTGTATGTAAACTTCTGACCCACTGGAATTGTGATACAGTGAATTATAAGTGAAATAATCTGCCTGTAAACAATTGTTGGAAAAATGACTTGTGTCATGCACAGAGTAAATGTTCTAACCGACTTGCCAAAACTATAGTTTGTTAACAAGAAATTTGTGGAGTGGTTGAAAAACGAGTTTTAATGACTCCAACCTAAGTGTATGTAAACATACAAAAGTTTGGACACACCTACACATTCAAGTTTTTTTTTTTTTTTTACATTGTAGAATAACAGTGAAGACATCAAAACTATGAAATAACACATATGGAATAATGTTGTAACCAAAAAAAGTGTTAAACAAATCAAAATGTTTTATATTTGAGATTCTTCAAATAGCCACCCTTTGCCTTGATGACAGCTTTGCACACTCTTGGCATTCTCTCAACCAGCTTCACTTGGAATGCATTTCCAACAGTCTTGAAGGAGTTCCTACATATGCTGAGCACTTGTTGGCTGATTTTCCTTCACTCTGCCGTCCGACTCATCCCAAACCACGGGGGATTGTGGAGGCCAGGTCATCTGATGCAGCACTCCATCACTCTCCTTCTTGGTCAAATAGCCCTTACACAACCTGGAGGTGTGTTGGGTCATTGTCCTGTTGAAAACAAATGATAGTCCCACTAAGCCCAAACCAGATGGGATGGTGTATCGCTGCAGAATGCTGTGGTAGCCATACTGGTTAAGTGTGCCTTGAATTCTAAATAAATCAGTACACCAGCAAAGTGTCACTAGCAAAGCACCCCCACACCATAACACCTCCTCCTCCATGCTTTACGGTGGGATCTACACATGCGGAGATCATCCGTTCACCCACACCACGTCTCACAAAGAAACGGTAGTTGGAACCAAAAATCTCACATTTGGACCAGACCAAAGGACAAATTTCCACCGGTCTAATGTCCATTGCTCGTGTTTCTTGGCCTAAATAGGTCTCTTCTTCTTATTGGTGTCCATTAGTAGTGGTTTCTTTGCAGCAATTCGACCATGAAGGCCTGATTAACACAGTCCCCTCTGAACAGTTGATGTTGAGATGTGTCTAATTTCTAAGGCTGGTAACTCTAATGAACTTATCCTCTGCAGCAAAGGTGACTCTGGGTCTTCCATTCCTGTGGCGGTCCTCATGAGAGCCAGTTTCATCATAGCACTTGATGGTTTTTGCGACTGCACTTGAAGAAACTTTCAAACTGATTTGCTCAAACGCATTAAGGAAAGAAATTCCACAAATTAACTTTTAAGAAGGCACACCTGTTAATTGAAACGCATTCTAGGTGACCTCCTCAAAAGCTGGTTGAGAGAATGCCAAGAGTGTGCAAAGCTGTCATCAAAGCAAAGGGTGGCTATTTGAAGAATCTCAAATGTAAAATATATTTTTATTTGTTTAACACTTTTTTGGTTACTACATGATTCCATGTTATTTCATAGTTTTGATATCTTCACTATTATTCAACAATGTAAAAAATAGTAAAAATAAAGAACAACCCTTGAATGAGTAGGTGTGTGCGTATGTATGTATGTATGTATGTATGTATGTATGTATGTATGTATGTATGTATGTATGTATGTATGTATGTATGTATGTATGTATGTATGTATGTATATATATATATATATATATATATATATATATATAAACTCAGCAAAAAAGAAACGTCCCCTTTTCAGGACCCTGTCTTTCAAAGATAATTAGTAAAAATCCAAATAACTTCACAGATCTTCATTGTAAAGGGTTTAAACACTGTTTCCCATGCTTGTTCAATGAACCTTAAACAATTAATGAACATGCACCTGTGGAACGGTCGTTAAGACACTAACAGCATATAGACGGTAGGCAATCAAGGTCACAGTTATGAAAACTTAGGACACAAAAGAGGCCTTTCTACTGACTCTGAAAAACACCAAAAGAAAGATGCCCAGGGTCCCTGCTCATCTGCGTGAACGTGCCTTAGGCATGCTGCAAGGAGGCATGAGGACTGCAGATGTGGCCAGGGCAATAAATTGCCATGTCCGTACTGTGAGATGCCTAAGACAGTGCTACAGGGAGACAGGACGGACAGCTGATCATCCTCGCAGTGGCAGACCACGTGTAACAACACCTGCACAGGATCAGTACATCCGAACATCACACCTGCCGGACAGGTACAGGATGGCAACAACAACTGCCTGAGTTACACCAGGAACGCACAATCCCTCCATTAGTGCTCAGACTGTCCGCAATAGGCTGAGAGAGGCTGAACTGAGGGCTTGTAGGCCTGTTGTAAGGAAGATCCTCACCAGACATCACCGGCAACGTCGCCTATGGGCACAAACCCACCGTCGCTGGACCAGACAGGACTGGCAAAAAGTGCTCTTCACTGACGAGTCGCGGTTTTGTCTCACCAAGGCTGATGGTCGGATTCGCGTTTATCGTCGAAGGAATGAGCGTTACACCGAGGCCTGTATTCTGGAGCGGGATCGACTTGGTGGTGAAGGGTCCGTCATGGTCTGGGGCGGTGTGTCACAGCATCATCAGACTGAGCTTGTTGTCATTGCAGGCAATCTCAACGCTGTGCGTTACAGGGAAGACATCCTCCTCCCTCATGTGGTACCCTTCCTGCAGGCTCATCCTGACCCTCCAGCATGACAATGCCACCAGCCATACTTCTCGTTCTGTGCGTGATTTCCTGCAAGACAGGAATGTCAGTGTTCTGCCATGGCCAGCGAAGAGCCCGGATCTCAATCCCATTGAGCACGTTTGGGACCTGTTGGATCGGAGGGTGAGGGCTAGGGCCATTCCCCCCAGAAATGTCTGGGAACTTGCAGATGCCTTGGTGGAAGAGTGTGGTAACATCTCACAGCAAGACTGGCAAATCTGGTCCATGAGGAGATGCACTGCAGTACTTAATGCAGCTGGTGGCCACACCAGATACTGACTGTTACTTTTGATTTTGACCCCCCCTTTGTTCAGGGACACATTATTCAATTTCTGTTAGTCACATGTCTGTGGAACTTGTTCAGTTCATGTCTCAGTTGTTGAATCTTATGTTCATACAAATATTTACACATGTTCAGTTTGCTGAAAATAAACACAATTGACAGTGAGTGGACGTTTCTTTTTTTGCTGAGTTTATATATGTGAGAGAGGAGGTTCTCACATCTATCTTGGAGGACTTGTTGAAGGCTCCGTTGGGATGAACGTGGTCGTACAGGATGATGACGCCAACCATCACTCTCATACAAAACAGCAGCGTGTCCTCACTGTTGAACCTGCTCGTGTAGTCTCTGGAGGGAGAGAAAGACGCGCTGAAGTGTCGTTTATAGTGTGGCATTGTTAAACAGACCGTCACTCAGGATATAGTCACTCTGCTAAATGTCTACAGGTAAAGTAAATCAAGTCAACTCACGGTGTCTCCAGCATCACTTTACAGACACTGGCCATTGTACTGAGAACGTCAGTGGTGTTCTCCAGGGGTAAGGTCTTATTCTGGAGATACAACAAGGTAACGATTATCAACACAACCATCATCAGACTGAAAATGGTGAAGAAATGAGGGAACCAGCCTTAATGAACTTACAACTATCAACACAACACCCACTTCCTTCAAAATCTGACTGAACAGAGTGTAACAAAAACTGAACTCTATTAGACAGTGCTGCTATCAACTTAAGTTAACACAAATCTAACCATCAAATCTTTTCACAGAGCAGCTAACAATAAGAAGTAGGAGGTGTCGCCCTACCTCTGTTACGAAGTTTGTCGTAGCTGTGCTTAAGGTTTTCAGCATGGGCGTCGCCTCGGCGTAGAACAGTGACATCCTGTTAGCCATCTCATTGTTGACCTCTCTCTCTATATCCAACTTAAGACAAAACAGAACAAGAGGAAAGCACAGAGTCTGAGGGTCAACATCTGATCCATCTTTAGCTTCAAGGCAGAGGAGACTTGATGTCAACAACAGAGGACTGCTAACCAGGCCAAACACAGACAAGCTATTCTGTCACATCAAGACTAAAACAGACATGACTAGGGTCACAAAATTCTGATAACTTTCCCAAAATTGCCAGGTTTTTCAGAAATCCCTGTTGTAAGATTAGGAAACATTACATGATTTTTTGCAACCCTAGACATTACCGACATAACATTTATTTCTCTGACTCACATTCATGTTGTTTATCCTGTTTCGACTGATCGTCCTCCGGTAATAACTGAAGTCGTTCTGGATGGCAGGAATTCTCATCTGAAAGTCAAGAGGACAATCATTTAGTTCCAACAGACACAACATGGGAACTCTTATTTATCAGAGGGAATAAAACAGGTGCAAACTTGTGTACAGAAATTAACAGTTGAAATTATTTGTGTGTGCGCGCGAGAGTCTGACCTTGAGTTCGTCGAAGCGCAGGGTAAAGTGAAGGATCTCAGCAAACTGTTTGGCCAGAGCCTGCTCCTTCTCCAGGTGCTGGGTGGGGGTGTAGGGGGGACACGTCAGGGACTCCAGCAGGCTCTGAAGGGCCCTCTCTACAGGAGAAGAAACACACAGATATTACATTACAAATATGAGTTAGGTTTTAAACACGCCAGACTCTCCAGCAGGCTATGTAGGGTCCTCTACACACACCTGGCAAAGGAAAAAGGTTGTACAAAAAATAAAAATGTTAATTTTTTCGCTCTGGATAAGAGCGTCTGCTAAATGACGTAAATGTAAATGTAAATGTTAATGTCTCCAATGTGAAAAAGATTACACTTAATAGTATACCAACATCACAACATGTTATTGATTGGCTTTTGATAGTAGTTAAAATGTAATCCCCCTCTGCGCTAAGTGCTTCTTTGTGGAGGGAAGAATGTTGGACTTACCTAGTCTCAGCGAGAAACTGTAGAACTTTTTGAGTCGTATGACTAAGGGGCAGACTGAGTTCCAGGCTCTCTCCTGTAGGAGCATGTCATTTGGGTTCTGAATGGCCTGGGGACACACACCATGGTTAAATATACATCATCTATATGGAATATAAAAAAAAAAAACAGGTCAGAGAACTGGAAAACATTCTGAGATGTCTGGTATGAAATCATCAATTGCGCGATAAATGTATAGGTTTGTTTGAGTGAGTCTGCACGCACATTTGTGAGTGCGAATATGCATAGCCTATGACTACGACTGTGTGTGTCAGCATATCCAGTAGATATACATACATCTCGTATCTCAAGTCCGGCTCCCTTGTAGGCCTGTAGGCCAGAGAGGATGCTCTCAGAGTCCTGGAGCACCGCATTCACCTGGTTCCATACATCTCTCTCACAGTCTGTGGGCTGTGCATCTGACACACACGACAACAGTTAGATCGGCTAACTAGCAGGCAGCATATAGACAACACAACAACATTTAGCCTGGCTAGCTAGCAGGCAGCATATAGACAACACAACAACAGTTAGCCTGGCTAGCTAGCAGGCAGCATATAGACAACACAACAACAGTTAGCCTGGCTAGCTAGCAGGCAGCATATAGACAACACAACAACAGTTAGCCTGGCTAACTAGCAGGCAGCGTATAGACAACACAACAACAGTTAGCCTGGCTAGCTAGCAGGCAGCATATAGACAACACAACACTGTACTGGACATTAAACTCGTACACATTCTGACACTTTGGTTTTCAATGATTATGTGATGAGACAAACTGTCATTTAACAGGAATTTGGATGTATTACTGTGTATGACTATTTGTTTGTCAAAAACAAATCATGTATGTATGTATGTATGTATGTATGTATGTATGTATGTATGTATGTATGTATGTACGTACAGTGCATTCGGAAAGCATTCAGACCCCTTGACTTGTTACGTTACAGCCTTATTCTAAAATGGATGAAATTGTTTTTTTGCCCTCAATCTACACACATCACCCCATAATGACAAAGAAAAAACAGGTTTTTAGAAATGTTTGCTAACTTATTAAAAATAAAAAACTGAAATATCACATTTACATAAGTATTCAGACCCTTTACATTTACATTTTAGTCATTTAGCAGACTCTCTTATCCAGAGCGACTTACAGTTAGTGAGTGCATAAGTGACTTTTTTTATTTTTCATACTGGCCCCCGTGGGAATCGAACCCACAACCCTGGCGTTACAAAACGCCATGCTCTACCAACTGAGCTACATCCCTGCCGGCCATTCCCTCCCCTACCCTGGACGATGCTGGGCCAATTGTGCGCCGCCCCATGGGTCTCCCGGTCGCGGCCGGCTAAGACAGAGCCTGGATTCGAACCAGGATCTCTAGTGGCACAGCTAGCACTGCGATGCAGTGCCTTAGACCACTGCATCACCACTGCGCCACTCGGGAGGTTTACTCAGTACTTTGTTGAAACACCTTTGGCAGCCTCTAGTCATCTTGGGAATGATGCTACAAGCTTAGCATACCTGTATTTGGGGAGTTTGTCCCATTCTTCTCTGCAGATCCTCTCAAGCTCTGTCAGGTTGGATGGGGAGCGTCGCTGTACAGCTATTTTCAGGTCTCTCCAGAGACGATCGGGTTCAAGTCCGGGCTCAGGCTGGGCCACTCAAGGACATTCAGACTTGTCCCAAAGCCACTCCTGCGTTGTCTTGGCTGTGTGCTTAGATGGTTGTTGTCCTGTTGAAAGGTGAACCTTCGCCCCAGTCTGAGGTCCTGAGCGCTCTGGAGCAGGTTTTCATCAAGGATCTCTCTGTACTTGGCTCCGTTCATCTTTCCCTCGATCCTGACTAGTCTCCCAGTCCCTGCCACTGAAAAACATCCCCACCGCATGATGCTGCCACCACCATGTTTCACCGTAAGGATGGTGCCAGGTTTCCTCCAGACGTGACGCTTGGCATTCAGGCCAAAGAGTTCAATCTTGGTTTCATCAGACCACAGAATCTTGTTTCTCATAATCTGAGAGTCATTTAGGTGCCTTTTGGCAAACTCCAAGCGGGCTGTCATGTGCCTTTTACTGAGGAGTTGTTCCGTCTGGCCACTCTACCATAAAGGCCTGATTGGTGGAGTTCTGCAGAGATGGTTGTCCTTCTGGAAGGTTTTCCCATCTCCACAGAGGAACTCTGGAGCTCTGTCTGAGTGACCTTTGGGTTCTTGGTCACCTCCCTGACCAAGGCCCTTCTCCCCCTATTGCCCAGTTTGGCCGGGCGGCCAGCACTAGGAAGAGTCTTGGTGGTTCCAAACTTCTTCCATTTAAGAAAGATGGAGGTCACTGTGTTCTTGGGGACCTTCAATGCTGCAGAAATGTTTTGGTACCCTTCCCCAGATCTGTGCCACGACACAATCCTGTCTCGGAGCTCTACGGACAATTCCTTCGACCTCATGGCTTGGATTTTGCTCTGACATGCACTGCCAACTGTGGGACCTTATATAGACAGGTGTGGGCCTTTCCAAATCATGTCTAATCAATTGAATCTACCACAGGTGGACTCCAATCACGTTGTAGAAACATCTAAAGGATAATCAACGGAATCACGATGCACCTGAGATTAATTTTGAGTCTCATAGCAAAGGGTCTGAATACATATGTAAATAAAGTATCAGTTTTTGCAGACAAAAAATAGAATAAGGCTAACGTAACTAAATGTGGAAAAAGTCAAAGAGTCTGAATACTTTCCGAATGCACTGTATGTATGTATGTATGTATGTATAAGGCCATTTTCTTGCACAGTAATACAACTTCTAAAGCTTAGAATATAATCTCAGCAACGAATAGCATGATACAATATACTTTAGTGAGGGAATTGTAAAACATTCAGCAAGCATGACATAAACATGAATATCTCTAGATTCAAAGATCACCTAAGCATGAGGAGACAAGGAAAGGCTACTCTGTATTATACCAGCACAACCTGCTCCTCCCTACAAAGCTACAGAAGGCAGAGGCTTATAGCTCTGCCATTTAGAGGGCATGCTCTTAATTATACTCAAGGCATTTTGATATTATAAGCTGCCGCTAACACAGTCAGTCAGTAACCTACATTATTTCCCGACAGACTAAACACAGAACATCAGTTTATTTAAAAATACTACGACTGTGTAGAGTAAATGCATTGTAAAATATTCCCTTCCTTCCCTTTCTCTATGGTAGATAAACAAGTGATGGCACTATGACAACAAGAGAGTGAATTAGGCTACCACTAAGGAATATGCTTGGTGTGAGTGCTTCCCCCATTTCTCTGTGACATTTTTCAACCAAAACAGGATATTTTAATATGTTAACAGTTCAGCTGCTGTCCCTAGCCTATATCATGTGTAGGAAGAGTGCAAGGCAATGAAGCAATGAACATACAGCCTAGCCATTCCAGATAATACATGATGTACAATAACATGAGACACTATTGTTTACAATCACTATGTTAGTTCTAACTAAATTTGGGCTTAGTTCTGCTTTCTACTCCAGGACAACTAATCAGGAAAAGCAGAGAGCACTAAAAAGGTCAGGACATCATCAGGACGTATTAAACATCAAATAGGATAACATCAGTTGAAGGTTTTTTTTGTTGATGATGCATAATTTGCTGCCCTTAGACATGAGGAAATGGTGCATGCAAAAGAGCTCAGCTTTAAAACAGATATCACTTGATTAGATGATAGACAATAGGCAAGCAATGGGCTGTTCTAGGAGCATAGACTATGAAGCATGCAGGTAGCTTAGTAACAGGGTCAGAATCAATTCCAGTTCAAGTCGGCCAATGAAAACAAATCCTAATTGAAAATACCTGTCACTTCTCAGTTCTGGAATTGGAAGTGTATTGAAATGGAATTGTCCCCAAACCCTGGTTAGTAAAGGAGCTGTACAGAAGTAAAGATATAGAGAAGGAAGAAGAACACAGGCCAGGCAAAAGCTTTGCTCACTTTCAAAGTCAAGGAAAAAGTTTGGCCCCTGCTCAAGCTCAGTGCAAGTGAGCACTTTTAATAGATTCCCCATTTGGTTTCTGAAAGAGAGAAAAGCGAGAGAAAAAGAGAGAGAAAGAGGTGTGTGGTGTGTTAGAGCGATAGAGACAGGTACAGACAGACACCCACACAGCTTTATATCCAGGGGTGACCCATAGATACAAACCACCTGCTTGTATCTATGGGTGGTTTTGTGGTTACACTGACTGGGGCTGAAGGAGAGAAGAATTTAATGGTTACACCTCCGGTCAAACTCCTGCACACTCCTCCTTCAGACTTACTTTCAAAGTCCAGGAAAAAATGTGGATAGTTCTCTATTTCCCTTGTAAGGACTTTTAGAAGATTACCCATTCCAGCAAACCTGATCAAAAATGATAAAAACAAAAATAAATACTTGTAGATACATTTAAATATATTCACAAATGCAATGTGTCAAATGATTCAAGAGAACAATTACTGTGGAAATAACATTCAATGATTAAAAAGAGAATGCATTTATTTGTAATCCCCTTTGAATACATTTCACAGTACTACATAGTACACCAACAGAGGTTATTTCAACTTGTTTCTCCCTTTTATATAGACTTGGATAACCACAACGACAATAATTGTGTAAAGTGAAAGTGACTAAATCTCAGAGGCCTGACTGGTAATATTGGTTCTTTCACAGAGACACTCTTACATTTACATTTTAAATTTTAGTCATTTAGCAGACGCTCTTATCCAGAGCGACTTACAGTTAGTGAGTGCATACATTATTTTATTTTTCATACTGGCCCCCCGTGGGAATCGAACCCACAACCCTGGCGTTGCAAATGCCATGCTCTACCAACTGAGCTACATCCCTGCCGGCCATTCCCTCCCTTACCCTGGACGACGCTGGGCCAATTGTGCGCCACCCTATGGGTCTCCCGGTCACGGCCGGCTATGACAGAGCCTGTATTCGAACCAGAATCTCTAGTGGCACAGCTAGCACTGTGATGCAGTGCCTTAGACCACTGCGCCACTCGGGAGGCCGCTGTCAAACAATCAGCCCACTAACACTCTCCAACTAACCAGTGTTTGGAAACGTTCTAGTATTAGGTTCTCTCAGTGTGTGTGGTGCAGTTCTAGTATTAACTGAGGGTGTCCTCTACTCAACATCAAGATATAGGCCTAGTGATGTGATTTAGCTGGTTCTAATTGTGTGGTTAGGTGTTCATGGAATGCATGTACCAGGCCTGTGTAATGGAATAACAGTGGCTCCTCTATGTCTCACAGTGTGTGTGTGTGGCTGTGCATGTGTGTATTTAAAGGCCTAAGGAAATTAAACAAGGTAGAATCAAATTCTTCTGAACAAGTCTTTAGAAGATGAAGTCCTTTACGATCCCAGAAAGGGCTAGTTAAGTCTTAAACGCCGGTAGAGCTACTCTTTAAACCGTTTCATTGGAGGCAACAAGACGGTAGTAATTTCCAGAGGATCGGCTACCGTAAGCACTGCTTAGCGGCTGGTCACCATAACACATAATTACACAGCAGGCTAGCTACATCAGAGGCTAGTGAACATGATTACTGTTTTAAGAGAGGGTGATCTAATGTAGTCACTGCTGGACCAAACAGAAGGGGGAGGCAGAGGGTGTAAATGAGTGCCAGCTTTAGGGAGAAGGGAGATGATCAACATTGGCCTATTGGCCGTGTGTGTCTACTTATGCCGGTGTTTTGTGGTTTGATTGGTCCATAAACTGAGGGTGTTAGTAAAACTGATATCATTTTCTATATTGTACTGTCGTATATCCAGGTGTTGAATTCTAGAGAATTTACACAGTACAGTCACATATTAATGCTGATCTTTCCAGATTCCTGACAGTTAGATTGGTGATACAAAGAGCCACGGTAACAGTCTGCTCGGCACATGATCATCACACCGCATGTCTCCCTCTCCTTCTCTCACATTGCATCTCTTACTGTTAGATATTTAAAGTGATAGGCTAACACTCACCAAAAAAGCACACCTACAGTGCCTTCAGAAAGTATTCATACCCCTTGACTTATTCCACTTTTTGTTGTGTTACAGCCTGAATTCAAAATTGATTCAAATTGATTTTTTTCACAATACTGCATATTGACAAAGTGTAAACATGTTTTTTGAAATTTTCGCAAATGTATTGAAAATGAAATACAGAAATACATCATTTATATACATATTCACACCCCTGAGGGTCAACACTTTGTAGAAGCACCTTTGTTGGCAATTACAGATTTGAGTCGTCTTGGGTATGTTTGTATTAGTTTTGCACATCTGGATTTGGGGATTTTTCAATGGGATTCAAGTCTGGGCTTCAGCTTGGCCACTCAGACTTTCACCTTCTTGTTTTGAAGCCATTCCAGCGTTGCTTTGGCTGTATGATTGGGGTCATTGTCCTGTTGGAACGTAAATCTAAGGTTGTTTGCACTCTTAAGCAGGATTTGCCTGTATTTGGCTCCATTCATTGTTCCCTCTACCCTTACCAGTCTCCCAGTCCCTGCCTCTGAAAAGTATCCCCATACCATGACGCCATGCTTCATGGTAGGGGGTGTTAGACGGATGATGAGCTGTGCCTGGTTTTCTCCAGACATAGCACTTTGCATTCAGGCCAAAGAGTTCAATGTTTGTCTCATCAGACCACAGAATATTTTGCCTTATGTTCTCATTCTTTCACATGCCTTTTTGCAAACTCCAGGTGTGCCATCACGTGCCTTTTTCTCAGGAGTGGCTTCCGTCTGGCCACACTCCCATTAAGCCCAGATTGGTGAAGTGCTGTAGAGACTATTGACCTTCTTGCAGGTTCTCCCATCTCAGCGAAAGGGACTCTATAGTTCTGTCAGAGTGGTCACTTGGTTCTTGGTCACCTCCCTGACCAAGGTTCTTCTTGCCCGATTGCTCAGTTTGGTCGGTCGCCCAGCTCTAGGCAGAGTCTGGGTAGTTCCATATTTGTTCAATTTCCCACTGTGCTCTTGGAAACTTTAATCACTCTAGAAATTGATTCATACCCTTCCCCAGATATATCCATCATTCTATCTAGGAGATCTATGGACAGTTCCCTTGGACTTCATGGTATAGTTTCTGCTCTGACATGCACTGTCAACTGTGGGACCTTATCTAGACAGGTGTGCTTCTTTCTAAATCATGTCCAACCAATTGATTTGGTCACAGGTGGACTCCAATGAAGTTGTAGTGACATCAAGGATGATCAAAGGAAATTGGATGCACCTGAGCTCAATTTGGAGTGTCATAGCAAAGGGGTGTGAATACTTACAGTATATAAATGAGTTATTTCTGTATTTCATTTTTTCAATACATTTGCAAACATGTTTTCACTTTGTCGTTATGGGGTATTGTGTGTAGATGGGTGAATCAAGCTCAATCAAAATGGACAAATCTGCAGGAGAGCCATCCTACTACAATTCAAAAACAGAGCACCACTTTTGCTGCTAGGGGGTGGTGTTGGATCATGGTGCTTATTCCCAGTACAAACCAGTACTTCAGTGAACAGGGCAGGCTATACTAGAGTATACTACTAGGTCTGCTTCTCTCCACCATACATACCTTAATTCAGCCAATCATGGTCTCAATTCTAGAGATTCTTGAGAACATGATTAGTTGAATCAGTCATGTTAGTGCAGGGCTGGAACAAAAGCCTGCACCCTCTGTTTGCTCTCCAGGACTAGAGTAGGAGAACCCTGCAGTCAACCCAGTGAGGCTGTGTGGCTGTGGGCCTGGTAAAGAGGCAGAGGAGGACGTGGAACACAATGGTGTTTCTGCCTTGGCTGGCTGGCCATCAGATAGACGGTGGAGATACACTAGCGTTTCCTGTCTCAGTCTCATGTGTCGCACCGAGAAATGAAGAATCAACAAGTCCAGGCACAGGGCCAGTCTAAATAAGCACAAGCTAATATTCAGAGAAGGAGAGGGGGATAGTTAGGTTGGGTATCAACATAGTAACAACAATGTGCTGACTAGCTGTATTAGAAGTGTACTATTAAATCACCTTTATGGTGGCTATTTTCACGTTTTTCAAGGTTTATTGTCACATGAACAGGATACAGCAGGTGTAAAACAGTACAGTGAAATGCTTACTTGCGAGCTCTTCCCCAACAATGCAGAATAAAAGGATGAGAATCCAAGTTATATACAGGTCAGTGGCAGTACCATTATTCCAATGTGCAGGGATACTGGCGTGGCTGAGGTAGGTATACATGTAAACAGGGGTAAAAAGAGGCTGGTAGCAGGATAAATACCAATGGTAATTGGCCTTAATACCACCTGGAATTTTCTGCATAGAAGGCCTAATGTAGTCAGGAACACTGACTACAAACAAACATGTTCCTTTTTAAATAATTCCATTAAAATCAGGGAATCTGAAATGTTTAAACACTCTCCCTCCCCCTCTTGATCTGCCTCTGCAGTGAGCTGACAGTAAGTAATAATGAATGATGACACCTTGGCGGTATGTGTCTGTGGTAGATAGTCTTCAGAAGGCCTCCTGCTACCAGATAAGGCCTTCCCAGTGTAACCCTAAGAAGCCTCTCACTGACAGAATGGTACATACAGTACCAGTCAAAAGTTTGGACACACCTACTCATTCAAGGGTTGTTCTTTATTTTTTACTGTTTTCTACATTGTAGAGTAATAGTGAAGACATCAAAACTACACATGGAATCATGTAGTAACCAAAAAAAGTGTTAAACAAATCAAAATATATTTTATATTTGAGATTCTTCAAATAGCCACCCTTTGCCTCGATGACAGCTTTGCACACTCTGGCATTCTCTCAAACAGCTTCATCTGGAATGCTTTTTCAACAGTCTTGAAGGAGTTCCCACATATGCTTAGCACTTGTTGGCTGCTTTTCCTTCACTCTGCCGTCCGACTCATCCCAAACCATCTCAATTGGGTTGAGGTCGGGAGATTGTGGTCAAATAGCCCTTACACAGCCTGGAGGTGTGTTGGGTCATTGTCCTGTTGAAAACAAATGATAGTCCCACTAAGCCCAAACCAGATGGGATGGCGTATCGCTGCAGAATGCTGTGGTAGCCATGCTGATTAAGTGTGCCTTGAATTCTAAATAAATCACAGACTGTGTCACCAGCAAAGAACCCCCACACTATAACACCTCCTCCTCCATGCTTTACGGTGGGAACTACACACTGAGTCTCACAAAGACACGACGGTTGGAACCAAAAATCTCCAATTTGGACTCCAGACCAAAGGACAAATTTCCACTGGTCTAATGTCCATTGCTCATGTTTCTTGGCCCAAGCAGGTCTCTTCTTGTTATTGGTGTCCTTTAGTAGTGGTTTCTTTGCAGCAATTTGATCATGAAGGCCTGATTCACACAGTCCCCTCTGAACAGTTGATGTTGAGATGTGTCTGTTACTTGAACTCTATGAAGCATTTATTTGGGCTGCAATTTCTGAGGCTGGTAACTTTAATGAACTTATCCTCTGCAGCAGAGGTAACTCTGTGTCTTCCATTCCTGTGGTGGTCCTCATGAGAGCCAGTTTCATCATAGCGCTTGATGGTTTTTGCGACTGCACTTTGAACTTTTCCAGATTGACTGACCTTCATGTCTTAAAGTAATGATGGACTGTTTCTCTTTGCTTATTTGAGCTGTTCTTGCCATAATATGGACTTGGTCTTTTACCAAATAGGGCTATCTTCTGTATACCACCCCTACCTTGACACAACACAAGTGATTGGCTCAAACGCATTAAGGAAAGAAATTCCACAAATTAACTTTTAAGAAGGCACACTTAATTGAAATGCATTCCAGGTGACTACCTCATGAAGCTGGTTGAGAGAATGCCAAGAGTGTGCAAAGCTGTCATCAAGGCAAAGGGTGGCTATTTGAAGAATCTCAAATATAAAATATATTTTTTATTTGTTTAACTTTTTTTGGTACTACATGATTCCATATGTGTTATTTCATAGTTTTGATATCTTCATTATTATTCTACAATGTAAAAAATAGTAAAAATAAAGAGAAACCCTTGAATGAGTAGGTGTGTCCTAACTTTTGACTGGTAGTGTATGTACAGTAGGGGGATTCAGAACGGCTTGGTTCCACTGTCACAACTATTTATCTGCATGTTTTAACCTGAAAACCAATTATTGAATTTCACTTTCCTGTCTTGGACTGGGTCAACCTGGAAACATGATACCTCAATAAAGAGGTCTTATTTAGCCAGCCTTATGAAAGAGCCATTGTGTAACATCATAACCCATATTTTAAAGGTAAGTCTTTTAGAAAGACAGAAATGAATACTGCTTTAACAGTCTGAAGGTAAAGTCTAAATGGTTGTTTTTCTTCATTTCTCTGCTGTGTGACCGAGTTGTTGTCCTCAGTAAAGAGGTGATGAATACGTTCCACAATACTGTCCTTTAGAAATAGAACATTATTAACCTCATTGTCACTGGTTGTGGAAACAGGGATAAATGCGTCATGCTTTGTAATTAAACTCGCTCAGCGCAATTAAAGTCGAAACGAGCAGCATGCTAAACGGCTTTTCTCGCTGTGTTAAGATTTGAAACAACCTCTGTTGGGGAAAAGAGCGAGTCTAGAGAAAACAACGCAAACCACAACATATTCTGCTGTGGGTTGAAACCAGGAAATCATTTTGTTGCACATATTTCATAACTGTCTTAAATTGCTAACTAAACCCTGGAGGGTGGTTGCCCAGACCAAGATGAAGTCCTACTCCCATGTTGTGTTATAAAACTGAGGCTGTGCAACAGTAAACTTGTCCAATAAGAACCTAGATGTACATTTTACTGTTGCAAAACTGCTCTAACTGAACCTGACCCTGGCCTTAAATGGACTCTAACATGGGTTTTACTGCAGGAGTAGGCTTCACCTGGGTCTGATCATAAACAGGTTTCTGTCTTCATTACCCTAAAGCTGTGGCCACAGACTGAAAGAGAAAGTATTGTATTTTAAATAACAGAGGCTAATCTAAGACTAGCGGTAAGTACCATGTTATGATGATAACCACAGTAGCGTTGTTACAGGGTTGTTATGAATCACTGCATGAGTAAAGTGTGGTGTTGTGGTTAGGCCCTGGTTTCACAAAGCCTCTCAGAGTAGCAGTGCTAATCTAGGATACCATGTCATCTTTCTGATCTAAAAGGCTAAAGGGATCCTAGATCAGCACACCTACTACTCTAAAACACTATGAATCCAGGTCCAGGTCAGGCATGTCTAAACAATGTGATGAAGAAATGTGTTACTGTACCTTATCTGGAGGAGGACTTTGCTTCCCTTCTAGAGCATCCACTCCTTCTTGGTTTCTGAAAAAGAATCCAGACCACTTTTGTCAATATCTCATTTTCTTGCATTATGAGTGTTAGATCAACAGTAAAGTGTATGTATGACCACATATTGTTCTCGTTGTTCCTCTGACTAGGTGTGTGTGTGTGTGTGTGTGTGTGTGCGTGCCTGAACAACGAACAGTATTAGCATTCCGTTGATCAACGTCCTCCGGGGTTGAACACATGCCTAAATGATTCAGGAGTGAAAGAGATAGCGCCATTCTAAAACAACGAACGGCAGGCGGAGGCACGATGATTCAAAACACATCTCTCAGCTGTCCCATGTTAACTGGGCTATTAAATATCCAGCAGTGACATCCTCCGAGTCCTAGCCCACTGAAGACCCAGGCCGCAGGGCAGGAGCACACGCGCCCACACACACGATCAGGCCTATCCCGACTACAGGGACTTCCACAAAGCACATGTCAGATGCCACAGCTTGTCTCTGTGTAATGACTCAAATATGTAGAGCAACAATGTCACTCTGTATTTGTCCCACATACTGCAGGCCTGTATGGCGCATAGGCTTACTGTAAAAAGAGGCATGGCATAGGCTTACTGTAAAAAGAGGCATGGCATAGGCTTACTGTAAAAAGACACTTCAAAACAAAAAAGTCCTGTGTTGCGTAGGGCAGTGATGATACCAGTTACGCAATATTTTTTCTATGGCAAAAATGAAAACACGAAGCAGACTAAACTCTTTGGTCCTTTAAAAACCTGCTGTATGTAAAATTGTGTGCTATAGCTTGGAACATTAATACAATGTGACTCTGGATGACAACATGTTTGTTTCCAACATTAGGGCTGTTTTCCTGAAGAAGTTAAATCCGCTTTGTGTTTTGTTTTGTTTCCTTGCCACGATACTAACGGGCATCGTGATACTGGTATCGTCCCGGCCCTAGTATTATGACAGAGTTGTGCATCTAGACCAGTAACACACAGCAGTAATGTGCCAGGAAAGAAATCGGATAGTTCCAGGAAATATGAAAATTCCATGACTGTTTGTCTTGTTCACGATCAGATCTGCCAGATCTAATATTGAGGACTTGGAATGGAAATCAGGCTATACTAAAAGACAGATGTGCAGGAGTAGCTAAATGTGGAAGTACAAAAAAAACACACAAAACAAAATAATATCTGCAATACCCAAAGGCCATCTACATGTTATGTAGCCGACGTATGTCAACAATCCTGAAAAGCAGTCAAACACAAGCAACCATTTTCTCCCACCACTGTGTACCAACGTGTGGGCAGGGAAATTAAGTCATCAGAGAAGAGGAGCAGCAAATCAACAGGACAACCCTGAAGACGGTCCACACAGCCCAGCCAAGGAGAGGGAGGGAGAGCTAGGCAACACGTGCTGACCTGGTTTCACTGAGAAAACACCAATCTTTACTTGCTTTGTCCACACACACCCACGTGTTAGCAGCAGTAGCACAAACAGGACTACAGTACACTCACACTATCAGGGCTACCCCATTCATTCACGCAAGTGCAAACACACACACACCTCACTCAGCTGGGTTTCCCTTAGACTCCAGCTCCTGTCCTAAGAAGGCCCCATCTTTTAGCTCTGCTTCAGGGCCTCTGATCCTAATGACAGCCCCTTAGTCTCTGCTCTGGTGGGTCACACAATACACCTTTATCACTCTGGAGTGGACAGAGAGAGACAGATCTGCTCCTTCTACCTCGATTCCCATCTGTCACAGCAAATAGTCCTCACCCCTCTCCCCTCCCCCACACCTCCATCCAACCTGCCTGGCTGTGGAGCGAGGGAAGAGAGGAGGAATGGATGGATGGAGAGGGCTGGTCAGGTCCCATGGGGATTGTTGTAGTCGTGGAGCTGAGCAGCACTCCTTATATGGTCATTGTGGAGAGCAGGAGGATCCCCATGGTTATTTGTATTAATTTTTTTGCCACACACACACACACACACTAGTGTTGCATGGTATACCGAAACTTCAGTACTTACTAGAACATGAAAAACGGGTCGGTACTAGATTTTTTTTTACTTTCGGTACTTCTGTCAAATGTCTCACGGATCAACTCTGTCTATTTAGCGTAGCCGATGTGCCTCTTCTAGCGTGCATGCAACATAACGAAAATATGGTTTTAAAAGCTAAATGGCACCTAAACTTTATTCATTCACTTAAAAATCAGTCTCTCTCTCACATCTCTCCCAAAGGTTATCTATCTATAGACGGGTTGGTTGTTTAGCAACAAAACCAACCCGTGCGCAACTATGGGGCAAACCAGATGGGGTTGGCTTAGATTGTTGACAACATGTAAGCTATATTTCGTCTTCAATGTTTATTGAAAACATAAATGCATTTGCACAATTAGCACTTGTGGTCTCAAATACATCGTTACAGCTGTTGGTTATCTAGCTAGCGATTTTTTTGCAATATTAGCATAGACATGAAATCAGTCAAAACAAGACATGGTTTCACGACCATGAAAAACTTAAACGAGCCACTTACCCCCACATGGCAGTTTCTTGTCATTCTTGTAGCAATCTGGCCATCCAGAATCACAACATGCTGACTTCTGCCCCATGGAAGTGTGCACATCGTTTTAGTGACGTTGTCAGCTAACCCATCTATTGCCTCAGCGAACTAACTGCCTAGTGAATTAAGTCATTACTGGTTAAAGAGACAGCACGCAATTTAATAAAATAAGCTACCTTTATGCAAAGGTTGTTGATCAGTTCAATAAAATAAGTCCCAAATGGAAGGGAAACAAATTGTTTGCAACCTGTATCCCCATGAAATCAGCCAAAACAAGCTGAATAACTCAATGCATGCACACACTCCTATTGAATATGCATTAACCTGTATTGTGAACAGGCCTAGGCTACATCTTGATTTACCCAGTTATCAATAGAGATTTACCACTCAAGATTGGTAAAAACAAAAGTCAAATGTATTATATAATTGATTCATTAAATGCATACATGGCTGACTGAAAAAGGTTGATGTAGAAAATGTCTAATGTAATAATCTTGAACTCAAAACATGCCCAACGATTGAACAGAGCAGTAGCTGAGTTTGTCTGGATCAAGTGCCATATTAGATGTTGGTTAATATGTCTTCATTTTTTGCAGTGGTATCATTTTGGTATCGAGAATCGTGACACTAAACTTGGTATTGGTATCGAAGTCAAAGCTCTGGTATCATGACAACACACACACGAGGATCCCCATGGTTTAACACGAGTGGTCTTCTCTTCGCCAAGCTACACACCCCTCTACTCACCGCACCTAATACACACACACTCCAGAGGCTACACACACACTTCACTGACCAAACAGCCTCTCTTCCTCTCTCGTCCTCTTTCTGGAATGATAATGGAGAGATTCAGTCTGTGTTTCCGCTGACAGACACAGAAGGTACTGGAATCAGCAAGAGAGATTGTCAGCGTCCCAAATGGCATCCTACACCTTTTTCTAGCACTACATTTGACCAGAGCCATAGAGCCCTGGTAATAAAGTACTGCACTAAACAGGAAGCCATTTGGGGAGCATACAGAGAAGCAGTTCCAGAAAATAAACATGTTTTTCCCAGCAGAGTGGAATTTTCCAGCCCAGTGACTCTAATACACTAATAACACAAGCACCAGCGTTGCACCTCGTCAGAAGAGAGAGAGACGCACTATCCTATCTCTTATCACAGGGTTTGAAAGGTTTTGGACATTCAACGAGGCTGAATCATGGCCAGCCCATTAACAGTGACGTGGTGTTGCTCATAGCATGATGAAGTGGCATCTACAGGAAAAGCCTGCTTTCTGCTTAGACACACACTATTTCAGCACAGACAAGTGCTGTGTAGGCTAAGGCTACATCACAAGAAAGGCTACTATCTAGATAAAAGTGTGATGAAGTGTCAACATGCAGAAAGACTTCCAGCATGTGTGTGTGCGGTGATAATGTGATGCTGATTGATCGGTCAGCCTGGAGCGGTAGTAGAGTCACAGTGAATAATGGGTGTTCCCCTTTGACCTCTAATCTTCAGGTCTCCTATCCTGTCATGAATTATGGACAACGTGATCCATCTAGTCTCCTCAGTCATTCTGCACACACCACTTGAAAATAGCCTGCAGCCTCCTACTGTCTGGGCACTAAACTGTTGCCATGGTTACCACCAGTTGTTGGACAGGGGGAAGCACATGCAGATGACACCCCACAGGACTTCCTCACTGCCACAGTGACTGTTAGCAAAAAGGGAAGGTTAATTGGTGTTAAGTGAATTGTCACTTCTGGCCAGGATTCCTGCTAACAGTATTTTCAACAACTGCTGTGAAATGCTGTCGAGATCAAAGAGTCGGTGCCATCCTGTAAGACAAGTCATCCGCTTCTGTGAGAGAGATGACATTCACAGAGTTTACATAACAACACACAGACTCAAGACCACACTGCTTATTGAAATGGAACCGGAACATTCAGTCAGACATTCTACTGAAAGTGTTCAAAGCCAGCCAGCCAGCCAGCCAGTGATAACCCCTCTTATCTTGCTTCTCATTCAGACCAGGGGGAACTTCCTTTCAGTCATCCCAGAAGCAGAAGAGACATTTGAGGAACATCTTTCTCTGTCACTTTCAATGAGGAAAACAGACAATTATCTTAGAGTCAGAGAGAGAGAAAGGCTGGGGCTGTGTCGTCTAGCCCTAGTAAGTATTTAAATGGCTCTGTCACAGTCTTGACATGGCAGGACTTTATTATCATAGTCATAGAAAATGTGAAAATGCTTGTTACAAATAGTGGCCATACTAATGAATAGCGTATCAGTCAGGCAGTCTGTTGTTGATGATCTAACTGACAGATCCCAGATTTGACCAGGGAATCCAAGCAATTATTTTCCAGTAGGAGAAAGAGACAGAGTCTCAGAGTGGAGGAAAACACAATTCGATGCTCCCTCCCTGCTGCTGCAGCCTCAAGATTCCTAGATGTGTGTGTGTGTGTGTGCGTGTGCAGGGGGGGTCTATGGCAACAGGGGGGGTCTATGGCAACAGCGCTCTTCGGCTCCTGGCAAAGTGTTTCTCCTGTGGTATAGTAAAAGAGCAAGCCATCTGCCTTAACGTCGCGTGAGCAGCTCTCAGCCGGCAGGCAGACACTCTCTCTCCAGGGTCAACCCAGGGTTAGTGATGGAGGTTCAATAGACTGGAAGATCCACAGCGTCCCATGAGGAAATGACTCACTGTGTCCAAACACCAGGCCATCTAGCAAATCTCAACTCTGCATGGAAACAGCATGGAAGTCTAGCCTGTCTCCTATCAGTCCACTGAACCAGTAGATCTGATTTAGTGTGAAAGCACACAGTTGTTCTTCAGGAACATGTCGTTTTATTTGACCAATCGTTTACTAAACACGTTGACAGAACATATTCTGAGCCATTCGGAAGCTGGGGATTAGTAGGTGGTTCAGGGTCAATTCCATTTTAATTGAGTTTTCCAGATTAGAAAAAGCACCGTATTTATTCATGATTTGTGGAGGGCAACCTGCCCAACCGCCATGGTTACCTTGCTTCTTCTGACTGACCGACTAACACATAGCCTAGGCCTCCTCTGTAGGGCACTCAGCTCTTCACACTACACTACCACATTCAATTAAAGGCTGGGGCTGAACTCACACACGTTCACTGACTGTAGCCCCCACATGTGGTTCTGTAGGTGAGTTAGTGAGAGATATCTGATGAACACTGACTAGAGGTTAGGGGTCATGGCACTGGCATCAAAGGAAACTGTTGAATTTTAGACGTCGACCCACTTTTTTGTTTATCAACATCCACTGAAGTAGCTAGCAAGTTTACTAGATAGTTACAGTAGTTGCCTTGGTAACCAAACAAACAGACTTGCTAGTTTAGCTAACCAAACCATCAGTCCTAGGTTGCTACTATGAAAAACTAATTCAAGAACGCCAGTAATGTTTTCAATTCAACTTTTAATAATTGTGCCAGAGGAGATTGTTGCCGTTTTACGGGCTCCTAACCAATTGTGCTATTGTGTGTGTTTTTTTTGCGTTATTTGTACCTTATTTGTACATAATGTTTCTGCCACCGTCTTTTATGACCGAAAAGAGCTTCTGGATATCAGGACAGCGATTACTCACCTCGTACTGGACAAATACTTTTTCTTTAACGAGTCGGGCGCAAAGAATTTACTTCAGACACCCGACAAGGCCCAAATCCCCGTCATTCACATACAACTGGCGGGGTTTGCACTGCATCGGCAAGATAGAACAGCTGCCTCCGGTAAGACAAGGGGTGGCGGTCTGTGTATATTTGTAAACAACGGCTGGTGCATGAAATCAAATATTAAGGAAGTCTCGAGGTTTTGCTCGCCTGAGGTAGAGTATCTCATGATAAGCTGTAGACCACACTGTTTACCAAGAGTGTTTTCATCTATATTTTACGTAGCCGTCTATTTACCGCCACAAACCAATGCTGGCACTCAATGAGCTGTATAAGGCCATAAGCAAACAGGAAAACGCTCATCCAGAGGCGGCGCTCCTAGGGGCCGGGGACTTTAATGCAGGGAAACTGAAATCAGTTTTACCTAATTTCTATCAGCATGTTAAATGTGCAACTAGAGGAGAATATATATATATATATATATATTTTTTTTTTTAAATAAAAAAATAAAAAAAACTCTACACCACCTTTACTCCACACACAGAGACACGTACAAAGCTCTCCCTCGCCCTCCATTTGACAAATCTGACCATAATTTTGTCCTCCTGATTCCTGCTTACAAGCAAAAACGAAAACAGGAAGCACCAGTGACTCGGTCAATAAAGAAGTGGTCAGATGACGCAGATGCTAAGCTACAGGACTGTTTTGCTAGCAAAGACTATAATATGTTCCGGGATTCTTCTGATGGCATTGAGGAGTACACCACATCAGTCACTGGCTTCATCAATAAGTATATCGATGACATCGTCTACACAGTGACAGCACGTACATACCCCAACCAGAAGCCATGGATTACAGGCAACATCCGCACTGAGCTAAAAGGGTAGAGCTGCCACTTTCAAGGAGAGGGACTCTAACCCGTACGCTTATAACAAATCCCGCTATGCCCTCCGACGAACCATCAAACAGGCAAAGCGTCAATACAGGACTAAGATTGAATCGTATAACACCGGCTCCGACGCTCGTCGGATGTGGCAGGGCCTGCAAACTATTACAGACTATTAAGGGAAGCACAGCCACGAGCTTCCCAGTGACACGAGCCTACCAGACGAGATCAATTACTTGTATGCTCGCTTCGAGGCAAGCAACACTGAAGCATGCATGAGAGCATCAGCTGTTCCGGACGACTGTGTGATCACGCTCTCCGTAGCCGATGTGAGTAAGACCTTTAAACAGGTCAACATTCACAAGGCCGCAGGGCCAGACGGATTACCAGGACGTGTACTCCGAGCATGCGCTGACCAACTGGCAAGTGTCTTCACTGACATTTTCAACCTGTCCCTGACTGAGTCTGTAATACCAACATGTGTCAAGCAGACCACCATAGTCCCTGTGCCCAAGAACACTAAGGTAACCTGCCTAAATGACTACAGACCCGTAGCACTCACGTCTGTAGCCATGAAGTGCTTTGAAAGGCTGGTTATGGCTCACATCAACACCATTATCCCAGAAACCCTAGACCCACTTCAATTTGCATAGCGCCCCAACAGATCCACAGATGATGCAATCTATATTGCACTCCACAATGCCCTTTCCCACCTGGACAAAAGGAACACCTACGTGAGAATGCTATTCATTGACTACAGCTCAGCGTTCAACACCATAGTGTCCTCAAAGCTCATCAATAAGCTAAGGACCCTGGGACTAAACACCTCCCTCTGCAACTGGATCCTGGACTTCCTGACGGGCCACCCCCAGGTGGTAAGGGTAGGTAACAACACATCTGCCACGCTGATCCTCAACACGAGGGCCCCTCAGGGGTGCGTGCCCAGTCCCCTCCTGTACTCCCTGTTCACCCATGACTGCATGGCCAGGCACGACTCCAACACCATCATTAAGTTTGCAGATGACACAACAGTGGTAGGCCTGATCACCGACAACGATGAGACAGCCTATAGGGAGGAGGTCAGAGCGCTGGCCGTGTGGTGCCAGGATAACAACCTCTCCCTCAACGTGATCAAGACAAAGGAGATGATTGTGGACTACAGGAAAAGGAGGACCGAGCATGCCCCCATTCCCATCGAAGGGGCTGTAGTGGAGCAGGTTGAGAGCTTCAAGTTCCTTGGTCTCCACATCACCAACAAACTATCATGGTCCAAACACACCAAGACAGTCGTGAAGAGGGCACGACAAAGCCCATTCCCTCTCAGGAGACTGAAACGATTTGGCATGGATCATCAGATCCTCAAAATGTTATACAGCTGCACCATCGAGAGCATCCTGACTGGTTGCATCACCGCCTGGTATGGCAACTGCTCGGCCTCCGACCGCAAAGCACTAGAGGGTAGTGCGCATGGCCCAGTACATCACTGGGGCCAAGCTTCCTGCCATCCAGGACCTCTATACCAGGCGGGATCAGAGGAAGCCCATAAAAATTGTCAAAGACTACTGCCACCCTAGTCATAGACTGTTCTCTCTGCTACAGCACGGCAAGCGGTACTGGAGCGCCAAGTCTAGGTCCAAAAGGCTTCTTAACAGCTTCTAACCCCAAGCCATAAGGCTCCTGAACAGCTAATCAAATGGCTACCCGGACTATTTGCATTGCCCCCACCCACCCCCTCTTTTACGACTCTGTACCGGTACCCCCGGTGTACTGCCTCGCTACTGTTATTTTACTGCTGCTCTTTAATTATTTGTTATTATTATTATTTAATTTTTTTACTTAACCAACAATGCAGTTTTAAGAAAAATAAGTGTTAAGGGCTCGTAAGCAAGCATTTCACTGTAAGGTCTACACCTGTTGTATTCGGCGCATGTGACAAATAACATTTGATTTGATTTTTGATTTGATTGTTTCAAAAGCAGCTCAACATAGAACATGTAAGAATGAACTATAGCCATTGAATTCTACCGTGCGGATAAACCGTGCGTTATAGGGAAATAATGCACGCTCTAGAATGCCCTTCAAGTCAATCAGATAGGTATTCAACAATGCAATGGTATAATGAATTTCAGTCCTTTAGCTTTGAGAATGAGATATATATACACATAGATTTAGAAAAAGTCCATGTTATCACACACAAACCATCAGCCACTAGCTAACTGTCAGCCGACGTTCGAAGTTAGCGCAGTTCTGCCCACGGAGCAGTGACAGAGTTCTAATGAGCAACGACCACTTTTTGACCATGGCCGTAATTACATTCTATTCACTCTAATCATGCTAAATTCTCTGAGTAAATCGTCTAACTTTTGAACTATATATGGTCGAGACATAGGGCTTGGAATATTGTTTTTCTGATGCAATTCTCTATTGAATGAATCATGTTATGGATGAACACCCTGGACAGAGAGACAGACAGCGAGAGAGAGAGAGATATATATAGAGAGATTTTGTGTTTCAGTATGGACAGTCTGAATGGACGAAAGAGGAAGAGGTGGTCAGGAGAGCAGTATTCAGATGATAGAACTTGGTCAGTGTAATCTCCCCTGGCTGTATTCCATTGATGTAATGAAATGCTATACATTCCCCAACTACTGAAGAAATGGAAGTAGCATCTAGCAAAACACACACCAACGACAATATTATCAAGTATTTTTCCACTTTTCATACCAAGGCTGCAAAAACTGCTATAAGGCCAAGGAAGAGCACATAAAATCAACACTAGTTCAAAATAACTTCTGGCAGGAGCAGGTTCGTAGAAGGCCTGGCAAGTGCAACTACTACTATTCAGGCCATATTCAAACATCTGGTCTTTGGACAACCATCACATACAGTGAGTAGGTCTATGTTGGAGGGGAATTCATGCCCCAAATCCCCAGTAAGTTAAATTCCACGTTTGGCCCATTCTAAGAACCCTCAAGCAAATCCCCCAATTAGTGTAAAATTTTTGCTTCATAATGACAGAAGAACCATAACAGTCCTTCTGAATCTGACTTTATTTAGCAAATATGTAGGCCTAACATCTGGCGTTGGTTTACATGTCTAACCTCAGAAGTGAATGTTACGTGAGGACAGCAGCGAATACGACTCACTGTAACACAATAGTAGTAGTAGAGCACTGTAGTCTGTGGATCTGATTCTGTAGCAAGGCAAGTGTGTTTCGGGTTCTGTGCCACAATGCCTAGCCTACTCATCCTCTATTACGGTAAGCTTTAAAACAGCGGTCTCATCACCTGTTACTGGACATAAGTCATAAACCTTACTTCTAAGTAGAACATTGTCATATACAGTGCCTTCAGAAAGTATTCATAGACCTTGAGTTATTCCATATTTTGTTGTGTTACAGCCTGAATTCAAAATGGATGATTTTTTTTCTCTCACCCATAATGACAAAGTGAAAACATGTTTTTAGAAATCTCTAGAAATTTATTGAAAATTAAATAAAGAAATATATAATTTACACAATTATTCACACCCCTGAGTCAACACGTTAGAATCACCTTTGGCAGCAATTACAGCTGTGAGTTTTTCTGGTTAAGTCTAAGAACTTTAAACACCTGGTCTACACAATATTTGCACATTCTTTTTTTATTCTTCAATATCACCATAGATTTTCAAGCTGATTTAAGTCAAAACTGTAACTAGGCCACTCAGGAACATTCAATGTCATCTTGGTAAGCAACTCCAATATATATTTTGCCTTGTGTTTTAGGTTATTGTCCTGCTGAAAGGCGAATTCCTCTCCCAGTGTCTGGTGGAAAGCAGACTGAAGCAGGTTTTCCTCTAGGATTTTGACTGTGCTTAGCTCCATCCTGTTTCTTTTTATCCTAAAAAACTCCCCAGTCCTTATTGATTACAAGCATACCCATAACATGATGTAGCCAATATATGGATAGTGGTACTAATATCTTGTATTGGATTTGCCCCAAACATAACACTTTGTATTCAGGACAAACCATTAATTGCTTTGCCACATTTTTTGCAGCATTATTTTAGTGCCTTGTTGCAAACAAGATGCATGTTTTGGAATATGTTTTATTCTGTACAGGCTTCCGTTTCACAGTCAATTAGGTTAGTATTGTGGAGTAACTACAATGTTTTTTTTTTTTGTTTGTTTTTTTGGGGGGGATGGATCAGCTTAATATTGCAGATAGATTGTATCTTCTATCAATGTAATTGTCTGCATCACTTCCAATCCCCCATGTTTTTTAAATTTTTTTATATATATATTCCCCTTTATTACTTTTCAACCCCACCATCCTTTCCCTACTTGGAGTAAATTAGTGAACAACAACGCCCAGGCCTCTACTTCCGGTCTATACTTACTATCTACACCTTATGGACAGAGCCAATTTTACAATAATTCTATATATATATATATATATATATATATATATATATATATAAATATATATAAATTTATTTATTTATTTTTTTGCTCCTGAACTTCTTCTACTCTCAACCTCTCCGATCATCTTCATGATGTCCATCCGGTTTGCTTCTAAATGCCATATCTTTCCAACTGTGCTCCTTCCCAAAAGCTCCCAACATACAACCTATATACTTATTATGGACACAGTATGCCTACATTACCTACAATGTTGTTAATCCATCCTCAGTTTTCTTCTATCACAGCCATTAAACTCAGTAACTATTTTAAAGTCACCATTGGCCTTATGGTGAAATCCCTGAGAGGTTTCTTTCCTCTCTGGGAACTGTGTTAGGAAGGACGACTGTATCTTTGTAGTGACTGGGTGTATTGATGCACCATCCAAAGCTAAATTAATAACTTCACCATGCTCAAAAGGATATTCAATGTCTGCTTTTTTTTTTTTACCCATCGACCAATAAATGCCCTTCTTTGTGAGACATTGGAAACACTCCCTGGTCTTTGTGGTTGAATTTATGTTTGAAATTCACTGCTCAACTGAGGGACCTTACAGATAATTTTGTGTGTGGGGTACAGAGATGAGGTAGTCGTTCAAAAATTCACGTTAAACACTATTATTGCACATGGAGATAGTCCATGCAACTTATTGTGACTTGTTAAGCACATTCTTATTCTTGAACCTATGTAGGCTTGCCATAACAAATGGGTTGAATACTTATCGACTCAAGACATTTCAGCTTTTCATTTGTTATTAATTTGTAAAAATGTCTAAACACATAATTCCACTTTGACATTATGGGGTATTGTGTGTACGCCATTGACACAGTCTCAATTTAATCCATTTTTAATTCAGGCTCTAAAACAACAAAATGTGGAAAAAGTCAAGAGGTGTGAATACTTTCTGAAGGCACCATAGGCATAGCCTATAAGGCATAGCCTAAAAGGAAATTCAATCTCAGACGGAAACATAGCCTTCTCAGACCGAAACGTCAGCTGCAATCTCAGACCGAAATGTCAACACAGCCTTCTCAGACCAAAACACAGCCTTCTCAGACCAAAACACAGCCTTCTCAGACCAAAACACAGCCTTCTCAGACCAAAACACAGCCTTCTCAGACCAAAACACAGCCTTCTCAGACCAAAACACAGCCTTCTCAGACCAAAACACAGCCTTCTCAGACCAAAACACTGCCTTCTCAGACCAAAACACTGCCTTCTCAGACCAAAACACTGCCTTCTCAGACCAAAACACTGCCTTCTCAGACCAAAACACTGCCTTCTCAGACCAAAACACTGCCTTAGCCCACATCAACTGCATGCTCCACCTTATCACAACAAAAACAGAAGGCCAACCCATTGTGGCTGTGGCCCACTCATATCCATATTTAAAGACCCTGCTGACTGCACTGTTTTGACTGGCAAGAAAAACAGGCCTAAAAATGGGTTAGGAGAGCAGAGCTGTGCCTCCATCAGGCTTGACGCACCTTCCTACAGTACCAGTCAAAAGTTTTAGAACACCTACTCATTTCAGGGTTTCTTTATTTTTACTATTTTCTACATTGTAGAATAATAGTGAAGATATCAAAACTATGAAATAACACATATGGAATCATGTAGTAACCAAAAAAGTGTTAAACAAATCAAAATATATATTTATATTTGAGATTCTTCAAATAGCCACATTTTGCCTTGATGACAGCTTTGCACACTCCTGGCATTCTCTCAACCAGCTTCACCTGGAATGCTTTTCCAACAGTCTTGAAGGAGTTCACACATATGCTGAGCACTTGTTGACTGCTTGTCAGTCCAGCGAGTCAGCCCAGCCAGTCAGCCCAGCCCAGTCAGTCAGCCCAGCCAGCCAGCCAGCTCAGCCAGTCAGCCCAGCCAGCCTGTCAGTCAGCCAAGCCAGTCAGAGAGACTGAGGGTTGTTGTGGTATTCAGAGCCAGATAGGACAGAGAGGAGGAGTGCACTGCCCTGCCCAGCCGTGCTCCGCCCTTACTACCAGTTTATTACCGCGTAGGACTCCAGGCGTAGAATTCCTCCAACATTGACCTCCTCGGCCTCAATGGCACTTCTGTTCTGGTGGTTTCTGCATGTCAAACGCACTGCGACACAAAGGAGCCATGTCTCAGTGTGTGAAAGAGAGTGTGAGGGGGGAGAGGCTTCTACACTATAGGCCTCTTCTTGTGTGTGGGCTACTATGGCTATGCCAAGCTAGCTAGGCCCAACATAAAGACAGAAATGTTAGGCCTATTTGTTGTAAGCTTTCGTTAACTTTTGTGAAGCCATAACATGGTGATTTAGCAGACACTTTTATCCTAAGCAACTGCTACTCTCAGTAGATAATGTGTGGCCCATTTAAGAATCAAACCAATGCTGCTCCTACTCCCGAGTTGCGCAGTGGTCTAAGGCACTGCATCGCAGTGCTAGCTGTGCCACTAGAGATCCTGGTTCGAATCCAGGCTCTGTCGTAGCCGGCCGTGACCGGGAGACCCATGGGGCGGCGCACAATTGGACCAGCGTCGTCCAGGGAATGGCCGGCAGGGATGTAGCTCAGTTGATAGAGCATGGCGTTGAAAGCCAGGGTTGTGGGTTCGATTCCCACGGGGGGCCAGTATGCACTCACTAACTGTAAGTCGCTCTGGATAAGAGCGTCTGCTAAATGACTAAAATGTAAATTGTAAGCAGCACCGACAGCGATCGGAACCACTTTGCATCACTGTATATTACTACTACAGTATGGTCTGAGGGGACAATGAATGATCATCACAGGGTGTTGTCTAAATGAGATACAGCCTAGGTCTGATGCCACAGGTCCTGACTCCTCAACATGGTCGGAATTCCACGCCTTTGCACTGCGGCTGCTGGCCAGCAGGTTGTCCTCGGCAACACAGAGCGTTATATATTAGAAGTTATAGAAAGCGTATGAGGGAGGAGTAAAATCTAAACATAAGGTATCTGCAAAAGAGGAAGAGAGTCAAACAATAAAGCTAAATGAGTTTCATGTTCCTAGAATTAGGATCTCTGTGGTCATGTTATGATTTCTTCTTAACGCCGTAGTTAGTTTCAGGACCTCTTTCACACTACTGTCAAGCGCGCACGCTCGCTCACTAGATCAGTTCCTGAATGCTGCTCCTGATCCCTTGTCTTTTTTGGCTCCCCTCTGTTACTATAGCTATACTACTCAGAGAAGCATGACTGCGGTTCTTCTTTTCTGCCCAAATAATATCATCAGTGCTTTCACAAAACAGCAGAAATCTCCCTCCTATTCCAGACTGTTCCCATGGAACAAAACAGCAGAAATCTCCCTCCTATTCCAGACTGTTCCCATGGAACAAAACAGCAGAAATCTCCCTCCTTTTCCAGCAGCTGCTGAAATCCATAAGCAGGCTGCGGAGCGGAGAACAGACAGGCAGCCTTGCAGGCAGCCAGGTGCCAAGGTTGCAGTCAAGATTAGATGCCAGCTGGAGAACTCGGAAAAACAGGCGGCAAAAGAGCGGTAAGAATGCGTGGCTAGCGAGCTAACTCTCCAGGATTATGTCTAGGCTATATCATTGACCCGTCTATTAAAATCACAGGGAGGCTAACGAGTGAACTGTTTTGCATTATTTGGCAGAGTGCAGGGCTAACTGACACGCCTGGATAAACCAGGGTTTTGGGTTATCATTGACCCGTCATCAACTAAAACAATAAGGACTAATGACTGAACAGCTCTTGTGGACATGGCAGGTGAGATGTATTGGAAGTCAAGCCTAGGTCTATGACTAGAATAAGGAAACTGGTGTTTGAAAGCATTCAGAGGCTATAAATAGACTTGTGACAAAGACTGTTTAGAGGCATTTTCAACCACAGAGATGAACAAATCGATATGAGAGAGTTCATTATAGGTCTACTTTTGCCTCAGCTCTAGCTTCAACTTCATTGCCAAATGTGACTTCATTTCAAATAGGCTACTATTGTGAGTAGTAGGTCTAATGTTTGTCCATTTCTCCACATTTCTAGGCCCATTTCCTTCCACACGACACACTGGAACCTCCCTCTTAGATTTTAACACAAAGCCTTACAGTCTTCTACTCTCCGGATATGAATAAGAAAAGTACAACCGGAGCAGGAAGTGTGTGTGCTAACAGAGTGCAGCCATATAACCAGGGCAGTTCAGTTCAAAACACTTGTTTCCCAGACAGACAGGTTGGGTGCAACAGGAACTGGAACTGCCAGATGATGATTTACATAGCATTTCATAGCAACAGTACAGGGCAGGCAAGGTCATATACAAATAACTCATTTCCTGTCTGGGAATTTTTTTGTGTGGAAAAATAAAATCCTGGAATGCCAATATTGAACACAAATAAAAATCGGGAAAATGGCTACTATGGCATGTAGGCTAAGGCTTGTCGACTGCTTTAGGGACACTTCGCAGAGTTACCAACATTCAACACCTAATGTCACAGTTTGACACTGAACAATGTGGCTGATTAAATTCAACTCCACGACTTAGAGCGGCAACTAGTGTGGACGGACTGGATCGCCGACGTAACATAAAATGAAGTTATTAAAAACTACTGATTTCAGCATCCAAAGTATAGACCGCAATTACACACGACATAGGTCTGTAATTACAGGCTACTCTTTGGGTGCTGACATCACTTGGGTTTTTTGTCACCGCTCAACTCCATCGTAAATGGTGGAGTTGGGGTTTAGTCGGCTATGAACAAGGAAGCCATAGAGCCATACACATTGATATCTATCTATGATGGTTCTGAGGTAGCCTAAAGGCTGGTTCACAGATGAAAGTGTCCAGTCAACCTATCTAGGCCTATCCAGAGTGCAACCGAAGCTGCTCATCTGAGTCTGAACAATGAGGTTCTGGTCTGTGCTGCTGCTGTTTGAAGCCATTCCAGGTGGCCCTTTAGCTGATTCAGCATGCTGCTGCACCATGGCAAACTGCCTGATCATCTGTAGAGGACATCTGAGAGGGGGAGACTGGGAGGGTTTAAAACGTGGTGGTGTTACTAGCCGGTCCTTATGGAAGTCATGCTAAAGCAGACAGCAGTCGCTAGGCTATATGATAACATTGCTATGGCCTAATGGTGTGTGAATGTGTTACTGAGATGTTTATGTTAAACACTTCTCTAGGCGTTGAAAGATCTGATCATCTGAACATCTCGACTGTGAATGCAACCCATAGGCATATGTCTTGAATAGAGGAATTAGGCTACTTGGTTAGCTAGGCCTATTACCAAAATAAAATATTATTTAGGCTATTGGAAAAAATCCTGTGGAATAATCAATTTTATGACCCAAAGAAGCTTGTGACACAAAGCTCGATTTAGACTTGAACGAATGACTACCAAAGCAAAATGTAAGCTAGCTCTCTACAAAAAGCCCTTTATAAAGAATGGGTTTTAATAAACGCAACATGATAAAGACTAAAAAAATCCAACAAATTATACAATAATTCTGGCAAAGCTTTAGTGCAGCTAAAACGCATAAAGCAAATCAAATTAGATAATGTGTAAGGTATGTTTTTGCTACTGCTGAGTTAATGCACACTGAAGCAGAAGCTTAAAAACACAATAAACAGCAACCCTCTGACAGGTTATGGAAGTGGCAAGCAAGCACATCCTGTTTTTCAGTCACAGTCAGATGTAGTACAAAACTGAGCGGAGGACGTTTGTGGATTAGCTAAGATTTGACACTCCCCACCCCAGTCCCTTCTCTGCCAGCTGGAGTGGCAAGGGGAGAATTTTGGGCGGGCAAACTATGCCGATATTGTGTTTCTTTGCGAAGAGCCAATAGTTTACTTCAAATTGTCTTTTGCACTCTGTCCGTATAGCCTTAGGCTACATGTTAATACGGTCAAACATCACTCAGCATAATATATGGCGTCTATAGAATGTCTAACATAGTCCTCACAGTAATTGATTAGTCATGGTTCAGCAAACCCTCTACAGGAAACAATCTCTTGCATTGCTCCAATTAGCCTACAGAATTGTAGGTATGATTCTTCAGCTTTTCAAACTGCCTGAGGCCAAAACAAGGGTCAAGAGGAAGTTTAGCCTACTTGGTTCAGTCAATCCCTGGTCCATATTCACAAAACCAATCTGCCATAACAGTGGCAGCACTGACTGAAGAAATGCTGCAACAATATGCCTTGCGTTCCAACCTAAACAAAACACACAGACACCAAAACGCCCCACTCCCAGCTCAGCTCTGTGTTGAGAAGGGCAGCTGTCCATGTACATCCAACAACAAGCACAGTTTCACAATGGATCAGGAACAGTAATGAAACAGTAATAAATCAGGGAATCCTCTGGCGGTGAAGGAATATCTCAGGCTGGTCTGGGCACACAGACAAACACAAAAATGCCAAGTATTCAGGTGGTCCAGTCAGCTAGTTATATTCCCATTTGTACCCAATCAAGGTCCTTTTCCACGGTTGCTGCTGACTTGTGTGTGTGCCTCCATAGTGTGTCTATGCTGAATCTGTTGAAGCTCTAGTAGTGCAATCACTTTTTCAAGAGCGTACAGCAGGCAGTAGTGTGATTCATTGGCAGTTTGTTGTCAAGAGCAGTTGTGTAAAGTTTTTAAGCAAAAAATACTTATGTCGTTTTTGGGGGGTAAAATGGTCCAATTCACACACTTATCAAGAGATTATCCCTGGTCATCCCTACTGTCTCTGATCTGGTGGACTCACTAAACAAATTCTTCGTTTGTAAAGATGTCTGAGGGTTGGAGTGTGCCCCTGGCTATCTGTAAATGTAATGTATAGGGTGTCAGGTAACCTAGCGGTTAGAGCGTTGGGCCAGTAAGAAAGGTCCCTGGTTCGAATAACCGAGCCGACAAATCTGCCGATGTGCCCTTGAGCAAGGCATTTAACCCTGGGATGCCGTACTATGGCAGACCCTGTAAAACAACCCATTTCACTGCACCTATCTGGTGTACGTGAAAACAAAACTTTTTGTAAGCAATGGAATTTAAATAATGAATAAGGGTTAGCGCAATGCCGTGCTCAACGGAGAGCTGTTTGAATTCAACAGGTTATCAAAAACAAGTCGTTATTTTGGAGTAGTGTAGCTGTATGAACATGCAAAGGTCGGGTTAAGCAGCCAGCTAAATAACGTTAGCTAGCACCTATATCCATTAGCAAATTAGCTCGCTAACTAGTAGTTAGCCCAATTTAGCTAGCTAGCTGGCTCAATCACTAGTAGCACTTTAGCTCTCGAAAACCTTTCTCAGTGGTTAGCTTCACCCACGGCAAAGAGTGTCTATAAAATTGACAAGATAGTCAAGTGACCGCTCTAACAATGGAAATAAATGTCCTCAAAGATGGAAGGCAAGCAGGAGGAGGCGAGAACAGGTAGGACCACTCTAGCCAATGAGAGGGCAGGTATGTGTGAACTAGGGTTGGGCAGTATCCAGATTTTCATACCGTTTCTGTACCATCCCGGAGTATACAGTATTATTGGAAGTGCGGGGCGCTATTATTTATTTATTTTATACTCTTTTTTTTTATGCACAAAATAATTTAGGCAACATGGATCTTGATCCAGGCGGGGATTGATTGTCTCTGCTGTAACCAAGAATCTTGATCTTGCCATCTAGCCACTTAGCTAGCAAGTTCGCAAACCAAAATGAATAGCTGGAGCCCTGAGCTGGACATTATTTATTTGGCACATCTATAGTTAACTTATAGTTATAAGCAGTGGAGTAGCATGCACCCCCACAAGGTGTGGGGCCCCCAACACCATAAAGAGAGGAAATCATACCGTTGGTATGTCTAAATACCCCGGCACAGTATATCGCCCAAGCCTAGTGTGAACAACAGTCCATAGATAGAGGACTCATCTTTGTATCTGTGCCATTATAGTGTCTGTGACAGCCTCAATGGTGCTGCCCATGCTATCTCCATTTTAAAGTAGTGATGGGGTGGGGGGGAAATTGATAGTTACATAATCGGGATATTATATTTGACAATATATCGTAAAGTTTTGACAATATCGCAACATTATTTTTTGCACTAGACGGCTGTACCTGCACCAAAACTCCAGTATTTTGCCTTCAAAATATCTGCAGCGTCCGAACGGTTTGGCCTACAAACTATTATGACCACTCTATGAAAAGGGGAGACTCTCACGAACACGACGGGGTTCTCCGTTTTGCTCTATGACCCCCCACGTGTCACAGGCCACATCTGAAGGTATCCCATACAAACAAATTGAAGTATGACGGAAGTTGTGTGCCAACAACAATAAGGGGTTAAATGTGTCCAAAAGCTTTCTTACATCTCCTAGATATAGGACAGACACTTCAAAATCGAATTCCTTATGATTATTTTTTGGACTGTCTTTTATGCCATTTATGAATGTGTTATTCGATGCTTCTCTATGGGCTATAGTAGTAAAGGCTAAATTCCATATTTTATCAAATATTTTTTAGGATACCTAAAGGGGTCCTAAAATTCAAAATCAAATAGCTAAATGATCCATGGTATGACCATCTTAAAACAATTCCATACGTTAGCTTAGTACCCCCCGGTTTTGGTTGTTTGTAAATTTGTATTTAGACCTTTTTTGGAAGTACATACCGGCCATAACGGGAGTAAATTAAGATAGTTGCTCAGCGAAACTCCATATTTGGTGATCAACGAAAGTATTTTGACATTATAACGCTTGCGGAGCTGGTGAATGAGTTTCAATCAGCGCTTTCTGGCGTTAGGTCTCTTAACGCACAGATACAGCAGGTTCAGTTAGCTATGAATGAGGTAGCAGCACTCATGTCAGGCTCATGACCAGAACCATTTCATTGCAGAAAATAACTCCGTATTTGGAAGTTTTACGATGATAAATTTTTTTGAACGAATGATCTAGCTACATTGAAATTGTAGTTAGGCAAGTGTTAGTTAATGGATTTAGGTAGCTAACTAACTAACGCACCATGCATGAAATCAGATTTGGGCTAACACGAGTAGCCTAGCGAGCTAGCTACGTTAGCAATCTCACTACCTGCGGCTTCTTATATCCATGTGAACTCGCTTGACGCTGAATGATTCTGCGTCGCTAACGTTGGCTACCAATTTCAGCAACTATCGTTTATCTTTATTAGCCACAAAACGGTTTTAAAAGTTGACCGGTCTATTACACTTACCAGTGATTTCTTCAAATACTACTTTTGAATGGGAGATCCGACGTCTCTGCACCCGGATAGCGCCACTTTCACCCCCTACTTTCAACCGTACAACAACAAGTGTACCCCTCCCTCCAACGCAGTGAAAAAGCAGTAAAAATCGTGTCTTCCATACACAAATGTCATTGGTTAGCATATAGGACCCGTACGATATTGACCAATAAAACGTGAATTAGCGTCCTCTTTGGCCAATAGTGACGTTGAAAAAGTATAGTGGGCGTGTTTCGCTCTACTGCTGAAATGAATCCGGAAAATTCTGAGAAATAATGACATGATACTGGGATGCAAGAGGTAGGAATTAATATTTCTTAATTTAGTTTAAATGTTGATTTTTTATGTATCTATATTGCCTAGCTGTCTATGTGATAAAGGTACTCAAAGTGGCAAGATGTTGACCTATGCGAATTATATTTTAAATATTAGCAGTATTATATACGTTTTAAAAATACACACACCACATTGCCATGTATTCAGACAGCTCGGGGGGATTCTAATCCACTGTGTAGAGTAGTACTTCCTTTGTGCAATGCCAGCTCTATAATTAGGCTTTATAAAGATTGATTGATGTGCTCACAGGTATGTCAGAACATAGGCAGAGAACATGGCCCCCAGGGTTGCAATTTACAGTGCAACATTCTCCACTATGGACATAAAAAATGACATGAACAGCCTTTGAGAAATGTCAAGGCCAAAAGCACAACAGCTCTCCAAGAAACGTATGTTGCCTACTGTAGAACGTATCAACCTCGTACACCTAATAGCATGCATTCATTACAAACTATTATTATATGAGGCATCGGATCCTTGAAGTTGATGAAATGACATTTGTAGAGCCAGTATGATGGCCATCCTTGCAATATAGAGCTGTTAGAGGGAGCATACAGTGCTCAGGGACTTAAATACAACAGTATGTGCCGTCAGTTGGCGTATGTCTTACCTGGCCTTGAATAGGAGGACATTTAGTTATTTTAATGATGGGACATGTGCGTAGTTCATTTCCTATCATTCTCTGCTATTTGTCTTGCTGTCCCTGACAAGTGTAGTGTCACCTGTGCATAGCCGCATACTCACACTGTGTATTACAAGGACTGTATATTACAGGTGACACCTTGTGGTGACAGTGGATAATGCACCTAAAGTGGCTCAGACATTGGCCAGTTGTAGATCAATTCCACCAGAGGGCAGTCATTTACTACATACTGACCGATGGACGGTTAGGGGTTACTTTGAGGCACAGGCACGGCATACTAGTCGTTTACATCAGTGGCGATTTTAGCATGTACATCTTGGTGGGGCAAACTAAATAAAACATGTTTTAGATGCATGCCAGCAAAGCCACTACACAACACAACACTAAACAATACATTAATTGCACTCAACGTGACCAAGACAAAGGAGATGATTGTGGACTTCAGGGAAAGGAGGACCGAGCACGCCCCAATTCTCATCGATGGGGCTGTAGTGGAGTAGGTTGAGAGTAGGTTGAGAGCTTCAAGTTCCTTGGTGTCCACATCACCAACAAACTATCATGGTCCAAACACACCAAGACAGTCGTGAAGAGGGCACGACAAAGCCTATTCCCCCTCAGGAGACTGAAAAGATTTGGCATGGGTCCTCAGATCCTCAAAAAGTTCTACAGCTGCACCATTGAGAGCATCCTGACTGGTTGCATCACCGCCTGGTATGGCAACTGCTCGGCCTCCGACCGCAAGGCACTTTACCTCTACCCACATGTACATATTACCTCAATGACCTAGACTAACCTGTGCCCCCGCACATTGACTCTGTACCGTTACCCCCTGTATATAGCCTCCCTACTGTTATTTTACTGCTGCTCTTTAATCATTTTTTATTTTATTTTTATTTTTACTTATCTATTTTCTACTTAACACTTATTTTTCTTAAAACTGCATTGTTGGTTAAGGGGCTTGTAAGTAAGCATTTCACTGTAAGGTCTACACCTGTTGTATTCGGCGCATGTGACAAATAACATTTGATTTGATTTGATTGGACTTACTCAGCTACAGTATACATATCTCCCTGGCATGTTACATCATTTATGCAGCAGCATACAATACATTTTTGGACTCACCTTGTTGTGCTCACTTGAACAGGAAGGTGGCGCGGCAGTCCTTCGTGGGCAAATTTTGTCATCAAACTTTGTCATCAAAGTTTGGCATTCCCTGGATTTATGGTGCTTTCAAGACAACTGGGAACTCTGAAAAAAACAAGGTCGAATCACGATGACGTCAGTGATCTTCAGGTCGGAGCTCTAGAAAGAGGCCTGAGGTCCCGAGTTCCCGAGTTGCAATTCCGAGTTGGATGACCGTTCAAAACATATTTTCCCAGTCGGAGCTCGTTTTTTCCTAGTTCCCAGTTGTCTTAAACTCACTGAAGTCTGAGATTTCCCAGTTCTGAGTTTCCAGTTGTTTTGAGCGTGGCAGAAGTCATGCTGGATTGACAGCATGGCCAATGTTGAATGTTTATCCTTTTAAGCTTGGAAAAGAGACCCTTAAACCCAGGCTTGGGTCACACATCCACTCCACTGAATAGCAGGCTAGTGATTGCTTTACAATGCTTGCAGTTAGCCACTGATTCCTTCCAAACCACTCATTGTTGAATTTGCGATTTCCAACTTGTTGTGTAATGTTTATGTCCAATGACCGATGAGCACCGATACGTTTTATCTATAATTTCTCTTCATTATTTCTCTTCATATGACAAGTATTGAGAAGGATTTGCCAGTAGATTGTCGACTTGATTCATGATGATGACTGCTAGCTAAGATTTTGAAAGTATGATGTTGACATGATCAGTCCAATCAAAGCTACTGTAGATATAACGTGATTTGACAATTTTATCTGTGGCCAATGACCTTGAGCCTTCTTGGATGGACACTTCTAATGTAACTCTATGGCAGCACCCAAGAGGCTTGAATTTTCGAGCTCTACCCTTAGATTTTGCAGTGATGTAGTGTCCCCATGAGTAACAGAACACTGAGCCAATCACGGCGCAACTAGAGAACATTACCAACCCCTACTCTCCGTATTTTCTGCTGGCTTCCCCACCACAGAAAGCACTGAGCTACAGTAGGCTGAAACACCTGCATTTTGGAGCTGCCTTACTCAAGAAAGCAAAAAAGAGACAGAGTTTGTATGCGACTTTATTAACTCAAAAATGTTATTTTTTAAAAACATTGTTTGCAAACTGATATATGACACGTATTAATGCCAAACTAACATGCAAAACAGGCACAACAGGTGGGGCTCAAAACAAGTGAGGCTCAAAACAGGTGAGGCTCAAAATAGGTGAGGCTCAAAACAGGTGAGGCTCAAAACAGGTGAGGCTCAAAACAGGTGGGGCTCAAAACAGGTGGGGCTCAAAACAGGTGAGGCTCAAAATAGGTGAGGCTCAAAACAGGTGAGGCTCAAAACAGGTGAGGCTCAAAACAGGTGAGGCTCAAAACAGGTGGGGCTCAAAACAGGTGAGGCTCAAAACAGGTGGGGCTCAAAACAGGTGAGGCTCAAAACAGGTGGGGCTCAAAACAGGTGAGGCTCAAAACAGGTGGGGCTCAAAACAGGTGGGGCTCTGCCCAGAATGACGGGTCGCCACTGGTTAACATGATCCCTAATCATCAGGCTAGATAGTATACTTAGATCCTCTACTTTGATTCTGTCAATGTCTCAAAATAACAACATGTTAAGAGGAAGTTCAAATATATTTTTCAATTGCAGGTGGAAGACACTTTAATCCTCTGGGGTGCTTAGCAGTTACCACAATATGATAAAACATCATTGAGGGCTTCAATTCAGATGGGCTACAGCAATAGTGCATCAATAAGTCCCAATGCAGAAGACTTTGTGGAAAAGACTTGATGTTGACTTGACATGTTTTGGCCTCATCAAGAAAAGGTTGAGCCAGTTGTGTCCTGGAAAACCTTGCAGAAATCATTCTTAAAATCCCAGACTGGAAGGTAAACACAAATACCCTGAAAACGCTATGTCAGTGGGCCTTTTCGGTACAGTTCATCATTCTAGCTAAGCACAGCAGTCTCGACTTTTACTGATTTGAATGGCCTCTCACACAGGGGAAACCCCACCTGTTTTGGTTGCTTTGTTTGAACTTAATTTAATTTATGTTAAACAAAGGTTGTGAATTAAAGGAAAAATATCAGTATGTGGTATATTCAGATTACTCTCTGGTACATACTGTCCTGAATGACTTGAATGAGTGATGAATGCTATTATTTTTAATGGTTAAATTTATTCCACTTTGAATATGGGAGCCTATTTTTCATATTTCTTTCATGAAAGTTTCTTGCTTTACTGAAGTAAGAAATGTTAAATGATATGTCCACATTTCCATTTCGTGGGTCCGAATATAAATGTTTGTATCGAACTGAGTAATAGGCCTACAAATGTATGCAGTGATCTAAAATGTGATCTTGTTTTGAAAGCTGAATTCACAGCCCAGGTGTCTCTGTCTCTCAGCAGCTTGGCACATGACAGGATGAGAAATTAGAGAATTTTCAATGACAACGCCCCAAAAGACAGCTTCTTTGCTGGGCCAGGAGGGATCTACAGGGTCATCCATTTGGGTAAATTGCTGCTGTAATTCAACCAAAGTGACAAGCATGCATAGTGTCTCACACCAATGTGTAGGATGATCGCTGCTCTTGAAAATAGCATTTCCTGAAATATTGTGTGAATATATCCACTCAGACAGACCAGACTTCAGCTTGTCTTTTACACACCCACCCACCCACCCACCCACCCACACACCCACCCACACCCATCCAGGGTTTCCCTTAGGAAAATGTGGCGCCGGATAATGTGACCAGGAAGAATTTAATTGACCTGCCATTTGAGAAATTTACCATATCCGTATGCATTGGGTGCATATCCAATTAGGGCGCCCACCCACGGTGCTCAGAATTACATAAATCACATTTAGATTATGGTAATGCACTTAACAGAACATGCAATAAAACATCATTTTCAAACATTTGCCAAAATGCAATTCGTGGGAAAACACCATTCTAAACAGCGCACCTATGAAAACACCATTCTGCGCACCTGATAGTGGCTCCATATGTGACAGAGATTAAAATCTCTGTTAGAAACTTAGAAAGAGGGGGAATCTAAAGATGCAACAATTAGGATGGGTTGCTAATATGACTAGGATTGTGCCTTTGGCTTCTGGACAACGAAAGAAAGTTGATATGAAAACCAATAGAACAGGAGAGAAATGTCATAGTGGTGGGTCCAATAGAAAATACATTTGCCAAAATTATACCAGTCTGCAATTATATAATAACTTGTCTGTACATAAATAAAATCATTCAAAATACTTCACCAGAAAGCACGACTTAGCCACAGAGGAATTGAGGATCATTAGTTTATTTAAAAACAAATAGCTGTAGATTGTTTCAAATCACAAGTGCATATAGGCTTATGCCTATTTGGGAAGCCAGCAGTTTGGGCAGCGCACGTGGCATTAGGCTGAGCTTATTGAGTTGGGAGTGAAAAGCATCTAAAATGTGGGAAGATAAATATGTCAAGTATAATTTAAAATGTTGAGACAAGAAGAAGGGGAGGGGTGTGTGGCGAAGATATAGACCAGTCTCTCTCCAGAATGGCTCAGCTGTTGTTTCATTGTGTGAATTGTTTGCCCTTTGATAATAAAAAAAATCTATTCCCCATTACATGTCACCAGTAGTAAATGTACCGTTAATCCCAGTCATTTGGTTACATTCATTTATGTTACTCAATGTGTTAATTACAGTCATTTACCATTCTTGGAGTGGAGATGTTGTTGCAGAGTTCACAATCTGCTAGGCCTACTCTTGTGAGAAACACGTTATTTTTTTTGGATAACCATAATTTACGAGATTTGTAAATTTTCGTTGTCTTTTGTTTGGAGTGCTCCATGTGAGCAATGAGCATGTGTCTGGTTTCTGTGGATAGATTGCATTTAGAATTGTTGGGCAATGAATGGGCTTATAAAAGCAGATGTTTTACTCCAGCAGCTACCAGCTGAGGAGCAGCAGGAGAAATCCCGCTCAGAATAGGCTCTGGATGCTGTGCATGTGTGATAGTTGTGTTGGTTAAATAAGATACATTGTAACGATCCCGGCAGTCTGAGTCGGGTCCTGTCTGTGGACTAGTTTTTCTGCTCGTGATCTCCAGTTTCCCGAGGGTTCTGGAACGCTCCGGGGAGCTCTCTTGATTTCCGCACCTGCATCCCATCAGCAATCTGCACACCTGGTCCTGATCATCACCCTTCTTAGGCTCTGGCCTAACATCCATTCCCTGCCGGATCGTTAGCCATGAACATCACTCGTCCGGAACCTTCATCCAACCTCTGCCTGGTGGTCGGCGGCTGCCGAGCCATGATTGGATCAACCACTGCACCCCCAACAACTAATCAACGCCGCCCGCTCTGTTCCCTGGATTATTCAGCATCACTCTTGAATTTGTAAATAAACACTCACCTTCGTTTCAACTAACCTTGTCCTGGTCTGCTTCTGGGTTCTGGCTTTGTAACTCGTGACATACATGATGACTAACGAAAATACACACAGGACAATTTAATTCCACTAAATTATGCAAATTAATCTATAGACCGATAAGCATGACGGTCAAATGTATTTACATCGACTGGTATTTCCATCAATGAGTAAAAAGCATTATTTCGCCATGGGATTTTTTTTCTCCCGGTCATTTTGGCTGGCAACAGTTTTATTTATCGGCTTTAAAGTTTAATTTGCGGCCAACAATTGCCGGCTAACGGAAACCCTGACACGCACGCACGCACACACACACACACACACTCGCACACACATACACTCTCCCCTCCCCTCCCCACACCACACAATATTGTCCAACTAATAGGCTTCTGTTTCTGCATGGCATCCTTGACAGAATACAGACGTTCTCAGATCTGCCAAGCATTTGATACTCCAAAGCTCTTGTTAGGTCTTCCGGGGCATCTGATCTCATTAACATTGTCATAGCCTCTGCTACTTCATTACCCAGACTCCCTTGGTAAAAAACAACACTCAGATTGACTGCATTTGTTGTTTGTTTCCTTAAATGATTCCTCTCTCACCTCATACATAGAAATGGGAAACTAGAGGTGTGTTTGTGTGTGTATATGTGCTTGCACTGCATGTTGGTGTGTGTACACGGACTGCACTTGCATGTGTGTATGCACGTATGTGTGTATGCACGTGAGTGTGTGTATGCACTTGTGTGTGTGTGTGTGTGTGTGCACCTGTGTGTGTTATTGCATAGCGGCACACTTCCTAAGAAAACAGGCCATAAATGGCTGGGGCGGCTGGCTGTAAAGGATTCCTGGGTTATTGATGGCAACACAGTCTCCTTTTGTGTCCAGATCGATGGCCTGGGCCACAGCCGAATTATTGGCTTGGTGCTCTGTCAGAGATGAGAATCTCTGATGGGACTGGCTGACGTGTCTGTGGGGCAGGACAAGTGTAGGGAGGTAGAGCGAGGGGGGGAGATAGAGGAGAGCCAGGGAGAGAGAGGGAGAGAGAGGGAGTAATAGTGTAAGGATAGAGGTTGAAATGGCTCTGCAGTTTCACGGCCCATAATTTAATCTGACTGCACCACTAATCCTCTGGTAATCTCTAATCAGATTAGTGTCAGACATTAAGGAAAACATTATTGACTTTAATAAGATAGATAGATAGGCTAGGTAGATTTGTGAAGCTTTTTAATTTTATGCTGGAAATGAATCCCTATTTTGCGTCACTAAATCCTGGTGGATGTATGTATATTGATCTATTTGTTGTGAGACCTGGATTTAATTTGCATATCAAATTGACTGTCATATCAGAGTATGACAATAATTACATGAGATTTATCAAGATTATCATTTTGAATCAGTTACTTCCTAGTAGGCTGTCTACAAAGACATGATTGTTGTTGTTGTTGTTGTTGTCATCATGGTGCTTCCCACCGGTGGTGACGGTTACGGAGTTTAGTTTAGCTTATTCATTCGACTATTTTAAAAAGAAGCACACAGAAAACTTGAAATAGACATCAAATCATTGAGGATAACACACAGTAAAGTCTGGGACTTGGCAACATGATTGTACACATTATGACAGTGAAAGAGTGAAAGATATAAAAAGCCTAAAAACAAATAGAAGAAAAACATATATTTCATTATTGTAGTTACACAGGAGGGGACATTCTTATGGGCATACAAGACATCAGACAGTTTTTAACCTTGGCCGCTGACGCCATGTTCTTATGCAATCAGGCGAGGCATTGGAGCGTGGAGGGAGAAATAGAGTGTCAGGTGCCAGCCCATTCCGTTAGCATCTCCCTCCAGTGTTTCTTAGTAACCTCGACACTCACAGAGAGAAGGGCTGGTTCCCAGATGGCGCCCTATTCCCTATGTAGCACACTCTGCTCAAAAGTATAGCACTACATAGAGAATAGAGTGTCATTTGGGACACTGACAAGAAGCCCCGCTGCCTAGGTACAAAGACCTGGCACTGTCTGCCCAGCTCCGGGGACATGCCTCCATCCCAGCCAGCCCAGCCCAGCACTGTCTGCCCAGCTCCGGGGACATGCGTCCATCCCAGCCAGCCCAGCCCAGCACTGTCTGCCCAGCTCCGGGGACATGCGTCCATCCCAGCCAGCCCAGCCCAGCACTGTCTGCCCAGCTCCGGGGACATGCGTCCATCCCAGCCAGCCCAGCCCAGCACTGTCTGCCCAGCTCCGGGGACATGCGTCCATCCCAGCCAGCCCAGCCCAGCACTGTCTGCCCAGCTCCGGGGACATGCGTCCATCCCAGCCAGCCCAGCCCAGCACTGTCTGCCCAGCTCCGGGGACATGCGTCCATCCCAGCCAGCCCAGCCCAGCACTGTCTGCCCAGCTCCGGGGACATGCGTCCATCCCAGCCAGCCCAGCCCAGCACTGTCTGCCCAGCTCCGGGGACATGCGTCCATCCCAGCCAGCCCAGCCCAGCACTGTCTGCCCAGCTCCGGGGACATGCGTCCATCCCAGCCAGCCCAGCCCAGCACTGTCTGCCCAGCTCCGGGGACATGCGTCCATCCCAGCCAGCCCAGCCCAGCACTGTCTGCCCAGCTCCGGGGACATGCGTCCATCCCAGCCAGCCCAGCCCAGCACTGTCTGCCCAGCTCCGGGGACATGCGTCCATCCCAGCCAGCCCAGCCCAGCACTGTCTGCCCAGCTCCGGGGACATGCGTCCATCCCAGCCAGCCCAGCCCAGCACTGTCTGCCCAGCTCCGGGGACATGCGTCCATCCCAGCCAGCCCAGCCCAGCACTGTCTGCCCAGCTCCGGGGACATGCGTCCATCCCAGCCAGCCCAGCCCAGCACTGTCTGCCCAGCTCCGGGGACATGCGTCCATCCCAGCCAGCCCAGCCCAGCACTGTCTGCCCAGCTCCGGGGACATGCGTCCATCCCAGCCAGCCCAGCCCAGCACTGTCTGCCCAGCTCCGGGGACATGCGTCCATCCCAGCCAGCCCAGCCCAGCACTGTCTGCCCAGCTCCGGGGACATGCGTCCATCCCAGCCAGCCCAGCCCAGCACTGTCTGCCCAGCTCCGGGGACATGCGTCCATCCCAGCCAGCCCAGCCGGCCCAGCACGACATGGCTACACTGCGGCACTCCTCCGGCCGCCGGGATCTGTCCTGCTTTATTCAGCAGACCACAGTAGTCAGCTAGTAGGCTACAGTGGTTTGATAAGGTTATCATGATCAAACAGAACGTCTTTCTACGGTTACTGTCTATGATGTTTCTCATACCCACCTAAATGGCTATTCTAAAATTATATTCAAGGATAAAATGGGGGAAACTACAGAGAGAGAGAGATTGAGGGAGAGAGAGAGAAGTACAGTGAAAGCACAGGAGGCTGCTGAGGGGACGGCTCATAATAATAGCAAGATCGTTGCGAATGGAATGGCATCAAACACCTGGAACCATGTGTTTGATGTATTTGATACCATTCCACCGATTCCGCTCCAGCCATTATCACGAGCCCGTCCTCCCCAATTAAGGTGCCACCAACCTCCTGTGAGTGAGAGGTAGAGAGAGGTAAAGAGAGAGAGAGAGAGAGAGAGAGAGAGAGAAGGAAGGAAGGAAGGAAGGAAAGAGAGAAAGGTAGAGCGAGAGAAGGAGAGAGAGAACTAAAGTTAGAGAGAATTGAGAGAGAAACATAGCTACACCTACCATATCCATAGGGGATGAAACACATCTCAATGTGTTTGTAACCCTATGCATCTTCCTGGTCTGTCTATAAGTGGAACATGTCCAGAAAAGTCCTGTGTGTGAAGTCGGAAATTACCAAAAGGATGTGGCTTTGCATCATCTATTGTCATTGCTTGTATATTACCACAAGTTGTCTTTGTCATTGAAGCCTGAGAGTTAGAGAGAAGGAGAGAGAGAGAGATATGGAGAGAGAGAGAGAAGGAGAGCTAGAGATAGGGAGAGAGAGAGAGGAGAGAGAGAGAGAGAGAGAGAGAGAGAGAGAGAGAGATCGGGAGAAAGAGAGAGAAGAAGAGAGAGACAGGGAGAGAGAGAGAGAGAGGGAGAGAGAGAGAAGGAGAGAAAGAGAGAGAGAGATAGGAGAGAGAGAGAGAGAGAGAGAGAGAGAGAGAGAGAGAAGAGATAGAGATAGGGAGAGAGAGAGAGAGAAGAAGAGATAGAGATAGGGAGAGAGAGAGAGAGAGAGGGAGAGAGAGAGAGAGAGAGAGAGAGAGAGAGAGGGAGAGATATGGAGAGAGAGAGAAGGAGAGAAAGAGAGAGAGAGATAGGGAGAGAGAGAGAGAGAGAGAGAGAGAGAGAGAGAGAGAGAGAGAGATAGGGAGAGAGAGAGAGAGAGAGAGAGAGAGAGAGAGAGAGAGAGAGAGAGAGAGAGATGAGAGAGAGAGAGAGAGAGAGAGAGAGAAGGAGAGAGAGAGAGAGAGAGAGAGAGGGAGAGTTATGGAGAGAGAGAGAGAAGGAGAGCTAGAGATAGGGAGAGAGAGAGAGAGAGAGAGAAGGAGAGAGAGAGAGAGAGAGAGAGAGAGAGAGAGAGAGAGAGAGAGAGTTCGGGAGAAAGAGAGAGAAGAAGAGATAGAGATAGGGAGAGAGAGAGTGGAAGAGAGAGAGAAGGAGAGAAAGAGATAGGGAGAGAGAGTCGACTCCGTTTCTATGTTATCTTTGGTTCCAGCCTATTAAGAGTTAAGGCATATGCTTCCTCCCCTCCCAGGCTCTTCGCAGCACTTGTCCCTTTCAGTTTTTCAGGGCTAAATCCCATCTAGTGGTGTGTTCCTCTCGGGCACTTCAGTCTTTCTTCTCAAGCTGAAAAAATAAGGAGAACATTTAATTTAGTGTAAAATAGGCTAAATGTAGAAGACGATGTCGGGTTACAAAAATATTACATTATTTCTGGTCAGAGGTTGCATCAGTATTCTGTAGAGGGGAGAGAGATATGATTGTACTGGTGATTATGTGTTTGTTTGAGTAGCAAAACATTAACTATTGACTTAGTTGAATATTAGTTTGACGAGAACTACTATTTATTTTCACACACAGTCATCTTGACTTTCACAAGAGATAATATTGAGCATATTCTATTACCTCTTAGCGGTGCCATTTTAATTCTGCTAATCTATTTGAAACATGACCCTTCTTATCTCCATGACATCATGAAACATATCATGGTAGACAACACAGGGAAACACATTAATATCCTCCCTTTTACTGAATAATACATAAAAGGATTTCAGTCTTCTATCCAGAGGAGAACTACTGTGAATTATTATGTAGCCTGTGGCTCCATTGATCAATGAAACAAATCCAATTCCACCATGTGTTTTGTGTTGCATAACCATCTAGAAGAAGAAGAAGCTAGGAGACTTTCGGGGCCCCCATCTTTGTTTTGATGAAAACAAACAGCTTTTTCGGCGCATTGTTAGGCTGTTCACATCAAGATAAACAGATTACATAAAGCCCCATCATTTAGATTTTTATTTTCGCTCACTGACCGAGCCAGTCCCCGACTGATTGTCTTTGTTAGGTTGGATTGGGATTAGGACTGGTGTGTGTGTGTGTGTGTGTGTCTGACTCACACACAGTGGAGTCCTAAAGTGCATCTCTCAATTATGCCAGAGAGTTTAATATTGGCTTATGCCAGTTTTTCATGGTCTGACTGGCTCAAACAGTAATGTATTTTTTATTTATTTATTTAACCTTTCCTTTATCAGGGAGTCATACTGAGACCAAGTTCTCTTACAGATTAGAAAGCTAATGGGAATGCAAATGGACGGTGAATGGTGAGAGGTTTCAGAAACCGCTGGGGAAGATCGTCCCTTTGTCATTTGGGTGATTGGTGGTTTTATTGTATGATTGAGCTTTAAGATCGAGCATTGTATTAAGAGATGACTCCATCATTTATTTTTGATCAAGCATTACAGATAGCTGTGGTTTTGGCCAGTATATACAGTGCCTTCAGAAAGTATTCAGACCCCTTTACCTTTTCCACATTTTGTTGCTTTTCTAATGGATTTTCCTACCCCACACATTATTAAACCTACATCAGTAATATTCAGCCCCCTTTACTATGAGACTCAAATTGGCTCAGGTCATCCATTTCCTATCATCCTTGAGATTTTCTACAACTGTTGAGTCCACCTGTTTTCATTATTGGACATTTTGGAAACCTCTCCGTTGACAGTAGGCAAAAAACAAACCATGAGGTCGAAGGAATTGTCCGTAGAGCTCCAAGACATAATTATGTCGAGGCACAGATCTGGGGAAGGGTACCAAAACATTTCTGCAGCATTGAAGGTCCCCAAGAACACAGTGGCCTCCATCATTCTTAAATGGAAGATGTTTGGAACCACCCAGACTCTTCCTAGAGCTGGCCGCTCGGCCAAACTGAGCAATCGGGGGAGAAGGGCCTTGGTCATGGAGGTGACCAAGAACCTGATGGTCACTCTGACAGAGCTCTAGAGTTCCTCTGTGGAGACGGGAGAACCTTCCAGAAGGACAACCATCTCTGCAGCACTCCACCAATCAGGCCTTTATGGTAGAGTGGCCAGATGGAAGCCACTCCTCAGTAAAAGGCACATGACAGCCCGCTTGGAGTTTGCCAAAAGGCACCTAAAGACTCTCAGACTGTGAGAAACTATAGCACATCTTCCGAAAACTCCTGAAACCCTACCTCTTCAAAGAGTATCTTAAATCAATCCCCCCCCACCACCACCTAAATGACTCTCAGATTATGAGAAACAAGATTATCTGGTCTGATGAAACCAAGATTGAACTCTTTGGCCTGAATGCCAAGCGTCACGTCTAGAGGAAACCTGGCACCATCCCTACGGTGAAGCATGGTGGTGGCAGCAACATGCTGTGGGGATGTTTTTCAGCGGTAGGGACTGGGAGACTAGTCAGGATTGAGGGAAAGATGAACGGAGCAAAGTACAGAGAGATCTTTGATGAAAACCTGCTCCAGAGCGCTCAGGACCTCAGACTGGGGCGAAGGTTCACCTTTCAACAGGACAACGACCCTAAGCACACAGCCAAGACAACGCAGGAGTGGCTTTGGGACAAGTCTCTGAATGTCCTTGAGTGGCCCAGCCAGAGCCTGGACTTGAACCCGATCAAACATCTCTGGAGAGACCTGAAAATAGCTGTGCAGCAATGCTCCCCATCCAACCTGACAGAGCTTGAGAGAATCTGCAGAGAAGAATCTGAGAAATTCAGTGTGCCAAGCTTGTAGCGTCAAACCCAAGAAGACTCTGTGCTGTAATCACTGCCAAAGTTGCTTCAACAAAGTACTGAATAAAGGGTCTGAATACTTATGTAAATGTGATATTTCAGTTAAAGTTTTTATAAATTAGCAAAAATGTCTAAAAACCTATTTTTGCTTTGTCATTATGGGATATTGTGTGTAAATTGATGAGGGAAAAAACTATGTAATCAATTTTAGAATAATGCTGTAACTTATTTTTTGGGGGGAAAAAGTCAAGGGGTCTGAATACTTTCCGAAGGCACTGTAGATACAAATAATGTCCTATCCCTGGTTAGCTAGAAAAAGACAGTAGTCATTTCTTAAAAGGTCCCGAACAGTCATTCTGATTCCCATGTAAAATAGCCCTTTGAATGACTAAAATATGACCCATAATATTTTGGGGGGGATAGAGATGTATTTTTTTTGGGGGGAATACTTTTTTTATCTCATGGCTAGCCATCAGGAAGTTTGAAAAGCCAGGCTGAGTGGGCGGGGAGCTTATTTTCATGAACTCGCCTTGACTGACAGCTCTTTGAAAAAGCTAGTTCAAGAATCTTGAATGCAGTGAGCAGTGTTGCAGTAAAATTATCTCAAGGAAATTTGGTGATACACAAAGCAAATCAAACAACATTGAAATTGCATCAATGATGTCAATTTTTTTTCTACAGTACCAGTCAAAGTTTGGACACCTACTCATTCAAGGGTTTTTCTTTATTTTTACTATTTTCTACATTGTAGAATAATAGTGAAGACATCAGAACTATGAAATAACACATATGGAATCATGTTGTAACAAAAAAAGTGTTAAACAAATCAAAATTTAATATTCTTTAAAGTAGCCACCCTTTGCCTTGATGACAGCTTTGCACAGTCTTGGCATTCTCTCAACCAGCTTCACCTGGAATGCTTTTTCAACAGTCTTGAAGTAGTTCCCACATACAGTGGGGGAAAAAAGTATTTAGTCAGCCACCAATTGTGCAAGTTCTCCCACTTAAAAAGATGAGAGAGGCCTGTAATTTTCATCATAGGTACACGTCAACTATGACAGACAAATTGAGATTTTCTTTCTCCAGAAAATCACATTGTAGGATTTTTAATGAATTTATTTGCAAATTATGGTGGAAAATAAGTATTTGGTCACCTACAAACAAGCAAGATTTCTGGCTCTCACAGACCTGTAACTTCTTCTTTAAGAGGCTCCTCTGTCCTCCACTCGTTACCTGTATTAATGGCACCTGTTTGAACTTGTTATCAGTATAAAAGACACCTGTCCACAACCTCAAACATTCACACTCCAAACTCCACTAGGCCAAGACCAAAGAGCTGTCAAAGGACACCAGAAACAAAATTGTAGACCTGCACCAGGCTGGGAAGACTGAATCTTCAATAGGTAAGCAGCTTGATTTGAAGAAATCAACTGTGGGAGCAATTATTAGGAAATGGAAGACATACAAGACCACTGATAATCTCCCTCGATCCGCAAGATCTCACCCCGTGGGGTCAAAATGATCACAAGAACGGTGAGCAAAAATCCCAGAACCACTTGGGGGGACCTAGTGAATGACCTGCAGAGAGCTGGGACCAAAGTAACAAAGCCTACCATCAGTAACACACTACGCCGCCAGGGACTCAAATCCTGCAGTGCCAGACGTGTCCCCCTGCTTAAGCCAGTACATGTCCAGGCCCGTCTGAAGTTTGCTAGAGTGCATTTGGATGATCCAGAAGAGGATTGGGAGAGTGTCATATGGTCAGATGAAACCAAAATATAACTTTTTGGTAAAAACTCAACTCGTCGTGTTTGGAGGACAAAGAATGCTGAGTTGCATCCAAAGAACACCATACCTACTGTGAAGCATGGGGGTGGAAACATCATGCTTTGGGGCTGTTTTCTGCAAAGGGACCAGGACGACTGATCCATGTAAAGGAAAGAATGAATGGGGCCATGTATCGTGAGATTTTGAGTGAAAACCTCCTTCCATCAGCAAGGGCATTGAAGATGAAACGTGGCTGGGTCTTTCAGCATGACAATGATCCCAAACACACTGCCCGGGCAACGAAGGAGTGGCTTCGTAAGAAGCATTTCAAGGTCCTGGTGTGGCCTAGCCAGTCTCCAGATCTCAACCCCATAGAAAATCTTTGGAGGAGTTGAAAGTCCGTGTTGCCCAGCGACAGCCCCAAAACATCACTGCTCTAGAGGAGATCTGCATGGAGGAATGGGCCAAAATACCAGCAACAGTGTGTGAAAACCTTGTGAAGACTTACAGAAAACGTTTGACCTGTGTCATTGCCAACAAAAGGTATATAACAAAGTATTGAGAAACTTTTGTTATTGACCAAATACTTATTTTCCACCATAATTTGCAAATAAATTCATTAAAAATCCTACAATGTGATTTTCTGGATTTTTTTCCTTCTCATTTTGTCTGTCACAGTTGATGTGTACCTATGATGAAAATTACAGGCCTCTCTCATCTTTTTAAGTGGGAGAACTTGCACAATTGGTGGCTGACTAAATACTTTTTTTCCCCACTGTATGCTGAGCACTTGTTGGCTGCTTTTCCTTCACTCTGCCTTCCAACTCATCCCAAACCATCTCAATTGGATTGAGGTCTGGTGATTGTGGAGGCCAGGTCATCTGATGCAGCATTCCATCACTCTCCTTCTTGGTAAAATAGCCCTCACACAGCCTGGAGGTGTGTTGGATCATTGTCCTGTTGAAAAACAAATGATAGTTCCACTATGCGCAAACCAGATGGGATGGCGTATCGCTGCAGAATGCTGTGGTAGCCATGCTGGTTAAGTGTGCCTTGAATTCTAAATAAATCACTGACAGTATCACCAGCAAAGCACCCCCACACCATCCACCTCCTCCTCCATGCTTTACGGTGGGAACCACACAGGCGGAGATCATCTGTTCACCTACTCTGCGTCTCACAAAGACACAGCGGTTGGAACCAAAAATCTCAAATTTGGGCTCATCAGACCAAGGACAGATTTCCACCGATCTAATGTCCATTGCTCGTGTTTCTTGGCCCAATCAAGTCTCTTCTTCTTTTTGGTGTCCTTTAGTAGTGGTTTCTTTGCAGCAATTCGACCAAGAAGGCCTGATTCACGCAGTCTCCTCTGAACAGTTGATGTTGAGATGTGTCTGTTACTTGAACTCTGTGAAGCATTTATTTGGGTTGCAATCTGGGGTGGAGTTAACTCTAATGAACTTATCCTCTGCAGCAGAGGTAACTCTGGGTGTTCCTTTCCTGTGGCGGTCTTCCTGAGAGCCAGTTTCATCATAGTGCTTGATGGTTTTTGCGACTGCACTTGAAAAAACTTAAAAAGTTCTTGACATTTTCTGTATTGACTGATCTTAATGTCTTAAAGTAATGATGGACTGTCATTTCTCTTTGCTTATTTGAGCTGTTCTTGCCATAATATGGACATGGTCTTTTACCAAATAGGGCTATCTTCTGTATACCCCCCCTACTTTGTCACAACACAACTGATTGGCTCAAAGGCATTAAGAAGGAAAGACATTCCACATATTAACTTTTAACAAGGCACACCTGTTAATTGAAATGCATTCTTGGTGACTACCTCATGAAGCTGGTTGAGAGAATGCCAAGAGTATGCAAAGCTGTCATCAAGGCAAAGGGTGGTTACTTTGAAGAATCTAAAATATATTTTGATTTGTTTAACACTTTTTTGGTTACCACATGATTCCATATGTATTATTTCATAGTTTTGATGTCTTCACTATTATTCTACAATGTAGAAAATAGTAAAAAATAAAGAAAAACCCTGGAATGAGTAGGTGTGTCCAAACTTTTGACTGGTACTTTTAATTATATTTGCTGACACCCTACAGTGAAATTTTGCCACCAGTAGAGTAGCTATGTAGCTATATAAACCACGCCCCTCCACAATCATGCCTTCTCCGATGTTGGTTACAAGCCGTTACTTATTTGAAATTAGGAAAGAGAATATCATGTTAAAATGAGAGTTAGGGTGATGTCACCCTATCCCCTTAATAATCCCGCCTCCTGAATCCAAGTGTTTGACATGGGGGAGGGGAACAGTAACTTTATGATGAAACTTTATCAATGTAGAAGCAACAGTAATTTTTCATACTTTGATCATTATACACTATATGGCCAAAAGTATCTGCACACCCCTTCAAATTAGTGGATTTGGCTATTTCAGCCACACCCGTTGCTGACAGGTGTATAAAATCAAGCACACAGCCATACAATCTCCATAGACAAACATTGGCAGTAGAATGGCCTGTACTGAAGAGCTTAGTGACTTTCAACGTGGCACCGTCATAGGATGCCACCTTTCCAACAAGTCAGTTCGTCTAATTTCTGCCCTGCTAGAGCTGCCTCCGTCAACTTTAAGTGCTGTTATTGTGAAGTGGAAATGTCTAGGAGCAACAACGGCTCAGCGCAAAGTGCTAGCCCACACAAGCTCACAGAATGGAACCGCCGAGTGCTGAAGCGCGTAGTGCGTAAAAATAATCTGTCCTCAGTTGCAACACTCGCTACTGAGTTCCAAACTGCATCTGGAAGCAACGTCAGCACAATAACTGTTTGTCGGGAGCTTCATGAAATGGGTTTCCATGGCCGAGCAGCCGCACACAAGCCTATGATCTCCATGAGCAATGCCAAGCGTCAGCTGGAGTGGTGTAAAGCTTGCCGCCATTGGACTCTGGAGCAGTGGAAACGCGTTCTCTGGAGTGATGAATCACGCTTCACCATCTGGCAGTCCGACGTCGAATCTGGGTTTGGCGGATGCCAGGAGAACGCTACCTGACCCAATGCATAGTGCCAACTGTAAGGTTTGTTGGAGGAGGAATAATGGTATGGGGCTGTTTTTCATGGTTCGGGCTAGGCCCCTTAGTTCCAGTGAAGGGAAATCTTAACGCTACAGCATACAATTACGTTCTAGACGATTCTGTGCTTCCAACTTTGTGGCAACAGTTTGGGGAAGGCCCTTTCCTGTTTCAGCATGACAATGCCCCAAAGCGAGGTCCATACAGATGGTTTGTCGAGATTGGTATGGAAGAACTTGACTAGCCTGCACAGAGCCCTGACCTCAACCCCATCGAACACCTTTGGGATAAATTGGAATGCCGACTGCGAGCCAGGCCAACATCAGTGCCCGACCCAGTAATCTTGTGGCTCAGTGGAAGCAAGTCCCCGCAGCAATGTTTCAACATCTAGTGGAAAGCCTTCCCAGAAGAGTGGAGGCTGTTCTAGCATCAAAGGGGGAACCAACTCCATATTAATGCCCATGATTTTGGAATGAGATGTTCGACGAGTGGATGTCCACATACTTTTTTTTGTAGGGTAGTTTGATCTGGTTCCATCCAAATATCATCAAATCATCCGATTTGGACTGTACATGACCTTTAAACATACTGTGGATGCATTTATACATATTTTCCCCAAGGCCGCCTCCTCCTAGCCTGGGTACCAGTCTGTTTAGCTAACGTTCCACTCTTTGTACTCCGTATCATATGCCAAAGACTGCAGAAAGGCCAGTCTGTATAGCATGACAAGGAGTGGAATGATAGCTAAACAGACTGGTACCCAGACTACCCTCCTCAATCTCTGATAAAAATGCTCTCATACCAGCCTGCACACAGTGTCTCCATTGTAACAATGAATCACTCATGCTGACATATATGACGATCACCTTATTTCCAAAACTGAGCATGATTTGACCATGTGAAGGTAATACAAATCAAACACCGCCATTTCAACCCAATCGAGCTTCATCAAATTATTTACAGTATGTCTCTAAGTGCCAGCAGAGTAAATTAACTGGAAACTAAGCCCTTTTATTTTACCTCATTTCCATTCCCACCTAACGCCATCGCCACAGTAATATATCTGAGAGAGAGGATACCCCCAGATTTATTCTAGATCATCTCAAGGACAGCCGTGGGCCCTGCGATTGGCCCAGAGTGGAACACAAGGCTCGTCTGTGACGACGTGGCCACACCCACCTATCTTTCTGTAAATGGAGCAGAACGGGAGATCGTGCAGAAGTCCCCGTCCCTGTCCCAGCCTAGCCTGCCCATCCCATTCCCAATCAATGTCCCTGGGCCCATTTATGGAAAGCAGTCGATAACCTTATCAAAACAAGCAGAAAGATCTGTCTGCCTCACCTGACTAGAGTGGGTGTGGCAGGCAGTCCCATGTAGCCACAGCTCCATGCCTTGAACAGACGGCATTGTGTCTTTAGCACCCCGCCTCCCCTCCATCCCTCCCTTCACCCTTTCACCACAGGGAGAGAAGGAGAATCCCTTTTCTGAACTGTCTCTCTCTGATTGGTATTCTGGAGCAGTGGGCCTGTTCTGCAGTGTGGGTTTGTGAATGCTGGTGCCTGTCAGGGAGAGGAGAATCGCACTGCAGTGGTGGGCGGGGTGAGGACTGGGGAAGGGAGGGAGGGGGGAGGGTGGAGGCGGTGGGATCGTGAGGAGGTGGGGAACACACACACAGTACTGTGCTGTGCCAGGGAACCCTCTCTGGAATGACTAAGTAATGGTTTTATTTTAGAGGCGGAATGAATGTTGTACAGAAATCCTTCAGCATAAGGATGATTCTCTGGGATCAAATTCGTAATAAAAAACAAGTAGCATGGGTGACTACATCTATGATACATATAGAAACAGAAGATTGTATTATTGATTACTTTCATAAAACACAAACTGATAAGCTATCTGTTTGCCGATACAATGAGATAGAATGTCATGACGTCTACTACAGGTATATGAAAAATATGTATAGTTTGAGAATGCTAATTTCCTTGCTGCAGTGGGTTGAGAAATGACATTGATAGAATAGTACAGTATGTGAGTACAAAAGTATCCTTGAATCATGACTGTGATAAAGATTAGTAAAATAACTGTATAAAATTTATAATTCAAATATTGACCTATATTGTATGCAAAAAAAAAGAAAAGGGAAATTATATTATTTTATACTAATACAATTGCTCAGTGAAAGAGATTTGGTTTAACAAGTAATATACATTTTTTTCTCCAAAAGGTAGGGGTCAAAACTATTGACACCCCTAAAGATTCTAATAAACAAAGTAGTCAAAAGTTTAGTATTAGGTCCCACATTCCTAGCATGGATGCTACCATGATTACAGATAATCCTTAATGAATTGTGAATAATGATGAGTGAGAAAGTTACAGAGGGTCAAAGATCATACCTCAAGACATGCTAACCTCCCCTGTTATTGGTATTGGTGAGAGGTTAGCATGTCTTGGGGGTATGATCTTTGACCCTCTGTAACTTTCTCACTCATCCTTATTCACGATTCATTAAGGATGATCCGTAACCATGGTAGCATCCACATTAATTTAGAAGTGTTTAGAAACATTATATTCTTATTTACAGTAAAAGTGACTCCAAAATGACACAATACATTTTTACCATTCATTTCTATTGGGCACAAAATAATCTGAAACACAACCAAAATCAAACTGCAAATGCATCCATCGAGTTTGTAGAGTCACAAGCTTGATGTAGTCATTGCGTGCTAGGAATTTGGGACCAAATACTAAACTTTTGACTACTTTATTTATAAGAATCTTAAAGGGTGTCAGTAATTTTGACCCCTACCTTTTGAGAAAAAAGTATTACATGTTAAACAAAATGTATTTCTCTGAACAATTGTATTAGTATAAAATTATATAATTTCCCATTTCTTTTGGAGAATACAATACAGGTCAGTATTAAAATTAATTATTTTATTCAGTCATAATTGCTCATCTTTATCAAGGGTGTCAATAATTTCGGACCCCACTGTATAACTTGGTATAGTTACGCAGGGAGTGACTGCTAAATATTGGTGCAAATATAGAGTACATTACTGTAGCCTATTTCTGCAGGTTTTTAATGAGGACAAATTGTACATAAAAATATATAATTAATTATAATACATGGGACTTACATAGCAATTTTCAAGGACCCAAATTGTAAAAATGAACTATAGCCATTGAATTCTACCGTGCAAATATACTGTGCGTTATAGGGAAATAATGCACGCTCTAGAATGCCCTTCAAGCCAATCAGAAAGGAGTATTCAACAATGCCATGGTATAAGCTAAAATAATACAGTATTCCAGCTGCATTTGGGGTGTTCCGTTATTAACATGGCCTGTTCATTCCCGTTGTTTAAATGAGAATATGGGTGTTTCCATTGTGTTTCCCCCTCACTGTGTCACTAGACAATGCACCAGGCAGGCACCCAGGAACAGAATGAACAAGCTGTTCTCAAGACAACGTTACAGGCGAACCTGGGAAAGACTTCAATGGATTTTCTCTGAGCGCTGGTTGAACCCAATTACACTTGAAGCAATAAATCCTTGCCACTGCAATTTCCCTGCCTGACCTGGCAGGTTTCTCTCTCTCTCTCTCTCTCTCTCTCTCTCTCCTTTTCCTCTCCCACCTCCACGTCTCCTCCCCCCTCCCTCCCTCCCTCCCTCCTCCCCTCCCCACCTGCCCCCCCTAACCCTCTCTATTAACCAGCATTACATGGAAACAGCTGAAGATAAAACCATGCTCATAAGAACTCCTCATTGTCTTTGTAATGTGTGTGTGTGTGTCACAGGTCACACTGTGACATTTCAAAGTGAAGAGAACTCCTATTGATAGTAAAAAATGTGGACATATCGTCATATTAGTCATTTGTGTGCATTTTAATTAAAAGAGGGTAGCTCAGGTTCAGCTAGGTCAATGATTTAGTGATATAGATGTAATTCTAGTTCTGAGATTACTTAAATATAAAGATTTTTTTATGATAGTTTGATGAATGACTAAGCCAGCCCATACAATGGTTCATAAGCAATTTGAGCAGTCATCAATCATACATCAACAGGAGAGGGATGGGTAGCTACATCATAACAATATTTTAGATCAAACTCCCTCTTCATGAGACACTGATGAATCACTGGAGTAAGGATGTAGTATCCCTGTTACACACACAAGCACACACACAACCAATTTAATACATTTCTTCATTTCCTGCACTAATTTTATCATTTTCCGTTTCTTTTGTCTTATTGCCTCTATTAAGAAAAACCTCCTACAGAATGAATATTTTCCTCTTTCTGTTTTCGACATTTCTTCTCATTATTTTCCCAGTTAGCCAACCCTCCAGGACCATGGCTAGCTGTTTCTTACATGGTGACCAAACCGACTCCGCTCGTGCGTCTGCGTGCGCCATCGTGCGCATGTTGATTTTGTCTATCTCCATCAGACGCGCTCATGACACGCAGGTTAAAATCCCAAAACCAACTGTGAACCAACTATATTAATTTGGGAATAGGTCGAAACACACATTAAACATTCATGGACATTTAGCTAGCTTGCTGTTGCAAGCTAATTTGTCCTAGGAGATAAACAGTGGGTTGTTATTTTACCTGAAATGCATATGGTCCTTTTAGCTGGATCTTTGTAGAATTTTGACCAATTTTGAGTCATACAAAATCGTGTGTTCTCTACTTTGACAATTAATCCACAGATAAAAGGGGGAAACCAAGTTCGTTTTCTTTGATTAGTCTCTCCTCGTTCATATTTCTTCTTCTGTGGATTTTATATGGCGGTTGGCAACCAACTTTAAGGTGCATTAACACCACCAACTGGACTGGAAAGTGGACCTTCTCGTGTTCATCTTTCAATCACCCATGGGTATATGTGCGTAAAAACTGAGTAGATGGGAGAGGCGGGACTTGCAGCGTGTCAACCATCTAAAATAGAAGCAGGTTTTATTTTAGCGCCTGGCTACGTAGACGCCCGTTGAAGCTCGTGAGCAGTTTGGATGAAATGATTGAATAACATACGTGTGTACATTTATTATGCAACGCTTGCGCACGCAACTCGGACAGTTTGGTCGGCATGCCATCATTTTTACTAGTCATTACTGAAATATTGAATGTAACAAATAAAACATTAAACCTCGTAAACAATTCATGGTCATTCATGGTAACATCATAAACAATTAATTTAGACCCAGCGTTTATTTGAAACAGGTGTTTATTTGCTGAAATGCTTACCGTTGCCCGGTTATTAAAAGGGACAGGGGGCTACTTGAGACTGAGTTTAATTGAAGTTTTATGGTAATCAGGTCAGCACCTAGCTAACCATGCAGCAGTGGGACTATCTTTCGGCTATCACAAATTAGAATAGATAATGGAGGGCAACAAGCCTACGTACAGACGTATGCATTGCTCATAGGAATGCCTCATCAGAGGCTCAGCCTTGGAGCCCAGTGTCGGACTTTATTTGGATAGTCCGGATGGTCATACTGTCAACAAACTATCTGTTGATAAGCAACTGCTTGCTAAGGTTAGGGTTAGGTTTAGAATAAGGGTTAGGTTAAGGGCTGAGTTTAGGGTTAGGATAAGGGTTAGGGTTAGGGTTAGTAGATAGTTAGTTGAAATGTTACTGATAATCTGTAGAGCCTCTACAGATGTACTATCTAAATAAAGTGTTTCCGAGCCCAGTGTCAGAGATCACTAGTTGTTAGGAGCTGCAGCACCACCACCATCTCCTTCTCCTCAACGTGGAATACTTAAGAGATTCACTAATCCCTGCATATTTAATAGGGCCTCTTTTCAACACCTATTTTTATCACCTGGGTTGAATAATTCAGTGCATACTTCTCCTGTTCAGTTCTGTTCTGTCTGAGCTGTGTGTGTGTGTGTGCGTGTGTGCGGCACCCGCGTGTGTGCTGCCCTCCACTGAACAGAACCAAACCCTGTGTTTTCATCTGTCAGTTATGTACTTCAGTTTACCGCTCTCATCTGTCAGTTATGTACTTCAGTTTACCGCTCTCATCTGTCAGTTATGTACTTCAGTTTACCGCTCTCATCTGTCAGTTATGTACTTCAGTTTACCGCTGTCATCTGTCAGTTATGTACTATTATGTTATGTTGAAAAATAAGCCCTCCTACAAAGAAAATAATCAAAGGTTTTTGTGTGGCCATGTTAACTTCAGCTTGTCAAGAGCGTGGGAAAGAGTATTGTTTTTGAATCTTTCATTTCAGTCTTCGTCATTATCCCACATATTTACAATGAATAGGAGAGAAATTACTGGGTGCGTGTTTGTGTGTGTGTGTTCGTGAAGTTGGTCCATTCAAAATTAATTAAACATTATATTATCATATGCCCTCTTCTAACAACAAATCTTTCTCCACATGGTCAGTTGTTGAATTACAATAACAGAGAGAGAGAGAGAGAGAGAGAGAGAGCAACAACCAAGACCTCAGAGACCAACACTTGATTTGTAATTAAACAGCACAATCAAGGAAGTAGTCCCTCTTCATCAGCCTATGTTCTTTCACGGCAACAGCTGGCATGACAACAGCTGGTACCTACCTACAGTTGCCAGGAAGTACGTTTCTAGTTGGCACCGCTGCACTTCAAAGTGTTGTCTTGTAAGGTTTGATTAAACACCAGTTATGACAGCAGCACCACTGAGGTCTGAGCTCCAGAAAGAGGCAGTGAACAGACATTTACCCAGCAACTCTGAGCTCCAGAAAGAGGCAGTGAACAGTCACATTTACCCAGCAGCTCTGAGCTCCAGAAAGAGGCAGTGAACAGACATTTACCCAGCAGCTCTGAGCTACAGAAAGAGGCAGTGAACAGACATTTACCCAGCAGCTCTGAGCTCCAGAAAGAGGCAGTGAACAGTCACATTTACCCAGCAGCTCTGAGCTCCAGAAAGAGGCAGTGAACAGACATTTACCCAGCAGCTCTGAGCTCCAGAAAGAGGCAGTGAACAGACATTTACCTAGCAACTCTGAGCTCCAGAAAGAGGCAGTGAACAGACATTTACCCAGCAACTCTGAGCTCCAGAAAGAGGCAGTGAACAGTCACTGTTACGCAGCAGCTGTGAGCTCCAGAAAGAGGCAGTGAACAGTCACATTTACTCAGCAGTTCAGAGCTCCAGAAAGAGGCAGTAAACAGTCACTATTACCCAGAAGTTCAGAGCTCCAGAAAGAGGCAGTGAACAGTCACATTTACCAGTTTGACTGGGCCTTTGGGTTATTATCTAAGCCACCCTGTTGCTGTCTCTGCTGTGTGCTGATGTATGACTGTTGAGAAAGCAACACACCATGAATATGTTAAGGAGCTCTGAAATACCTTTATTAGCTTGCTGCTGCTGACCACGACGACAGGATAGGCCTGTGAGTTGTAATAGTGAACATGTTAGTGTGTGTGTGTGTACATATAATGCATGTAAATGTATGTGTGGATTTCTATCATCTCCCATGTTTCACTGCAGTGTGTGTGTGTGTGTGTGTGTGTGTGTGTGTGTGCTTTTCATTGTGTGTGTGCGCTGTAGTGTTGGGTTGTTCTCTGCGTCACTCCAGGCCTGGCGCTGTGGAACCTGATGGAAAACAGGGTGAAATGCCAAGACAACAGGCCATCCAGTCACTGAGCAACAGAGAGACAGAAAAGGCAACCTGTGGCACTACAGTATCTCCCCAATGTAGACGCACACACACACACAAACACACACACACACACACACACACACACACACACACACACACACACACACACACACACTACACACACACACACACACACACACCAGCCGCACAGTATTTCTGTCATGTTCTGTTACCTCTCAGTCAATCAACCCACACTTCATGCTGTCGTGACTAACTAAACAATAGAACCCACTGCCCACTCAAATACACTACATCAATATCCCCAATGTACAGCAATGCAGCACTCTGGCAATTTACTGTCTCAAACAAACAAATTACATTCAAAACACTTAGTTGGTTTTGTGAAATGAGATACTTATTATGCTGATGTGATGTGAATGTCTGAAGTGGCCACAGTGGCTGTTTTAACACATGATCATAAACTGATTAGCAGTCTGACATTGAGCACTACCAATCTGTGTTTCTGGAGGGCAGTTGATAGAACGGATTGAGGGAGGAGCGGGAATGCAGGCAGGCACGCACGCACGCACGCACACACACACACACACACACAGTGGATAGGAGAGAGGGAGGCGAGGGAACACGCAACATAGCAGTCCACTGTATGTGGAGGGTCAGAGGGTAGGAGGGTCGGGAGGGTAGGAGGGTCAGAGGGTCGGGAGGGTAGGAATGGAACATGAAGTCCATAAGAATATTTCATCACTCCATCTGCATCCCAAATGGCACCCTATTCCCTATATAGTGCACTACTTTTGATCAGTTCTCTACCAAAGCCTATAACTTTCTCCAACTGTCTTGGTCCATTAGTGCATGAGGCCTGAGTCATATTGATATTGACCCTCTCTTGACGAGGATTCATTAATTACATTAGAACACAGCCAGGGCTCTCTTCTCCATGCTAGACCGTGACAGCCATGGTTCAACTAGTCATGTCTGACTAAGAGCTCTGGATAATTGATGTGTTGCTTTATCTGCACTGTTATGTTGCCTGGGATTTAAAGGTACAATCAGTGATGTTGCTGTACCGATGTTCAATTGGTCATTTCAGTTCAGTCTTGAAGAGTTGAATTTATAAATGCATCTTGAGCTTAGTACAACTGTCTTAGCCCATCATAACCCAAATATAAGAAGGATATTGAAAACCAAGTGGTGGAGCTTGTCACGATCGTCATTCATAGAGGAGGACCAAGGCGCAGCGTTGAATGCGAACATTTTATTTATTAGAATGATCACACGATCAAAACAACAAAACGAAACGTGACGTCCCTGGTTACATAAACAAACCAACACGGAACAAGAAACCACAAATAATGAATGCCCTATCGGCTACCTAAGTATGACTCCCAATCAGAGACAACGAGCTACAGCCGTCTCTGATTGGGAGCCACCCTAACCAACATGATATACAACAACTAGAACATAAACAAATGAAAACTCACACCCTGCTCAACATACTAGAGTCCCCGGAGCCGCGTGACAATACCCCCCTAAACGCGGACTCCGACCCAACCAACATCACAACAGGAGGGACCGGGTGGGCACTCCGCCTCGGCGCGGATCCGGCTCGGACATGACCCCCACTCCTTCTCTAACCCCCAAAATACCCTGGTCGGGTCTGGCCCTGCTGACCAGAGCTGAACTGAACACTGGTGGAGCGGATTGCTCTAGCTCCGGCGTGACGCAGCACCTGACGGTGCCGACCCGCCACGTGGAACAGGCGCAGGGCGTGCGGTACCGACGACGCACACCACTGGCTTGGTGTGGGGAGCAGGAGCGAGCGAGCGGGCTGGCGAACGCACCACTGACTTGGTGCGGGGAGCAGAGGCGGGCGGACAGGGCTGACCAACCACCACTGACTTGGTGCGGGGAGCAGAATGGGCCGGACTGGGCTGGCGAGCTGCGCACCACAGACTTGGTGCGGAGAGCAGGAACGGGCCGACAGGGCTGACGCAAACGCACTACGACTTGTGCGGGGGAGCAGGAATGGCGGACTGGGCTGGCGGCGCACCACAGACTTAGTGCGGAGAGCAGGAAGGCCGGACAGGGCTGGCCAACGCATCCACTGACTGTGCGGGAGCAGAATGGGCCGGCCGGCTAGCGTCGCACCGTAGACTTGGTGCAGTGGCAGGAACAGGCCGGACCGTACTGGACACACACCACTGGCCTCGTGGGGATCAGGAACAGGCCGACCGGACTGGCAACACACGCCAGTACCTCTCGCCGTGCCTCTACATCTTCCACCCCTCTTCGACCAGTAGCCCCCGTAACCTGGCGGCCTCCTCTGCCAATCCGCTGGGCCGCTCTGCCGCGGTCTCCTGCTGGCCCGTCGTTCACGCGTTAGCCCCCTAAAAAATTTCTGGCGTCTCCCACCTCCGGTGGACCAGGTCTCCATGTCCCTCGCCAGCCTTTCGCCCTTCTGCCACAATGTCAAGCCCTTCTCTTCCTCACTCGGCCTGACCCAGTCGAGGGCCGAAGGAGATCTGTTAGGGATCTCCCTGGCGATGGCTCCTGGACACGCTGCTTGGTCACATCTTGGTGGTTTCTTCTGTCACGATCGTCATTCATAGAGGAGGACCAAGGCGCGAGCGTTGAATGCGAACATTTTATTTATTAGAATGATCACACGATCAAAACAACAAAACGAAACGTGCGTCCTGGTTACATAAACAAACCAACACGGAACAAGAAACCACAATAATGAATGCCTAACGGCTACCTAAGTATGACTCCCAATCAGAGACAACGAGCTACAGCCGTCTCTGATTGGGAGCCACCCTGGCCAACATAGATATACAACAACTAGAACATAAACAAATGAAAACTCACACCCTGGCTCAACATACTAGAGTCCCCGGAGCCAGGGCGTGACAGAGCTACTGCTGAAAAACAAATCACATATTGTGGCTTTTAGAGCTGTAATAGTATGCTAGATGGAGGATTGTTCTCCTCAGCAATCGGTCGGCAATGAATCAAATCAAATGTTATTCGTCACGTGCCGAATACAACAGGTGTAGACTTTACCGTGAAATGCTTACTTACAAGCCCTTAACCAACAGTGCAGAGTTAAAAAGTAAGAAAAAGGAAATAGTAACACAATAACAATAACAATAATAAGGCCATATACAAGGAGTACCAGTACTGAGTCAATGTGCAGGGGCACGAGGTAGTTGAGGTAATTGAGGTAATATGTACATGTAGGTAGGGGTAAAAGTGACTAGGCAATCAGGATAGATACAGTTTTTTACAATCACTTTGGCACTAATTTCAGAACCTTGATGTCATTTTTCAAAACTCTAGACACAAAACTCACAACCAATTATCAAAATGCACATTTTTCAAAACTCTAACACTTTTTTCAATTGCTTGGATACAATACACATAAAACTAAGATCATTTGTTCATTTAACAAAAATCACCTGTTCAATATGACACAATTTAACATCAAAGTACTACTATTTCAAAAGGCAATTCACACATTACATTTCAGATGAGTGTCTATTCATTTCATTACAATTATCCAACTATCAATTGATACAACTGCTCAAAATGCTAAGTAACTGTTGCATTACTCTTAATGCATAGTCGTATGGAAACAGACAAACAATATCCCATGTTTAGATCATAAAAGTTTCAAGATAACGAGATTCATTGTCACCAATTAGCGTGGAGCATGAACCAATTAGACTACATTATTTATGGATATAATATTTCATCATCATTCTTTATCAGACACCGTTTCTATGGTCCCATGTACCACCTTTTCAGACTATTTACAGTATTGACAGTACTACAGGGATGTATTTACATGTAGTACCATAATGAAACATGTATCACCTATTTTGTACTACAATATTTAATGATTGTACGAACAATGACACAGTGAAACTATCGGTTGCTTGTGTGTGGGTGATCTAAATTAATGTTTCATTGGTATTTCACAATAAATTTGTTTTTTGAACCAATGATTGTGCAAGTGCAATATTTCTTTAAAGATATGAATGCACAATGCAATGTTTTGAACATTGGACAGCCTGTGTTACAAGTGATGACCGTTTTGAGTTTTGTGTCTAGAGTTTTGAAAAATGACGTCAAGGTTCTGAAATTAGTGCCAAAGTGATTGTAAAAAACTGTAATACACAGAGTAGCAGCAGCGTATGTGAAGAGTGTGAAAGTGTGTCTATCTATGTGTGTGTGTGTGTGTGTGTGTGTGTGTGTGTGTGTGTGGCGTCAATATGAATGTCTGTGTGTGTTTTGTGTGTGTGAGCATATGTAGTGTGTGTGTGTATGTGTGTGTATATGTGTGTGTTGGAGTGTCAGTGTAGTATATGTGAGTTTGTGGGTAGAGTCCAGTGAGTGTGCATAGAGCCGGTGCAAGAGAGTCAGTGCAAATAAAAAGGGTTACAATGCAAATAGTAGCCAATAGTAGCCAAGGGTAGCCATTTGAATAACTGTTCAGCAGTCTTATGGCTTGGGGGTAGAAGCTGTTCAGGAGCCTTTTGGTCCCAGACTTGTCGCTCCGGTACCACTTGCCGTGCGGTAGCAGAGAGAACAGTCTATGACTTGGGGGGTTGGAGTATTTGACCATTTGTAGGGCAGTGATATACTGGGCCGTACGCACTTACCCTCCTTATGGTCGGATGCCAAGCAGTTGCCATACCAAGCGGTGATGCAGCCAGTCAAGATGCTCTCAATGGTGCAGCTGTATAACTTTTTGAGGATCTGAGGGCCCATGCCAAATCTTTTCAGCCTCCTGAGAGGGAAGAGGCATTGTCATGCCGTCTTCACGACTGTGTTGGTGTGTTTGGACACACTGTGTTGGTGTGCTCTCGACCCGCTTCACTACAGCCCCGTCGATGTGAATGGTGGCGTGCTCAGCCCTCCATTTCCTGTAGTCCACAATCAGCTCCTTTGTCTTGCTGACATTGAAGGAGAGGTTGTTGTCCTGGCACAACACTGCCAGGTCTCTGACCTCCTCCCTATAGACTGTCTCATTGTTGTATATGATCATGCCTACCACCGTCGTGTCGTTGGCAAACTTAATGATGGTGTTGGAGTCGTGCGCGGTCGTTCAGTCGTGGGTGAACAGGGAGTACAGGAGGGAACTAAGCATGCACCCCTGAGGGGCCCGTGTTGAGGGTTAGCGTGGGGGATGTGTTGTTGCCTACCCTCACCACCTCGGGCGGCCCGTCAGGAAGTCCAGGATCCAGTTGCAGAGGGAGGTGCTCAGTCCCAGGGTCCTTAGCTTAGTGTTGAGCTTGGAGGGCACTATGGTGCTGAACGGCAAGCTGTAGTCAATGAACAGCATTCTCACGTAGGTGTTAATTTTGTCCAGGTGGGAAAGGGCAGTTTGGAGTGCAATAGAGATTGCGTCATCTGTGGATCTGTTGGGGCGGTATGCAATTGGAGTGGATCCAGGGTGTCTGGGATGATGGTGTTGATATGAGCCATTACCAGTCTTTCAAAGCATTTCATGGCTACAGATGTGAGTGCTACAGGGCATTAGTCATTTAGACAGGTTACCTTGGCGTTCTTGGGCACAGGGACTATGGTGGTCTGCTTGAAACAGGTAGGTATTACAGACTGGGTCAGGGAGAGGTTGAAAATGTCCGTGAAGACACTTGCCAGCTGGTCAGAGCATGCTCTGAGTACGCATCCTGGTAATCCATCTGACCCTGCGGCCTTGTGAATGTTAACCTGTTTAAAGGTCTTACTCACATTGTCTACAGAGACTGTGATCACACAGCTGGTGCTCTCATGCATGGTTCTGGGTTGCTAGCCTCGAAGCAAGCATAGAAGGCATTTAGCTCGTCTGGTAGGCTTGTGTCACTGGGCAGCTCGTGGCTGGGTTTCCCTTTGTAATCTTAGTCTTGTATTGACGCTTTGCCTGTTTGATGGTTCTTATAAGCGTCCGGATTAGTGTCCCGCTCCTTGAAAGCTGCAGCTGTAGGCTTTAGCTCAGTGCGGATGCTGCCTGTAATACATGGATTCTGGTTAGGATATGCATGCACGGTCACTGTGGGGACGACCTCATCGAGGCACTTATTAATGAAGCCGGTAACTGATGTGGTAAACTCCTCAATGCCATCGGATGAATCCAGGAACATATTCTAGTCCGTGCTAGCGAAACAGTCCTGTAGTTTAGCATCTGCTTCATCGGGCCACTTCCGTATTGCACGTCATGGTACTTATTGTTTGAGTTTTTGCTTGTAAGCAGGAATCAGGAGGATAGAGTTATGGTCAGATTTGCCTAATGGAGGGCGAGGGAGAGCTTTGTATGTGGAATAAAGGTGATCTAGAGTATTTTCGCCTCTAGTTGCATTAAAATCACCGGCCACCAGAAGTGGCACCTCTGGGTGAGCATTTTCTTGTTTACTTATGGCCCTATACAACTTATTGAGAGCGGTCTTAGTGCCAGCATCAGTTTATGGCGGTAAGTACTGTAGACAGCTACGAAAAATATAGATGAAAACTCTCTTGGTAAATAGTCTACAGCTTATCATGAGGTATTCCTAACTCAGGTGACAAAACCCTTGAGACTTCCTTTAATATTAGAGATCGCGCACTAGCTGTTGTTAACAAAGAGACACAAAAAGACAGACGTTCTGTCCTGCCGATGTATAGAAAAACAGCTAGATTTACATTTTCCATGGCCTTGTTCAGCCACGTAGGATATTACAGTTCTTCAGATCACGTTGATACCATAGTCTCGATCGGAGCTTGTCCAGTTTATTCTCCAGTGATTCGCCAATAGAACGGAGGGTAGAGGCGGTTTATCCATGCCCGTCAGGTATTCCGCACACCGATCTCTAGAATGCTATTTTTTCCTTCCATCGAGTGTCGGGGATTTGGGCCTAGTCCGGGATGAGCAGTATGTCATTCGCCTGCGACTCATTGAAGTAGAAATCGTCATCCAAATCGAGGTTAGTGATCGCTGTTCTGATGTCCAGGAGCTCTTTACGTAATAGGAAATGATGGCGGAAACATTATGTACCAAAAAAGTTAAGATCAGCAAAAAAATTATAATACAAATAGCACAATTGGTCAGAAGCCCGTAAAACGGCTGCTATCCCCTCCAGCGCCATTACAATCAAGCAATGTGACCCCCGTTATGAAAAGACTTCTAACGGTAGACTACTGTAAATCTCTCTCTGTGTCTCTCTGGGAGTTTGTGTGGTAGGCTACAAATGGAAGGCAAAATGTATACCCCAAAAAGTCATAATTATCCCTGCGGTGGTTCCTGTCAAGGGAGAGCGAGACAAATGTTATTGCATTTTGCTCAGTGGAGTACAAAAATCAGTAGCTCAAAGGAGCAGCAATTGTTTTAAGAATTATTCATGTTAACAGCATCTACAGTGGGGAAAAAAAGTATTTAGTCAGCCACCAATTGTGCAAGTTCTCCCACTTAAAAAGATGAGAGAGGCCTGTAATTTTCATCATAGGTACACGTTAACTATGACAGACAAAATGAGAAAAGAAATTCAGAAAATCACATTGTGGGATTTTTATGAATTTATTTGCAAATTATGGTGGAAAATAAGTATTTGGTCAATAACAAAAAAAGTTTCTCAATACTTTGTTATATACCCCTTTGTTGGCAATGACACAGGTCAAACGCTTTTCTGTAAGTCTTCACAAGGTTTTCACACACTGTTGCTGGTATTTTGGCCCATTCCTCCATGCAGATCTCCTCTAGAGCAGTGAGGTTTTGGGGCTGTCGCTGGGCAACACGGATTTTCAACTCCCTCCAAAGATTTTCTATGGTGTTGAGATCTGGAGACTGGCTAGGGCACTCCAGGACCTTGAAATGCTTCTTCACGAAGCCTTCGTTGCCCGCCGGGCGGTGTGTTTGGGATCATTGTCATACTGAAAGACCCAGCCACGTTTCATCTTCAATGCCCTTGCTGATGGAAGGAGGTTTTCCTCAAAATCTCACGATACATGGCCCCATTCATTCTTTCCTTTACACGGATCAGTCGTCCTGGTCCCTTTGCAGAAAAAACAGCCCCAAGCATGATGTTTCCATCCCCATGCTTCACAGTAGGTATGGTGTTCTTTGGATGCAACTCAGCATTCTTTGTACTCCAAACACGCATGAGTTGAGTTTTTACCAAAAAGTTATATTTTGGTTTCATCTGACCATATGACATTCTCCCAATCCTCTTCTGGATCATCCAAATGCATTCTAGCAAACTTCAGACGGGCCTGGACATGTACTGGCTTAAGCAGGGGGACACAGCAGGATTTGAGTCCCTGGCGGCGTAGTGTGTTACTGATGGTAGGCTTTGTTACTTTGGTCCCAGCTCTCTGCAGAGTCATTCACTAGGTCCCCCCGTGTGGTTCTGGGATTTTTGCTCACCGTTCTTGTGATCATTTTGACCCCACGGGGTGAGATCTTGCGTGAGCCCCAGATCGAGGGAGATTATCAGTGGTGTTGTATGTCTTCCATTTCCTAATAATTGCTCCCACAGTTGATTTCTTCAAACCAAGCTGCTTACCTATTGCAGATTCAGTCTTCCCATCCTGGTGCAGGTCTACAATTTTGTTTCTGGTGTCCTTTGACAGCTCTTTGGTCTTGGCCATAGTGGGAGTTTGGAGTGTGACTGTTTGAGGTTGTGGACAGGTGTATTTTATACTGATAACAAGTTCAAACAGGTGCCATTAATACAGGAAACGAGGGGAGGACAGAGGAGCCTCTTAAAGAAGAAGTTACAGGTCTGTGAGAGAGCCAGAAATCTTGCTTGTTTGTAGGTGACCAAATACTTATTTTCCACCATAATTTGCAAATAAATTCATTAAGAATCCTACAATGTGATTTTCTGGAATTTCTTTTTCTCATTTTGTCTGTCATAGTTGGCGTGTACCTATGATGAAAAATTACAGGCCTCTCTCATCTTTTTAAGTGGGAGAACTTGCACAATTGGTGGCTGACTAAATACTTTTTTTCCCCACTGTATATCATCCAAACTCCTATGTTTGCTACGATTAATAATTAATAATAATATGTTAGCTAATATTAATAATATGTTAGCTTCTATTAATAATAATATGTTAGCTGATATTAACAATTAATAATAATATGTTAGTTAATATTGTGGCATAGTACTGGTCTATAGTTCAGGTATAACTGTGAGCTTAATTCTAAATCCACTTAAAAACAAATTAGACCCTTCATGGAGTTTTTTTTCTCTTTACCACCAGATACATTGCAGTAATGGCAGTCGTAATCTCTTTATTACATTTGACTGTTTCAGTTACTTCTCAAAACACTAAACTACATTTTCATTATCTTAATTGAATCACGTAGTACAATAGGCCTTATGGTTGCCATATTTGACATCTGGTGGATACATGAAGGCATTGTATGAAATGTGGCTGTTATGCAACAAACGCACACATGTAGTCACGTTGCATACATTAGTCAATCAGATGTCACATGCATAGATCTGAGCGTCATGTAGAAACTAGAGAAATCAACGCTGTCAATGGTGGCATTGCTTAGCAACTGATGCATACGGCACGGACAGACACACGCAGGCACGCACACACACACACACACAGATGCATATGGCAGTGAGAGGAATATGGATGGTAAGCCCTGAGACTGTTAGGCCTACTGCTGCTAGGTAGCTCTCTCTCTGCTCTCCCCCTCCCCTCTGTCTGTCCTTGATTGCAGGAGTGAAGTCTGGTGTGCGGGAGTCAGGGTTCCAGCTGCAGCTCATTCACCATAATCACCTCAGCCTTTAAGACCCAGTCAAACTTTCCACTCATTCGTCAGATCATGAGTCAAGACAACCATATATTTGGAACCTGACTCCTGCCACCACCATCCTGCTCTCCACTACTCGGGCCTCTCCTTTGGACTCACCACGGACACTAGGACATTACGGTACCACACCTGCCCTGACCTGGATCTGTACCCTCCCTGTAACCTGGACTTGCTCTTCCCCATTTATTGGAAACCTGGACTATTGAACATTATAATAAACCTGTTAAAACTTCTCTGGCTTGGTGTACTTGTCTGCATTTGGGTTCTATCCAGTTAAATCATAACAGTATGATCTGACCAACATGAACCCAGCAGACAGTAGCTCGGATACCACCCCAGAGTGCACTCAAATTTGGACTGCCATAGCCAATCAGGGCATTCTACTTGGCCAACATGAGTACCCTGTTTAAGACGATTGCTGAGGACAGTCAGGTGCTGCTTAATCAGGTTCATTACTCACCAATCAAGTGTCTGCCCTTACTACCCCTTCAGCCCAGATCAGAGAGACCTTTTGTTCCTGCTCCAGAGCGCTATGACGGGAACATGGGAACCTGTGGCGATTTTTTGACTCAATGCTCGTTAGTGTTTGAACAACAGCCCCTCACCTACGCCTCAGAAAGAGCCCGTATTGCCTACCTTATCAACTCTACTAGCGGTTCCGCTCGTGCCTGAGGGATCCAGCGGTCTGGGAGAGTCAGTCGGACATTTGCAACGCTACGTGGCCTTCACCACGGAGATGAGGAAGGTTTTTGACCACCCGCGTCGTAGGCAAGGAGGCTGCGAACGGTTGTTTTCTCTTCGGCAGGGCTCGTAGGCGTGGAGATGGCAGTGGAGTTTCGGACTTTAGCAGCAGTGAGTGGTTGGAATGACGAGGCATCACAAGGAGTGTTCATCAATGCTTTGTCGGAGACTTTAAAAGATGAATTGGTGTCATATGATGAATCGCCTCGCTGGATAATCTTATTTCACTCACTATCAGGTTGGATAATCGGATTCGGGAGCCGCCCGAGAGGAGTGTTAGTTCCAAGCAACCTGTCTGTCATCAACAAACTCCTCCTGCATCGTCCCTACGGAGAGAGCCGTGTCTTCCCGGTCGATCACGAGAGCACTGAACCCGAAGCCATGGAGGTGGGTCGTGCCACGGTTGTCCTCAGAGGAGCGTGCACGTCGTATTCAGGCCCGGGTCTGCCTGTATTGTGGAGAAGCTGGTCATTTCGTTCCTTCCTGCCCAGTTGGGTCCGGGGAAAAGGGCGGCTCATCATTTATGGGAGAAGTTTTGGTGAGCCGAGCAGCGATTCTTCCTCTTCTCCCCGCATTCTGCTCCAGAGCATCCCCTCAGTGGCAGTCCCAGAATTTCTCTGTTAGTGCGCTGATTGACTCTGGTGCTGATGAAAAGCTTTTGGATAGAGTGGGCTCAACAAATGGATTTGGAGACTGTTCCTATGGACTGTCCGCTGCAGGCTAAGGGTCTAAATGGACAATTGTTGACCCGCATTACCCATCAGACTGTTCCTGTTTGTCTTAGAGTGTCGGGAAATCATCAGGAGAACATTCAATTCCATATTATCTACTGCCCACAGACTCCCCTGGTCCTTGGTATCCCCTGGCTCATAAAACACAATCCCACATTGATTGGGTGACAGGTAGCATTGTTTCATGGAGCACATTTTGTCATGTGAATTGTTTGTGTTCTGCTCAGACTCCTGCCAGTACTGTGCCTCAACCTCCACTGGAGTCCATGGATCTTTCTGCTGTTCCTGACGTGTATCATGACCTGGCATCCGTTTTCTGCAAACACAGAGCTACTTCTCTTCCTCCTCACCGGCCTTACGACTGCGCCATTGACCTCAGCCAGGAGCCCCGCTCCCCAGCAGTCGCCTGCACAATCTCTCCCCGGGCCGGAGACGGAGGCTATGAGAACTACATTGGGACTCCTTGGCGGCAGGTATTATGCGTCCTTCTCGTCACCTGTAGGAGCGGGATTCTTTTTTGTTGCTAAGAAGGATAAGACCCTCAGACCCTGTATTGATTACCGTGGACTTAACAACATCACCATTAAGAACAAGTATTCTCTGCCTTTGATTAATTCTGCTTTTCCCCTCCTTCATGGTGCTACCATCTTTCGCAAACTGGATCTACGAAATGCGTATCACCTGGTGCGCATTCGTAAGGGGGTGATGAATGGAAGACTGCCTTCAACACACCCTTGGGACATTTTGAGTATCGGGTTATGCCTTTTGGGTTGTCTAATGCCCCTGCTGTTTTTCAGGCACTAGTCAATGATGTCCTTCGGGACATGTTGAATCGGTTTGTTTTTGTCTATCTGGATGATATCTTGATTTTCTCCAGAGTCCTCCCAGGAACATAACTGCATGTGCGCCAGGTGTTGCAAAGGTTGTTGGAGAACAAACTGTTTGTGAAGATGGAGAAATGTGAATTTCATGTGTCTGAGACCTCTTTTGGGTTACATCATAGCTCAGGGGAGCTGCGGATGGACCCAGCTAAGATCTCTGCTGTCACGGACTGGCCAGCTCCCTCTACCCGCAAAAACAACTTCAACGATTCCTGGGGTTTGCGAACTTCTATAGGAGGTTCATCAGGACTACAGCCGCATTGCGGCGCCACTCACCGCTCTCACCTCCATCTCACGACCGTTCGCTTGGAATGAAGGGCCGAATCAGCGTTCGAAGAACTGAAACATCGCTTCGCCTCGGCTCCCATTCTGATGCAGCCGGGACCCGACCGCCAGTTTGTCGTGGAGGTGGATGCATCCGACACTGGGGTAGGTGCAGTGTTGTCACAACGTTCTCCTGAAGATAACAAACTGCATCCCTGTGCTTTTCTCTCAAGGAAACTTTCTCAGGCAGAGAGGAATTATGATGTTGGAAATCGGTGAACTGCTCGCCGTTAAGCCGGGCTCTCGAGAGTGGCGACATTGGTTGGAGGGGGCGGAACAACCCTTCATCGTTTGGACGGATCATAAGAATCTGGCTTACCTCCAGTCAGCGAAGCAGCTCAACCCCCGTCAAGCCAGGTGGGCACTATTTTTTGGGAGATTCAATTTTTCTCTGTCTTACCGTCCTGGGTCACGCAACGTCAAGCCTGACGCCCTGTCTCGTGTTCATTCGGCTGTTGATACTGGTAGTAACCCTGAACCCATTTTGCCTCCTACCTGCAGTATTGCAGTCATCACATGTGACATCGAGGGATTGTTAGACAGGCTCAACATCATCAAGCTGACCCTGGGAGGGGTCCTCCTAACCGGATGTTTGTCCCTGAGTCTGCTCGCTCCCAGGTACTTCAGTGGGCTCACTGCTCTCCCTTACCTGTCACCCTGGAGTTTCGCGGACCCTTGACTTTGTGCGACGGAAGTTCTGGTGGGCCACGATGGAGGCGGACACTCGAGCCTTCATTGCTGCTTCGTACGGTATGTGCACGAAGTAAAAACTCCACCCAGGCCAGCGCTGGTCATCTACGACCTCTACCTATACCCAGCCGGCCCTGGTCGCATATCGCTATGGATTTTGTCACTGGACTTCCCCCCCTCATCTGGTAAGACTGTCATTCTTACGGTGATTGATCGTTTTTCTAAGTTCGCTCATTTTTTGGCCCTACCTAAACTGCCCACTGCCAGAGAGACGGCTGATATTTTGGTTGAACATGTGTTCCGCTCTCATGGTCTACCCACGGATATTGTCTCTTGACAGGGGTCCCCAGTTTGTCTCCCAGGTGTGGAAAGCTTTCTGTAAAGCTTTGGGCATTACATCCAGCCTGTCCTCTGGATATCACTCCCCAGACCAACGGGCAAGCCGAGAGAGCGAACCAGGAGATGGAGACCGACTTCGCTGTGTCACTGGGTCTAACCCTGGGTCATGGAGCTCCATGCTCCCCTGGGTGGAATATGCTCATAACACCTTGACTAACGCTTCCTCTGGTTTGTCTCCTTTTCTGTGTGCTCTGGGTTATCAACCTCCCCTGTTCCCTTCCCAAGAGAGGGAACTTGCAGTACCCTCGGTGCAGTCCCACATGCGCCGCTGCTGCAAGGTCTGGAGGAAGGCCAGGGTAGCTCTGTCCCGAGCTTCGGCGTACATGCAGAGGCAAGCCAACCGTCACCGGTCCCAGGCTCCCGGTTACTCTCCTGGTCAAGAGGTATGGCTGAAGTCACGGGACCTTCCATTGAAGGTGGAGTCGAAGAAGATGGCGCCTCGTTTTATAGGACCGTTCAAGATACTGTCTATTGTTAACCCCCTGCGCGGTTAAGCTACAGCTTCCTGCCTCCCTACGGGTTCATTCCACCTTTCATGTTTCCCAGATTAAGCCTGTGTCGGTTAGCCCTTTGTGCCCGCCCTCTCGTCCCCCCTCCTCCGCCCAAGATCGTGGGTGGGGGTCCGGTCTACACTGTCCGGCGACTTCTGGATGTTCGCCGCCGGGTCGTGGTTTCCAGTACCTGGTGGATTGGGAGGGTTATGGTCCTGAGGAACGTTCCTGGGTGCCCAGGAGCTTCATTGTGGATCCTGCTCTGGTTCGTGAGTTTCATAGGTTACATCCTGATAAACCCTGTCGGCCGCCAGGTGGCGTCCGTAGAGGGGGTACTGTTAGGCCTACTGCTGCTAGGTAGCTCTCTCTCTGCTCTCCCCCTCCCCCTCTGTCTGTCCTTGATTGCAGGAGTGAAGTCTGGTGTGCTGGGAGTCAGGTTCCAGCTGCAGCTCATTCACCATAATCACCTCAGCCTTTAAGACCCGGTCAAACTTTCCACTCATCGTCAGATCATAGTCAAGACAACCATATATTTGGAACCTGACTCCTGCCACCACCATCCTGCTCTCCACTACTCGGGCCTCTCCTTTGGACTCACCACGGACACTAGGACATTACGGTACCACACCTGCCCCTGACCTGGATCTGTACCCTCCTGTAACCTGGACTTGCTCTTCCCCTTTATTGGAAACCTGGACTATTGAACATTATAATAAACCTGTTAAAACTTCTCTGGCTTGGTGTACTTGTCTGCATTTGGGTTCTATCCAGTTAAATCATAACAGAGACATGTTAGCTGCTAATACCGTAAATTCTGGCCTTTGATAAATCAACCCCACAAACCTTTTAAGTTAATACCCATCCGCTATGGATCCAATTTAAAAGTCTGAGCTAACTTATTGTAAACATCGACTGCAATAACCAACAGTTTCACTTGTCTTTGTCTGCGTATGGTGGTACAGCAATAAATCATAAATCGTATTACTGGCAGTGTCTATGTTCTGCTCTTATGCAATTCATGTTGGCACAACTGTTCACTATGGATAGCTGTCAGAAAAAGACATGCCTACAACAAACTACACTTTCTGCCTCCCTATTCTCTCTCTCTCTCTCACTCACTCACTCACTCACTCACTCACTCACTCACTCACTCACTCACTCACTCACTCACTCACCACCACTCACTCACTCACCACTCACTCACTCACCACTCACTCACTCACTCACTCACTCACTCACTCACCACCACTCACTCACACACACACACACACACACACACACACACACACACACACACACACACACACACACACACACACACACACACACACACACACACACACACACACACACACACACACCAATCTTAATCTCGAGGGACAACCTGTTCCCTTCAATTTAAGGCTCCATTAAACAGTTTACTGAGGCTCCAAGAGCTTCTGTCACAGAGAGAAAGACAGAGGGAGAGGGAGAGACAGAGGGAGAGGGAGAGACAGAGGGAGAGAGAGAGGGAGAGACAGAGGGAGGAGAGAGGGAGGGGGAGAGAGAGAGACAGAGTGAGAGACAGATGGAGAGGGAGAGGGAGAGACAGAGGGAGAGACAGAGGGAGGTGGAGAGGGAGGGAGAGGGAGAGAGAGAGGGAGGGGGAGAGGGAGAGGGAGAGACAGAGGGAGAGACAGAGGGAGGTGGAGAGGGAGAGGGAGGGGGAGAGACAGAGGGAGAGACAGAGAGAGAGAGAGAGACACAGAGGGAGAGACAGAGGGAGAGAGGGATAGAAAGAAGGAGAGGAGAGACAGAGGGAGGGGGTGAGGGAGAGGAGGGTTGAGGGAGAGACAGAGTGAGAGACAGAGGGAGGTGGTGAGGAGAGGGAGAGACAGAGGGAGGGCAGGGAAAGACTGAGGGAGAGACAGAGGGAGAGGGAGAGACAGAGGGAGGGGTGAGGGAGAGGGAGAGACAGAGGGAGAGGGAGAAACAGAGGGAGGGGGTGAGGGAAAGACAAAGGGAGAGGGAGAGACAGAGGGAGAGCGAGAGACAGGGGAAGAGGGAGAGACAGAGGGAGAGGGAGAGGGAGAGACAGAGGGAGAGACAGAAGGAGAGGGAGAGACAGAGGGAGAGACAGAGGAAGGGGGAGAGGGAGAGAGAGGGGGAGAGGGAGGGAGAGAGAGAGAGGGAGGGGGAGAGGGAGAGACAGATGGAGAGGGAAAGGGAGGGGGAGAGGGAGAGACAGACGGAGAGGGAGAGACAGGCGGAGAGGGAGAGACAGAAACAGAGGGACAGGGAGAGACAGAGGGGGGAGAGACAGAGGGAGAGACAGAGGGAGAGACAGAGGGAGAGGAGAGACAGAGGGAGAGGGAGAGACAGAGGGAGAGACAGAGGGAGAGACAGAGGGAGAGACAGAGGGAGAGAGGGATAAACAGAAGGAGAGGGAGAGACAGAGGGAGGGGGTGAGGGTGAAGGAGAGGGAGGGGTTGAGGGAGAGACAGTGGGAGAGACAGAGGGAGGGGTTGAGGGAAAGGGAGAGACAGAGGGAGGGGGTGAGGGAGAGAGAGAGAGAGGGAGAGAGGGAGAGACAGAGGGAGAGGGGGAGACAGAGGGAGGGGGAGAGGGAGAGGGAGAGACAGAGGGAGCGGGAGAGACAGAGGGAGAGATAGGGAGAGACAGAGGGAGAGGGAGAGGAGGAGGGGGAAAGGGAGAGACAGAGGGAGAGATAGAGGGAGAGGGAGAGGGAAAGATAGAGGGAGAGACAGAGGGAGAGGGAGAGGGAGAGGGAGAGGGAGAGGGAAAGATAGAGGGAGAGACAGAGGGAGAGGGAGAGTGTGACGACCCTCCCACTCTGTCTGCCGTATTCTCTCTTGCTCTTGTTCCCTTATTAGGATGCCGGTGGGCTGGAGTTGGGAGGGTCAGCCAGCTACATGGGAAACACCTGGGCCCGGGTGTGTCCCAGGATAAATGGACCTCTTCCACATTCATTGGGGAGACTCTCTCCATGCAGACACCTTGATTGATTTTTGTTGTGGTATTTTTGTGGTTTTTGGTTGTTTGCTTTGGCACCTTTCAACACCTTGCATTATTACATTTATGCATGCTTAACACTCACTTACACTACTGATTACTGATTACACACACCATTGTTAATTATACTTAGTTTACTTTAGTTAATAAATATATATTTTGGTATTCCTTGTCTCCACGTTGTCTCCCTTTTGTTATGAACTTTGAGCCGGTTCGTGACAAGAGGCAGAGGGAGGGGGAGATGGAGAGGGAGAGACAGAGACAGAGAGAGAGGGAGAGAGAGAGAAAGAGGGAGAGACAGATGGAGGGGGGAGGGAGAGACAGATGGAGGGTGAGGGAGAGGGAGGGTGGGAGGGAGAGGTAGAGACAGAGGGAAAGGAGAGACAGAGGAGGGTGAGGGAGAGACAGAGGGAGAGACAGAGGGAGGGGAGAGACAGAGGGAGGGGGAGAGACAGGGAGGGGAGAGACAGAAGGAGACAGAGGGAGAGAGAGAGACAGGGGGAGAGACAGAGGGAGGGGGAGAGAGGAGGGTGAGGGAGAGACAGAGGGAGGGAGGAGAGGGGGGGTGAGAGAGGGAGGGGGTGAGGGAGAGACAGAGGGAGAGGGAGAGGGAGGACAGAGGACAGACAAATGGAGAGGGAGGGGGAGAGGGAGAGACAGAGGGAGAGGGAGAGACAGAGGGAGGAGAGGGAGAGGGAGGGGGTGAGGGATAGACAGAGGAAGGGGAGAGGAGGGGTGAGGGTGAGGAGAGACAGAGGGAGAGGAGGGAGGGGAGAGACAGAGGGAGAGGGCGAGACAGATGGAGAGGGAGAGGGAGGGGGAGAGGGAGAGACAGAGGGAGAGGGAGAGGGAGGGACAGAGGGAGAGACAGATGGAGAGGGAGAGACAGGAGAGACAGAGGGAGATGGAGAGGGAGAGGGAGAGAAAGAGGCAGAGGGAGGGGCTAAGGGAGATGGAGAGGAGATTCAGAGGAAGAGGGAGAGACAGAGGGAGAGGAAGAGACAGAGGGGGGGTGAGGGAGAGGGGGTGATGGAGAGGAGAGACAGAGGGAGGGGTGAGGGAGAGGGAGAAACAGAGGGAGAGCGAGAGACAGAGGGAGGGGGTGAGGGAGAGGGTGAGGGAGAGGGAGAGACAGATGGAGGGGGGGTGAGGGAGAGGGAGAGACAGATGGAGGGGGGGTGAGGGAGAGGGATTGGGTGAGGGAGAGGGAGGGGGTGATGGAGAGGGAGAGGAGAGGGAGAGGGAGATGGAGAGACAGAGGAAGGGGTGAGGGAGAGGGAGAGACAGAGGAAGAGGGAGAGATAGAAGTAGAGGGAGACACAGGGAGGGGGTGAGGGACAGGGAGAGACAGAGAAAGAGGGAGAGACAGAGGGAGAGTGAGAGACAGAGGGAGGGGGTGAGGGACAGGGAGAGACAGAGAAAGAGGGAGAGACAGAGGGAGAGAGAGAGAGAGATAGACAGAGAGAGAGACAGAGAGGGAGAGTGATGGGGAGAGACAGAGGAGGGTGAGGGAGAGGAGAGACAGAGGGAGAGGAGAGACAGAGGGAGAGAGAGAGAGAGATAGACAGAGAGAGAGAGACAGATGGAGAGGAGGGAGAGGACAGAGGAGGTGAGGGACAGGAGAGACAGAGAAAGAGGGAGAGACAGAGGGAGGTGAGGGGGAGAGACAGAGGCAGAGGGAGAGGAGAGACAGAGGAGAGAGAGAGAGAGAGAGAGAGACAGAGAGAGAGACAGAGGAGAGACAGAGGGAGGGGGAGAGACAGAGGAGGGGGTGAGGGACAGGGAGAGCAGAGAAAGAGGGAGAGACAGAGGAGGGGTGAGGGAAAGATAGAGGGAGAGGGAGAGACAGAGGGAGGGGGTGAGGGAGAGGGAGAGACAGAGGGAGAGGAGAGGGAGGAGAGGGAGAGGGAGAGACAGATGGAGGGGTGAGGGAGAGGGATTAGGTGAGGGAGAGGAGGGGGTGATGGAGAGGAGAGACAGAGGGAGAGGGAGAGACAGAGGAGGGGTGAGGAGAGGGAGAGACAGAGAAAAAGGGAGAGACAGAGGGAGGGTGAGTGAGAGGAGAGACAGAGGAGAGGGAGAGACAGAGGAGGGGTGAGGTAGAGGGAGAGACAGAGGGAGAGGTAGAGACAGAGGGAGAGAGAGAGAGAGAGAGACAGAGAGAGGCAGAGGGAGAGGGAGGGAGAGACAGAGGGAGGGGTGAGGGACAGGAGAGACAGAGGGAGGGTGAGGGAGAGATAGAGGAGAGACAGAGGGAGAGGGAGAGGGAGAGACAGAGGGAGAGGGTTAGAGAGGAGAGACAGAGGAGAGACAGAGGAGAGACAGAGGGAGGGGAGGGGTGAGGGAGAGGAGGGTGTGATGGAGAGGGAGACAGAGGGAGGTTAGGGGAGAGGAGAAACAGAGGGAGAGCGAGATACAGAGGAAGGGGGTGAGAGAGAGGAGAGACAGATGGAGGGGAGTGAGGAGAGGGATTGGGTGAGGGAGAGGAGAGACAGAGGGAGAGGGAGAGACAGAGGGAGGGAGAGGAGATGGAGGGTGAGGGAGAGACAGAGGGAGGGGGAGAGGAAGGGGGTGAGGGAGAGACAGAGGGAGAGGGAGGGACAGAGGGACAGACAAATGGAGAGGGAGGGAGAGGGAGAGACAGAGGGAGAGGGAGAGACAGAGGGAGGGGGGGAGAGGGAGAGACAGAGGAGAGGGGAGACAGAGGGAGAGGGAGAGGGAGGGTGAGGGATAGACAGAGGAGGGGAGAGGGAGGGGGTGAGGGAGAGGGAGGGGGGGAGGGAGAGACAGAGGAGAGGGAGAGGGAGAGGGAGAGAGAGGAGAGAGGCGAGACAGATGGAGAGGGAGAGGGAGGGGAGAGGGAGAGACAGAGGGAGAGGGAGAGGGAGAGGGAGAGACAGATGGAGAGGGAGAGGGAGAGACAGATGGAGAGGGAGGGGGAGAGGGAGAGACAGATGGAGAGGGAGAGACAGGAGAGACAGAGGGAGATGGAGAGGGAGAGGTAGAGAAAGAGGCAGAGGGATGGGGTAAGGGAGATGGAGAGGGAGGGGTGATGGAGAGGGAGATTCAGAGGAAGAGGGAGAGACAGAGGGAGAGGAAGAGACAGAGGGAGTGGAGAGAGGGAGAAGGAGAGGGAGCGGGAGAGACAGAGGAAGGGGAGAGACAGAGGGAGAGGGAGAGGAGGGTGAGGGATGAGACAGAGGAGGGGAGAGGGAGGGGTGAGGGAGAGACAGAGGAGAGGGAGGGAGGAGGACAGGGGAGAAGACAGATGGAGGGAGAGGGAGGGGGAGAGGGAGAGACAGAGAGAGAGAGGAGAGGGAGGGACAGAGGAGAGACAGATGGAGAGAGGGAGGGAGATGGAGAGACAGATGGAGAGGAGAGACAGGAGAGACAGAGGGAGATGGAGAGGGAGAGGTAGAGAAAGAGTGCAGAGGGATGGGGGTAAGGGAGATGGAGAGGGAGGTGATGGAGAGGAGATTCAGAGGAAGAGGGAGAGACAGAGGGAGAGGAAGAGACAGAGGGAGTGGGAGAGGGAGAAGGAGAGGGAGCGGGAGAGACAGAGGGAGGGGGGGTGATGAGAGGGGGTGATGGAGAGGGAGAGACAGAGGGAGGGGTGAGGGAGAGGGAGAAACAGAGGGAGAGCGAGAGACAGAGGGAGGGGGGTGAGGGCGAGGTGGGGAGGGAGAGGAGAGATATATGGAGGGGGGTGAGGGAGAGGGAGAGACAGATGGAGGGGGGGAGGGAGAGGGATTGGGTGAGGGAGAGGGAGAGGGAGGGGGTGGATGGAGAGGGAGAGGGAGAGGGAGAGGGAGTGGGAGACAGGAGAAGGTGAGGGAGAGGTAGAGACAGAGGGAGGGGGTGAGGGAGAGGGAGAGACAGAGGAAGAGGGAGAGATAGAGGTAGAGGGAGAGACAGGGAGGGGGGGTGAGGGACAGAGAGACAGAGAAAGAGGAGAGACAGAGGGGAGAGTGAGAGAGACAGAGGGAGGGGTGAGGGACAGGGAGAGACAGAGAAAGAGGGAGAGACAGAGGGAGAGAGAGAGAGAGATAGACAGAGAGAGAGACAGAGGGAGAGGGAGGGGGAGAGACAGAGGGAGGGGGTGAGGGAGAGGGAGAGACAGAGGGAGAGGGAGAGACAGAGGGAGAGAGAGAGAGAGAGATAGACAGAGAGAGAGAGACAGATGGAGAGGGAGGGGAGAGACAGGGGGGGGTGAGGGACAGGGAGCAGAGGAAAGAGGGAGGGTGAGGGGGAGAGACAGAGGCAGAGGGAGAGGGAGAGACAGAGGGAGAGAGAGAGAGAGAGACAGAGAGAGAGACAGAGGGAGAGGGAGGGGGAGAGACAGAGGGAGGGGGTGAGGGACAGGGAGAGACAGAGAAAGAGGGAGAGACAGAGGGAGGGGTGAGGGAGAGATAGAGGGAGAGGGAGAGACAGAGGGAGGGGGTGAGGGAGAGAGAGAGACAGAGGGAGAGGGTAGGGAGAGACAGATGGAGGGGGAAGTGAGGGAGAGGGATTGGGTGAGGGAGGGAGGGGGTGATGGGAGGAGAGAGGGAGAGGGAGAGACAGAGGGAGGGGGGGTGAGGGAGAGGAGAGGCAGAGGGAGGGGGTGAGGGAGAGGGAGAGACAGAGGGAGAGGGAGAGACGGTGAGGAGAGACAGAGAGAGGAGGGGAGAGGGAGGTGAGGAGAGAGAGAGGAGAGAGAGGGAGAGACAGAGGAGAGAGGGAGACAGAGGAGAGAGGGAGAGACAGAGAGAGGAGTGGAGAGACAGAGAGGGGGGGTGAGGTAGAGGGAGAGGCAGAGGGAGAGAGAGAGACAGAGGGAGAGAGAGAGAGAGAGAGAGAGAAAGAGAGAGAGAGCGAGAGGGAGAGGGAGGGGGAGAGACAGAGGAGAGGGGGTGAGGGAACAGGAGAGACAGAGCAGAGGGAGAGACAGAGGGAGGGGTGTAGAGGGAGAGATAGAGGGAGATACAGAGGAGAGGGAGAGACAGAGGAAGAGAGAGAGAGAGAGGAGAGAGGAGAGGGAGAGACAGAGAGGAGGGGGAGGGGGTGGGAGGGAGAGGGAGGGGGGTGAAGGAGAGGGAGAGAAGAGGGGGGGAGGAAGGGAGACAGAGAGCAGAGGGAGGGGAGGAGGGATGGAGGGAGAGGAGAGACAGAGGGAGGGGGGGAGAAGGGGGGGAGGGAGAGGGATGGGTGGGGAGGGAGAGAGACAGAGGGAGAGGGAGAGGAGAGACGGAGGGAGGGATGAGGGAGGGGTGAGAGACAGAGGGAGGGGCAGAGGGAGAGGGAGAGACAGAGGAAGAGTGAGAGACAAGGAGGGAGAGGGTTGAGGGACAGGGAGAGACAGAGAAAGAGGGAGAGACAGAGGAGAGTGAGAGGATAGAGGGAGAAGGAGAGACAGAGAGCAGAGGGCGAGAGGGAAAGGAGAGACAAGAGGGAGGGGAGGAGAGATAGAGGGGGTGAGAGAGAGGAGGGAGAGACAGAGGGAGAGGCAGAGACAGAGGGAGAGGCAGAGGGGAGAGGGGAGGACAGAGGGAGAGAGAGAGAGAGAGAGAGAGAGAGAAAGAGAGAGAGACAGAGGGAGAGGGAGGGGGAGAGACAGAGGGAGGGGGAGAGGGAGAGAGAGGAGGGAGAGGAGGGGGGGAAAGGAGAGGGAGAGACAGAGGGGGGAGGGAGAGATAGAGGGAGTGAGGGGGGGACGGATGGAGAGACAGAGGGAGAGGGAGAGATGAGGGAGGCGGTGAGGGAGCCGGAGAGACAGAGGGAGAGGGAGACCAGAGGCAGAGGCAGAGGGAGAGACAGAGGAGAAGAGGAGAGAGGGAGAGAGACAGAGACAGAGGTAGAGAGCAGAGGGAGAGAGAGAGATACAGAGGGATAGAGAGAAAGAGATAGAGGTAGAGACAGAGGAGAGGGGGAGGAGAGGGAGGGAAGGAGGGAGATGGAGAGGGAGGGGAGAGAGCAGAGAGAGAGACAGAGGGAGAGAGAGAGACAGAGGGAGAGACAGGGAGAGACAGAGGAGAGAGGGTGATGGGAGAGGGAGAGACAGAGGGAGAGACAGAGGGAGGGGGGTGAGGGAGAGGGAGAAACAGAGGGGGGGGGGAGAGGGTGAGGGAGAGGGAGAGGAGGGGGGGTGATGGAGAGGGAGAGACAGAGGAGAGCGAGAGACAGAGGGAGAGGGATTGGGTGAGGAGAGGGAGGGGGCGGATGGAGAGGAGGACAGTGAGAGAGGGAGAGACAGAGGAAGGGGTGAGGGAGAGGGAGAGACAGAGGGGGGGATAAGGGACAGGAGAGACAGAGAGAAAGAGGGAGAGACAGAGGGAGGGGAGGGAGAGAGAGAGGAGAGGGAGAGAAGAGGAGGGGGTGAAGGAGAGGGAGAGACAGAGGGAGGGAGGGGGTGAGGGAGAGGGGAGAGACAGAGGAGAGACAGAGGGAGAGACAGAGGGAGAGGTAGAGACAGAGGGAGAGACAGAGATAGAGGGAGAGAAGAGGGAGAGGGAGAAACAGAGGGAGGGGGTGAGGGAGAGAGGAGAGACAGCGGTAGAGACAGAGAGAGAGGGAAGACCAGAGGAGAGACAGAGGGAGAGGGAGAGAAGAGGAGGGGGAGAGGGAGAGGGAGAGACAGAGGGAGAGGAGAGACAGAGGGAGAGGGAGAGACAGAGGGAGATGGAGAGGCAGAGGGAGAGGGAGAGACAGAGGGAGAGAGAGAGAGAGAGACAGAGAGAGAGACAGAGGGAGAGGGGGGGGGAGAGACAGAGGGAGGGGGAGGGAGAGATAGAGGAGAGGGAGGGGGTGAAGGGAGAGGGAGAGACAGAGGAGAGACAGAGGGAGAGGGAGAGACAGAGAGGGAGAGACAGAGGGAGGGGGTGAGGGAGAGGAGAGACAGAGGGAGAGGGAGAGACAGAGAGAGAGGGAGAGACAGAGGGAGAGACAGAGGGAGAGACAGGAGAGATGTGAGGGAGAGGGGGGTGATGGAGAGGGAGAGACAGAGGGAGGGGGAGAGAGAGAGGGAGAAACAGAGGGAGAGCGAGAGACAGAGGGAGGGGGTGAGGGAGGTGAGGGAGAGGGAGAGACATATGGAGGGGGGTGAGGGAGAGGAGAGACAGATGGAGGGGGGTGAGGGAGAGGGATTGGGTGAGGGAGAGGAGAGGGAGGGATGGAGAGGGAGAGGAGAGGGAGATGGAGAGACAGAGGAAGGTGAGGGAGAGTAGAGACAGAGGGAGGGGGTGAGGGAGAGGGAGAGACAGAGGAAGAGGGAGAGATAGAGGTAGAGGGAGAGACAGGGAGGGGGTGAGGGACAGGGAGAGACAGAGAAAGAGGGAGAGACAGAGGGAGAGTGAGGACAGAGGGAGGGGTAGGGACAGGGAGAGACAGAGAAAGAGGAGAGACAGAGGGAGAGAGAGAGAGAGATAGACAGAGAGAGACAGAGAGGAGAGGGAGGGGAGAGACAGAGGAGGGGGTGAGGGAGAGGGAGAGACAGAGGGAGAGGGAGAGAGAGAGATAGACAGAGAGAGAGAGACAGATGAGAGGAGGGAGAGACAGAGGGAGTGAGGGACAGGGAGAGACAGAGGCAGAGGGAGAGGGAGAGACAGAGGAGAGAGAGAGAGAGAGACAGAGGAGAGACAGAGGGAGAGGGAGGGAGTGACAGAGGAGGGGGGTGAGGGACAGGGAGAGACAGAGAAAGAGGAGAGACAGAGGGAGGGGTGAGGGAGAGATAGAGGGAGAGGAGAGACAGAGGAGAGTGAGGTAGAGGAGAGACAGAGGGAGAGGGTGAGGGAGAGACAGATGGAGGGGGTGGAGGAGGTAGCGGGGAAGGGGTGGAGAGGGAGTGACAGAGGGAGAGGGAGAGACAGAGGGGGGGTGAGGGAGAGGGAGAGACAGAGGGAGGGGGTGAGGGAGAGGGAGAGACAGAGGGAGAGGGAGAGACGGTGGGAGAGACAGAGATAGAGGGAGAGACAGAGGGAGAGTGAGAGACAGAGGGAGGGGATGAGGGACAGGGAGAGACAGAGAAAGAGGGAGAGACAGAGGGAGGGGTGAGGGAGAGGGAGAGACAGAGGGAGAGGGAGAGACAGAGAGAGGGTGAGGTAGAGGGAGAGACAGAGGGAGAGAGAGAGACAGAGGGAGAGAGAGAGAGAGAGAGAGACAGAGAGAGAGGCAGAGGGAGAGGGAGGGGGAGAGACAGAGGGGGGGTGAGGGACAGGGAGAGACAGAGAAAGAGGGAGAGACAGAGGGAGGGGTGAGGGAGAGATAGAGGGAGATACAGAGGGAGAGGGAGAGACAGAGGGAGAGGGAGAGACAGAGGGAGAGGAGAGACAGAGGGAGGGGAGGGGGTGAGGGAGAGGGAGGGGGTGATGGAGAGGAGAGAGACAGAGGGAGGGTGAGGGAGAGGGAGAAACAGAGGGAGAGCAGAAGCAGAGGGAGGGGTAGGAGAGGGAGAGACAGATGGAGGGGGAGGGGGGAGGGAGAGGGATTGGGGTAGGGAGAGGAGAGACAGAGGGAGGAGGGAGAGGGAGAGACAGAGGGAGGTGGAGGGAGAGGGAGAGACAGAGGAGGGGTAAGAGAGAGACAGAGGAAGAGGGAGAGATAAAGGGAGAGGGAGAGACAGAGGGAGGGGGTGAGGGACAGGGAGAGACAGAGAAAGAGGGAGAGACAGAGGGAGAGTGAGAGACAGAGGGAGAGGTTGAGGGACAGGGAGAGACAGAGAAAGAGGGAGAGACAGAGGGAGGGGTGAGGGAGAGATAGAGGGAGAAGGAGAGACAGAGGGAGGGGGTGAGGGAAAGGGAGAGACAGAGGGAGAGGGAGAGACAGAGGGGGGGGAGGGAGAGGGAGAGACAGAGGGAGAGGTAGAGACAGAGGGAGAGGCAGAGGGAGAGGGAGAGACAGAGGGAGAGAGAGAGAGAGAGAGAGAGAGACAGAGAGAGAGACAGAGGGAGAGGGAGGGGGAGAGACAGAGGGAGGGTGAGGGAGAGATAGAGGGAGAGGGAGGGGGAGAAGGAGAGGGAGAGACAGAGGGAGAGGGAGAGACAGAGGGTGAGACAGATGGAGAGACAGAGGGAGAGGGAGAGACAGAGGGAGGGGGTGAGGGAGCGGGAGAGACAGAGGGAGAGGGAGAGACAGAGGCAGAGGCAGAGGGAGAGACAGAGGGAGAGAGAGAGGGAGAGAGACAGAGACAGAGGTAGAGACAGAGGGAGAGAGAGAGATACAGAGGGATAGAGAAAGAGACAGAGGTAGAGACAGAGGGAGAGGGAGAGGGGGGAGAGGTAGGGAGATGGAGAGGGAGAGGGAGGGGGAGAGACAGAGAGAGAGACAGAGGGAGAGAGAGAGACAGAGGGAGAGACAGGGAGAGACAGAGAGAGAGGGTGGAGGGAGAGAGAGACAGAGGGAGAGACAGAGGGAGGGGGGTGAGGGAGAGGGAGAAACAGAGGGGGGGGAGGGAGGGAGAGGAGAGAGGAAGGGGTGATGGAGAGGGAGAGACAGAGGGAGAGCGAGAGACAGAGGGAGAGGGATTGGGTGAGGGAGGGGGAGATGGAGAGGGAGAGACAGTGGGAGAGGGAGAGACAGAGGAAGGGGTGAGGGAGAGGGAGAGACAGAGGGAGGGGATAAGGGACAGGGAGAGACAGAGAAAGAGGGAGAGACAGAGGGAGGGGGTGAGGGAGAGATAGAGGGAGAGGGAGAGACAGAGGGAGGGGGTGAAGGAGAGGGAGAGACAGAGGGAGGGAGGGGGTGAGGGAGAGGGAGAGACAGAGGAGAGACAGAGGGAGAGACAGAGGGAGAGGTAGAGACAGAGGGAGAGACAGAGATAGAGGGAGAGACAGAGGGAGAGGGAGAAACAGAGGGAGGGTGAGGAGAGGGAGAGACAGTGGTAGAGACAGAGATAGAGGGAGACACAGAGGGAGAGACAGAGGGAGAGGGAGAGACAGAGGGAGGGGGAGAGGGAGAGGGAGAGACAGAGGGAGAGGGAGAGACAGAGGGAGAGGAGAGACAGAGGGAGAGGGAGAGGCAGAGGAGAGAGAGAGAGAGAGACAGAGAGAGAGACAGAGGGAGAGGGAGGGAGAGACAGAGGGAGGGGTGAGGGAGAGATAGAGGAGAGAGGGAGGTGAAGGAGAGGGAGAGACAGAGGAGAGACAGAGGGAGAGGGAGAGACAGAGGAAGAGGGAGAGACAGAGGGAGGGGGTGAGGGAGAGGGAGAGACAGAGGGAGAGGGAGAGACAGAGGCAGAGGGAGAGGGAGAGACAGAGGGAGAGACAGGGAGAGACAGAGAGAGAGGGTGAGGGAGAGGGAGAGACAGAGGGAGAGACAGAGGGAGGGGGTGAGGGAGAGGGAGAAACAGAGGGGGTGAGGGATTGGGTGAGGGAGAGGGAGGGGGTGATGGAGAGGGAGAGACAGTGGGAGAGGGAGAGACAGAGGGAGGGATGAGGGACAGGAGAGACAGAGAAAGAGGAGAGACAGAGGAGGGGTGAGGGAGAGATAGAGGGAGAGGGGAGAGACAGAGGAGGGGGTGAAGGAGAGGGAGAGACAGAGGGAGGGGGTGAGGGAGAGGGAGAGACAGAGGAGAGACAGAGGGAGAGACAGAGGGAGAGGTAGAGACAGAGGGAGAGACAGAGGATGAGACAGAGGGAGAGAGAGAGAGAGAGAGAGAGGGAGGGGGGGAGGGAGAGGGAGAGACAGTGGTAGAGACAGAGATAGAGGGAGATACAGAGGGAGAGGGAGAAACAGAGGGAGGGGGTGAGGGAGAGGGAGAGACAGTGGTAGAGACAGAGATAGAGGGATACACAGAGGGAGAGGGAGAGACAGAGGGAGGGGGAGAGGGAGAGACAGAGGGAGAGGGAGAGACAGAGGGAGAGGGAGAGACAGAGGGAGAGGGAGAGAGAGGGGGAGAGACAGAGTAGAGGGGAAGAGGGAGAGAGGGAGAGGGTAGGGTGAGAGGGAGAGGGAGAGGGGGAGAGTAGGGGAGATGGAGAGGGAGGGGGAGAAACAGAGGGAGAGACAGAGGGAGAAACAGAGGGAGAGGGAGAGACTGAGGGAGGGGGAGAGACAGTGGGAGGGACAGAGATAGAGGGAGAGACAGAGGGAGATGGAGAAACAGAGAGAGGGGGTGAGGGATAGGGAGAGACAGTGGTAGAGACAGAGATAGAGGGAGACACAGAGGGAGAGACAGAGGGAGAGACAGAGGGAGAGGGAGAGAGAGGGAGAGGGAGAGGGAGAGGGAGGGGGAGAGGGAGAGACAGAGGGAGAGACAGAGGGAGAGACAGAGTGAGAGGGAGGGGGAGAGGGAGAGACAGAGTGAGAGACAGAGGGAGAGGGAGAGGGAGAGACAGAGGGAGAGGGAGAGACATAGGGAGGGGGTGAGGGAGAGACAGAGGTAGGGGGTGAGGGAGAGGGAGAGACAGAGGGAGAGGGAGAGACAGTGGGAGAGACATAGGTAGAGGGAGAGACAGAGGGAGAGAGAGGGAGAGAGAGGGAGAGGGAGAGACAGAGGGAGGGGGTGAGGGGGAGAGGGAGAGACAGAGGAGAGCGAGGAGAGAGGAGAGAGAGTGAGAACAGAGGGAGAGGAGAGGGAGAGGAGGGAGAGGGAGAGACAGAGGGAGAGACAGAGGGAGAGGAGAGACAGAGGGAGGGAGGGAGGGAGAGGGAGGGGTTGAGGGTGAGGGACAGGGGGAGACAGAGAAAGAGGGATAGACAGGGGGAGGTGTGAGGGAGAGGGAGAGAGTGGGAGAGGGAGAGGGATGGGGAGAGGGAGAGACAGATGGAGAGGGAGAGACAGAGGGAGAGGGAGAGGGAGGGAGTTTGTGTTGTTTTGAGCTCAGTGACAAAACCCTCAGTACACACCACTATCGATTTCAACATCCAATCACATTACACGTCTTGTGTAGCATCTACCTGTGTGTGTGTGTGTGTGTGTGTGTGTGTGTGTGTGTGTGTGTGTGTGTGTGTGTGTGCGTGTTTGTGTGAGGTGATGCCTGTTGGATGGATGAGTTGGGCGTGAGTGGGAGGAGATGAATGTATGTAGATTGAATTGAATTCCAGTCACAGTCATATTTCACTGTAGAAAAACAACCCCCTAGTGACTTGCAAAATTCATGAAATTCACCCTCCTGTATATACACACCACATCTTGCAGTAAACATGTTGGGTACCATGGAGACTCAGTCAAACAGCATGTCTGAAATGTAGAGGCCTTCCTCTCCCCTCCAACAGAGGAACTGAAGAGGGAAGACGTCAAAACATATGACAATGATAGAGTAAATATTCATTGTGCTGCTGGTTCGGAGAAAGATAATGGGAGAGAGAGAGGGAGAGAGAGAGAGAGAGAGAGAGAGAGAGAGAGAGAGAGAGAGAGAGAGAGAGAGAGTGTGTCTGAGCATGTAATTCTGTGTGTGTCTTTGTGTGTTTTGTCTGTGTCTTTGTGCGTTTTTGTGTGAGTCTTTGTGCGTTTCTGTGTGTGTGTCTGTGTGTTTCAGTGTGTTCTACGGGTTCTGCTGCCTCTCCCACTCCATCCCAGAGAGAGAGCTTCAGTTGCAGTACTGCTCTAATGATACATACTGATCTCGACTGCCTCAATGGGGAAATACAGCTCCTCTCTTCTCTAACCCCTCACTCATCACAGGCTTCCTACAGGGAGAGGAAATGCATTATATTATCTCTCAGCCAAAGAGGTGATATTCCCAGGACAGACAGCAGACTGTGCTGTGTTACGTAAGAGCATGCCTGCGATCCCACTGTGACATATAAGAGAATAAAGCTTATAGGAGAAACTACACTGTACAATGGGCTGAATGGATATTAGAACGGACCTGGTGTTGAGTGATATTCTTAGATATTACTGTAAGAGGAGCTCATAAAACAGAATCATGATGCTGTCAGGGATATGATTATCCTGTTGATTAGATTGAAATATTTTTATTTTTCATCTCTCTCTCACACTGACTGTCATGATCTGAAGTTCTATTTGATGTAGGTTGCAAAATTCCGCAACCTTCCCAAACTTCATGGTTTTCAGAGAATCCTCCAGCCGGGATTTCTGAAAAAACCTGACAAAAAATATATATAAATACAGACATTTCTCAACTCTAATTTGATGTCAAATGATTTGACACACAACACAGGTGGACTTGGTTATGAGGCAGTCTCTCTGCTGGAATTTCAGTAGTGAGTCACACTAGTTTGGAAGCGTACACACTCTACACACACAGTAATCCAACATTCATATGGCAGAAACCCTGCAGCTAGCAGCAGGTGCAGCTGGTGGGTATAGTCTGTAGAGAAACCAGGTCATTTAAAGGCTGGTCCATTCAAAGTGGGGGGCCTTTGCCCTCCACACACAGTGACACCACACACATTGATGCATATGTACTTTTTCCCACCACCCGCATATTATTACTCCAGCCTTGACTACGTACCTGCGTTTCTAAGAGGCAGTTGAACAAAAGAAGTGGGGGTAGGTAGGAGTGCAGCTGAAAGAAGCATCTTGTCAAGGTTGTTAGTTACACAGGTAGCCATCATTAGAACTGTGTTTAATGTTTTCCTAAGATCGAAGGCCCTCATCAACTTTTCTTTACAATATATGTTTGTCCATTAAGAGTTGTCCATAACAGGTTTCTCTGACGTTGGGTTCTACGTTTATTAAGCACTACATGCAGACGTGAGGAGAACATTCCGTTTAACGGAGAGAGCCGTAGCTTCTGCCTCGATGTGCTAAAAATAAAGCATCACACACATGGGCTTAGCTAACTCGTGTTTTTATCATGAGAAGACCAGGGGAGGCCATGGCGGCTCCTAGCAGGCTAGCTGGAACTCTGAAACATCAGAAACAAGACATCATGGTGAGTGTGGACTCAGACTCAGTAAATAAACAGCAGATAGTGCCAGAAAATAGATTCGAATTAACCTCTTTACACTCCCCAGCAAACCGAAATTGGATTCCTGTAGCTCAGTTGGTAGAGTACGTGGTTGCAGCGCCAGGGTTGTGGGTTTCGATTCCCACGGGGGCCAGTATGAAAAAATGTACGCACTCACTAACTGTAAGTCACTCTGGATAAGAGCGTCTGCTAAATAACTAAAATGTGAAAGTTCCCAGAATTTTTTTTCTCCTAACACAAAAACTGTTGAGTCTTGCTGATGAATATAGGCCGCTTTTCAGTACACGACACACTGACGTCATGCACAGATGCCACAACTTTCACCTGATGTTGCAAGAACGTTCCCTAGAACACATTTAATCTGTTCTTTGAAAGGTTCCCAGAATGTTTCATTAGGTTGTGTAAACAGTTTGGTGAGAACATTGTGGGGATATCACAAAATATATGTTACCAAAACACAAAAACTGTCCAGTTGTGTGGATGATTATTTTAGAGCTAAAGCTGTGTTTATCAGACCATGATACATCCTGAAAATAGGTCTTCTCACAAAAATGTCTGTAGCGTCCGAATGGTTTGGCCTACTATTATGACCCCTCTATAGAAAATGAGACTCTCACGAACACGATGGTGTTCTCCGTTTTGCTCTACGACCCCTGTGTTGGGACTCGTCTGAAGTTGGTACAGCCGATCTGCCAACTTCTGTCTTTAGCGTCCGAACAGTTTGGGCTACACACTAGTATGACACTAATCTCACCTTTCCCTCTGTGGAAAGGTGAGACTCTCAAGAACACGTACATGTTTCCTGATCTTTCTTATATCTCTCAGATATAGGACAGACACCTCAGAACAAACTTCCTTTTGATTTTTTTTGGGGGGGACAATCTGTTGTTCCATGTAGTGAATCTGTTATACAATGTGTTTCTATTGACTAATAGCAGTAAGGCCAAATAAAATGTTCCATAAAATAATTGTTTTATATTTTTCTACTTCAAGGGGTCTTAAAATTCAAAATCAAATGATCATCACGGTGCACCTTGTGCTGGGCCAATAAAAGGCCACTAAAATGTGCAGTTTTGTCACACAACACAATACCACAGATGTCTCAAGTTTTGAGGGAGCGTGCAATCTGCATGCTCTCTGCAGGAATGTCCACCAGAGCTGTTGCCAGAGAACTGAATGTTCATTTCTCTACCATAAGCCGCCCAATGTCCTTTTAGAGAATTTGGCAGACGTCCAACTGGCTTCTCAACCCCAGACCACGTGTAACTACAACAACCCAGGACCTCCACATTCGGCTTCTTCAACTGTACCGGGCAGATGGCATACAGCGTGTATGGCGTTGTGTGGACGAGTGGTTTGCTGATGTCAACGTTATCAACAAATGTTGCGAAAATTACATTAAATATAAAACGCACATAAAATGTTTGGATTCAGTTTTGTCAGGTGATTCAGTCGTGTCCTCACCTTTAGTCTAATAAATGTCCCATAATCTCCAAACTGTTCCCTTTTCATTTCTACCATGGTTATGTACATGCTTTCCATATTTCTTCTGTAAGAAACATTTAAATTTAGCCCAATCCATATAGGCCAATTCAGCTGAGTGTAAAGGGTTAAGAGGCCAAGACTAAAGCATACATTGCAAAAACTAGATGCCATTGGAATATAGATGTCATTGGAATATACTGTAGATCATATTGGAATATAGATGCCATTGGAATATAGTTGCAATTGGAATTAGATGCCGTTGGAATATAGATGCCATTGGAGTATAGATGCCATTGGAATATAGATGCCATTGGAATATAGAAGACATTGGAATATACACTCAGTGACCAGTTTATTAGGTACAACACCCCGCTGCTCGCTCTACAAACAGTGAGTCACGTGGCCGTGGCTTACTATATAAAGCAGGCAGACAGGCATCGAGGCATTCAGTTACTGTTAGATTGAACGTTAGAATTGGCAAAATTAGTGACCATTGGAATATAGATGCCATGGCAGAACTAAGCAGGCATGTGTACCAGACTCTTTCTGCAATCAACCTCTCTAGCTACATTGGAATGAGACAGGGACTAAGGCTATATTAGAGACATACAAAATAATTGCTATAGAAATGACTGAAGGAACTGAAGGATCTGAGAATCCTTGAATGGTTTGGCTGTCATTTATAGTTCACTGAGACCATCTCTGGCCTGCGGTTTTTTCTTTCTTAGCCGCCAGAGGCCTGTGTGTATGATCTAATATGGAGAATCGGGGGAGCAATGGGAGGTAGAGCGAGAAGGTCCAACTAAGACTGTTTTAGCTGTAGGACAACTCTGTTGTTCCTGGCCCATGGTGAATTTAAGTGAATTTGTCTGCTATCCCTGCTGTTTCCCTCATGTGGTTGTAGATACATCATTAGGACAAACCAAGAGGCGACGCTATGACTCTCGGTATGTGTTCTAAATGGCACTCTATTCTCACGTAGTGCCCCTACTTTGACCTGGGCACAGGGGCACTGGTCAAAGGTATTGCACTACATAGGGATTAGGGGAGCCATTTGGGATGAAGTCTCAACTGCAGTATAGGCAACATGGGGTAAAATTATTCACATGTGTAACTGGTGGGGAGATTGACCCCTAGGCTTGTTGTTGTTGTTTTACATGATTAGGATATTCAGAAGTTCATTAGATTGCTGAATATGGGGTAAACATTTTAATGGGAAAATTGAGTCTATGGCCTCTTGTTGTTGTGTATTAATAACATAATCAAGCTAAAGTCAATGAGGGTCAGAGTTCTCTAATACTGTATATGGGGTATAATTATGGTGGGAGGAACAGATTCTCAATACACTTCAACATAATTACATGTGGTTTTGATTTAGTCCTTTCTGGGTCATGGCAGCCTTGTCCTTGTTTTGTGACCAGAGGCCTAGTCAGTGTTGTTGGAAACTAATATAGAGGTTGAAGTGACCTTCTCCAAGCCTCCAGTCAGAGTCAGGAGAAATTAAATGATTAGTTTGCTGTTCCATTGAGGGTGATCCCATACTGCTCAGCGCTCGCTATTGAAAGGCCTCCTGTAATTTTACCAACAATGCTCTCAGTAGTAATTTCACATTATCAATCCTAGGCACAGGATTTCCTCTACGTGCAAAACAACCATTAATGCTGAAATGTCAAAGAAATTATGCCATAATTATCGCCTAAATGTTTGGCAAACAGTCCAACACAGTTTTGGCCCAAACAGCTACATTCCTTATTTTCATTTTCCCTTTAAAAAGCATCAAGGCAGTAGTTTGGGTTGATCTCATTTCATAGATTTGTGCTTTTTTTTTTCTCCCGTAATGAACTCCAAGCTCTCTATTTGTTGAGGTGTTCCACAGGGGATCCAGGCCGTGTTGATTAAGCTCCTCTGTTTCCCAGACGTGCCCGATTGAGACTGGCTCTTCTCTCCAGAGATCTCTTCACATTTTACGCACACACACACACACACACACACACGGTTAGATCTGGGCCTAATCTTCAGAGGTCTCTTCACGTCTCCTCATCAGCTTCAGTAATGAGATCACACTATCAGTGTAACTGTCCTCACTACGTCTATCACTTCCACTCAGTCCATAACACATTTGCGCTTGTCTATATGTGCGTTTGCTCTAGTTCTCTATGTACAACAAAGAAGTAGACTTTTCTTGACGATCTTTCCCTGTTAATATTACATGAATGCCTTTAGAGGTTTGTTACCAGACACTCACAGTCAGAGCACAGTCAAATTCAAACTGCCGTCAAATTAGGCCCAGAACCCCAGACCCCCAGACCCAGAAGTTTCCCAAAAAGCATCCCAAAAATAATCTGTGTGTGGATCAATGAACAATGAGTTCTTCTCAACTCGTAATCAATTGCCCATCACACAGCAGTCCTAAAATACCCTCAGATAATACCCCAGGACTGGGAGAGCTCAGCTCAGTACAGTGCTGTTGCAGTAAGCCTATTTAAAGCTATGGGCGATGCAGGCAAAGCACACACTGAATTGGCTCTATCGATTCTATTCCTTTAACAATCCACACATCATTTACATTTTACATTTTTAGTCATTTAGCAGACGCTCTTATCCAGAGCGACTTACAGTTAGTGAGTCATTTAGCAGACGCTCTTATCCAGAGCCACTTACAGTTAGTGAGTGCATACCTTTTTTTTTTTTTTTTTTCATACATTAATGTAAAGTCTGCTTTGGGATCCACTCAGGGAAAGTTAAGCAAACGTCTTAAGTGACACTACTGATGCAGCTCAACATGTTTTTGGGCCAGATTTTCAGTATGAAATGGGCAGTTAGATCAGATGAGATCTACAGTAAACCAGTCACCCAGCTACTATACCTCATCTTCCCTCGCCCAGGTCCCTCAACACAGATGATGATGTTACCATGTTTCATAATGAATGGCTGTGGATGGAAACAGCCAGGAGCAGATGTGTGATGTGTGTGACGGTTCACTTGTCGCAGTACTTTCCAAATGTCATCATCTAATTTCCAACTGCGTCTGATGAACCAAACGAGATCTCTCCACTCGTTATGATACTGGATTGATGGAACAGGACCAAAGGTAGAGAAATAGACCGTCATATAGGCATCACTTAAAGAACTCTTTGTTGTTTTCCTCCATCTTCATTCATTTCATTTATTTTATTTTAAGTTAAGCATAATAATATATAATATAATCATGATGTATACAGTGTGAACATAGAATGTATTTACAGTGTATTTACCATACAATGATGTATTTACTGTGTGTTTAACCCATACAATAATGTATTTACAGTGTATTTACCATACAAGTGTATTTACAGTGTATTTTGTGACCCCAGCAGACCTCTGTAACCCAACTGTAATCCAAGTATTCAGTGTGGTTCATTGGTTCAGGTTCAGTCCTCTCCTAAAGGTTATTATGATGTCACAGCTCTGGACTCTCCTAAAGGTTATTATGATGTCACAGCTCTGGACTCTCCTAAAGGTTATTATGATGTCACAGCTCTGGACTCTCCTAAGGGTTATTATGACGTTACAGCTCTGGACTCTCCTAAATTGTATTATGATGTCACAGCTCTGGACTCTCCTAAAGGTTATTATGATGTCACAGTTCTGGACTCTCCTAAGGGTAATTATGACGTCACAGCTCTGGACTCTCCTAAAGGTTATTATGATGTAACAGCACTGGACTCTCCTAAAGGTTATTATGATGTAACAGCACTGGACTCTCCTAAAGGTTATTATGATGTACAGTGAGGGAAAAAAGTATTTGATCCCCTGCTGATTTTGTACGTTTGCCCACTAACAAAGACATGATCAGTCTATAATTTTAATGGTAGGTTTAATTGAACATTGAGAGACAGAATAACAACAAAAAAATCCAGAAAAACGCATGTCAAAAATGTTATGAATTGATTTGCATTTTAATGAGGGAAATAAGTATTTGATCCCTCTGCAAAACATGACTTAGTACTTGGTGGCCAAAAACCCTTGCTGGCAATCACAGAGGTCAGACGTTTCTTGTAGTTGGCCACCAGGTTTGCACACATCTCAGGAGGGATTTTGTCCCACTCCTCTTTGCAGATCTTCTCCAAGTCATTAAGGTTTCGAGGCTGACGTTTGGCAACTCAAACCTTCAGCTCCCTCCACAGATTTTCTATGGGATTAAGGTCTGGAGACTGGCTAGGCCACTCCAGGACCTTAATGTGCTTCTTGAGCCACTCCTTTGTTGCCTTGGCCGTGTGTTTTGGGTCATTGTCATGCTGGAATACCCATCCACGACCCATTTTCAATGCCCTGGCTGAGGGAAGGAGGTTCTCACCCAAGATTTGACGGTACATGGCCCCGTCCATCGTCCCTTTGATGCGGTGTAGTTGTCCTGTCCCCTTAGCAGAAAAACACCCCCAAAGCATAATGTTTCCACCTCCATGTTTGACGGTGGGGATGGTGTTCTTGGGATCATAGGCAGCATTCCTCCTCCTCCAAACACGGCCAGTTGAGTTGATGCCAAAGAGCTCGATTTTGGTCTCATCTGACCACAACACTTTCACCCAGTTCTCCTCTGAATCATTCAGATGTTCATTGGCAAACTTCAGACGGGCCTGTATATGTGCTTTCTTGAGCAGGGGGACCTTGCGGGTGCTGCAGGATTTCAGTCCTTCATGGCGTAGTGTGTTACCAATTGTTTTCTTGGTGACTATGGTCCCAGCTGCCTTGAGATAATAATAATATAATAATATGCCATTAAGCAGACGCTTTTATCCAAAGCAATTTACAGTCATGTGTGCATGCATTTTTACGTATGGGTGGTCCCAGGGAGATCATTGACAAGATCCTCCCGTGTAGTTCTGGGCTGATTCCTCACCGTTCTCATGATCATTGCAACTCCACGAGGTGAGATCTTGCATGGAGCCCCAGTGCGAGGGAGATTGACAGTTATTTTGTGTGTTTCCATTTGCGAATAATCGCACCAACTGTTGTCACCTTCTCGCTAAGCTGTAGCGATGGTCTTGTAGCCCATTCCAGCCTTGTGTAGGTCTACAATATTGTCCCTGACATCCTTGGAGAGCTCTTTGGTCTTGGCCATGGTGGAGAGTTTGGAATCTGATTGATTGATTGCTTCTGTGGACAGGTGTCTTTTATACAGGTAACAAGCTGAGATTAGGAGCACTCCCTTTAAGAGTGTGCTCCTAATCTCAGCTCATTACCTGTATAAAAGACACCTGGGAGCCAGAAATCTTTCTGATTGAGAGGACTTATTTCCCTCATTAAAATGCAAATCAATTTATAATTTACATGCGTTTTTCTGGATTTTTGTTGTTGTTATTCTGTCTCTCATTGTTCAAATAAACCTACCATTAAAATTATAGACTGATCATTTCTTTGTCAGTGGGCAAACGTACAAAATCAAGATCAAATACTTTTTTCCCTCACTGTAACAGCACTGGACTCTCCTAAAGGTTATTATGATGTCAGAGCTCTGGACTTTCCTAAAGGTTATTATGATGTCACAGCTCTGGACTCTCCTAAAGGTTATTATGATGTCACACCCACCCACAAGGACTTTCATGAGGGTTTTCTCCTTCCCTTTGCCTAAAATAAAGAATCCCTTGTTCCTGGGTTTGTATTTTTGATATAACCTGCACTATATCCTTGTATTCTCTCAGATGCCCATGTAATTTATGTAATTGCAGCAGTCAATGTTTTTCCTTGAAGCCCTAATGGTACGGTGGGTGGGTGGTTGGTAGAGAGAGAGAGAATAATGCATGAAGAGCAGAATTAGGCCGATACCCGCTAATGATCAAAATCCAGAAAAGAGCCGTTAAATTCTATAACCACTTAAAAGGAAGTGATTCCCAAACCTTCCATAACAAATCCATCACCTACAGAGAGATGAACTTGGAGAAGAGTCCCCTAAGTAAGCTGGTCCTGGGGCTCTGTTCACAAACACAAACAGACCTCACAGAGCCCCAGGACAACAACAACAACACAATTAGACCCAACCAAATCATGAGAAAACAAAAAGAGAATTACTTGACACATTGGAAAGAATTAACAAAAAAAACAGAGCAAACTAGAATGTTATTTGGCTCTAAACAGAGAGTATACAGTGGCAGAATACCTGACCACTGTGACTGACCCAAACTTAAGGAAAGCTTTGACTATGTACAGACTCAGTGAGCATAGCCTTGCTATTGAGAAAGGCCACCATAGGCAGACCTGGCTTTCAAGAGAAGACAGGCTATGTGCACACTGCCCACAAAATGAGGTGGAAACTGAGCTGCACTTCCTAACCTCCTGCCAAATGTATGACCATATTAGAGACACATATTTCCCTCAGATTACAGAGATCCACAAAGAATTTGAAAACAAACCCAATTTTGATAAACTCCCTTATCTAACGGGTGAAAAACCACAGTGTGCCATCCCAGCTGCAAGATGTGTGACCTGTTGCTCACTCTATTAAATTAATCAAAACAGGAACATTTTACATTTGGTTAGAAATTCAAAAGAAAATGATCTCAACAGAGAAAAATTTCCTCCTGTGTGCTACCTATATCCCCCCACTAGAATCCCCATACTTTAATGAAGACAGCTTCTCCATCCTGGAGGGGGAAATCAATCATTTCCAGACCCAGGGACATGTACTAGTCTGTGGCGACCTAAATGCCAGAACTGGACAAGAGCCTGACACCCTCAGCACACAGGGGGACAAACACCTACCTGGAGGTGACAGCATTCCTTCCCCCATATGCCCCCCTAGGCACAACTACGGCAACATAACCAACAAAAACGGGTCACGACTCCTGCAGTTCTGTCGCACGCTGGGTATGTACATAGTCAATGGTTGGCTTCAGGGGACTCCTATGGTAGATACACCTATAGCTCATCTCTTGGCAGTAGTACTGTAGACTACTTTATCACTGACCTCAACCCAGAGTCTCTCAGAGCATTCACAGTCAGCCCACTGACACCCCTATCAGACCACAGCAAAATCACAGTCTACTTGAACAAAGCAATACTCAATCATGAGGCATCAAAGCCAAAGGAACTGAATAATATTAAGAAATGCTATAGATGGAAGGAAAGTAGTGTCGAAACCTACCAAAAAACAATTAGGCAACAACAAATTCAATCCATTCTAGACAACTTCCTGGACAAAACGTTCCACTATAATAGTGAAGGTGTAAATTTGGCAGTAGAAAACCTAAACAGTATATTTGACCTCTCAGCTTCCCTATCAAATCTAAAAATCTCTAGCAGAAAACCGAAAAAAAGTAACAACAGTGATAAATGGTTTGATGAAGAATGCAAAAACCTAAGAAAGAAATTGAGAAACCTATCCAACCAAAAACACAGAGACCCAGAAAACCTGAGCCTACGCCTTAACTATGGTGAATCCCTAAAACAATACAGAAATACACTACGGAAAAAGAAGGAACAGCATGTCAGAAATCAGCTCAATGTAATTGAAGAATCCATAGACTCTAACCACTTCTGGGAAATTGGAAAACACTAAACAAACAACAACACGGAGAGCTATCTATCCAAAACGGAGATGTATGGGTAAACCACTTCTCCAATCTTTTTGGCCCTATAACAGAGAACATACAGCAAAAAAATATACATGATCAAATGCAAATCTTAGAATCAATGATTAAAGACTACCAGAACCCACTGGATTCTCCAATTACATTGAATGAACTACAGGACAAAATACAAACGCTCCAACCCAAAAAGGCCTGTGGTGTTGATGGTATCCTCAATGAAATGATAAAATATACAGACCACAAATTCCAATTAGCTATACTTAAACTCTTTAACATCATCCTTAGCTCTGGCATCTTCCCCAATATTTGGAACCAAGGACTGATCACCCCAATCCACAAAAGTGGAGACAAATTTGACCCCAATAACTACCGTGGGATATGTGTCAACAGCAACCTTGGGGAAAATCCTCTGCATTATCATTAACAGCAGACTAGTTCATTTCCTCAGTGAAAACAATGTACTGAGCAAATGTCAAATTGGCTTTTACCAAATTACCGAATGACAGACCACGTGATTCACCTGCACACCCTAATTGACAAACAAACAAACCAAAACAAAGGCAAAGTCTTCTCATGCTTTGTTGATTTCAAAAAGCTTTTGACACTTTTTTGGCATGAGGGTCTGCTATACAAATTGATGGAAAGTGGGGTTGGGGGAAAAAACATACGACATTATAAAATCCATGTATACAAACAACAAGTGTGCGGTTAAAATTGGCAAAAAACACACACATTTCTTTCCACAGGGCCGTGGGGTGAGACAGGGATGCAGTTTAATCCCCACCCTCTTCAACATATATATCGACTAATTGGCGAGGGCACTAGAACAGTCTGCAGCACCCGGCCTCACCCTACTAGAATCTGAAGTCAGATGTCTACTGTTTGCTGATGATCTGGTGCTTCTGTCACCAACCAAGGAGGGCCTACAGCAGCATCTAGATCTTCTGCACAGATTCTGTCAGACCTGGGCCCTGACAGTAAATCTCAGTAAGACAAAAATAATGGTGTTCCAAAAAAGGTCCAGTTGCTAGGACCACAAATACAAATTCCATCTAGACACCGTTGCCCTAGAGCACACAAAAAACTATACATACCTCGGCCTAAACATCAGCGCCACACGTAACTTCCACAAAGCTGTGAACGATCTGAGAGACAAGGCAAGAAGGGCCTTCTATGCCATCAAAAGGAACATAAAATTTGACATACCAATTAGGATCTGGCTAAAAATACTTTAATCAGCTATAGCACAATTACATTTTAGTCATTTAGCACACGCTCTTATCAAGAGCAACTTACAGTTAGTGAGTGCATACATTTTCATACTGGCCCCCCGTGGGAAATGAACCCACAACCCTGGCGTTGCAAGCACCATGCTCTACCAACTGAGCTACAGGGGACTACTAGAACCCATTGCCCTTTATGGTTGTGGGGTCTGGGGTCCGCTCACCAACCAAGAATTCACAAAATGGGACAAACACCAAATTGAGACTCTGCATGCAGAATTCTGCAAAAATATCCTCTGTGTACAACGAAAAACACCAAATAATGCATGCAGAGCAGAATTAGGCCAAAACCCGCTAATTATCAAAATCCAGAAAAGAGCAGTTAAATTCTATAACCACTTAAAAGGAAGCGATTCCTAAACCTTCCATAACAAAGCCATCACCTACAGAGAGATTAACTTGGAGAAGAGTCCCCTAAGTAAGCTGGTCCTGGGGCTCTGTTCACAAACACAAACAGACCCCACAGAGCCCCAGGACAACAACAACACAATTAGACCCAACCAAATCATGAGAAAACAAAAAGAGAATTACTTGACACATTGGAAAGAATTAACAAAAAAACAGAGCAAACTAGAATGCTATTTGGCTCTAAACAAAGAGTACACAGTGGCAGAATACCTGACCACTGTGACTGACCCAAACTTAAGGAAAGCTTTGACTATGTACTGACTCAGTGAGCATAGCCTTGCTATTGAGAAAGGCCGCTGTAGGCAGACCTGGCTCTCAAGAGAAGACAGGCTATGTGCACACTGCCCACAAAATGAGGTGGAAACTGAGCTGCACTTCCTAACCTCCTGCCAAATGTATGACCATATTAGAGACACATATTTCCCTCAGATTACAGCGATCCACAAAGAATTTGAAAACAAACCCAATTTTGATAAACTCCCTTATCTACTGGGTGAAAAACCACAGTGTGCCACATCACAGCTGCAAGATTTGTGACCTGTTGCCACAAGAAAAGGGCAACCAGTGAAGAACAAACACCATTGTAAATACAACCCATATTTATTTTCCCATTTGTACTTTAACTATTTGCACATTGTTACAACACTGTATATATACATAATATGACATTTGAAATACCTTTATTCTTTTGGAACTTCTGAGTGTAATTTTTACTGTTAATATTTATTGTTTATTTCACTTTTGTTTACTATCTACTTCACTTGCTTTGGCAATGTTAACATACGTTTCCCATGCCAATAAAGCCCTTGAATTGAAATTGAATTGAATTGAGAAAGCGAGAGAGAAACAACTATGACAAAGTGAAAAGTACAGCTCCGTCGAACACTGGGTCTGTACATAAATTGGTCATTTAGCAGACACTCTTATCCAGAGCGACTTACAGGAGCAATTAGGGTTAAGTGCCTTGCTCAAGGGCACATCGACAGATTTTTCACCTAGTCGGCTTTGGGATTAGAACCAGCGACCTTTTGGTTACTGGCACAACGCTCTTAACCACTAAGCTACCTGCCGCCCCTAGTCAATGGTAGGCTAAGAGGGGACTCTTTTGGTAGGTACACCTACAGCTCATCCCTTGGCAGCAGTACTGTAGACTACTTCATCACCGACCTCAACCCAGAGTCTCTCAGAGCCTTCACAGTCAGCCCACTAACACCTCTCTCAGACCACAGTAAAATCACAGTGTATCTGAGAACAGCAGAACCCAACAATGAAGCATCACGGCCCAATAAATTACATGGTACTAAACAGGCCTATAGATGGAGTGCAAACAGTACAGAAATCTACCAAAAAGCAATTAGTAGCCAAAAAATACAATCTCTCCTGGACAACTTTTTAGCCTTAACATTCTACTACAGCAATGAAGGTGTACATTTGGCAGTTTGGAACATAAACTTTATTTGACAAATTAGCCTCCTTGGCTAATCTAAAGAAACATAAGAGCAAACCAAAAAGAATAGATAATGAAAAACGGTTTGATAATGATTGCAAAAATCTAAGGAAGTCATTGAGAAATAAATCTAATCAAAAACACAGAGACCCAGACAACAAAAATATACGCCTTCAATATGTTTAAACACTGAAGCAATACAAACACACCCTAAGAACAAAAAAGGAACAGCACATTAGAAATCAGCTGGATGTAATTGAGGAATCCATAGAATCAAACCACTTCTGGAAGAATTTGAATAAATTAAACAAACCTCATCATGAGGAACTGGCTATCCAAAATGGGGATATGTGGATAAATCACTTTGCAAACCTCTACAGCAATATAACAAAGAGCCCAGAACAACAAGATATACAAGAAAAAGTACAAATCCTTGAATCAGCAGTCAAAGACTATCAGAATCCTGTGGAGACCCCAATTACAGAACAATAATTATTGGAAAAACTTTGCACTCTCCAACCCAAAAAGGCCTGTGGTGCTGATTGTATTTTAAATGAAATTATCAAATATACAGACCACAAATTCAAATTGGTTATGTCATGAGCCCTCTCACTCCACCGGGTTACCACCTTAATTGGTTTCCACTATCTTCCACTCTGCTCACCTCCCTCTCTCTACTCAGCCTAACTAGCTCCACCTGTCCCTGCTCTGCTCGGCTCTAATTACTCTGCCAGCTGCGCTGCATTACCCACTAACCTCTCCCAGTATTTAAGGCCCTGTCTTTCAGCTCTCCGGTGTCAGATCGTCTGCAAAGCTCACACCCGGAACCTGTTTGCTCGCGCTTCTGGCTCACCCTGGTTTTGTGACCCCGGACCTGCCTGTTTATTGGATACTCTTCTGCCTTAGGAGATCCAGACCTGCTTCTGCCTTACGACTCCTGACTACTCTTCAATCCCGGTAACTCTGACCAGCCTTCTGCCTTGCTACTACGTATTTTGGATTCCCTTGAACTGTACTGCTGCCTGGTTTCATTCCGCCCTGTTGTGTCTGTGTTTCCCCCCCCCCAGGACTTCTGGACCACCAACCACCGGCGTCATCGGACGCATCGCTGCCACTGGGGGGAGGCACAGACCCAGCACATCGGGACGGGATAACCCCTGGAGCCTTCACTCACTCCCTACATCCCTTTCCCTTTAAGTTTAAATAAACTTTCTGGTGTGACGCAATTGTGGTCCTCTTGTCGTCTGTCTGAACCGTGACAGTACGATCTGACCATCATGGACTCAGCGCACACTTCCCCGACATGGAAACCGAAGAGCTTGAGCAACCCACCGCCATGCTACGCCTGGAACACACTGAGAGAGAGCTAGGCCGCATGAGCGGCGTCATCTCCCTCTCTGCTTCAGGTCGGCCACCAACAGCATCAGCAGTTCCAGCAGCACCAGCAGCAGTCCCAGCAGCAGCAACAACAACTCGCCATGATCATTCAACTCCTCACCAACCTGACCCCAGCCAGTCTGCCCACCAGCCCTGCCCCCCGAGTTACCTGCCCCGGTCATTGCAGCCGCTGCTCCGAACCCAAGATTGGAAACCCCGAGCGGTTCAACGGCGATTCAACCCAGGTCCGGCCATTCCTGACTAGCTGCCGACTTCAGTTCTCCTTGCAGCCAAGGACCTTCGCCACGGAGGGGGCTAAAGTTGGGTATGCCATCACTCACCTGACGGGCCGAGCTCGACTCTGGGAACAGCAGAGTTCGAACGTCAAACCCCCGCATGTGCAACCTTCGACCTGTTTGCTGAGGAGATGCTGAAGGTGTTTGACCTGGATTCCCCAACCGCAGAGGCGTCTCGTGAACTGTTCAGTATTCGACAAGGCAGACGTACAGTCGCAGACCATTCCATCGACTTCCGAACCCTGGCTAGACGAAGTTCTTGGAACACACCATCGTTGGTGGACGCGTTTCTTCCATAGTTTGGCTGACTATATCAAGGACGAGTTGGTCTCCCATGAACTGCCTTCCACTCTTGATGAAGCCATCGCACTGACTGTCAGGATCGACAGTAGGATACAGACCCGTCGTCGTGGGGGGGGGCGCCAAGGTCCACCTACTACCGGCATTCGGAGAGATCCGACTGGGCTCCTGTCATCTACTGCCACTCACCCAGGTCAGCTTGATCAGTCTGAGCCTATGGAGATTGGGCGAGCCTCTCTCACTCCTGCAGAGCGCCAGCGACGCTTCACCTCAAACCTCTGCCTCTATTGTGGAGGTGATGGACATCGTGTGGTAACCTGCCCTTTAAAGGGCCGAAGCTCACCGGGCATAGGGGGAGTCCGGTTGAGTTCAATGACCATCCAGTCCTCCGACCGCAAACCCCTGCTGCAAGTTCACCTCCGCCTCCCTGACTCAACTCACACCCTGGCTGCTCTGGTGGATTCTGGCGCCGAAGCCAACATAATGGACATCAAGCTGGCACGCCAACTGGGACTGGAGAACCTCCGTTTGACACCTCCTATTCCTGCCCGGGCACTGGACGGACACTTACTCGGATCGGTCACTCATGTCACGGCCCCGGTCTCGATGGGTCTGTCCGGAAACCATCAAGAAACTATCCAGTTTCACCTGCTCCCCTCTCCAGGCCAACCCCTCATCCTGGGTTACCCATGGCTCCGCCCGGCACAACCCTCAGCTCGACTGGGTGACCGGGGTGATCAGGGAGTGGGGAGAGGACTGCCACCGAACCTGCCTGCTTGCCGCCGCACTACCCCCTCGGCCAGTACCTACTAACTCCGCTCCTGACCCCCTCCAAGGACCCTGTGTCGATTCTGCCAAGTCCCTGCATCGTTGCAGCTCTGACCTGGGCTGTTGAGGAACAGGTGCTGGAGGCTCTCCGTAACCAGCCAGGTCCCAGCACTTGCCCAGCTGACCGCCTTTTTTGTCCCCGAAGACCTGAGGTCCCAGGTCGTTCAGTGGGGACATGACTCCCGCCTAGCTTGTCACCCTGGCTCCACCCGCACTTACAACCTGCTCGCCCAGAGGTTCTGGTGGCCCTCTCTGAGGAAGGATGTACGGGAATTGGTCCAAGCCTGCCCCATCTGCAACCAACACAAGTCGTTCTGCCAGCCCCCAGCCGGATTGCTGCAGCCCCTGCCTGTGCCCAGGAGTCCGCTGGTCCCTGCTGCGCCTTGTCCTCCTCCTCCACGGCTCGTCGATGGTGGTCTGGTTTACACCGTCCGCCGCCTGCTTCGGTCCAGACGGAGGGGTAGGGGTCTCCAGTACCTCATTGACTGGGAGGGCTATGGACCTGAGGAAAGGACCTGGGTGCCAGCTAGTCGGATTGTGGATAGGACTCTCATCACCGCTTTCCACCAACGGCATCCTGATCAACCTGCAATCCGTAGGGGCCGCCAGAGGGATCCCTAACCGTCCTGCCCGCTCGGCTTCCTGTCCTGTGCCTGATCCTGTCTCGGGACCTGTCCCATCTCCCGACCACGGCCCTCCGGCTTCCTCCGAGGATGAGGACGTTCGCTCGGACCGTTCGGAGGAGTTCTAGCCCTCCTCCGGCTCCCCTCCTCCCGCCCGGCGTGGTGTTGCTCTTGGGACTTCTGGGGCCGTCCCCTTGGGGGGTTCTGTCATGAGCCCTCTCACTCCACCGGGTTACCACCTTAATTGGTTTCCCACTATCTTCCACTCTGCTCACCTCCCTCTCTCTACTCAGCCTAACTAGCTCCACCTGTCCCTGCTCTGCTCGGCTCTAATTACTCTGCCAGCTGCGCTGCATTACCCACTAACCTCTCCCAGTATTTAAGGCCCTGTCTTTCAGCTCTCCGGTGTCAGATCGTCTGCAAAGCTCACACCCGGAACCTGTTTGCTCGCGCTTCTGGCTCACCCTGGTTTTGTGACCCCGGACCTGCCTGTTTATTGGATACTCTTCTGCCTTAGGAGATCCAGACCTGCTTCTGCCTTACGACTCCTGACTACTCTTCAATCCCGGTAACTCTGACCAGCCTTCTGCCTTGCTACTACGTATTTTGGATTCCCTTGAACTGTACTGCTGCCTGGTTTCATTCCGCCCTGTTGTGTCTGTGTTTCCTCCCCCCCCCCCAGGACTTCTGGACCACCAACCACCGGCCGTCATCGGACGCATCGCTGCCACTGGGGGAGGCACAGACCCAGCACATCGGACGGGATAACCCCTGGAGCCTTCACTCACTCCCTACATCCCTTTCCCTTTAAGTTTAAATAAACTTTCTGGTGTGACGCAATTGTGGTCCTCTTGTCGTCTGTCTGAACCGTGACAGGTTATACTCAAACTCTTCAACATTATCCTAACTGCAGGTATTTTCCCCGATATTTGGAACCAAGGATTGATCATACCAATCTATAAAAATTTAGACAAATTTGACCCAAATAATTACAGAGGAATTTGCGTTAACAGCAACTTTGGGAAAATTCTCTGTAGTATCATAAACAGCAGACTACATCATTTCCTTGATGAACACAACGTCCTAAGCCAGATTGGATTTATTTTACATTATCGTACAACAGACCACATTTACACCCTCCACACTCTAATTGACAAACAAGTAAACCAAAACAAAGGCAAAATCTACTCGTGTTTTGTAGACTTCAAGAAAGCATTTGATTCAATTTGGCACGAAGGTCTTTTTTACAAACTTATTGGAGGGAAAATATATTATGTTATTAAATCAATGTACACTAAAAACAAATGTGCGGTTAAAATTGGCAACAAGCAAACAGACTTCTTCTCTCAGGGATGTGGAGTGAAACAGGACTGCCCAATAAGTCCAACGCTATTTAAAATCTACATTAATGAATTGGCAAAAACATTAGAAGAATCGGCAGCACCTGCTGTAAGCAGATGACCTGGTGCTACTGTCTCCCACTAAGGAGGGGTTACAGCAGCATCTAGATCATCTGCACAGGTTCTGTCAGACCTGTGCTCTAACCATTAATCTAAAAAAAATGAATATAATGATATTCCAAAAAAGGTCAGGAAATCAGGATGACAAATATAAATTACATTTGGACACAGTTCTATTAGAACACACCAAACATTACATGTATCTAGGACTAAATATCAGCAACACAGGTAGCTTTCACATGGCTGTGAATGAGCTGAGAGACAAGAAGCAAGAAGAGCATTCTATGCCATTAAAAAGGAATATTAAAATCGAAATTCCAATTAGAATCTGGCTCAACATTTTCCAATCAGTTATAGAACCAATTAATTGCTCTATATGGCAGCGAAGTATGGGGTCCGCTCTCTAATAATGAATTTACCAAATGGGACAAACATCCAATCGAAATACTGCATGCAGAGTTTTTCAAGACTGTACTGCAAGTGCAAAGAAAAACTCAAAATAACGCATGTAGAGCAGAATTGGGCCAATACCCCCTCCTTATTCAAATAGAAAAAAGAGCCATCAAATTTTACAACCATCTAAAAACAAGTGACCCCAAAACATTCCATCACACAGCTCTACTATGTCAAGAGATGAAACCAGAGAAGAGTCCCCTCAGCCAGCTGGTTATGAGGCTCAGTTCACTAACCCAAACCAACCTCATAGAGCCTCAGGACAGCACTCAGAAAATATGTCCCAACCAAATCATCACAAAGCAAAAATACAAATATATCACCTATTGGAAAGACACCACAAAAAATCAAAGTAAACTTCAATGCTATTTGGCTCTGAACAGACAGTACATGGTGGCAGACTATCTGACCACTGTGACTGATAGAAAACTGAGGAAAACAATGACTAGGTACAGACTCAGTGAGCACAGTCTGGCTATAGAGACAGGTCGTCACAGGCAAACCTGGCTGCCCAGAGAGGACAGGCTGTGCTCACTCTGCCCCAGGGGAGAGGTAGAGACAGAGCTGCATTTCCTATTACACTGTGACAAATACTCAGACCTAAGATAATCTTTCTTTCCCAAAATTATCATTCAATACAAAGAATTTGAAACTATAAAAGAGGAAGAAAAAAACAAAGATTTATTGGGTGAAAAGCCAAAATGTGCAATTTTGGCAGGCAAATATACAGTGGGGAAAAAAAGTATTTAGTCAGCCACCAATTGTGCAAGTTCTCCCACTTAAAAAGATGAGAGAGGCCTGTAATTTTCATCATAGGTACACGTCAACTATGACAGACAAAATGTGGGAAAAAAATCCAGAAAATCACATTGTAGGATTTTTTATGAATTTATTTGCAAATTATGGTGGAAAATAAGTATTTGGTCAATAACAAAAGTTTCTCAATACTTTGTTATATACCCTTTGTTGGCAATGACACAGGTCAAACGTTTTCTGTAAGTCTTCACAAGGTTTTCACACACTGTTGCTGGTATTTTGGCCCATTCCTCCATGCAGATCTCCTCTAGAGCAGTGATGTTTTGGGACTGCCGCTGGGCAACACGGACTTTCAACTCCCTCAAAAGATTTTCTATGGGGTTGAGATCTGGAGACTGGCTAGGCCACTCCAGGACCTTGAAATGCTTCTTACGAAGCCACTCCTTCGTTGCCCGGGCGGTGTGTTTGGGATCATTGTCATGCTGAAAGACCCAGCCACGTTTCATCTTCAATGCCCTTGCTGATGGAAGGAGGTTTTCACTCAAAATCTCACGATACATGGCCCCATTCATTCTTTCCTTTACACGGATCAGTCGTCCTGGTCCCTTTGCAGAAAAACAGCCCCAAAGCATGATGTTTCCACCCCCCATGCTTCACAGTAGGTATGGTGTTCTTTGGATGCAACTCAGCATTCTTTGTCCTCCAAACACGACGAGTTGAGTTTTTACCAAAAAGTTCTATTTTGGTTTCATCTGACCATATGACATTCTCCCAATCCTCTTCTGGATCATCCAAATGCACTCTAGCAAACTTCAGACGGGCCTGGACATGTACTGGCTTAAGCAGGGGGACACGTCTGGCACTGCAGGATTTGAGTCCCTGGCGGCGTAGTGTGTTACTGATGGTAGGCTTTGTTACTTTGGTCCCAGCTCTCTGCAGGTCATTCACTAGGTCCCCCGTGTGGTTCTTGGATTTTTGCTCACCGTTCTTGTGATCATTTTAACCCTTACGGGGTGAGATCTTTAGTGGAGCCCCAGATCGAGGGAGATTATCAGTGGTCTTGTATGTCTTCCATTTCCTAATAATTGCTCCCACAGTTGATTTCTTCAAACCAAGCTGCTTACCTATTGCAGATTCAGTCTTCCCAGCCTGGTGCAGGTCTACAATGTTGTTTCTGGTGTCCTTTGACAGCTCTTTGGTCTTGGCCATAGTGGAGTTTGGAGTGTGACTGTTTGAGGTTGTGGACAGGTGTCTTTTATACTGATAACAAGTTCAAACAGGTGCCATTAATACAGGTAACGAGTGGAGGACAGAGGAGCCTCTTAAAGAAGAAGTTACAGGTCTGTGAGAGCCAGAAATCTTGCTTGTTTGTAGGTGACCAAATACTTATTTTCCACCATAATTTGCAAATAAATTCATTAAAAATCCTACAATGTGATTTTCTGGAAAATAAAATCTCAATTTGTTTGTCATAGTTGACGTGTACCTATGATGAAAATTACAGGCCTCTCTCATATTTTTAAGTGGGAGAACTTGCACAATTGGTGGCTGACTAAATACTTTTTCCCCCCACTGTATGTCCTCCTGCCACAATCTGAGGGACAGCCAGTGAAAAGTGTAATGTAATGACAATAATATTTCCTGTTTTGTTTTGGCTTTCATACCATATTGCTTTAATGTATTAATATTGTTGTTGTAGTTGCTGTTAGTGGTAATCCCATTTCCTCTACTACGATTATTATTGCTGTTGGTCCCACTATTTTTGTTATATGTATACTTTGACAATGTAAGTCATTTAACTTGCCATGTCAATAAAGTCTATTGAATTGAATTGAATTGAGAGAGAGAGAGAGAGAGAGAGAGAGAGAGAGAGAGAGAGAGAGAGAGAGAGAGAGAGAGAGAGAGAGGCTGAGATGGCAGCGGATGGGAATTACCTTTCATAACAAGAGCAGCTGGAAATCTGGAGGGGCCTCATCAATAAATCATCGAACAACACCGAAACCAACAAACATAAAGGCCTCTCAATAGAAGAAGTGCCCTAGCTTCGGTTCTGCTGATTGCAAGGCACATACTGGAGCCGTTAGATATGCAGTGTTAGTTATTATTGTGACCTGGTCTGCATGTGGATCAAAGAAAGAGAATGAGAGAGAGAGAAAGAGAGAGAGAGAGAGAGAGAGAGAGAGCGAGAGAGAGAGAGAGAGAGAGAGAGGGGGAAAGAGAGAGAGCGAGAGCGAAGGAGTGAGGGAGTAAGAGATGGAGAGTGAGAGAGAGAGAGAGAGAGAGAGATGTCAGTCAGAACAGGCTTGCCTTGTAACTATGTCCTTATGAACCCAGCAGTCTGGTTTATAACTATGTAACTATGTCCTTATGAACCCAGCAGTCTGGTTTATAACTATGTAACTATGTCCTTATGAACCCAGCAGTCTGGTTTATAACTATGTAACTATGTCCTTATGAACCCAGCAGTCTGGTTTATATTTACTCGCTGAGTGACTGATTTACACGCCAGTCAAATCTAGACATGGAGTTGTTGTGTATTCTGGTTTGTGCTGGACAGAACAGTAAATCACAGGGCAGCTTCATCCATCAATACTCTGTGTGTGTCTGTTTGCGGGAGTGGGTGGATGATGTGTGTGTGTCATGGTGGATGGAAGCTGCCAGAGAGATTTCAGCATATTAGAAATATACATCAGTCTTGATTGTATGTAATGTTATTGAGCATGTCTAGAATGAATGTATGTGAGGGGTGGTTGTGTGTTTCTTGGTGGCTATATAAAATACAATGTATTCATCGTCTAGCCTCATATTGACCAGTCTAATTTCGAATGTAATCGCTCTCTACATCACTTTTAACTGTGCCTCGTTAAAACAAAAGGCTGTACAATTATCTCCTGCAATTAATTCTCATGTCATTGACGCAGGCTTTTATGCGTTTAATAACTATCTACCTAACTCATGATGAAAATCTCGCTGCCACCCTAATTCAGACATTTAATTGGAACAAATCCTGGGCCAATTAGTCAAGACTAGAAGTCCCCACACAGCTGCTCTCCTCTCCTACTGATTACTATGGTAGCGGCTGATGTTCAACTAAGCCACACACACACACACACACACACACAAACACACACACTAAATCTCATTTTTCATCTGATATTGTACTCCTCCAAAGCCCCCAAGTAATTTATCATGCAGAAATATAGCTTGTATATATAATATATTGTAATATATTAAGCATCAAGTACAATCATCAAGCAGCAAAAACACACTGAATGGTGAATGCAAGGGGGGTGGGGGGGAGTGTAAGCATTTGTGCCTGTGTATTTATACTGTAAAAGTGTGTGTGCTGAATGCGTTGCATGTGTGTACAGACACTGTATGAGAATGTTTCTGCCTGTGTGTGAATAGTTCTGTTATCTGTCTGGAAACACATGAGGAATACCAATTCTGGGGCTTCTCTCCTACACTGTAGTCTCTATGTACTGAGGTATCCCTGGAGGACACAGATACAGGCTGCCATGAGAGGGAGAGAGAGAGACCTACACCCAGACCACAGTTTCACCAGCCACACCCCAACCAGCTGAGACCACCCCAAACAAACCCTGGCGACACCCTATATACAGTGATGGAAAAAAGTATTTGATCCCCTGCTGATTTTGTACGTTTGCCCACTGACAAAGAAATGATCAGTCTATAATTTTAATGATAGGTTTATTTGAACAGTGAGAGACAGAATAACAACAAAAAAATCCAGAAAAACGCATGTCAAAAATGTTATGAATTGATTTGCATTTTAATGAGGGAAATAAGTATTTGACCCCTCTGCAAAACATGACTTAGTACTTGGTGGCAAAACCCTTGTTGGCAATCACAGAGGTCAGACATTTCTTGTAGTTGGCCACCAGGTTTGCACACATCTCAGGAGGGATTTTGTCCCACTCCTCTTTGCAGATCTTCTCCAAGTCATTAAGGTTTTGAGGCTGACGTTTGGCAACTTGAACCTTCAGCTCCTTCCACAGATTTTAAATGGGATTAAGGTCTGGAGACTGGCTAGGCCACTCCAGGACCTTAATGTGCTTCTTCTTGAGCCACTCCTTTGTTGCCTTGGCCGTGTGTTTTGGGTCATTGTCATGCTGGAATACTCATCCACGACCCATTTTCAATGCCCTGGCTGAGGGAAGGAGGTTCTCACCCAAGATTTGACAGTACATGGCCCCGTCCATCGTCCCTTTGATGCGGTGAAGTTGTCCTGTCCCCTTAGCAGAAAAACACCTCCATGTTTGACGGTGGGGATGGTGTTCTTGGGGTCATAGGCAGCATTCCTCCTCCTCCAAACACGGCGAGTTGAGTTGATGTCAAAGAGCTCGATTTTGGTCTCATCTGACCACAACACTTTCACCCAGTTCTCCTCTGAATCATGTTCATTGGCAAACTTCAGACGGGCATGTATATGTGCTTTCTTGAGCAGGGGGACCTTGTGGGCGCTGCAGGATTTCAGTCCTTCACGGCGTAGTGTGTTACCAATTGTTTTCTTGGTGACTATGGTCCCAGCTGCCTTGAGATGATCATTGACAAGATCCTCCCGTGTAGTTCTGGGCTGATTCCTCACCGTTGTCATGATCATTGCAACTCCACGAGGTGAGATCTAGCATGGTGCCCCAGGCCAATTTATAACATTTTTGACATGCGTTTTTCTGGATTTTTTTGTTGTTATTCTGTCTCTCACTGTTCAAATAAACCTACCATTAAAATTATAGACTGATCATGTCTTTGTCAGTGGGCAGACGTACAAAATCAGCAGGGGATCAAATACTTTTTTCCCTCACTGTATTACATTATTATGTTATAATTATGTTATGTCCAAGCTATGCTTTGCTACACTAGTTCAATATTTCAAGATAAAAATTTATGACTAGTCAATATGAGACACCTTAGAATGTTACATACCCTAACCTTCTGTAACTATGGAAATGACACAGTCACAACATTGACTTGGAGGGTTTTCAACATGAACATTTACATTACATTTACATTTTAGTCATTTAGCAGACGCTCTTATCCAGAGCGACTTACATGGTGTTTGGTTCCGTTTGCATAGCCAGCAAATCATTAAAACGTTGTTACAGTAGGAAGTGACTGTAAGTAATAGGAAATGTATGACTGTCTATGGCTAATGAGTGTGTGTGTGTGTGTATGTATCTGTGTGTGCGTCTGTCTGTATGTCTGTGTGTGTGTGTTTATGTGTGTAAAGTTGTGGTCAAATTTTTCGAGAATGACACAAGTATTGGTCTTCACAAAGTTCGCTGCTTCAGTGTTATGAGATATTTTTGTCAGATGTTACTATGGTATACTGAAGTATAATTACAAGCATTCCATAAGTGTCAAAGGCTTTTATTGACAATTACATTAAGTTTATGCAAAGAGTCAATATTTGCAGTGTTGACCCTTCTTTTTCAAGACTTCTGCAATCCGCCCTGGCATGCTGTCAATTAACTTCTGGGCCACATCCTGACTGATGGCAGCCCATTCTTGCATAATCAATGCTTGGAGTTTGTCAGAATTTGTTGGTTTTTGTTTGTCCACCCGCCTTTTGAGGATCGACCACAAGTTCTCAATGGGATTAAGGCCTGGGGAGTTTCCTGGCCATGGACCCAAAATGTCGATGTTTTGTTCCCGGAGCCACTTAGTTATCACTTTTGCCTTATGGCAAGGTGCTCCATCATGCTGGAAAAGGCATTGGTCGTCACCCAACTGTTCTTGGATGGTTGGGAGAAGTTGCTCTTCGGAGGATGTGTTGGTACCATTCTTTATTCATGGCTGTGTTCTTAGGCAAAATTGTGAGTGAGCCCACTCCCTTGGCTGAGAAGCAACCCCACACATGAATGGTCTCAGGATGCTTTACTGTTGGCATGACACAGGACTGATGGTAGCGCTCACCTTGTCTCCGAACAAGGTGTTTTCCAGATGCCCCAAACAATCGGAAAGGGGATTGAATGAAAAATGGAAAAATGTATGCACTCACTAACTGTAAGTCACTCTGGATAAGAGCGTCTGCTAAATGACTAAAATGTCAAATGTAAATGTAAAATGACTTTACCCCAGTCCTCAGCAGTCCAATCCCTGTACCTTTTGCAGAATATCAGTCTGTCCCTGATGTTTTTCCTGGAGAGAAGTGGCTTCTTTGCTGCCCTTCTTGACACCAGGCCATCCTCCAAATGTTTTCGCCTCATTGTGCGTGCAAAGACACTCACACCTGCCTGCTGCCATTCCTGAGCAAGCTCTGCACTGGTGGTGCCCCGATCCTGCAGCTGAATCAACTTTAGGAGACGGTCCTGGCGCTTGCTGGACTTTCTTGGGCGCCCCGACGCCTTCTTCACAACAATTGAACCTCTCTCCTTGAAGTTCTTGATGATCCGAAAAATGGTTGATTTAGGTGCAATCTTACTAGCAGCAATATCCTTGCCTGTGAAGCCCTTTTTGTGCAAAGCAATGATGACGGCACGAGTTTCCTTGCAGGAAACCATGGTTAACAGAGGAAGAACAATGGTTTCAAGCACCACCCTCCTTTTAAAGTTTCCAGTCTGTTATTCTAACTCAATCAGCATGACAGAGTGATCTCCAGCCTTGTCCTCGTCAACACTCTCACTTGCGTTAACGAGAGAATCACAGACATGATGGCAGCTGGTCCTTTTGTGGCAGGGCTGAAATGCAGTGGAAATGTTTTTTTGGGATTAAGTTCATTTTCATGGCAAAGAGGGACTGCAATTAATTGCAATTCATCTGATCACTCTTCATGACATTCTGGAGTATATGCAAATTGCCATCATCAAAACTGAGGCAGCAGACTTTGTGAAAATTAGTATTTGTGTCATTCTCAAAACTTTTGACCACGACTGTATGTATCTCTGTGTGTGTGTGTGTGTGTGTGTGTGTGTGTGTGTGTGTAATGATTCCTTCATTCTCCATGTGGCTGCCGTACATACATTAGCTGTTGATGGAGAAAGCATTTGGCACTGATAGTCACTGATCGATAATTGATTTCTCACACGTGACGATTGAGCTTATTGATTAACATTCACATTGATTATCATTTACACCTTGATTTACTGGTCAGAGAGACTTTTTGATTGAGAGGCACGCTCATCTGGTGAGTGGGTGGGTGGCGGGGTAGTGCATATTTGAATGTAATGCATGTCTAGTGTCATTGCTACGTTTTCGTTCTTTCCGAGTGGTTACCATATACCACTTGAAACCAAATGTTGTCATAATGAAAGTGAACTATGGCCTTTACTTTGCATATTTGTCATTAAGTGATGAGTTTTACGTTTTAAAGTGGTGCGTTGGAACTTTCCCATCATGTTTCAATCCTCAACGCATCCTCCCTCAAGTCATATTAATTTAAACTTCACTCATCCAATCTTCTTCTGATTAACCTCTCTCTCTCTCTCTCTCTCTCTCTCTCTCTCTCTCTCTCTCTCTCTCTCTCTCTCTCTCTCTCTCTCTCTCTCTCTCTCTCTCTCTCTCTCTCTCTCTCTCCACCTGCAGTGTGAGTATCATGTCTCTCTCTCCATGCTCCTTGATGCTCTTTTTGAAGTCATGCATTTATTTCATTATTATGTATACTGGCCACATTGAGTGTCTTCTGAAGACATAAAAAAAAATACTGACGTATCTTACGTTGCTCACTCAAGTACACATGCCCTGATGTAAAATGATTTTGTTTTCAATATACACTGAACAAAAATATAAAAGTGACATGTAAAGTGTTGGCTCCATGTTTCATGAGCTGAAATAAAAGATCAGAGAAATGTTCCATACGCACAAAAAGCTAATTTCTCTCAAATTTTGTGCACAAATTTGTTTTCATCCCTGTTAGTGAGCCCTTTGCCAAGATAATCCATCCACCTGATAGGCGTGGCATATCAAGAAGCTGATTAAATAGCATGACCATTACACATGTGTACCTTGTGCTGGGGACAATAAAAGGCCACTCTAAAATGTACAGTTTTGTCACACAACACAATGCCACAGATGTCTCAAGTTTTGAGGGAGCGTGCAATTGGCATGCTGACTACAGGAATGTCAACCAGAGCTGTTGCCAGAGAATGACATTTTAATTTCTCTACCATAAGCATAATGTTGTTTTAGAGAATTTGGCAGGACGTCCAACTGGCCTCACAACCGCAGACCATATGTATGACGTCGTGAGGGGGCGAGTGGTTTGCTGATGTCAACGTTGTGGACAGAGTGCCCCATGGTGGTGGTAGCATAAGCTACGGACAACGAACACAATTGCATTTTATTGATGGCAATTTGAATGCACAGAAATACTGTGACGAGATCCTGAGGCGCATTGTGAGGCCCATTTTTTTAAAGGTATCTGTGACCAACAGTCATGTGAAATCCATAGATTAGGGCCTAATGAATTTATTTCAATTGACTGATTTCCTCATATGAACTGTAACTCAGTAAAATCATTTAAATGGTTGCAAGTTGCGTTTATATTTTTGTTCAGTATATGGCAGAGAGAGACCAAATAAAATATATTATATCTGCTCTCCTATTTCTCTTCTCAAAGGCATGGGGAATAAATTAACTGTCAGACATCCAGGATTAATGAAAGCATTTCCCATAAGGGCCACAATGCCATGGCAACAACCTCCCACCTTATTCTAATGACTCGGCTGCTGGTACAATGTGATTGGCTTATCCCTGAACAATGTGATTGGCTTATCTGTTGCTCCCATTTTGCTTTAGGAAAACGTAACTTCTTACAATGGGAATCTTATAGGCTACATTGCACTTGAGTTAATGATGGGGCTGACATGACTGTATTGGGATAAAAAACAAATGCGCAGCAATGTGTCTTTTAATACGATCAAATTGGACTAGTCTGTAACTCTGCTTTGACTAACACCTTTATGCGAGACGTCTTTGAACTATACTGAGCAAAAATGCAACATGCAAAGTGTTGGTCCCATGTTTCATGAGCTGAAATAAAAAATCCCAGACATTTTCCATTCGCACAAAAAGCTTATTTCTCTCATGGGGGGGGTTGCTGAGGAGTATTTCTGTCTGTAATAAAGCCCTTTTGTGGGGAAAAACTCATTCTGATTTGCTGGGCCTGGCTCCCCAGTGGGTGGGCCTGGCTGCCAAGTGGGTGGGCCTATGCCCTCCCAGGCCCACCCATGGCTGCACCCCTGCTAGTCGTGAAATCCATAGATTTGGGCCTAATGAATTTATTTCTATTGACTGATTTCCTTATATGAACTGTAAGTCAGTCAAATCTTTGGAATTGTTGCATGTTGCGTTTGTATTTTTGTTCACTATATATCTGTTTTAATCAAAATGTGCCTAATCTTTCTATCTGTGATAAAAACCTAGTCGACTAACTCCAGACTGTGTCTTAATGGTTCATTTTAAGTGTCACTGCTTGTCTCGATGCGTCTTATGAAATGTTCATAAGAAGAGATAAAAGCCCCCAATTATCTTTCATCTTTGATTACTGAGGCCCTGAGGACCATGTTTGACAAGATTTACCTTCCCAAACCATGGCTGTGGACAAATCTATTTAGTGCAATCTCTGACAGTGTTTTCAGTGACTTCGCACTCTGACTTCAAAAGACAGAAAAACATACTGTTGAGAAGTGAAATGGTTGGGTAATGTTGCAGGGTTTATTTACACAACCTTTGTAGTCAAGTAAGTGCCTGAGACTACTGGATAATCACCACATATAATAACACTAGCCTGGTCCCACAACTGTTTGTGCCGTCTAGTCAACTCCTATGGTCAGTTATTGTCACACCAAACAATGACCAAGGTCAGGAGTTGGCGAGACAGTTCTGGGACCAGTCTACAATAACACTGGCTTTCATTCCAATGTCTCGAAGTCACAGATTACTGCAGTATAATCTCAATGTGAGATTATTAATGAACTCTAATTTTTGACACACATTTAAACAAAGTCAATAGTCTCATCCATAGGGTAATATCATATTCAAAAGCTCAACGATATCTACTATAGCATTCATAGAGCGGTAGGTAGTGACATAGGCCTGGTCCCTTGGGAAGTGTGTCATAAATCGATAGCGGGTGTAGCCTATAACCTTTTGTCATCATTTGACATCTACATTGAGATATATATTTTATTAAAGTTAATAGGTTATGTATGAACTTCCAATGTCATCTCTGCCTTTTAATGAGCGGTTTATCCTCTTATTGACTCCATGTTCTAATCTGCCCCTGGTGATACAGAGAGGGGGAGTATGTCTGACAAAGGGAATAGCCGCCGCTATAGTCCAGGGCGTGAGTCTGATAGAGAGAACAGCCTTTGAAATGGATCCTGCTACCCGCTATAGTCCAACCAGCCTTCAGCCTGTGAGAGCTCACCTAACATCTCATTGAGAAGTAGACATTTGTATCTACGGTGCAGAACGATGAGTATTTAGTTGCCGTGGATACAGCAGAAAATGTGCAGAGAGTCTGAAGACACCCCTGTTCATCTTGTTTGTATTGAATAACCTGACTAATGACAGTTAAATAAATAACTTTTTCTCTTGTATTTCAGGAACGGATCCTTAGTACACTGCCATTTAGGGAAAGAAGTAGGTGACATCCTAAGTCGTTTGAATATTGTCTGTACCCAGAATATAAAAAAGAATATACAGTATTTATCACGTCACAACACAGGAGAGGCTAACAAGACCATTAGATTGCACACAATTTACTGTAAAGAACCAACCAGCATACATCAGTCTATAGTATGAATCCAGCCTCAAGTTGAGTGCATTGATTAAGATCACATTTAAAAAGGCTCTTTTCAAGTCGACCGATACGTCTCACAGTGCTTTTCTGTGCAGTATTTTTCTGGGCAGTATGGCCTACCAAGTACCAACTACTAGGAAACACACAGAGAATGTTTTCTGACTGCTACTGTCTGCTTCTCTCTCTCCCCATCTCTCTTTTTCCATCTCTCCATCTCTCTTTCTCCATCTCTCCCTCTCCATCTCTCTTTCTCCATCTCTCTTTCTCCATCTCTCCCTCTCCATCTCTTTCTCCATCTCTCCCTCTCCATCTCTCTTTCTCCATCTCTCCCTCTCTCTTTCTCCATCTCTCTTTCTCCATCTCTCCCTCTCCATCTCTTTCTCCATCTCTCCCTCTCATCTCTCTTTCTCCATCTCTCCCTCTCTCTTTCTCATCTCTCTTTCTCCATCTCTCCATCTCTCTTTCTCCATCTCTCTTTCTCCATCTCTCCCTCTCCATCTCTCTTTCTCCATCTCTCTTTCTCCATCTTTCCCTCTCAATCTCTCTTTCTCCATCTCTCTTTCTCCATCTCTCCCTCTCCATCTCTCTTTCTCATCTCTCTTTCTCCATCTCTCTTCTCCCTCTCTCCTTCTCCATCTCTCTTTCTCCATCTCTCTTTCTCCATCTCTCCTCTCCCTCTCTCCCTCTCCATCTCTCCCTCTCCATCTCTCTTTCTCCATCTCTCCCTCTCCATCTCTCCCTCTCCATCTCTCTTTCTCCATCTCTCCCTCTCCATCTCTCTTTCTCCATCTCTCCCTCTCCATCTCTCTTTCTCCATCTCTCTTTCACCATCTCTCCCTCTTTCTTTCTCCCTCTTTCTTTCTCCATCTCTCTTTCTCCATCTCTATTTCTCCATCTCTCCCTCTCCATCTCTCTTCCTCCATCTCTCTTTCTCCATCTCTATCTCTCTTTCTCCATCTCTCTTTCTCCATCTATCCCTCTCCATCTCTCTTCCTCCATCTCTCCCTCTCCATCTCTCTTTCTCCATCTCTCCCTCTCCATCTCTCCCTCTCCATCTCTCTTTCTCCCTCTCTCCCTCTCCATCTCTCTTTCTCATCTCTCCTTCTCCCTCTCTCCCTCTCCATCTCTATTTCTCCATCTCTCCTTCTCCATCTCTCTTTTTCCATCTCTCTTTCTCCATCTCTCCCTCTCCATCTCTCTTTCTCCATCTCTCTTTCTCCATCTCTCCCTCTCCATCTCTCTTTCTCCATCTCTCTTTCTCCATCTCTCTTTCTCCATCCCTCTTTCTCCATCTCTCCCTCTCATCTCTCTTTCTCCATCTCTATTTCTCCATCTCTCTTTCTCCCTCTCTCTTCTCCCTCTCTCCCTCTCCATCTCTCTTTCTCCATCTCTCTTTCCCCATCTCTCTTTCTCCATCTCTCCCTCTCCCTCTCCATCTCTCTTTCTCCATCTCTCTTTCTCCATCTATCTTTCTCCATCTCTCTTTCTCCATCTCTCTTTCTCCATCCCTCTTTCTCCATCTCTCCCTCTCCATCTCTCCTTCTCCATCTCTCCCTCTCCATCTCTCTTTCTCCATCTCTCCCTCTCCATCTCTCTTTCTCCATCTCTCCCTCTCATCTCTCTTCCTCCATCTCTATTTCTCCATCTCTCTTTCTCCCTCTCTCTTCTCCCTCTCTCCCTCTCCATCTCTCTTTCTCCATCTCTCTTTCCCCATCTCTCTTTCTCCATCTCTCCCTCTCCCTCTCCATCTCTCTTTCTCCATCTCTCTTTCTCCATCTCTCTTTCTCCATCTATCTTTCTCCATCTCTCTTTCTCCCTCTCTCTTTCTCCATCTCTTTCTCCATCTCTCCCTCTCCATCTCTCTTTCTCCATCTCTCCCTCTCCATCTCTCCATCTCTCTTTCTCCATCTCTCCCTCTCCATCTCTCTTTCCTATATCTCCCTCTCCATCTCTCTTTCTCCATATCTCCCTCTCCATCTCTCTTTCTCCCTCTCTCCCTCTCCATCTCTCCCTCTCCATCTCTCCCTCTCCATCTCTCTTTCTCCATATCTCCCTCTCCATCTCTCTTTCTCCATCTCTCTTTCTCCATATCTCTTTCTCCATATCTCCCTCTCCATCTCTCTTTCTCCCTCTCTCCCTCTCCATCTCTCCCACTCCATCTCTCCCTCTCCATCTCTCTTTCTCCATATCTCCCTCTCCATCTCTCTTTCTCCATCTCTCTTTCTCCATCTCTCTTTCTCCATATCTCTTTCTCCATATCTCCCTCTCCATCTCTCTTTTTCCATCTCTCCCTCTCCATCTCTCTTTCTCCCTCTCTCCATCTCTCCCTCTCCATCTCTCTTTCTCCATCTCTCTTTCTCCATATTTCCCTCTCCATCTCTCTTTCTCCATCTGTCTTTCTCCATCTCTCCCTCTCCATCTCTCCCTCTCCATCTCTCCCTCTCCCTCTTTCCATTTCTCCCTCTCGCCATCTCTCCCTCTCCATCTCTCCCTCGCCATCTCTCCCTCTCACTGTTCCTGCTTCTCCCCGAGTTGCTGTGGCAAAGAAACAGTAGCACGTTGAATAATTGAGGCAGATATGGTGGGAATGTGTCAGAGTCAAGGTAAAAGAGGTTCTGCCGCTGTAGCTGCGTTCTCCTTCTCTTCTCACACCCACTCTACACCTTCTTTTCATCCCTTCATTTCACCCACGTTTTTAAATGTTCTCCTCAGCGTCTTAATGGAACTGCAAATACTAGAGGAGATGAGGCTGAGTGAGTGAGTGAGTGAGTGAGTCAGTAAGTCCTCAGCCTGCCATCTTCAGCCCCTAACAGCTTAGACAGGCTCTGGGGGACGCATGTTATTTAACAGCCAATAGCGTGGACTGGTCTGATTGAGACCTGGAGGGAAATGTTGTGTTGTCCCTGGAGGCCTGCATCATGCATGGAGAGAGAAACAGAGAGAGCGATAGAGAGGGAAAGAGACAGGGAGAGAGAGGGAGAGGAAGAGAGGGCAGGGGGGGGGACCCTCTCCCGGTCTCTTTGGAGAGACCGGGAGAGGGGAAAGAGAGAAGTAGTTAGAGAGAGACCAGTCTGAGACCCGTCAGTTTACTCCACTCCAAGATGGTGATGAAAGTTTAATGAAGTTACACTGCAGCATGGTAATGCAAATTCTCTAGGGCCAGAGCTATGGGGATTGGCTGGAGAATGTTTCAACTGTCACTCAACTGACAGACAGAGAGAGGAAACACATAAATACAGATACAGTACCCTGGCCACGCCCCCGGGCACAGAACAGACCAGACCATGATGCTTAGCTTCCAGGTAGCAGAGCCGTGGAGCAAAGGTGCCGTGTCCGTTTTGTCCCCTTCCTGATAAGATGAAAGGCTCTGCCAGTTCGCCGGATAAATAACCTCTACCTTATTACAGCTTATGTTACCTCACTGCAGTGCAGCTCTGAGTTTTAGTGTGGGAGAGGGTTGTGACCTGCCTAGTATCTTCTATCAGATCTGGATAGAATACCTATTCAAAATATTTTGAATACTTGAGGAGCGTTTGATGTAGCTTGCCTGCCATACAGAGTTTGCACTTTTTACAACTAGTTCATTAGTTATGGTGTGCCTGACAAGCCAAATCAAGCACACCTCAAAAGTGTTTTGAATATTTCAAATAAGTGTTCAGCCCAGGTCTGGTATTTGAAAGATACTGTATAGTTAGTTGGCTGTGACCATAGGGTTAAAGCCAGAGCCACCCGGACTCTGATAAATGAGACTCTCTCACCCAGGTCAGGACATGCATCAGTTGTACCAGTATGTATATTTATTGTCCCTCTTCAGAGTTGAAGCAGCTAGCGGTACTGAGCTGGGGTTACTCACATAGCATCCTTTACTTCAGGGTTCCCCAACTGGCGGCCCGCGGGTGGTTTTATTTGGCCCCCCAAGTTCTTATTGTTGGTCATAAAAGACTGTAAGAACACCAGGAAATCAGCTCATTGGCAGTAGAATGGCCTTACTGAAGAGCTCAGTGACTTTCAACATGGCACCCTCATAGGATGCCACCTTTCCAACTAGTCTTTTCGTCAAATTTCTGCCCTGCTAGAGCTGCCCCGGTCAACTGTAAGTGCTGTTATTGTGAAGTGGAAACATCTAGGAGCAACAACGGCTCAGCCGCAAAGTGGTAGGCCACACAAGCTCACAGAACGGGACCGCCAAGTGCTGAAGCACGTAGAACATAAAAAGTGTCTGTCCTCAGTTGCAACACTCACTACCGAGTTCCAAACTGCCTCTGGAAGCAACGTCAGCACAACAACTGTTCGTCGGGAGCTTCATGAAATGGCCGACAGCCATACACAAGCCTATGATCACCATTTGCAATGCCAAGCGTTGGCTGGAATGGTGTAAAGCTTGCCGCCATTGGACTCTGGAGCAGTGGAAAAGCGTTCTCTGGAGTGATGAATCACGCTTCACCATCTGGCAGTCCGACAGATGAAACTGGGTTTGGCGGATGCCAGGAGAATGCTACCTGCCCGAATGCATAGTGCCAACTGTAAAGTTTGGTGGAGGATGAATAATGGTCTGGAGCTGTTTTTCATGGCTCAGACCCCTTAGTTCCAGTGAAGGGAAATCTTAACGCATGTTCTTCCAACTTTGTGGCAACAGTTTGGGGAAGGCCCTTTCCTGTTTCAGCATGACAATGCCCCCGTGCACAAAGTGAGGTCCATACAGAAATGGTTTGTCAAGATCGGTGTGGAAGAACTTGACTGACCTGCACAGAGCCCTGACCTCAACCCCATCGAACACCTTTGGGATGAGTTGGAACACCGACTGCGAGCCAGGCCTAATCGCCTAACATCAGTGCCCGACCTTACTAATGCTCTTGTGGCTGAATGGAAGCAAGTCCCCACTGCAATGTTCCAACATCTAGTGGAAAGCCTTCCTGGAAGAGTGGAGGCTATTATAGCAGCAAAGGGGGGACCAACTCCATATTAATGCCCATGATTTTGGAATGAGATGTTCGACGAGTAGGTGTCCACATACTTTTGGTCATGTAGTGTATCTCTGTTTGAGCTTTTGCTGCAATAAGAGGATCAGGTATTTTGTTTACTCTGTAACCACAGAAAGAGTGACTCAGCTGTATGAAGCCTCTACAATAAAGCCTTGCAGTGCACACACTCACTGCTTGGGAAAATGAAACAGAATCTCACCTATAGACTTGATATTATGCTCACACACATCCATGTCACTCAAGCTATGGATTACCTGCTAAAAAGTTTAAATGTAAAAAATTTGACAGCAAAATGCCCAATAGTAATTTCATTTTATTTGTTTAGCTAGGATAGTCCACTCAGTAACAATTGCCACTGTTTTCCATGGAGTTCTGGGACTTGCATGAGTGAATGTGACAGTGAGTGGAGACTGGTGGGAGGAGCTATAGGAGGATGGGCTCATTGTAATGACTGGAATGGAATCAATGGAACGGTATCAAACTCAAACATATGGAAACCATGTTTGACTCCGTTCCATTTATTCCATTCCAGCCATTACAATGAGCCCATCCTCCTATAGCTCATCCCACCAGCCTCCACTGGTGACAGTTCATTCTTTTCACAATTGACTAATTCCTTTTAGGTCCTAGCAGAGCAAAAGGGCCTCCCTATTTAAATTAGTGTCTCACCCCCCTCAGGCAGGAAGCTAGGTTCCCATCAGTATGTGTTCCCAGGAACCAACAGAGGAAATGATCACCAAACTGACTGCACTGTAATTGTTCCATTATGCGGTGGGGGAAAAAAGCCAGTGTCGGGAAAACAGTGCTTTGGTTGATCCTGGCGAGCGTGTGTCACAACAGTTTGTTCAGAGGGGGGTGCAGGGGTGTTGGTGAGCAGCATGGCCTGTTACCATAGCGATAGGTGAACTCTTATCCTTGACCAGCTTTGCTTTACGAGCGCATTGATGTTGTTAAATAATGAGAGCAAGAATGTTTTTGGAAATTGCTGTTTTTCAGCGACAGCAAAGGATATCGCTTGGTCATAACATACTCTTTAAAATTAAAATTATCTTATGTATTATAGAATGTAATACAATCTTTCCTCAGGAAGATACATCTGTTGGGACTTTTTAGTATGATGGTGACTTGATAGTCATTTTCATGGTTAAATAAGATGTTATGAATGATGTCTGACAGGTTTCTGAATTCGTGATTTATGATGTAGGTCTACAGTGATTAATTGGTTGTGATGGTGAAGAGATAGATGCCTTTCATCATAAATGTACAGAGAGCCCACCATTTTAGTCTGCTGCCATATCAAACATCTTTCTGTTGTATGAGTCAGATCCACATTGTACTGCATAAAACAACATTCATCAACCTTTATGTTTTAGCCCATATTATGTATAGGTAACCTCTTATTTTAAATTCTGTATAATGCTACGGCATCCATGGCAACCCTCACAATGTTGTATTTGCGTCATACCTGTACGATTACCGATTAGGGAGAATGTGAGCAAATGTTTTATAATTTAATACAGGTATCCTACTATCCTAGCACAAATTAAGTCATATTGTTTAGTTTTGAACGGAACGTTTTTTCTTCCACATACCTATTGACCAGGGTCCATAGGGCTCTGATCAAAGGTAGTGCACTATGTAGAAAATATGGTGCCATTTGGGATGCCGGGAGAGCGTTCAAGCAGGAGGCATATGGACTAACTCTGCATGGCTGTCAAAATAACCGATGTGGATGTGGTGGAGGAGTCAGGCGCAGGACACTTTACTAGTCCAAAGTGCAACAAAACAATACACGACCTCGAAAACAAACGGAGGCGAGGGAATTACTCAACATGCGTAAAACAATAAACAAAACTAACAGAGCGCAAACACGCAGCTCCGCACGACAGGCAAACAACAACACACAATCTAACTAATACAAAACAGGGAACTTATAAGACACGTAATCAGAACACAAACAGACACAGGTGTACAAGACAGACTAAAGCAATCACACCACGAAACATACAACGGTGGCAGCTAGTACTCCGGGGACGGCGAACGCCGAAGCCTGCCCGAACCAGGAGGAGGAGCAGTCTCGGCCGAAACCGTGACAATGGCACATATAAGCACGCAGCGGCCTCAGCCCACTGAGGTCAAAGAAAAGGCAATAGATTTCAGACCTGGCCAAATTTCTCCCCTGAAATATCGGTCATGGCTAGAAGGGATCCAGCTTTTGTCAAATTAATGTCAGATTTGACTTTTCGGGGGCAGGTTAAGGGAAACTAACCAGCAGGTTAGGAGAATTAACATAGCAGGTTAGGAGAATTAGGTTAAGGTCAGGAAAAGGGTTAGGGTTAGTTAAAATACTCAAAAAATATATACTTTTGACGTTAATTTGACAAAAGCTGGATCCCTTCTAGCCATGACCTGAAATATCAGGCTCTGCGTCGTACTACTATGGCTGACCCTGTAAAACAACACATTTCACTGCACCTATCCGGTGTGTGACAATAAAACATCTTTAGTTTTTGGAGTCAAGTCATTAGCAACCATGATAAGCAGTTTATTCTGGGTTTAAACTGCGAAGATAAACCCATTGTCATTTGTTTCTGTCAGAGTGGTCTTTTTTTCATCTGGACTGTGGGTGCTTTGTATACATTTTCTTTGTCTGTATAAGAAAACACCTCAGATTCTCAGTGATGTGGAGGTTTTTCAGAGCTGACACTGTGACACATGGACTTTAAAGCTGCAACTTTATTTGGAATGGAAAGACCTCAAGAGTCAAATTGACAGTTTTACGTTTACCCCATGAAGCTGGAGGTCTTGGACTATCTCATATGAAGACGTATTACTGGGCTGCACAACTGTGTTCACTTAAACAATGGACAGCAGACTATCCTTGTGCATAGAGGAGTATCGAAGGCCTTAAGGTGAAAAAAAACTGTTGATATGCACTTAACCCTAATTTGCTCCAGGGGCGTGTACTACTATGGCTGACCCTGTAAAACAACACATTTCAACGCACTTATCCGGTGTATGTGACAATAAAACATAGATTATTTATGAGCTAAAATACACTGAGTGTATTAGGAATACCTGCTCTTTCCATGACATAGACCAGGGGTGTCAAACTCATTCCATGGAGGGCCTAGCGTCTGATGGTTTTTGACTTTTCCTTTCAATTAAGACCTAGACAACCAGGTGATGGGAGTTCTTTACTAATTAGTGACCTTAATTAATCAATCAAGTACAAGGGAGGAGCTAATACCAGCAGACACTCGGCCCGCCGTGGAATGAGTTTGATACATGACATAGACTGACCAGGTGAATCCAGGCGAAAGCTATGATCCCTTATTGATGTCACCTGTTAAATCCACTTCTATCAGCGTAGATGAAGGGGAGGAGACAGGTTATAGAAGGATTTATAAGCCTTGAGACAATTGAGATATGGATTGTGTATGTGTGCCATTCAGATGGTGAATGGGCAAGACAAAATATTTAAGTGCCTTTGAACGGGTGTGGTAGTAGCAGTGTTTAATTTGTAAATTCCCGGAACACATAGTGAGAGCGAGAGGGGTGGGGGGTTATCCGGGGGGCTCTGAGGTACCGGAACACATTGAGAAAATAGTGTCAAATGTAACGTAGCAGCCAAGTAGCCTACTATCTATGGTGGTGAAACGGACAGCACTCTCCAAGTAGCCTATTATCAATGGTGGTGAAACGGACAGCACTCTCCAAGTAGCCTATTATCTATGGTGGTGAAACGGACAGCACTCTCCAAGTAGCCTACTATCTATGGTGGTGAAACGGACAGCACTCTCCAAGTAGCCTATTATCTATGGTGGTGAAACAGACAGCACTCTCCAAGTAGCCTACTATCTATGGTGGTGAAACGGACAGCACTCTCCAAGTAGCCTACTATCTATGGTGGTGAAACAGACAGCACTCTCCAAGTAGCCTACTATCTATGGTGGTGAAACGGACAGCACTCTCCAAGTAGCCTACTATCTATGGTGGTGAAACAGACAGCACTCTCCAAGTAGCCTACTATCTATGGTGGTGAAACGGACAGCACTCTCCAAGTAGCCTATTATCTATGGTGGTGAAACGGACAGCACTCTCCAAGTAGCCTACTATCTATGGTGGTGAAACGGACAGCACTCTCCAAGTAGCCTATTATCTATGGTGGTGAAACGGACAGCACTCTCCAAGTAGCCTACTATCTATGGTGGTGAAACGGACAGCACTCTCCAAGTAGCCTACTATCTATGGTGGTGAAACAGACAGCACTCTCCAAGTAGCCTACTATCTATGGTGGTGAAACGGACAGCACTCTCCAAGTAGCCTATTATCTATGGTGGTGAAACGGACAGCACTCTCCAAGTAGCCTACTATCTATGGTGGTGAAACGGACAGCACTCTCCAAGTAGCCTATTATCTATGGTGGTGAAACGGACAGCACTCTCCAAGTAGCCTACTATCTATGGTGGTGAAACGGACAGCACTCTCCAAGTAGCCTACTATCTATGGTGGTGAAACGGACAGCACTCTCCAAGTAGCCTATTATCTATGGTGGTGAAACGGACAGCACTCTCCAAGTAGCCTACTATCTATGGTGGTGAAACGGACAGCACTCTCCAAGTAGCCTACTATCTATGGTGGTGAAACGGACAGCACTCTCCAAGTAACCTATTATCTATGGTGGTGAAACGGACAGCACTCTCCAAGGTGCTGATTAATTCAAAGCATTTTAGACGTCACTGCAATATGCCAACATATTTGAGTATAGTTGCGGGGCTTACACAAGTTCAAATTTTTTATAGCCTACTTTTCTAGACATCAATGCACAGCAACATTTTTAGACGTCCCTGCAGAATACCGGCCATATGCATACGCACATATACTCAGCTGTGGGGCTTACATATAATTCTCAAGCCATCAATGTAGTAGTAGAACAAATATCACAATATCGGAATTTAACTTCAAATAAAATAAATCAATGTACAAATTAGGGGTTCAACAAGGGTTCTTCTAAGATCCTCAAAGTTCTTAGAAGAACCTTAGTGTTCTTGCCACTGAAAATGGCCCCCAAAATGTTCTTCCATGAACCCCATAGGAGGTGGGGTTAATCGAGGAACCTCTTTAGTTGGTGGGGGTTCTTGCAGGAACCTAACTGCCCAACTTAAACATTTCGATTGGAAAGGACAGCAGGTGCAGGCACTTAGCTGAAAAATGTAAAGATCTCCTCCATTAAAGGTAAGGTTTGTCCCTTGTATGATCTAAATTGATATTGTTTTATGATGATACCATCTATCTTTTAATATTTGTGCAAATCTGTTTAAAACAGAAAATGGACACAATTCAATGGATATCAATCAACAAAGAGGTAAGAATATGTAGGCTATAAAAATATGTTGAAGGCTAGCTGTATTGGGTGCAGATGACAACTTCTCACTTTTGTGTCTGTGTCTGCAGGTATACAGACAAGGAGGCATACAAAGGTATGTCAATTGGTTTTGGTATGTTATGCAGATCACATGTACCATCCTCCTCCCTTACCTCATCAATGAATATCCAATAGGCCTTTACATTATGGACAAGGTATGTGTATGAACACCATAATCAAAACAGTTTTTTTCGCAGATATGTGAAAATGTTCATACCTGCTCCTACAACCTAAGACCTAAACTATTAAAGATAATTCATAGGACTTACTACACTACTGCCAGAATGCATGTAATGCACCCAGAAATGTCACATCTCTGTTAGAGATGTAAAAAGCACAAAGGAACCCTATTACATATGCTGTGGTCCTGTGGTAAACTGACACCATTTTGGGATAATGTATGCGCTATCATTTCATTATGTCTAGGAATTTATATCCATCCATCTCCACGATTATGTCTGTTGGGAAATGTAAATATTGATGATCAATATCAGAGGAAGTTTAGTAATCTAGGTCTAATTGCTGCAATAAAAATGTATAGCGATCAATTGGAAACACTCATATTCACCCTCAATAACATACTGGAGGACTGAACTATCTATCTATACCGTTGAATTCTGTATATTATAAAGTTAAACAAAAACCGTAAGTGTTTGACGAAATTTGGAAACCATATTTTGATCACCTTGGCGAATGTGTTGTATAGTGTTTTGTTTCTGTGTTTGTATAAACATAAAAAATAAAGGAAAAAAATAGAAGAAAAAAATATGACAAGAGGATAGATAACCTTGATGTCCATATTGGCTTTTATAATGACCAGTACAACACAAAATCTGCTACACAAATCTGCCGTGTGTTATAGCCAATGTGAGAAAACTGTCACCATGTTTTCTGTTATTGATGGGCTTCCTGTTTTTCATACAGTTTCTGGATAAAGGCTGAGTTATATTCAGAGTTGAGGCAGTTTTCCACATTAATCTCCAGCAATAGAGTAAACAGACAACTAACGGAAACTCATGAAATGAATCCAAAAATCCATACAAAATGATTGGGCGCTATTCATCCCATTAATCAAATATAAATTATTTTAATGAATGGACTGGGAATTGAAATAAAAACGATCCCCTATTCTTAATTATTTTCATCTCATGTCATTCATTAAAGGCCCAATGCAGTCAAAAACTTGATTTTCCTGTGTTATATAAAATAAAGAGTTCCAAACCTCTGCGAATAACAACTAGTTTTCAGATTTCCCCTTCCTACTCAGACCACTCCCAGACAGTCCTAGCTAAATTCTTGCTTGAGAAATTACTCTTTGCTAAGAAGCTATTTTTGTTTATTTTTGACCATTTTAATTGAAAGCAATCACAGTAAGGTACTTAATTGTTACCCAGAAATGATTTGATATTGATAGAAAAAAACGTCTGCATTGGAACTTTAAAGTTTACCTTGATTAATTAGTGTTCAGTTTGACCACATGCAGAGGTAGTGTCACGACTTCCGCCGAGGCTGCCTCCCCTCCTTGTTCGAGCAGGTTTCGGCGTTCGTCGTCACCAGCTTACTAGCTACTGCCGCTCCCATTCTCATCACTCCACTTCTCTTGTCTTGTCAATCACACACACTTGGTGCTCATCCCCTAATTAGTCTGTGTATAAGTGTTCCCTCTGCCCCCTTGTCTTTGTGAGTGATTGTTCTATGTGGGAGGAGAGTAGCTTGGTTGAGATACTCTCTCATTTATTTTGCCAGGGTTGATTTTCCCCCGTGTCATTACATTTATTGTATTTTCTGAGACTGTGTTTGGTCAGGGAGGATTGTTTCCCCTGTACCTGTTTTGATTGTTGTTGTAGGCGCATTGTATGTCTGGAAGGAATAAATCTGCATCCGGTTATTTTACTCCTGCGCCTGACTCCGTCCATCATTCACCACAGGTAGTCAGATAGTCAGACTGGAAACATACCAAGGGCTCTAGTTGCAATCAGGACCACTTAACTGATTCTCACCATTTGCTTTGCTGCATTGCAGTATTTGTTCCCACCAAACCCTCTCCCTCGATGGGAGGAGAATAATCCATGGATCTGTTCAACACACATAAATCAGAAAGACACACATGCGCACACACACACACACCTCTCCATCTAATGACTGGAAATAAGTAGCCTATGCAACACCCTCTTCATGTGTAAAGCCTTATGGAAGTGCTGGAGAGACAGTTCCACCTTGGTTTAATTAACTCTCTATTCTAGAATATCGGCCCTACAATATACAGTGGGGAAAAAAAGTATTTAGTCAGCCACCAATTGTGCAAGTTCTCCCACTTAAAAAGATGAGAGAGGCCTGTAATTTTCATCATAGGTACACGTCAACTATGACAGACAAAATGAGGAAAGAAAATCCAGAAAATCACATTGTAGGATTTTTTATGAATTTATTGGCATATGATGGTGGAAAATAAGTATTTGGCCAATAACAAAAGTTTCTCAATACTTTGTTATATACCCTTTGTTGGCAATGACACAGGTCAAACGTTTTCTGTAAGTCTTCACAAGGTTTTCACACACTGTTGCTGGTATTTTGGCCCATTCCTCCATGCAGATCTCCTCTAGAGCAGTGATGTTTTGGGGCTGTCGCTGGGCAACACAGACTTTCAACTCCCTCCAAAGATTTTCTATGGGGTTGAGATCTGGAGACTGGCTAGGCCACTCCAGGACATTGAAATGCTTCTTACGAAGCCACTACTTCGTTGCCCGGGCAGTGTGTTTGGGATCATTGTCATGCTGAAAGACCCAGCCACGTTTCATCTTCAATGCCCTTGCTGATGGAAGGAGGGTTTCACTCAAAATCTCACGATACATGGCCCCATTCATTCTTTCCTTTACACGGATCAGTCGTCCTGGTCCCTTTGCAGAAAAACAGCCCCAAAGCATGATGTTTCCAACCCCATGCTTCACAGTAGGTATGGTGTTCTTTGGATGCAACTCAGCATTCTTTGTCCTCCAAACATGACGAGTTGAGTTTTTACCAAAAAGTTCTATTTTGGTTTCATCTGACCATATGACATTCTCCCAATCCTCTTCTGGATCATCCAAATGCACTTCAGACGGGCCTGGACATGTACTGGCTTAAGCAGGGGGACACGTCTCTCACTGCAGGATTTGAGTCCCTGGCGGCGTAGTGTGTTACTGATGGTTGGCTTTGTTACTTTGGTCCCAGCTCTCTGCAGGTCATTCACTAGGTCCCCCCGTGTGGTTCTGGGATTTTTGCTCACCGTTCTTGTGATCATTTTGACCCCACGGGGTGAGATCTTGCGTGGAGCCCCAGATCGAGGGAGATTATCAGTGGTCTTGTATGTCTTCCATTTCCTAATAATTGCTCCCACAGTTGATTTCTTCAAACCAAGCTGCTTACCTATTGCAGATTCAGTCTTCCCAGCCTGGTGCAGGTCTACAATTTTGTTTTTGGTGTCCTTTGACAGCTCTTTGGTCTTGGCCATTGTGAAGTTTGGAGTGTGACTGTTTGAGGTTGTGGACAGGTGTCTTTTATACTGATAACAAGTTCAAACAGGTGCCATTAATACAGGTAATGAGTGGAGGACAGAGGAGCCTCTTAAAGAAGAAGTTACAGGTCTGTGAGAGCCAGAAATCTTGCTTGTTTGTGGGTGACCAAATACTTATTTTCCACCATAATTTGCAAATAAATTCATTAAAAATCCTACAATGGGATTTTCTGGAATTTTTTTTCTCAGTTTGTCTGTCATAGTTGACGTGTACCTATGATGAAAATTACAGGCCTCTCTCATCTTTTTAAGTGGGAGAACTTGCACAATTGGTGGCTGACTAAATAATTTTTTTCCCCACTGTATTATCCACTCGTCAATAACACTGATACCTTTTCCTCCAATATTACCTCCCACTGAAACGATCAGAAGTGATGGTGACCCATGTGAATAGATAGATGAAAGTCAACAGACAAACAGAGATATATCAACATTAATAAGACGCACCACCCATCTGACCTATCCCTTTCTTTTCTCTGCAGCAAGCCTTCGTCCCAAATGGCACCCTATTCCCTTATAGTGCACTACTTTTACCAGTGCCCATAGAGCTCTGACCAAAAGTAGTGCACTACATAGGGAATAAATAGGGTGCCATTTGTGACAGGCTCAAACGATGCCAATAGCCCTGCTGGGAGATGGTTGACCAGGGAAGTGTGGTCTGGCCAGGGTCAGAGGTTTGGTAATCCCTTCCTGGGGATATAGAATGTGTCAGACTAGTAATACAATTATGATAACAGCTTTGCCTGGAGAAAGGGGAGTACATGATATAACAAAAAGGTATGTATGGACATGGTATGGACTAGATCATTTGTTCATCATTTAAGCATTTGCTGCTCAAACAAATATCTAATTTGAGACTATTGAATGGTTAATAAAACAAATTAAACATGGTTTAAACGATACTGTAGTGAAATACATAATATTTGATTTGACTGAATTTCTTAATATGCAAGGATGGTTTTAATAAAATTCACTTTAGTCAAAGCAAAGGAAAACCCCAAATGAATGTTGCAAAGTATTCCCTGAGCTTCATCAGTTGCAGAAAAAGGAGGGTCCATTCCCAGCTAGCACATAATGTTCTGAGAACCATTTGTTTCTTAGAGCTTGGTGAGAGTGTGGTTGTCCTATGGTTATTTTGCATACAACCTTCCCACAACTCTCTGGGAATGGTGCAGGATAGCTGTTTGGCTTTGGAACATTCTCAACACATTTAAAGAATTTGACAAAAAAAATGTTTTGGGGTATTTCATTACTTTAACAGAACGTTTCCTAAAAGTTCAAATATGATTACATTTCATTTAAATGTTGGTCATTTTCTAGGAACGTTCTCCAACTGGTTTTACATTGGGAATGTTCTCAAATTGTTCCGAGAACGTTAAGAGAACTTCCATAAAAACCACAATAAAACTTTAGTAACATTCAGAGAACATTCTAAGAATGTGATTTAAAAACATATACTTTCCGTTCTCAGCATCAACAAAACTCTCTCTATTCTCTATCTTGTTAAGTGTGTTCAGGTGTGTTGGCCACGCCCACTATTTGGCCACACCTGATCTTAATGAGAGCTTGTTTCCTTTGAAATGGGGTCTGTTTGAATAGACTAAAATGAACAGTTTTGTATGCGTAAAAAAACATGTCATGGTAGCTCCATCCTGATGCCGCAGTGGACTAATTCCATGGATAGAGAACAGAAGAGGTTTTAATCTCAATAATAATAAAAAATATTTGCATGATTAATGCCTAAGGAAATTCATTTCCATGTGTGCTTGGAGTTCATAAGAGTTAACCCGAAATAAGCTAGTGTTATTAAAAGTCTTATTAAAACCTTCAGTGAAAGTTTTAAAGGCCCAAAGCAGCTGTTTTTATATCAATATCAAATAATTTCTGTGTAACAATTAAGTACCGTACTGTAATAGAACCATTAAAATTGACAAAAATAGCTTTTTAGCAAAAAACGATTTCTCAAGCAAGAATTTAGCTAGGACTGTCTGGGAGTGGTCTGAGTGGGGAGGGGAAAAACGGAAAACCAGCTGTTATTGGCAGAGAGGTTCGGAACTCTCTTTGTTATCAGTCTATTACCATGGAAAGCTGAAATTCCCACCCATGCAAACCTGCTGATTAGAATGTCCTGTGTAGACAGTGGTGGAAAAAGCACTCAATTGTCATACTTGAGTAAAAGTAAAGATACCTTAATAGAAAATGACTCAAATAAAGTGAGTCACCCAGTAAAATACTACTTGAGTAAAAGTCTAAAAGAGCTGGTGTAACAGCGCAGGTGCCAAGACCAGAGTAGGCGCGTAAACAAGATGGCGTATTGAATAGAAATCGGTACAAAACACCTCAAGATAAAAACATAATATTCAAAATCAGTAAGTTAGACTAAATATTAGCATTTCATATATTCGCAGTTAATATAATTCAATCTGGATAATAACATAAATAAGATCATAAGGCTAGAGAAATATATCGACAAATATTACTACAACAAGCAACACCCAAACATGACTGAAGACAAGCGTGGAGAGCCGATCCCCAAAAGAAAACGCGACTCATCGACAGATACAGATGATATATTCTTTTCACCACTAGGTATGGTAAGTGTGGAAAGCGACCTGTTGAAGTCGATAAATGACAAATTGGGCATATTAGAACTGGTCAGTAAAGACGTAAAAGAGTTGAAAGCGAGTCTTCAAATGAGTGACGAAAAAGCTTTGGTAATGGAGAAAGAAACCAAAGAAATAAAAGTGACAGTCTCTAAAATGGAAACGGACGTTAGGGAATTAAAAAAGGAGAACAATCTTCTGAGAGAAGCCTTACTAGACATCCAAACTAGATCGATGAGGGAAAATCTAGTACTTACGGGTATTCAGGAAAAGGAGGGAGAAATAACAGAGAATATTATGAAGGACTTCCTGCATACAGCGCTACAAATCCCACTCGAGGCTGTCGATAAAATCCAACTTGAACGTGTACATCGTTTCGGGAAAAAGAGGACAGAAATATGAGCGCCAATCGTTGCCAAATTTGCTTTTTTTAAGGACAAAGCTATGGTGAAAAGCCTGGGAAAAAGACTTGCTGGCACGAAAATAGGCATGAATGATCAGTTCCCGAAGGAGATTGTAGAAAGGCGCAAAGTTCTGTATCCAATCTTCAAGGAAAACAGATTAAAAGGGAAACGTGTTGCACTAGTGGTGGATAAATTATATATTGACAACCAAATGTTCAGAGACACAAAGACTACTCCATGGCTATTCTAAAAGTTGTAATGGAGGAGTCAAATATTGGAGCACCTGATACTAGCAATGATAGGGATTGTAATATTAAATAATATTTATAGTAAGTATAGTATTTTATAAATGGATAAAACGATATAACAAGCAGAATAATACATCTTTATATACAAATAATTAGAACATGGATTTTTTGGCGGGAGGTTGTTTTGGCGGATGATTGTTGTGGTTGGTCCTGTGTTCTCTCTGGCGTCCTTTTCCCCCTTGCAGCAGATGGGGATGCGGGTGCGTTTGCACGCTCGGCCCATTTCTTCCGCAGTCAACCATGTGGTGTGCATTTTTGTGTTTGAAAAGGTACGGCGTTAAGTGAGTGAGAGGGGAAATGGTTGCATATCCCAGAGCCGACCGGGGGTCTATGAACAGGGGTAGTGAGAGAGAGAGCTTTCAATTTTGTGTAGATGAGGGATATACATTTTTAAATATAGTATACATCTAATCTAATTATTCATTGTCCTATCATGATGGGAAGATCCCTAACCCTATAACCTGGACACCCACCTGAGCGACCCATACACCAAAGAGAAGTTCCCATCTATTTTATGGACCTGCGGTGAATATGCAGCCTAAATAGAGAAATAAATGCGGTCAGAGACCTACTTGAGCAGCACCGCCCCCTCAAGATTCTGAGCCTGCCTGGCAGGGTTGGTCCTACAAAGCCAGAGCCCCCTGATGGGAGAGCATAATATACAAGGAAATTCTCAAAGCTGCTAATGAGAACCTTGACGACCTTTTACCTAGCCGGTGGGGATTCCGGTGGGGTACGCCCACCCAGGTAGTGGCAGTGCTGGCAACACTGGCTGCAGTAACCCATGGGGAGGGGGGTCACACTCGGACAATCAGAGAGGGGGGTTTATCATTGTGGCCCAGGTGGCACAAAATAATCAAAGGTCTGACCGCATGGAGATGCTTGGGAAAATGGTTACAACAGGGGATCAGAGTGTTTGTGTCTCAGGTGAAGAGGGTGGATCTGATCTCCATCACCTAGGACTTGACATAGATTAAGTAGATTAATCAAATCTCACATTGTTATCAATTTCTGCTCAATTTGCATGCTTTCTCAATCAGCTTTAACTGTATGTGCACTCGTAGATCAAGTTATTTCTCGAGTTGGGCTCTGGGATATAACAGCCATTGAGTATCGGATTTTATGGTGGATTGTGGAGGAGGGGGGTTGAGTGTGTTGGAGTATGTGAGTATGTGCGTGTGTGCTGGTCTGGCATCTGTTGTGGGGGGTGGGGATGTTGGGGGGTATGGGATGGACCGCGGGAATTATTTGCTAGGATAATAATTGCTTGTCAATGAATTAAATGTAATACAATGGCAATCCTGGTTATATGTTAGAATCCTATGCGTGAACTGCCGACATTATTACGCATATTAATTGATAATGATGGAAAATAGGATATGCATAATAAAAATAAAAAAAATAGTTATATAGATATATATATATAGAGGTGAAAGCATTGGAAATGCTTTTGGCGGTTAACCTGCTTCTGTTTTGTGGGTGGCACTGTGTGCTGTTTTCGATGGATGGGTCCTGGCCTCTCGGGGCCTTAGGGATACGGAGGGATGTGGGGGGGATGCTGATCACTGGGATGACGGCTCAACTTGTGATGGGGAGGGGCTTTAGCGGGGGAATTAGTGGAGAACAATTGAAGGGTTACTCCGTAGCAATGCAAATATCACGGTACAGCTATATGGACACTCAATCATTACGCTATTTTTTATTGGTACATTTACAAACATATATAATGATAAATAGACTTGAAACTTGTATCTCATTATGGTGTATGGTGAAATAAGTATAGCCAGTTATAATTGTAATGGCTTAGCTGATAATAACAAAAGAAGAACAATATTTACATGGCTCAAAGAGAAGGAATATAATATATATTGTATACAGGAAACTCATTCAACAATTCGAGATGAAGTAGCGTGGAAAAAAGAATGGGGGGGAAATATACTTCTCCCATGGGCAAAGAAATTCAAAAGGGGTGATGATATTAATTAATAGTAATTTCGATCCGAATGTGCAAATTGTCCAAATAGATACGCAAGGTAGATGGATTATTTTAAATATGGTATTGGACCATAAACAGATATGGCTCATTAACCTTTACGGACCAAATAATGATGATCCACAATTCTTTGACAATATATATAATAAATTATCAAGCCTGCAAGCAACTCAAGACAATATTATTATGGTGGGGGATTATAATACTGTTTTAAATAGCTCAATGGACCGAAAAGGAAATCACACCACAAACAATCACCCACATGCTCTTAAGGAAATTGTGAATGTCATGGATACATTAGAACTAGTAGATATATGGAGGCTTAAATATGCTGATCTAGTGAGATATACATGGCGGAGACTGAATCAAGCTAGTCGTCTTGACTTCTTTCTTATCTCATTCTCGTTGGCACCAAAAGTAAAAAAAGTGTTGATAGGGGACAGAATGCGGTCGGACCATCATATAATAGGCATATAGATTACTCTGACTGAATTTCCACGTGGGCGAGGATATTGGAAATTTAATCAAAGCCTATTAGATGATAATTTATTTATAATTAGAACAAAGGAATTTATAACTGACTTTTTCCAACATAACATAGGTACAGCGAATCCCTTATTGTATGGGACACCTTTAAATGTGCCTTTAGAGGCCAATGCAATTCAGTACTCATCCTCGAAAACAAAAGCAATTTAGGTCAAAGAGTTTATACTAAGAAAGGAAATAGAAAGTCTAACAGAACAGATAGATGGCAATAAAAACTGTAACATAGAGGCTCAGAATAAATTAGAGGAAAAACAAAAAGAAATGGAAAAACTTATTCAAGAAAGATCAAGTGTAATATATTATAAAAATAAAGCAAACTGGATGGAATATGGGGAAAAATGCACAAAATTCTTTTTTAATCTTCAACATAGGAATGCTACCAAAAAGAACTTAATGAAACTGGTTACAATTGACGGAGTCACCCATAATTCACCTAATGATATTTTGAAGGAAGAAACAAAGTATTTTAAGCATATGTTTTCTTTTCAGTCGCCTCCATCTCCTCTAACTGAAGCTAATTGTAGAGATTTTTTTCCTATTGATAATGTCAAATTAACAGCCACACAGAAAGACTCATGTGAAGGTGAAATTACAGAGGAGGAACTTCTGGATGCAATTAAAGACTTTAAGTCCGGGGAAAACTCCAGGGTTGGATGGCATACCAATCGAGGTATACCAAACCTTTTTTGATATACTAAGAGGACCGTTATTAGCATGTTTTAACCACTCCTATGTAAATGGTAGATTATCTGACACTCAAGAAGAAGGTCTGATCTCATTATTACTGAAACAGGATACAAGTGGAAAATATAAAGATCCAGTCCATTTACAAAATTGGAGGCCCCTTACACTTCAGTGTTGTGATGCAAAAATCCTAGCAAAATGTATAGCGCATAGAATTAAAAAGGTATTGTCGGATATTATTCATTCTAATCAGACAGGTTTTTTACATGGAAGATACATTGGAGATAATATAAGGCAAGTATTGGAAACAATAGAACACTATGGAAAATATGGGAAACCAGGCCTGCTATTCATAGCAGACTTCGAAAAGGCATTTGATAAAGTTCGACTGGAATTTATATATAAATGCCTGGAGCATTTCAATTTTGGAGAATCTCTTATAAAATGGGTCAAAATCATGTATAGTAACCCTAGGTGTAAAATAGTAAATAATGGCTATTTCTCAGAAAGTTTCAAACTGTCAAGAGGAGTGAAACAAGGTTGTCCACTATCGGCATATCTATTTATTGTGGCCATCGAGATGTTAGCTATTAAAATCAGATCCAATAATAATATCAGAGGATTAGAAATACAGGGCTTAAAAAACAAAGGTGTCATTGTACGCAGATGATTCATGTTTTCTTTTAGATCCACAACTAGAATCCCTCCACAGCCTCATAGAGGATCTAGATACATTTTCTAACCTCTCTGGATTAAAACCAAATTATGACAAATGTACTATATTACGTATTGGATCACTAAAAATACAATTTTTACATTACCATGTAGTTTACCAATAAAATGGTCTGATGGTGATGTGGATATACTCGGAATACATATCCCAAAGGAAATAAATGATCTCACTTCAATCAATTTTAATAGAAAGTTAGCAAAAATAGATAAGATCTTACTACCATGGAAAGGAAAATACCTGCCAATTTGTGGAAAAATCACCCTGATTAACTCTTTAGTATTATCCCAGTTTACCTATTTGCTTATGGTCTTGCCTACGCCTAGCAAACAGTTTTTTAAATGATATGAGAAAAAAATATTCAATTTTATTTGAACGGCAAGCCAGACAAAATTAAAGAGCATATTTATATAATGAATATGAATTCGGAGGACAGAAATTATTAAATATTAAAGCATTAGACCTATCACTAAAATCTTCAGTCATCCAAAAGTTATACTTAAATCCGAACTGGTTCTCAAGCAAATTAGTAAGATTGTCTCACCCACTGTTCAAGAAAGGCCTTTTTCCCTTTATTCAGATTACAACCTCTCACTTTCAGTTATTTGAAAAGGAAATAATCTCCCAAATGTCACTATTTCTAAAACAAGCCATAGAAAGTTGGTTGCAATTTCAATTTAATCCTCCAGAAACGACAGAACAAATAATGCAACAAATATTATGGTTAAATTCAAATATACTAATTGACAAAAACCTTTATTTTTTGACAGAATGTTTAAAAAAGGTATAATCTTCGTAAATGATATCATCGGGTAGGACTGGTGGAGTTATGTCGCACATGCAGCTAACAAAAACATATGGAAATGTCTGCTCTACCCAAAATTACAACCAAATAATTGCAGCCTTACCGCAAAAGTGGAAGAGGAAAGTTGAAGGGGGAGAAAGTAAGGAACTTGTCTGTCGGCCTTGCATTAAAGAACATAATTGGTTAAGGAAAACTGTGATAAATAAAAAAGTATATCAGTTTCACTTAAGGACCAAAGGATTGACAGCAGTCCCATATAGATTGCAAAATAGTTGGGAAGAGATCTTTGACGTACCGATCCCATGGCATAGTGTTTATGAACTGACACGCAAAACGACACCGGATTCAAAAATTAGAATCTTTCAATTTAAATTATTATATAAAATTCTTGCTACCAATAGAATGTTATTTATATGGGGGATACAATCTTCCCAGCTCTGCAGATTTTGCTGTGAAGAGATAGAATCATTAGATCATTTGTTTTGGTTCTGTCCATTTGTAGCCTGTTTTTGGACACAGGTCCAGGAATGGCTAAAGGATTGCAATATTTACCTGGAATTAACCTTGCAGATAGCATTACTGGGTGATCTGAAAAGTCATAGTCAATCAATCAATAATATAATAATACTTTTAGCAAAAATGTTTATTTTTAATTCACAATCTGTAGAAGCAATGAGAATAGAAAGGTTCAGAACTTTTGTAAAACATCACAGTACGGTTGAAATATATATGGCAAATAGAAATCCTATATGGATGGTGTTAAGAGATAGATGGGAGGTATTGAATAGAGTTGAAGGATGGGACTAATAACAAATAACAACAAATAATAACAAAGATAGCTAATAATGTAAGCATACTGTGTCCATAATAAGTATATAGGTTGTATGTTGGGAGCTTTTGGGAAAGAGCACAGTTAGAAAGATATGGCATTTAGAAGCAAACCGGATGGACATCATGAAAATGATCGGAGAGGTTGAGAGTAGAAGAAGTTCAGGAGCAAAAAAATAAATAAATATATATATTTTTATATATATATAGATATAGAATTATTGTAAAATTAACTCTGTCCATAAGGTGTAGATAGTAAGTATAGACCGGAAGTAGAGGCCTGGGCGTTGTTGTTCACTAATTTACTCCAAGTAGGGAAAGGATGGTGGGGTTGAAAAGTAATAAAGGGGAATATATATATAAAAAATAAAATAAAACATGGGGGATTGGAAGTGATGCAGACAATTACATTGATAGAAGATACAATCTATCTGCAATTTTAAGCTGATCCATCCCCCAAAAAAAAAAAAAAAAAAAAAGTCTAAAAGTATTTGGTTTTAACTATATTTAAGTATCAAAAGTAAATGGAGTTGCTTAAGTATCAAAAGTAAAAGTATACATATTTTCAAATTCCTTATATTCAAATTCAAATTCCAAACCAGACGGCACAATTTTGTTTTTGTTTTTAATTTACAGATAGCCAGGGGCACACTCCAACACTCAGAAATAATTGACAAACAAAGCATTTGTGTTTAGTGAGTCCGCCAGATCAGAGGCAGTAGGGAAGACCAGGGATGTTCTCTTGATATAGTTCATATAAGGAAATCAGTCAATTGAAATACATTCGTTAGGCACTAATCTATGGATTTTACATGACTCTCGCACGTGAAGAAGCCGGACGTGGTCCTAGGCTGGCGTGGTTACATGTGGTCTGCGGTTGTGAGGCCGGTTGGACGTACTGCCAAATTCTCTAAAACGATGTTGGAGGCAGTTTATGGTAGAGACACATTTAATTATCTGGAAACAGCTCTGGTGGACATTCCTGCAGTCAGCATGCCAAATGCACGCTCCCTCAAAACTTGAGACATCTGTGGCATTGTGTAATAAAATTGCACATTTTAAAGTGGCCTTTTATTGTCCCCAGCACAAGGTGCACCTGTGTAATGATACTACTTTTTAATCAGCTTCTTGATATGCCACACCTGTCAGGTGGATGGATTATCTTGGCAAATGAGAAATGCTCACTAATAGGGATGTAAACTAATTTGTGCACAAAATTTGAGAGAAATAAGCTTTTTGTGCGTGTGGAACATTTGTGTACATAATTTCTTTGGTAATGTAGTGAAGTAAAAGTAGGCAGAAATATAAATAGTAAAGTACAGATACCCAAAAAAACTACTTAAGTAGTACTTTTTAGTTAAGTACCGTACACCACTGTGTGTAGACTGTATTTCCAACCAGCAACTATCAGGAAATAACACTGATACATTTGTCACACTTTTACAGTGTTAGTTTCATCAGCTGTTGTATAAACACAGGAAAAACAAAATGTTCACTGCACTGGGCCTTTTAAGGAAGTTATCCTAGCTGGTGTATGTGACAATAAAACATATACACTGAGTGTACAAAACATTAGGAACACCTCCCTAATATTGAGTTGCACCCCCTTTTGCCCTCAGAACAGCCTTAATTCACCGGGGCATGGACTCCACAAGGTGTCGAAAGTGTTCCACAGGGATGCTGGCCCATGTTGACTCCAATGCTTCCGACAGTTGTGTAAAGTTGGCTGGATGTCCTTTGGGTGGTGGACCATTCTTGATACGCACAGGAAACTGTTGAGCGTGAAAAAGGTTGCAGTTCTTGACATACTCAAACCGGTGCGCCTGGCACCTACTACCATACCCCGTTCAAAGGCACTTAAATCTTTGTCTTGCCCATTCACCCTCAATGGCACACATACAAAATCCATGTCTCAAGGCTTAAAAATCCTTCTTTAACCTGTCTACTCCCCTTCATCTACACTGATTGAAGTGGATTTAACAGGTGACATCAATAAGAGATCATAACTTTCACCTGGATTCACCTGGTCAGTCTGAAATGGAAAGAGCCGTTCCTAATGTTTAGTACACTCAGTGTATGTTACTGTTATGTTTCATATATGTGATTCAGAATTCATATGATTTCAATGATTCAGCTCCATCACGACAGACCAGGCTGGCAGAAACGGCATGATGGCGTAATAGTCTACTGATACAGTTGTTGTTTAGTTAAATATATGATAAATAAGATGCATCTGGGTCAGAAACTCACTGTTAACCTCACCACTTGACCAATCAGATCAGCTCTGAAAAAGAGCTGATGTGAAAATATCTGATGTGATTGGTCAAAAGACCAATTAGTGGAAAACATATCAGAATTGGGCTGCCTGTCTAAACACAGCCAAAAATAAACTCACTAAAGTACTGTTACAGTTTTCTGTTATACTAGAGGTACAGTATACAGCACTGTCAACGGCCATGATGACAGATACAGTTGAAGTCGGAAGTTTACATACACCTTAGCCAAATACATTTAAACTCAGTTTTTCACAATTCCTGACATTTAATCCTAGTAAAAATCCCCTGTCTTAGGTCAGTTAGGATCACCCCTTTATTTTAAGAATGTGAAATGTCAGAATAATAGTAGAGAATGTGTCAGGGGCGACGTGAATGCGGTGAGTGAAGTCAAGCGCAGGACACAGAGATACTAGCAGATGTACTTTACTAATAGTAAAGAACATACAAAACAAAACCTCCTAACAGGGAGGAAAACAAATACACATACGACAAAACAGCAATGCCGAATACAGCCTAGACACAAAACAATAACACACAATACCAAACGAGAGACATGGGTAAATATAGGGACTACAATCAAACATAATAGACAACAGGTGTAACCACTCAAGACAGAACAAGACAAACACCGAAACATCGATCGGCAGTAGCTAGTACTCCGGGGACGACGAACGCCGAAGCCTGGCCGAGCAAGGAGGAGGAGCAGCCTCGGCAGAATCCGTGACAGTACCCCCCCCTTGACGCGCGGCCCCAGCCGTGCGCCGACCCTGGCCTCGGGGACGGCCAGGAGGACGCGGAGCAGGGCGAGTCGGATGACTCCGGTGGAACTCCGTCAACAGGGAGGGATCTAGGATGTCCCTCCTAGGGACCCAGCACCGTTCCTCCGGACCGTACCCCTCCCACTCCACGAGATACTGCAGACCCCCCATCCGACGTCTCGAATCCACGATGGAACGGACTGAGTACGCCGGAGCCCCTTCGATGTCTAGTGGGGGCGGAGGAGCCTCTCGTATCTCATTCTCCTGGAGTGGACCAGCTACCACCGGCCTGAGGAGAGACACATGAAACGAGGGGTTAATGCGGTAATTTATGGGCAGTTGTAACCTATAACATACCTTGTTCAATCTCCTCAGGACTTTAAATGGCCCCACAAACCGCCGACCCAGCTTCCGGCAGGGCAGGCGAAGGAGCAGGTTTCGAGTCGAGAGCCAGACCCGATCTCCAGGTGCATAAACTGGACCCTCACTGTGGTGGCGATCGGCGCTCGCCTTATGCCTACAGATGGACATGCGCAGCGTTCCATGTCTCCTCCGAGCGCCGAAACCACTCATCCACCGCAGGAGCCTCGATCTGGCTCTGATGCCAGGGTGCCAGGACCGGCTGATACCCCAACACACACTGAAAAGGAGTAAGATTAGTGGAGGAGTGGCGAAGTGAGTTTTGGGCTATCTCTGCCCAGGGGATATACCCCGACCACTCCTCCTGCCGGTCCTGGCAATAGGACCTCAGAAACCTACCCACATCCTGGTTTACTCTCTCCACCTGCCCATTACTCTCAGGGTGAAAACCCGAGGTAAGGCTAATCGAGACCCCCAAACGCTCCATAAACGCCCTCCAGACTCTAGAGGTGAACTGGGGACCCCGATCAGACACTATATCCTCAGGCACCCCGTAGTGCCGGAAGACGTGGGTAAACAAGGCGTCGGCCGTTTGTAGGGCTGTAGGGAGACCTGGCATTGGAATGAGACGGCAGGCCTTAGAAAACCGATCCACAACGACCAAGATCGTGGTATTCCCCTGGGAGGGGGGAAGGTCCGTGACAAAATCCACCGATAGGTGAGACCACGGCCGTTGTGGAACGGGTAGAGGTTGTAACTTCCCTCTGGGCAGGTGTCTAGGCGCCTTACACTGAGCGCACACCGAACAGGAAGAAACGTAAACCCTCACGTCCTTAGCCAAGGTGGGCCACCAGTACTTCCCGCTAAGGCAGTGCACCGTTCGACCAATACCCGGATGACCAGAGGAGGGTGACGTGTGAGCCCAATATATCAGTCGATCACGGACCTCGAGCGGCACGTACTTCCGCCCCTCTGGACACTCAGGAGGAGTAGGGTCTGTACGTAACGCCCGCTCGATCTCCGCATCGACCTCCCACACCACCGGTGCCACTAGACAAGACTCCGGAAGTATGGGGGTGGGCTCAATGGACCTCTCCTCTTTGTCATATCGCCGGGACAGGGCGTCTGCCTTCACGTTCTGTGACCCTGGTATTTACGTGAGCTTAAATACAAACCGGGCAAGAAACATGGCCCACCTAGCCTGACGAGGGTTCAGTCTCCTTGCTGCCCGGATGTACTCCAGGTTACGATGGTCAGTCAGAATGAGGAAAGGGTGTTTAGCCCCCTCAAGCCAATGCCTCCACACCTTCAGGGCTTGAACCACCGCTAGCAGCTCCCTGTCCCCCACATCATAATTGCGTTCCGCCGGACTGAGCTTCTTAGAATAAAAAGCACAGGGACTGAGTTTTGGAGGCGTGCCCGAGCGTTGAGACAGTACAGCACCAATCCCCGCCTCGGACGCATCCACCTCAACTTGGAACGCCAAAGAGGGGTCCGGATGTGCCAGCACCGGAACCGAGGTGAACAGGTCCTTCAGATGTCTAAACGCCCTGTCCGCCTCAGCCGACCACTGCAAACGCACCGGGCCCCCCCCTTTAGCAGGGAGGTGATGGGAGCTGCTACCTGTCCAAAACCCCGGATAAACCTCAGGTAGTAATTGGCAAAACCCAAAAACCGCTGCACCTCCTTAACCGTGGTAGGAGTCTGCCAATTACGCACGGCTGAAACGCGGTCAATCTCCATCTCCACCCCTGACGCGGACAACCGATGTCCCAGGAAGGAGATGGACTCCTGGAAAAACAGGCATTTCTCCGCCTTCACATACAAGTCATGCTCCAACAGTCTACCCAACACCCGACGCACCAGGGACACATGCTCGGCTCGTGTAGCGGAGTATATTAGAATGTCATCAATATACACCACTACACCCTGTCCATGCAAATCCCGGAAAATCTTGTCCACAAATGATTGGAAGACTGAAGGAGCATTCATTAAACCGTATGGCATGACGAGATACTCATAGTGACCCGAGGTGGTACTAAATGCTGTTTTCCATTCATCTCCCTCCCTAATGCGCACCAGGTTGTAAGCGCTCCTGAGATCCAATTTTGTGAAGAATCGCGCCCCGTGTAATGACTCCGTCATACTCGCAATCAGAGGGAGAGGATAGCTGTATTTAATGGTAATCTGATTGAGACCACGGTAATCAATACACGGGCACAAACCCCCCTCTGGGGGATGATCGAAAACCGCCCTGAAGCGGCGGGAGAACTCTGCATAGCTGACTGTAGCGGCGTCTATTCCCCTCCACTCGGCGTTGGCCCACTCCAGTGCCTTGCCGGACAGACAGGAGATGAGGGCGGAAACACTCTCGTATCCCGAGGGCGCCGGGTGGATGGTTGCCAGGTAGAGTTCTACTTGGAGCAGGAAACCCTGACACCCGGCCGCGTTGCCATCATAAGCCCTCGGGAGCGAGAGCCGAATCCCACTGGACTCCGGAGATGGAATGATGGGTATGGCTGATGGTGGTGGTATCGTTGGAGGAGGTGTGGGCAAACCTCCTCTCTCCCATCGCCTCAAGGTGTCCATCACCCCTTGCATGGCGGTGCCCAGGTCCTGGATCATGGCTGCTTGGTGGATTACGCGCTCCTCCAGTGATCCCGTTGGCACCGCCGATCCTGCTGACTCCATGATGGTGTGTTATTCTGTCAGGGGCGACGTGTATGCGGTGAGTGAAGTCAAGCGCAGGACACAGAGATACTAGCAGATGTACTTTACTAATAGTAAAGAACATACAAAACAAAACTCCAACCAGGGAGGAAAACAAATACACATACGACAAAACAGCAATGCCGAATACAGCCTAGACACAAAACAATAACACACAATACCAAACGAGAGACATGGGTAAATATAGGGACTACAATCAAACATAATAGACAACAGGTGTAACCACTCAAGACAGAACAAGACAAACACCGAAACATCGATCGGCAGTAGCTAGTACTCCGGGGACGACGAACGCCGAAGCCTGCCCGAGCAAGGAGGAGGAGCAGCCTCGGCAGAATCCGTGACAGAATGATTTATTTCAGCTTTTATTTCTTTCATCACATTCCCAGTGGGTCAGAAGTTTACATACTCTCAATTAGTATTTGGTAGCATTGCCTTTAAATTGTTTAACTTGGGTCAAACGTTTCGGGTAGCCTTCAACAAGCTTCACACAATAAGTTGGGTGAATTTTGGCCCATTCCTCCTGACAGAGCTGGTGTAACTGAGTCAGGTTTGTAGGCCTCCTTGCTCGCACACGCCTTTTCAGTTCTGCCCACACATTTTCTATAGGATTGAGGTCAGGGCTTCGTGATGGCCACTCCAATACCTTGACTTTGTTGTCCTTAAGCCATTTTGCCACAACTTTGGAAGTATGCTTGGGGTCATTGTCCATTTGGAAGACCCATTTGCGACCAAGCTTTAACTTCCTGACTGATGTCTTGAGATGTTGCTTCCATATATCCACATAATTATCCTTCCTCATGATGCCATCTATTTTGTGAAGTGCACCAGTCCCTCCTGCAGCAAAGCACCCCCACAGCATGATGCTGCCACCCCTGTGCTTCACGGTTGGGATGGTGTTCTTTGGCTTGCAAGCGTCCCCCTTTTTCTTCCAAACATAATGATGGTCATTATGGCCAAACAGTTCCATTTTTGTTTCATCAGACCAGAGGACATTTCTCCAAAAAGTACGATATTTGTCCCCATGTGCAGTTGCAAACCGTAGTCTGGCTTTTTTTATGGTGGTTTTGGAGCAGTGGCTTCTTCCTTGCTGAGCGGCCTTTCAGGTTATGTCGATATAGGACTCGTTTTACTGTGGATATAGATACTTTTGTACCTGTTTCCTCCAGCATCTTCACAAGGTCCTTTGCTGTTGTTCTGGGATTGATTTGCACTTTTCGCACCAAAGTATGTTCATCTCTAGGAGACAGAACGCATCTCCTTCCTGAGCGGTATAACGGCTGCATGGTCCCATGGTGTTTATACTTGTGTGCTATTGTTTGTACTATGTACCTTCAGGCGTTTGGAAATTGCTCCCAAGGATGAACCAGACTTGTGGAGGTCTACAAAAAAAAATTCTGAGGTCTTGGCTGATTTCTTTTGATTTTCCCATGATGTCAAGCAAAGAGGCACTGAGTTTGAAGGTAATTATAAGTGAAATAATCTGTCCGTAAACAATTGTTGGAAAAATTACTTGTGTCATGCACAAAATAGATGTCCTAACCGACTTGCCAAAACTATAGTTTGTTAACAAGATATTTGTGGAGTGGTTGAAAAACAAGTTTTAATGACTCCAACCTAAGTGTATGTAAACTTCCGACTTCAACTGTACCTGATGGTTTGGATTTGTGTGTGATAGATACTGTAGCTGTTTATCTGGTTAAAATAAATAAAAAGATGAAGTGGATGATGTAACAGTTTTTCTTCCATTGGAGAAACATGCTGTGATATATGCTATATCAGTCTTCGCTGGGCTTTTCTATACTCATTAAAAATCTCTGGTCACATTTTTATGATACAGTTGACATCTATCTGCAGGGGGGCTGGGTATGAAGGGAAAATAGATCCCTTTCAAGTGTAAAATTATATTTATGTAATGGCGGCATTGCCTTGAAATTCATAACTGTGAAAATATGGAACATGTAAGATGAAGTTCTTAGTTTTAATGACTTGGCTGCGATTATGAAGACTAGCTGATTTTAAAAAAAAGCATATTATATGAACACTACGTTATTAATTAAGAAAAAAGAATAATAAGAAAGCACTTCTAGCCTCTGTTATATGGTATATGGTCTCTAACTGAATGTTGCAGTTTACTGGTGCCTTGAATACTCCATGTCCATTTTAATAAAAACAAACAAATCAAAGTGTGTTTCATCCTCACATTTTTGGAACCCCCCCATCCCATAATAACAAGTTTTCATTGTCAGTAGTATTTAAGATCTTGGATCCCGGGTTACATAATTATTGGAGCTCATAATTGCGGTAAATGAATTACATGGGGAGCATCTGTGAAGGATTGAGAGGAGTAATTTTCTAAGAACTTCAAAAGTTCTGTCTCTGTGTGAGGCTTTTGAAGTGTTTCTCTCTCCCGTCAAGCGCCTTAATGGGCCAATTGCAACCATCGAAGGCCACCAGATTATCGCCATCTGACCTCTAGTTAAACCATCAATACGTGCTAAAATGACCTGCACAGCTGATCTCAATTGCAACCAACATTGGCCAGCGATTTCCCGCTCCCTAATGCGGATGTCGAGATTATCTTTTAGTCTTGATTGCAGCCAACATTTTCCAAGACTATTTCACCCTCTGGTTGGTATTGTCATCAGAAAACAACTTAATCCTACTTTATGAGCAAACTAACGGTGATTTATCTATTTGACAATCATTCCATACAACTGAAATAAAGTATTTCCTCGTTTACCACAGTAAATCTACTATGGCAATTTACCCGACACGTTGTATGAATGGAAAACTAATGTTGATGCTGTAGCCAACTCTTATTATTTTAAATAATTAAATACAACCGCTTTTAAAAGAAACTTGTCTGATATGGTCATTTCTTATCAAGATTGGGGTTAAAATATCCCCGGACAGTCCATATTTGAAATGTGTAACTAATCGTGTTTGAGTTATATCATCTAAATTTTTTTATCAACTGAAAATGAAGTCTGTAAAGTTATTTCGAATGCCAAATATTCTATTATTTTGACATTTAAGGTGAAACGTTTGAATGAAATATAAGCCTACTACTTCTATATTCTTATACTCTAATAAGTATTTTTACATTCATCAGCCTTACGGTTTCTGATGCTCCTGGCGGGAGTAGAGAATCTAGACCAGCTGTCTGGTTTCATAATCACATGACACGGTAACAACAAGAGCTCAACTGATCTACTGGTTTATCCTTGTGGGTTTTTCGTTGCAATCAAGCTTAGTTTAGCCTGCAGGTGCATGTAATTTCCTGCTAGTAGCGTTTTAAGAAATCCTGCAGTAACCTGTAGGACTGCGTGAAGTTCTGCCAGTTAGTTGCAATCAAGACACCATATCTCTTTCATGTCACAATCAGAGGCATCAGATTCAACGGCTTTAACGAAGCACAAACCTGACCATTAATGTAATCAGAAAAGCATTAGAAAACTGAAAACCTGGCAGAGTACTGAAAAGAGTCAAGGGGTACAGTGGGGAAAAAATGTATTTAGTCAGCCACCAATTGTGCAAGTTCTCCCACTTAAAAAGATGAGAGAGGCCTGTAATTGTCATCATAGGTACACGTCAACTATGACAGACAAAATGAGGAAAAAAAATCCAGAAAATCACATTGTAGGATTTTTAATGAATTTATTTGCAAATTATGGTGGAAAATAAGTATTTGGTCAATAACAAAAGTTTCTCAATACTTTGTTATATACCCTTTGTTGGCAATGACACAGGTCAAACGTTTTCTGTAAGTCTTCACAAGGTTTTCACACACTGTTGCTGGTATTTTGTCCCATTCCTCCATGCAGATCTCCTCTAGAGCAGTGATGTTTTGGGGCTGTCGCTGGGCAACACGTACTTTCAACTCCCTCCAAAGATTTTCTATGGGGTTGAGATCTGGAGACTGGCTAGGCCACTCCAGGACCTTGAAATGCTTCTTACGAAGCCACTCCTTCGTTGCCCGGGCGGTGTGTTTGGGATCATTGTCATGCTGAAAGACCCAGCCACGTTTCATCTTCAATGCCCTTGCTGATGGAAGGAGGTTTTCACTCAAAATCTCACGATACATGGCCCCATTTATTCTTTCCTTTACACGGATCAGTCGTCCTGGTCCCTTTGCAGAAAAACAGCCCCAAAGCATGACGTTTCCACACCCATGCTTCACAGTAGGTATGGTGTTCTTTGGATGCAACTCAGCATTCTTTGTCCTCCAAAAACGACGAGTAGAGTTTTTACCAAAAAGTTATATTTTGGTTTCATCTGACCATATGACATTCTCCCAATCCTCTTCTGGATCATCCAAATGCACTCTAGCAAACTTCAGACGGGCCTGGACATGTAATGGCTTAAGCAGGGGGACACGTCTGGCACTGCAGGATTTGAGTCCCTGGCGGCGTAGTGTGTTACTGATGGTAGGCTTTGTTACTTTGGTCCCAGCTCTCTGCAGGTCATTCACTAGGTCCCCCCGTGTGGTTCTGGGATTTTTGCTCACCGTTCTTGTGATCATTTTGACCCCACGGGTGAGCTCTTGCGTGGAGCCCCAGATCGAGGGAGATTATCAGTGGTCTTGTATGTCTTCCATTTCCTAATAATTGCTCCCACAGTTGATTTCTTCAAACCAAGCTGCTTACCTATTGCAGATTCAGTCTTCCCAGCCTGGTGCAGGTCTACAATTTTGTTCTGGTGTCCTTTGACAGCTCTTTGGTCTTGGCCATAGTGGAGTTTGGAGTGTGACTGTTTGAGGTTGTGGACAGGTGTCTTTTATACTGATAACAAGTTCAAACAGGTGCCATTAATACAGGTAACGAGTGGAGGACAGAGGATCCTCTTAAAGAAGAAGTTACAGGTCTGTGAGAGCCAGAAATCTTGCTTGTTTGTAGGTGACCAAATACTTATTTTCCACCATAATTTGCAAATAAATTCATAAAAAATCCTACAATGTGATTTTCTGGGGGAAAATTGGTGGCTGACTAAATACTTTTTTCCCCCACTGTATATATATATATATATATATATATATATATATATATATATATATAGAGAGAGAGAGAGAGAGAGACTGTATATAATATCCTTTTAAGATAGTAAATTGACCACAAGTAGTTAAATAACCCACAGAGTCTCTGTATGGAGAGTGGGACTGAAAGATTGATTGTCAGATGAATTAAGACTTTTCTTGTATTTGTGCTTTGGATTGGAGGAATGTGAAAAGCCGTCATTATCATGTGTTAGTTTCAGAGAGAGAGAGAGAGAGTCTGGTGAAAGAGTATACTTATATCCACATGAAGATTCATTTACACTGATACTGAACAAATTATGCAACCAGATACCTCTCCAGCTACAGTACCTCAAAGGTGACAAAGTAATCAACCAACTACATCTCACTGATGCACACACGTATACATATCGGTAAGTCATTTGATTTAAAAAGACGATAGGGTCTTCAGTACCCTGACGGTTTAGTCTGTCCCTGATTAAACATGATTCAATATTTCAACTTTGTTGCTAAATCCATACCAGCCTCATTTTGCAACGCCATGCACAGTCTCTCTTGCTATACTAGACTATTATCATCCCCAAATACATATTTCATTGCCACCCTCATCACCTGGGGACCTGTCCCAGACTAACGCAGTGAAAATCGACTAAATCAGGATTTTAGTGGAGCCTGTGGAGCATTATACAAAAATGACAAGTTGACACATTGATTGGAGATTGGCTTGTTTTCAAAATAATTTAATTGTTCTTAGGGTAGTGTTAACAGAATGAGAAGTCAATATTTAATAATAATAAATATGTAAGAGAGAAGAGTTTAGCCTAGGGCTATATCAAGTATCTCAATCTCATTTGTATTAAGTACTGTCTATTTCAAACTACCATATGTATCCTCTGGTGAACAAGTTCTCTCAACATAACTCCTAACCTCCCACAATAATGTAGCAAGGTCATAACTTCCATCAATAAATACTCTGACAATTGAAATAAATAGCAAACGGTAACATATTACTCATAAAATACTACATACAGTGCATTCGGAAAGTATTCAGGCCCCTTGACTTTTTCCACATTTTGTAACGTTTATTCTAAAATGGATTAAAGAAAAAATGTTCCTCATCAATCTACACACAATACCCGAGATCCAGAGTTCCTCTGTGGAGATGGGAGAACCTTCCAGAAGGACAACCATCTCTGCAGCTCCACCAATCAGGCCTTTATGGTAGAGTGGCCAGATGGAAGACACTCCTCAGTAAAAGGCACATGACAGCCCGCTTAGAGTTTGCCAAAAGGCACCTAAAGGACTCTCAGACCATGAGAAACAAGATTCTCTGGTCTGATGAAACCAGGATTGGATTTGGCCTGAATGCCAAGCGTCACGTCTGGAGGAAACCTGGCACCATCCCTACAGTGAAGCATGGTGGTGGCATCATGCTGTGGGGATGTTTTTCAGCGGCAGGGACTGGGAGACTAGTCAGGATCGAGGCAAAGATGAATGGAGCAAAGTACAGAGAGATCCTTGATGAAAACCTGCTCCAGAGCGCTCAGGACCTCAGACTGGGGCGAAGGTTCACCTTCCAACAGGACAACGACCCTAAGCACACAGCCAAGACAACACAGGAGTGGCTTCGGGAAAAGTTGGCCCAGCCAGAGCCCGGACTTGAACCCGATCAAACATCACTGGAGAGACCTGACAATAGCTGTGCAGCGATGCTCCCCATCCAACCTGACAGAGCTTGAGAGGATCTGCAGAGAAGAATGGGAGAAATTCCCAAATACAGGTGTGCCAAGCTTGTAGCATCATACCCAAGAAGACTCAAGGCTGTAATCGCTGCCAAAGATGCTTCAACAAAGTACTGAGTAAAGGGTCTGAATACTTATGTAAATGTGATATTTCAGTTGTTGTTTTTATACATTTGCTAAAATTTCTAAAAACCTGTTTTTGCTTTATCATTATGGAGTATTGTGTGTAGATTGATGAGAAAAAAAAGAAGATTTTTTGTTTTTGTTTTTAGAATAAGCCTGTAACGTAAAGAAATGTGGAAAAGGTCAAGGGGTCTGAATACTTTCCGAATGCACTGTAAATATATTACGTGAGGGCTCATTTTCTCATTTGAAGTAAGGCAATAAATAATCTCTTATACTTTCAATAGCATAGCATAGAGCTGTAGTTAAACCCAGAAATACTATACTACTGTGTTGAGGGCTCACTTGTAAAAGAGACCTGGGTCTCAATGTGAACTTCCCTGTGTAAATGAAGTTTAAATAAAATAAGGTAACATATCCTGCATAAATACATTTCATCAAGTGCTCACTTGGAGTAGGGGTGAAGTTGTTTAGTCTTAGCCTTCTTGGAGAGTCCAACCCTGATGGGACGTGTGCATGTTTTCAGAGGCTCCAATCTCTTGGGCTGCTCAGGCTTTCCTGAAGGCAAGGAGACAAGAATAAATACCTTATACTGTACTGTACTTATGTGTGTGAACAGGCTACCACCTGCTGCATGCAGTGTAGTGTACAATATCTAGGCCTAACTCCAATTAACAGGCCAGATACACTACCAGTCAAAAGTTTGGACACACCTACTCATTCAAAGATTTTTCTTTATTTTTACTATTTTCTACATTGTAGAATAATAGTGAAGAAATCACAACTATGAAATAACACACATGGAATCATGTAGTAACCAAAAAAGTGTGGACTTGGTCTTTTACCAAATAGGGCTATCTTCTGTATACCCCCCTACCTTGTCACAACACAACTGATTGGCTCAAATGCATTAAGAAGGAAAGAAATTCCACAAATTAACTTTTAAGAAGGCACACATGTTAATTGAAATGCATTCCAGGTGACTACCTCATGAAGCTGGTTGAGAGAATGCCAAGAGTGTGTAAAGCTGTCATCAACGCAAAGTGTGGCTATTTGAAGAATCTAAAATCTCAAATATATTTTGATTTAACACTTTTTTGGTTACTACATGATTCCATATGTGTTATTTCATAGTTTTGATTTCTTCACTATTATTCTACAATGTAGAAAATAGAAAAATAAAGAAAAATCTTTGAATGAGTAGGTGTGTCCAAACTTTTGACTGGTACTGTATGTTAGAGAGCTGCTGTCAATAGCATCATGCTCCAAGAGCAGTAAAAGGCCTCAGTGAGTAAATAAATAACTCAAATTACTGAAACGCCTTACTTCAACTAAAATATTTTACAACCTGCTGATTTTTAACAAAATACTCAGCTCAGAGTGGGGATGTGTAACCTACTTTGGTTTAACTGGTCCAGGCATGGGAGAAACATGAACGCAGGAGACCACAGCTTGCATTTCTCGTCTGCTCCTTGCCCCCTGGGGTGATCTTTCGACACAATCCAATAATATTACCGTCATGTTAAGGCAGGATTACTCTGTTCGTGTTTTGATAAGCTTTCACTGTCCCCACAAAAAAAAAAAATATATATATATATGGCTGTGTTTTATTGCCATAGTTGTATGTCATTTTGGAACGTGTATTGATAGTCTGCAAATTGACAACACAAGAAGAAGAAAAAAACGTCCGATAGGTGTCTGATTGACGCAATAAAAATTACAATTACAATCATAAGTACTCAGTTAACATTCTTGCTAGGGTTACATCAATAAACTTGTTTTCGGAGACGTCTTTATGCAAGACATTTATCTAGAGAGTGAAGTTTCAGACCAAGGCCTTTTGTTAAATGTCAAATCACACCAACCTTTGTGCTTGACTGAAGAGTACATGGAGTCCTCTCCCTCTGTGCCGTGATGGCTGCATTCAAGAGGCACCTCCTGCTCACAGTCAAGGCCCCCAGTGGTACATGTAGTTTCTGGTTCTGCTTGATATGTTTTCAGACCGTGGTCATCATCTCTCATTGATGTGCTTCCACGTGGTTCCTCTTCCACTGCATCCTGGCTGCTTGGACGGTCACTACTGCTCCATCTAGTAGATGAGAGCGATAATACTTTATTAAAGGGATAGTTCGGGATATGAAGGAAGTTGGAGGTCGTTTAACGTGCCAACGCTAGCTAGCTTAGCGCAAAGCTAGCTGATCCCAAAGACTTCCGGTTATTGCGCTAACGCTAGTTAGAATTGGCTCGCGAAACTACCTCTAACTTTCTTCATACTGGATGCAGAGACATAAAAATGGTCTCCTGGAGTTCACTATCCCTTTAATCCCCAAGGGGAAATGAGTTAATCATACAGTAACAATAATAAAAACAATAGAAACACTCACGTCATTAAATCAGTGTTGTCCTTCTCAGCTCCAGGATCCCTGACGCTGCACAGTTCAGACGTTGCTCTTTCGGATGATTGATAACCTGCCTCGTCACTGATCTCGAAATACAAACTGAGCTCTTCCATGACCATGTCGAACCTCTCCTTTATTTCAAACTCTGGGAAGTCGTGGCTTTCAGAGACCGGATGGATGTTTTTGTCAGAGGTGAGATAGGGGAGTTTTGCCTGAGGGGGAGAATCACACTGAGAAGTTCCACAGAGAAGAGTAGAAGTCTGGCAAGGCATTTCCGGACTCAATGATGGAGAGATTTGGGGTGAGATAAAGTCGGGGATAGGGACTTCATTAAACCTGGTGTTTTCACAGTGGAAAAAGCCCCTCTCAGCTTCCTCTTGGCACTGGTCCTCTTCTTCCTCTGCTATGTCCTCTTCATCACTCACTCCTGAGTGCATAGTGCCACCAGCACCGTGGTGTTGGAACTCAGTTTTAAATGTTTGACTGGGCGAGCTGCTGAGGAGAGGGCTGTGCTCCAGGCCATTGCTGTCAAGGGGAGAGAGCTGGATCTTTTCAAACGTGTCAAACCCAACTGGCACACAGTCAGAGAGGATGTGTGCCACAGATGGCATGACTGAGGCTGATTGGTCCTCCTCTCGGTCCCGTACTGTGTCATCCTCTGGGTTAGAATCTGATCCTGGGACGACAGCATCGTTGGGTACTGAGGTGAAAGGGACCACATTATTGTTTTCAATCTTGAGTAGTGCTTTGGTTCCGTCGGTGTGATCAACTGCTGGACCCTCCTTGGCAGCCTGCAAGAGAACAGTTCCAGGTGTAGCTTCTACAGGAAGGTGGAGTATTGGTATGTCTGCAATTTTGCAGAGTTCTCCTTCGGCCCAGTTGTTGATCCACTCACCAGTCATTGCACCTATGACCCCTGTGCTTAGAATGTCACAGCGAGTTATCATTCCAAGTTCCTTGTTCACTGACTTGACATGCAGGTCAGCTTCTGTAACACTGTCACCGTTTTCCTCCATTATCCCATTCAGAACTGCACACTCAGATGGCAAACTAACAGTTTCATGTGTCTTTAGATAGTCTTTAATGGTAGAAACCTGGCCAGCTGGGTCCCATTCCTCACAAAGGTGTTTTGCTGTGTCAGAACTTACTTTGCTTCCCTCTTCAGCATCATAACTCTCTTCATGGACAGGAGTGCTGCTGAGAAGTGGCTCCCAATGATGGATCCCCTGGCTGCTTGAGTCATGTTCCTCTGTTGTGCAGCTGCACTGTTCCACCGATAACTGACAGGTGTCCTCATATTCACCTTTGAGTTGGGTTCCATTTTGAGCATCAAAATGACAAGAGAGCTCCAAAGTAGCATTCCTGACGTATTCAGCAGTCCTCAGGAGGAAATCTTCTTGTTGTGGTGGGTGGAGAGGAAACCTGGTATTCTCTGGTTGTGTTGGGTGGAGAGGAGACGTGGTATCTTCTGGTTGTAGTGGGTGGAGAGGAGACGTGGTATCTTCTGGCTGTGGTGTGTGGAGAGGAGACGTGGTATCTTCTGGTTGTGGGTGGAGAGGAGACATAGTATCTTCTGGTTGTGGTGGGTGGAGAGGAGACGTGGTATCTTCTGGTTGTGGGTGTAGAGGAGACGTGGTATCTTCTGGTTGTGGTGAGTGGAGAGGAGACGTAGTATCTTCTGGTTGTGGGTGGAGAGGAGACGTGGTATCTTCTGGTTGTGGTGGGTGGAGAGGAGACGTGGTATCTTTTGGTTGTGGGTGGAGAGGAGACGTGGTATCTTCTGGTTGTGGTGGGTGGAGAGGAGACGTAGTATCTTCTGGTTGTGGTGGGTGGAGAGGAGACGTAGTATCTTTTGGTTGTGGGTGGAGAGGAGACGTGGTATCTTCTGGTTGTGGGTGTAGAGGAGACGTGGTATCTTCTGGTTGTGGTGAGTGGAGAGGAGACGTAGTATCTTCTGGTTGTGGGTGGAGAGGAGACGTAGTATCTTCTGGTTGTGGTGGGTGGAGAGGAGATGTGGTATCTTTTGGTTGTGGGTGGAGAGGAGACGTAGTATCTTCTGGTTGTGGTGGGTGGAGAGGAGACATGGTATCTTTTGGTTGTGGTGGGTGGAGAGGAGACGTGGTATCTTCTGGTTGTGGGTGTAGAGGAGACGTGGTATCTTCTGGTTGTGGGTGGAGAGGAGACGTGGTATCTTTTGGTTGTGGGTGGAGAGGAGACGTGGTATCTTTTGGTTGTGGGTGGAGAGGAGACGTGGTATCTTCTGGTTGTGGTGGGTGGAGAGGAGACGTAGTATCTTCTGGTTGTGCTGGGTAGAGAAGAGACGTCGTATATTCTGGATGTGGTGGGTGGAGAGGAGACATAGTTTCTAGAGTCACTCTGTCGATGTCACAGCAAACTGCATGTTCGGTTACACTTGCTATCTTGTTGCGATTAACATCAGCTGGCTTTTGACAGAGGCCTGTTGAAACCGACAGTTTCTGAGTTGTGCTGTGATCAACACCCAGTTCACACAAAGTTTCAGCTGTCACCGTGCCAACAGCGTGCCCCCACGTTGCTTCACGGAGATCATCATGCTTAAGAACCATCTTGATCTCAGCCCCATCACTCAGTACATGACTGTCTAATACCGTATAACAAGTGACAACGGAGCCATCTACATATTCAACTACTGTCTCAGCTGCGGCAGAGCTGTCATTATGCATGAAGTCCTCCTTGTTAACTTGGGCTTTTGCTTCTCTATTGCAGACATCTGCATTTTCTCTCACATCATTCTGCAATCTGGCTTCATTTCCCTCGTGTTTTTTCACTCCTGTAAAGTTCCCAAAAGGGTCCATTTCAGCACGAGAGCCAGATGACTCGCAGTCCTCTCTGTAATCACTGGGTAAAGGGTAACGCCTGGCCTCTTTCTCATTGCAGATACTTTGATTGAATCCATATTTATCCTCATTCTGAATCTGATGATTATTTTCACCTTCAGTAGATCCTTTGATGAAGCCCATGCTGTAAATGGCTGAATTCAGAGCCAGGCTTTCACAGGTGTAATCAGGTTCTTCAGTGCCGTCACTCATACTTGAGCTGTGGTCGGTTACTGGGATGCGGCTGTCACCATTTTGTTCAGTCATTGCTTCTTCATCTGCTGAGGGACTAGTACCGGTGAGAGTGCATTCGAGTGATTTCCCAGGCTGATTGAAATCATAACTTGAGGATGTATCAGTTGTTGTGTCATCAGAAGTGTGAGACTTTGCTGACGCACACCCTGCTTCATTTCTATAGTGAAAGCTGTAAGAAGAGGTGCCTGTTTCACTAAGTGGATCATGTTGCTCATCTACCCCTTGACATAGACCTTGAGAGTCTCTCTCTGTACTGTGAGGACTGATTACACATGACCCTGCGCTTGTCTGATTATCTCTGAGAGCTGTACTCTCCTCTTTTCCCATTTCTTCACAATCAAATCCTGTCACTGTGAATTTGAGATATTCATGGTCAGATTCAACTCTATATGTTTTGTCCTCCTGAAAAATAGGCCTATTCTGCAGTGATGCGATACCGTCGTTGTTCCGGAAACTCAACGGTTCCGGGAATTCGAAATGGGTTTTGCAACTGTGTTTGTTTGTTATTGTGCAATCTGTCCTTGGTCGTTTAGGAGACAATGGAGCAGTATCTTCCTCAATGGGAAACCAGCCATCTTGTGTGTGTTTATCCATTCCTTTTTTTATCCACTAAACCTAAAACAAAGACAGATTTACTGTCAACCTATGTTTTTATTCCTAAGAATACACATTGAGTAAGATATGTTGTTTATAAAGTGTGTTTGGCATATCAAAGATTAAATTCATATGAGAAACACACTGATAGACTGACGAGTTAATGATTATAGATTTAAAAGCAAAGGAAATCTTTTGTAGCTTCTTATTTCAATATGGTTGATAAATTACATATAGGCTTACAGCAAGTGCAATACATTTGGCCAGCTAAATGGAATACAACATTACTGTATGCTTTGATAGCAACTGTATACTTCTTTCAGCATTTACAACCACATGCTGAAAATGGAGCTATGCACCCTGAAAATCCATCAAAGCAGTTGTTGATTCCTGTGACTCACCTTTCAGTGAAACCAAATCTCAACAGATGAAAGGTACTTCACCATAAACCTTCAAAGCAAAATACATAATCTTCAGTTAGTAGATTTTAATACTGTAGCACTGAATAAACAAACGGTTCATATACATAATATATGTTTACATAACATTACAGCAGGTGAGAAACGGTTTGACTATGTAACCAATGTATCTGATTTCCATTAGTGATGAGTCTTTCGCGAACAAACGGCTCTTTTTGAACGGATCTTTTTGGTGAATGTCGGGAACCGAATCGCATCGGTGAAAGAGACGTTCATTTGGCTGCCTGATTTGCATACTGCTACTACTTTTTGACCTCAAAACAACGTTTTTCTGTAGATAAGTTACAAAATAATTCTCTAAAGGTTAATCCTCACTTCAGAAACAATAAATACTGGGGAAAGCGTGTCAATCTGGTCCAAGCTCATTTTTTTGCATACCATCTAATAATTTGGCCAAGTAAAAAATTATTTAAACGGCGCATTTCATGAACTGACATAATGGTAGCCATCTTTTGGTATTTACATCGGAGATTTGCTATTTTTTTAATGGTTCTAGTTCGATTTTAAGCATTTTCAACGAAGAGCCGTTTAGGAGCCAAAGGAGCCGGCTCACCGAAAAGACTCAGAATGCCCATCACTAATTTCCATTGCTACCTTCTGAATTGAATTAAAAAGCATTTGAATAGGCTGCCACCACAACCACATCGTTTTATTGAGGTGCACAACAAAAGGCACCGCTTTGTATTGGGTCAAAATCTAAATGTATAAAAGTATGAGCCGTTTTAGATGGATTCTGATAATAACGTCACTCTTGGCATCCCTGAGAATTTTGAGAAAATAATAGTTAGCCTACCAACCAAACTAGCTAGCTCATAATGTTGTAAATGTGTCTAGTTTGTAAAATACAAGTAGCTACCTACAATAACATACGTTTTTACAACCAGACACTTATTTGATGACTTACCAGAGAAACGTTTTACAGATTCAAGACAACATACCTTGCTAACGTTAGCTAGCTAGTCAATCATTGTTTTCATGGAAACTGGACGCTGTGATCTGTGTGGTGTTGATGCTGCTGCCAAGACGAGCTGTTTTGCTGTTTGGCGCGAAATGCCACTAGCGCGTGCGTGAGTGAGTGAATGAAGGTAAGGAAACCCTTCGCGCCAGATATGCTGTAAGAATCGATAATCAGCCAAATATTTGGTAATAGCAGCCTTTAAAAAAAAATTGCATAAAGAGATGCTTAGTTACATTATCAGTCGTTCATTTTAGACTGTTCAAATGCACTTGTTCCTTTTGAAAGCAGGACTGATTTGATAGCAGATTGATTGCATGCAGTAGGCCTACGCCTACCAACAGGATCTGGGGAATGTACTTTGATTTTAATATATTTTGCACTTTATATTCCTATCATAGCTTTTTTCTGTTGACAATGACCCGCATGAGACTGCACATTTAATCCACATCAAAATCCACCTGCTCATTCTACTTCACAGATAGCATAGGTGCAGCAGAAGGCGTATTCCTTCCTCATCTTGCGCAAGCTCCAAAAAGCATCCAACCAAAACAATGGTCCATTGCATGCCTGGCATCAACCACTCTGTGTGAGGGAGACAGGGAGAGAGAGAGTGAGAGCGAGAGAGAGAGAGAGAGAGTCGTGATACACATGGTCTGACGCTGCGCTTCATTGTATCCTCGGCGAGCGTGTGTGTGTGTGTGAAGGTCCTACTTACTTGCAGAATCCTCGGAACTGCATCGACGAGGCTAATTTCTTCCCAAGAAAACCTCACTACAGGGCTCGACAAAACGTTTGAGTAATAGTCTCTGTCCGCACATAACCCACTCTGAAGAAGAGAGCAAAGACCAATTAACTTCGCACTCTTGCAAGGTAAATAGGTTTTATTTATTGTGGATTACAGTAAAATGCAAAGGGAACCCTCCCACTTTTCAATTATGATTTGTAAAGATAATCATTATAAGTCATTCATTGCTAGATACATTATACTGCAGACTAATACAGTTGTATTCAATAAGTAGAAGGTTAGGCTAGATGTAATTTTAAATTGGGGAAGCATGTCCCAATCTTCTGAAGAGGCTATATCATAATGGATCAACAGCAGGACTGCAAATCATATAATTTCATAATGTAGGCTGTTTATTAAGAGACTGCAGAAAACAATCATGTCAGTTATGGCTCTTTGTCTCCCAAACAAATAGCCTGGTACTGAATGGGGCAGGAGTGGTTTAGCCTACTTCACTGGTTGATTTTTCAAAAACAAAAGTATCAAGAGTCCAACTAGAAAAAGGCTACATGTCAATAGTAACCAGTTAGTAGTATCCAGTTAGTGTGTGGTGTTGTTTTCATTAATTTGCCAAATGCAATATATTACATTTTAAATGCAGATGTAATGTGGCATTTTCCTCTGAGCTTTCTTTCCTCTGTTGTGGTTCTGATGTGGTGCTTAGGGGATGCTGCCACGCTCCTTGGCACGTCTGTATGCGCTCGCGCTGGCTGGGCTGGGCTGCACGCATGGAACCATTAGATTTTCCCGATGATGCTAGTTTAGAAACAAATGCATGTGTGGCATGGTGAAATGATGATAGAAACTGAAAACTGACATTTAAATGTAGATTTGTTTGTTCAACATGTTTATATCATATGTCGTTTCATCAGAGACTGATATATTTTCTTAAAACCATGCTCTTGTTTGTGGTAGTGCTAAGAAATCATGATTGCAAGATCTGCAGTGCATATGAAACATGTCATCGATAGTGCTTGTATTTATAGATCTGAGCATTTATTAATGTATGTGTGGGTATTGTACTTGGCTGGATTTTGTCTCTCAAGGTCATTCTCTATTGGAAAATGATGGAAAAGGGACATGCTGTTACATAATGTGCCTGGCCAATGTACAGAGAGAGGAGGACTGCTAGTTCATATTCGAGAATCCGCTGATGACTATGCTTTGGTTAGTGGAGTTCGGCCAGTAACCAAAAGGTCGCTGGTTTGAATCCCTGAGCCGACTAGGTGAAAAATCTGCCCTTGAGCAAGGCACTTAACCCTAATTGCCCCTGTAAGTCTCTCTGGATAAGAGTGTCTGCTAAATTACTAAAATGTACAAAGAGGTTGCTCCAGATCCTTAGAAACATGTACTTTATGTATCTATTTGGTCCTATCTCAGTGTACTGAGCGGATGACAACATGCTTCTCTCTGCAATGCACTGCAGACAGACCTCTTTGTGACCGAGTAGCACTATGTGGGTATTTTGTAATCACTAACACGACTGCAGCAGTAGATTCAGGGAATTATTTGATAAGCTGGAGTAAAGTCATTGTCAAGTAAAAGCATTGGCTAATACGCTTTGTTAGATGTGTTTCAGTTTTTTTTTTCTTCCACATCATCTCTTCTCCTTCACATCATTACATTTACATTTTTGTCATTTAGAAGACTTACAGGAGCAATAAGGGTTAAGTGTCTTGCTCAAGGGCACATCGACAGGTCTTTCACCTAGTCAGGGATTCAAACTAGCGACCTTTCGGTTACTGGCCCAACGATCTTAACCGCTAGGCTACCTGCCGCCCCAGCTCTTCTCCTCCTCCCTCCATTCACCTTTACATTGCATTTAACATCCATTCACTCATTGTCTGATGACGCTGCTGCTCTGAAATGGACCTGTAGGGTAGCGATACAGACAGTTTCATCATCAGCGTATAGCCTAGTCCGCCGCCTACGGCTCTTGGCAACGGTGCTGTGTTCGAGAGCTATGCAAAACATGAGACTGGGGCATACAGGTGCAACTCTTGGAGCAGTCTGCACTCCGCTCCTGTGAATGGAAGACCTTTTAAAGTGTCACACCTCTCAGAGTGGAGTAGCCAGGTAGTGGATGATACATGCTCATCATTGCTCACATGGGACCGATCTGTATGGTGCTGCTGCTGTCTTGAGGCCCATACTTCATTGAGAGTGACAGCACTACGGCTTGCTTCAACAATACAGCACCATCCATCCCCAGATGTTTGTCTTATGGGTAACTCTATGCTAACAACATCACAGCTTCTTCTGGAGATGTGCTTTGACTATCACTGTCAACGTGTTCACTGGTTGCTGCAATGCTGGTTCAGGAGAATGATCATCTTATCTTGTCTTACACTGCTAGGCTACTACCTTTGTATGTTCATAGCATGGTCCTGTGTGTGTGTGTGTGTGTGTTTCATAGCATGGTCCTGTGTGTGTTCATAGCATGGTCCTGTGTGTGTTCATAGCATGGTCCTGTGTGTGTTCATAGCATGGTCCTGTGTGTGTTCATAGCATGGTCCTGTGTGTGTTCATAGTATGGTCCTGTGTGTGTTCATAGCATGGTCCTGTGTGTGTTCATAGCATGGTCCTGTGTGTGTGTGTGTTCATAGCATGGTCCTGTGTGTGTTCATAGCATGGTCCTGTGTGTGTTCATAGCATGGTCCTGTGTGTGTTCATAGCATGGTCCTGTGTGTGTTCATAGCATGGTCCTGTTTGTGTTCATAGCATGGTCCTGTGTGTGTTCATAGCATGGTCCTGTGTGTGTTCATAGCATGGTCCTGTGTGTGTTCATAGCATGGTCCTGTTTGTGTTCATAGCATGGTCCTGTTTGTGTTCATAGCATGGTCCTGTGTGTGTGTGTGTGTGTGTTCATAGCATGGTCTTGTGTGTGTCCATAGAATGGTCCTGTGTGTTTGTGTTCATAGCATAGTCCTGTGTGTGTGTGTGTGTGTGTTCATAGCAAGGTCCTGTGTGTGTTCATAGAATGGTCCTGTGTGTGTTCATAGCATGGTCCTGTGTGTGTGTGTGTGTGTGTTCATAGCATACATCAAGGGAGACGTCCCAGTGCCCACCGCTATAACATACATCAAGGGAGACGTCCCAGTGCCCACCGCTATAACATACATCAAGGGAGACGTCCCAGTGCCCACCGCTATAACATATATCAAGGGAGACGTCCCAGTGCCCACCGCTATAACATACATCAAGGGAGACGTCCCAGTGCCCACCGCTATAACATACATAAAGGGAGACGTCCCAGTGCCCACCGCTATAACATACATCAAGGGAGACGTCCCAGTGCCCACCGCTATAACATACATCAAGGGAGAAATCCGAAGATGTACCATACATGTAGCCAGAAGATCAGCCCCTCAGCCTTTACTAGGCCTATACCATGGCCGGCCAGATTGATAGCCCACTGAGCTAAAGCATAGCCATGGTTACTCATCACGAGAGCACAGTTCTCCACACTGCCTCCACTACTTTGGGTACTCAGAAGGTGTGCCTAGAGTTGATATCTGTTCCTTTTGATGATTTGTCATTAGAGTACAATCTCATTCCATGACATGAAAGTTCCGGAAATAGCGTAAGTGGAATGTCTTCTTCAGTTGTTCTAAGAACCACAAGAAGAACATGATAGAGTTGTTTTTTTGGGGAAGGCAATCAGTATGAGCTTGTCAGAACTGCAAATGTGTCCATGACATAAAAATGGCAAGGGGCCTGGTGATGGTCCTTTGATCGCTACCTTGGCCTTCACTGAAGCCTTGTCCGTTGAGACTAAGAACCACTTGGGTCAGCATTAAATAGAATATATTACAGTAATTAATTCATATTATGTACACTGAACAAAAATATAAATGCAACATGCAACAATTTCAAAGATTTTAATGAGTTACAGTTCATATAAGGAAATCAGTCAATTGAAATAAATTCATTAGGCCCTAATTGTCACGCCCTGGCTCTGGGGACTCTAGTATGTTGAGCCAGGGTGTGAGTTTTCATTTGTTTATGTTCTAGTTGTTGTATATCTATGTTGGCCAGGGTGGCTCCCAATCAGAGACGGCTGTAGCTCGTTGTCTCTGATTGGGAGTCATACTTAGGTAGCCGTTAGGCATTCATTATTTGTGGTTTCTTGTTCCGTGTTGGTTTGTTTATGTAACCAGGGACGTCACGTTTCGTTTTGTTGTTTTGATCGTATGATCATTCTAATAAATAAAATGTTCGCATTCAACGCTGCGCCTTGGTCCTCCTCTATGAATGACGATCGTGACAGAAGAAACCACCAAGATGTGACCAAGCAGCGTGTCCAGGAGCCATCGCCAGGGAGATCCCTAACAGATCTCCTTCGCCTCTCGACTGGGTCAAGCCGAGTGAGGAAGAGAAGGGCTTGACATTGTGGCAGAAGGGCGAAAGGCTGGTGAGGGACATGGAGACCTGGTCCACGGGTAGGGGAGACGCCCAGAAATTTTTTAGGGGGGGGCTAACGCCGTGGACGACGGGCCAGCAGGAGACCGCGGCAGAGCGGCCCAGCGGATTGGCAGAGGAGGCAGCCAGGTTACGGGGGCCACTGGTCGAAGAGGGGGTGGAAGATGTAGAGGCACGGCGAGAGGTACTGGCGTGTGTTGCCAGTCCGGTCCGGCCTGTTCCTGATCCCCACGTAGGGCCAGTGGTGTGTGTTCCCAGTACGGTCCGGCCTATTCCTGCCACTCGCACCAAGTCTACGGTGCGCATCGCCAGCTCGGCCCGGCCCATTCCTGCTCCCCGCACCAAGTCAGTGGTGCGTTTCGTCAGCCCTGTCCGGCCCGTTCCTGCTCGCCGCACCAAGTCTGTGGTGCGCGTCGCCAGCCCAGTCCGGCCCATTCCTGCTCCCCGCACCAAGTCAGTGGTGCGTTTCGTCAGCCCTGTCCGGCCCGTTCCTGCTACTTGGTGCGCGTCGTCAGCCCGGCACGGCCCGTTCCTGCTCCCGCACCAAGTCAGTGGTGCGCTCGTCAGCCCAGTCCGGCCCGCTCCTGCTCCCCGCACCAAGTCAGTGGTGCGTTTCGTCAGCCCGGCTCGGCCCGCTCCTGCTCCCCACACCAAGCCAGTGGTGTGCGTGCGTCAGTCCGGCACGGCCCGTGCCTGTTCCACCGGTGGCGGGTCCGGCACCGGTCAGGTGCTGCGTCACGCCGGAGCTAGAGCAATCCGCTCCACCAGTGTTCAGTTCAGCTCTGGTCAGCAGGGCCAGACCGGACCAGGGGTACTTTGGGGGGTTAGAGAAGGAGTGGGGGTCATGTCCGAGCCGGATCCGCCGCCGAGGCGGAGTGCCCACCCGGTCCCTCCCCTGTTGTATGGTTGGCGCGGTCGGAGTCCGCGCCTTTAGGGGGTACTGTCACGCCCTGGCTCTGGGGACTCTAGTATGTTGAGCCAGGGTGTGAGTTTTCATTTGTTTATGTTCTAGTTGTTGTATATCTATGTTGGTTAGGGTGGCTCCCAATCAGAGACGGCTGTAGCTCGTTGTCTCTGATTGGGAGTCATACTTAGGTAGCCGTTAGGCATTCATTATTTGTGGTTTCTTGTTCCGTGTTGGTTTGTTTATGTAACCAGGGACGTCACGTTTCGTTTTGTTGTTTTGATCGTGTGATCATTCTAATAAATAAAATGTTTGCATTCAACGCTGCGCCTTGGTCCTCCTCTATGAATGACGATCGTGACACTAATATATGGATTTTACATGACTGGGAATACAGTTACGCATCTGTTAGTCACAGATACCTTAAAAAAAAGTATTGGCGTGGATCAGAAAACCAGTCAGTATCTGGTGTGACCACCATTGATGTATATTGGCAGGAACTGGAACACACTGTCGTACACGTCGATCCAGAGCTTCCAAAACATGCTCAATGGGTGACATGTCTGTTGAGTATACAGGCCATGGAAGAACTGGGACATTTTCAGTTTCCAGGAATTGTTTACAGATCCTTGCGACATGATACCGTGAATTATCATGCTGAAACATGAGGTGATGGCGGCGGATGAATGGCACGACAATGGGCCATCACGGTATCTCTGTGCATTCAAATTGCAATCAATAAAATGCAATTCAGTTCGTTGTCCGTAGCTTATGCCTGCCCATACCATTACCCCACCGCCACCATGGGGCACTATGTTCACAACGTTGACATCAGCAAACCGCTCGCCCACACAACGCCATACACGCTGTCTGCCATCTGCCCGGTACAGTTGAAACCGGGATTCATCCGTGAAGAGCACACTTCTCCAGCATGCCAGTGGCCATCGAAGGTGAGCATTTGCCCACTGAAGTCAGTTACGACCCAGAACTGCAGTCAGTTCAAGACCCTGGTGAGGACGACAAGCACACAGATAAGCTTCCCTAAGACGGTTTCTGACAGTTTGTGCAGAAATTCTTCGGTTGTGCAAACCCACAGTTTCATCAGCTGTCTGGGTGGCTGGTCTCAGACGGGTCGTCTGAGACCAGCAGGTGAAGAAGCAGGTGAAGAAGCCGGATGTGGAGGTCCTGGGCTGGCGTGGTTACACGTGGTCTGCGGTTGTAAGGCCGGTTGGGACGTACTGCCAAATTCTTTAAAGCGACGTTGGAGGCGATATGGTAGAGAAATTAACATTACATTCTCTGGCAACAGCTCTGATGGACATTCCTGCAGTCAGTATGCCAATTGCACGCTCCCTCAAAACTTGAGACATCTGTGGCATTGTGTTGTGTGACAAAACTGTACATTTTAGAGTGGCCTTTTATTGTCCCCAGCACAAGGTACACCTGTGTAATGATCATACTGTTTAATCAGCTTCTTGATATGCCACACCTGTCAGGTGGATGGATTATCTTGGCAAAGAAGAAATGCTCACTAACAGGGATGTAAACAAATGTGTGCATAAAACTTGAGAGAAATGAGCTTTCTGTGCTTATGGAACATTTCTGGGATCTTTTGTTTCAGCTCATGAAACATGGGACCAACTCTTTACATGTTGCGTTCATATTTTTGTTCAGTGTAAATAACTGTCTCATTCTGAGATATCAAGAAGCGCTCTGTGTCAAGACGGAGTGTTTGTTGGCTCATGCTGCTACCTCAGTACAATGAAAGAGTATGGGACTTGACTTGACATCAGGGTTGTTTTGCCCCACTCGTCAGTGCGAGCCAAGGCGCAGGTGATAGTGAGTGTAGACTCTACGTCTCAGGGGAATAGGCCGTTGTACGCTGACGTAATCTCCAAGGACAAAGAGCATCTATCTACTGCACTCCATAGACCAGAGAGGCTGACATCCAGTTCATTTATCAGGCAATCTGAGGCCTCGCCTTGCACTAGGCTAGGTATTCTATTGGTGATGTCACACCATTGTTATTCAGTTCTGTTCTGTGGCTAGCTCGCAATCTGTATTCATTGTTTTTGGTGATGGCAATGTGATTGTGATTGTCTAGCTTGTCATGCATTGGGTTTTTACCTCTAAACCATGAAATTAAATTAAATGATTTTTCTTTCTGAACTCTTTGTGTTTTTATTCGGTCGGTGTTGGATAAATAATACTTATAATTTTTTTTCTGCAGTTGTTTTCCCCTTAGCAGAGACAAAGTAAAAATGCTGCATGTAATTAAATCATCATCTGCAATTTATTATCTTCTCAAGAGTACTTTTCATAATATCTGTGATAATTCAATCAGAAATAATAGAATTTACCCTTTAAAGTGCTGCTCGTTTGTTTGCAAAAGGATGCACCTAATTCATTGATATGGCCTTTCCGATGGTATCATATAATCTCTCATTGTTTAATACGAGCATGAATTTGAGCGCTTTCCTCCTTTTACATGAATCTAGCTTACTAAGAATTACACAACCATTACACATTGACAATAAAATCTCCAGAATTCAGATCTGCTTTCTCCACTCAGGACCTTTTGTGATTCACTGAGAGCATTGGTGACTAGTGAGAAGGGCCAGATTTTCTAAATGGTAAAAGTCACATTGTAGCATTGAATCGGTTGGCATTTTGCTCTTTATGCTAATGCTGGGTGCTTAATGAACTAATCTGTCTGAATTAGAAGCAGTGTGAAGCGCTGTGTGTTTGTGTGTGTGTGTGTTAGTGTATGTGAAGCAGTGTGAGCTGGGCTGATACAGAGGCTGGGGTGCAAACAGCTGCAGGCTGTGGAGATAGGGCTAAGGCTAAGCAAAGTGGGTCGATATGGAAAGTAGACACAAAGTCACAGTTATGGCATCAGATCACAATAAAACAAACAACTCGGGACACTTAGCCTAACAATCTCAAAGGGATTGCTGTTGGATACAGACTCATTTGCTAGTCCAATCTCCAGTGGTCTGACCTGGTGCATGTGTGTTGTTGAGTGATTGTAGATACTTAGGCAGAGCAGAAGTGATGGTATATACTTTATTTCCAGACAACCATGTTGTTTTAATGATACAGTATGCTTTGGTGTAGCAGCCAGCTAAGGGGAGGTAGGTTACTCCCTAGTGTATGGAAGCTCTATCAATGTATCAAATGTGTTGGGTAAAAAAATAAAACAATCATCAAAGCTATCCAGGAATATTCTTGGATCATCTGTGTTTTATTGTCCCTGGTGCAGCTAAATATAGACATGGTATACAGTGGGGGAAAAAAAGTATTTAGTCAGCCACCAATTGTGCAAGTTCTCCCACTTAAAAAGATGAGAGAGGCCTGTAATTTTCATCATAGGTACACGTCAACTATGACAGACAAAATGAGAAAAAAAAATCCAGAAAATCACATTGTAGAATTTTTAATGAATTTATTTGCAAATTATGGTGGAAAATAAGTATTTGGTCAATAACAAAAGTTTCTCAATACTTTGTTATATACCCTTTGTTGGCAATGACACAGGTCAAATGTTTTCTGTAAGTCTTCACAAGGTTTTCACACACTGTTGCTGGTATTTTGGCCCATTCCTCCATGCAGATCTCCTCTAGAGCAGTGCTGTTTTGGGGCTGTCGCTGGGCAACACAGACTTTCAACTCCCTCCAAAAGATTTTCTATGGGGTTGAGATCTGGAGACTGGCTAGGCCACTCCAGGACCTTGAAATGCTTCTTACGAAGCCACTCCTTCGTTGCCCGGGCGGTGTGTTTGGGATCATTGTCATGCTGAAAGACCCAGCCACGTTTCATCTTCAATGCCCTTGCTGATGGAAGGAGGTTTTCACTCAAAATCTCACGATACATGGCCCCATTCATTCTTTCCTTTACACGGATCAGTCGTCCTGGTCCCTTTGCAGAAAAACAGCCCCAAAGCATGATGTTTCCACCCCCATGCTTCACAGTAGGTATGGTGTTCTTTGGATGCAACTCAGCATTCTTTGTCCTCCAAACACGACGAGTTGAGTTTTTACCAAAAAGTTATATTTTGGTTTCATCTGACCATATGACATTCTCCCAATCCTCTTCTGGATCATCCAAATGCACTCTAGCAAACTTCAGACAGGCCTGGACATGTACTGGCTTAAGCAGGGGGACACGTCTGGCACTGCAGGATTTGAGTCCCTGGTGGCCTAGTGTGTTACTGATGGTAGGCTTTGTTACTTTGGTCCCAGCTCTCTGCAGGTCATTCACTAGGTCCCCCCGTGAGGTTCTGGGATTTTTGCTCACCGTTCTTGTGATCATTTTGACCCCACGGGGTGAGATCTTGCGTGGAGCCCCAGATCGAGGGAGATTATCAGTGGTCTTGTATGTCTTCCATTTCCTAATAATTGCTCCCACAGTTGATTTCTTCAAACCAAGCTGCTTACCTATTGCAGATTCAGTCTTCCCAGCCTGGTGCAGGTCTACAATTTTGTTTCTGGTGTCCTTTGACAGCTCTTTGGTCTTGGCCATAGTGGAGTTTGGAGTGTGACTGTTTGAGGTTGTGGACAGGTGTCTTTTATACTGATAACAAGTTCAAACAGGTGCCATTAATACAGGTAACGAGTGGAGGACAGAGGAGCCTCTTAAAGAAGAAGTTACAGGTCTGTGAGAGCCAGACATCTTGCTTGTTTGTAGGTGACCAAATACTTATTTTCCACCATAATTTGCTAATACATTCATTAAAAATCCTACAATATGATTTTCTAGATTTTTTTTTCTCAATTTGTCTGTCATAGTTGACGTGTACCTATGATGAAAATTACAGGCCTCTCTCATCTTTTTAAGTGGGAGAACTTGCACAATTGGTGGCTGACTAAATACTTTTTTTTCCCACTGTATAAATCCACACATAGTGTTCAACATTATTACGTTGCCCTAAATATCACATAATTCATTGGATTTAGGTGATTTTTGATATATTACAGCCATTTTTAGCTACAGTCGGGTTGAGGTGGTGTGTAGAATAGAATTAGCTGCGCTAGAAAATTCTCCCTCGTTCAATTCAAGCCTGATGAATGACTTTGCTGATACCGTTTAGAGATTCCTGTCACTGTTAGTCCAGACTGTCACAGGTATTTAACCTGGTCTGATAGAAAAACAAACACAATGATATGTGTGCCATTCATTCTTTGCAGTAATCAGGCACCATTCTTTCTTTCCATCCAGACATTCTCAAAGAACACCATCCCATTACTTTTTCTTCCGCTGACATTCTAAAATAATGATCCTGCCATTCTTTTCCAGATAAAATGGGAGCGAAAAACAGCAAGCTGACCCCAGAGGTGATGGAGGATCTGGTAAAGAGCACGGAATTTAACGAGCATGAGCTGAAACAGTGGTACAAAGGCTTCCTCAAAGACTGCCCTAGTGGACGACTCAATCTGGACGAGTTCCAACAACTCTATGTGAAGGTAGCTACAGAACACTGTCACTCTGCCAAAATCTAACTGCACCCTATTCCCATCAGGCTCTGGTCAGAAGTAGTGCACTATATAGGGAATACGGGTGCCATTTGGGACGCACCCTGTCACTTTGCCAACATCTACACAGACACAGACCCTTTTATCAGCAATGTCTCCATATAGTAGAGTAGCGTAGAGTACAGTACAGTACAGTAGAGTAGAGTAGAGTACAGTACAGTAGAGTAGAGTAGAGTAGAGTAGAGTAGAGTAGAGTAGAGTAGAGTAGAGTAGAGTACAGTACAGTACAGTAGAGTAGAGTAGAGTAGAGTAGAGTAGAGTAGAGTAGAGTAGAGTAGTAGAGAAGAATAGTACACTCTTTATTGGTGCGATAGACCAATTGGTTTAGCAGTGGATTGAAATACACTAGGACAGATATAGGACCCCCAAGGCTTGGTAGTTGAGGAAGTGATGTCGTACTACATTCCTTCAATTACTCCACAAGTCCATGTGTTCGAAAACCATACAACTCAACACTCTACAGAAATGTTGAGAACTAGAAGAAATGCAGAGGTTTTGGAGCTTTGTAAGGATAACAGAACCATATGTCATCGCAGTGGCAAAGCAACTGAAACAATATGATCCTATGGCAAGCTCATTAACAGTACTGTAATTAGTAACAAGAACATTACAGTACGTGATATCATACTCCTGTCTTATTCGTTCCTTCATCTGTATCCGTTATGTTATTCTTTCCCTCCTGTATCCGGGCAGGAAACGAATCGACGGTGGAGCAACTCAAGAGCAACTCAAGAGCACATTGATTATAATCTCCTTTAATATTTATCTCCTCATCTTTAGAGGGGCTCGGGGAGAAATTATTATTCACAGGCCATAAGGTGAGAAGAAAATGTCTTAAAAAGGGAAATTCATTCCATTAGAAACCATGAATTATATACAGTGCCTTTGGAAAGTATTCAGACCCCTTGACCTTTTCCACATTTTGTTAGGTTACAGCCTTATTCTAAAATTGATTAAATTGCTTTTTCTCCTCATCAATCTACACACATGACAAAGCAAAAACAGGTTTTTAGAAATGTTTGCTAATAAAAAAAAAAAAAAAAACGGAAATATCACATTTACATATTCAGTACTTTACTCAGTACTTTGTTGAAGCACCTTTGGCAGCGATTACAGCCTCGAGTCTTCTTGCGTATGACGCTACAAGCTTGGCACACCTGTATTTGGGGAGTTTCTCCCATTCTTCTCTGCAGATCCTCTCAAGCTCTGTCAGGTTGGATGGGGAGCTTCGCTGCATAGCTATTTTCAGGTCTCTCCAGAGATGTTCGATGTCCGGGCTCTGGCTGGGCCACTCAAGGACATTCATAGACTTGTCCCGAAGCCACTCCTGCGTTGTCTTGGCTGTGTGCTTAGGGTCGTTGTCCTGTTGGAAGATTAACCTTCGCCCCAGTCTGAGGTCCTGAGTGCTCTGGAGCAGGTTTTCATCAAGGATCTCTCTGTACTTTGCTCCGTTCATCTTTCCCTTGATCCTGACTAGTCTATCAGTCCCTGCTGCTGAAAAACATCCCCACAGCATGATGCTGCCACCACCATGCTCCACCGTAGGGATGGTGCCAGGTTTCCTCCAGACGTGACGCTTGGCATTCAGGCCAAAGAGTTCAATCTTGGTTTCATCAGACCACAGAATCTTGTTTCTCATGGTCTGAGAGTCTTTAGGTGCCTTTTGGCAAACTCCAAGCGGGCTGTCATGTGCCTTTTACTGAGGAGTGTCTTTCGTCTGGCCACTCTACCATAAAGGCCTGATTGGTGGAGTGCTGCAGAGATGGTTGTCCTTCTGAAAGGTTCTCCGATCTCCACAGAGGAACTCTAGAGCTCTGTCAGAGTGACCATTGGTTCTTGGTCACCTCCCTGACCAAGGCCCTTCTCCCTCGATTGCTCAGTTTGGCCGGGTGGCCATTTCTAGGAAAAGTCTTGGTGGTTCCAAACTTCTTCCATTTAAGAATGATGGAGGCCACTGTGTTCTTGGGGACCTTCAATGCTGCAGAAATGTTTTGGTACCCTTCCCCAGATCTGTGCCTCGACACAATCCTGTCTCGGAGCTCTACGGACAATTCATTCGACCTCATGGCTTGGTTTTTGCTCTGACATGCACTGTCAACTGTGGGAGCTTATATAGACAGGTGTGTGCCTTTCCAAATCATGTCCAATCAATTGAATTTACCACAGGTGGACTCCAATAAAGTTGTAGAAACGTCTCAAGGATGATCAATGGAAACAGGATGCACCTGAGCTCAATTTTGAGTTTCATAGCAAAGGGTCTGAATACTTATGTAAATAAGGTATTTCAGCTGTTTATTTTTAATACATTTGCAAAACTTTCTACAAACCTGTTTTCGCTTTGTCATTATGGGATATTGTGTGTAGATTGCTGAGGATTTGTTTTTCTTTAATCCATTTTAGAATAAGGCTGTAACGTAACAAAATGTGGAAAAAGCCAAGGGGTCTGAATACTAATCCTAAATACAGATAGGTTTAATGAAACTTTCAGTTAATTTTATATAGGTGAGTTTAATCTTTATAATCTTCTATTTAATTAATTTTGTATGCTATGCTGTATGAATATTGACCATTAATGAAGTGTCATGCATCCTGGAGTGAAGATTTGTTGTTAGTGGATGACAGTGCCTTCAGAAAGCATTCACACCCCTTGACTTTTTCCACATTTTGTTGTGTTACAGCCTGAATTTAAAATCGATTCAATAGAGATTTTGTGTCACTGGCCTACACACAATACCCCATAATGTCAAAGGGGAATTGTGTTTTTCGAAATGTTTACACATTAATTAAAAATGAAAAACGGAAATGTCTTGAGTCAATAAGTATTCAACCCCTTTGTTATGGCAAGCGTAAATAGGAGTAAAAAATTGCTTAACGAGTCACATAATAACTTGCATAGACTCACTCTGTGTGCAATGAAAGTGTTTAACATGATTTTTGAATGGCTACCTCATCTCTGTACCCCTCACATACAATTATCTGTAAGGTACCTCAGTCAAGCAGTGAATTTCAAACACAGATTCAACCACAAAGACCAGGGAGGTTTTTCAATGGCTCGCAAAGAAGGGCACTTATTGGTAAAAAAAAAGCTGACATTGAGCATGGTGAAAAGTAAAGTGTATTAATTACACTTTTGATGGTGTATATAGATACAGGCATCCTTGCTAACTCAGTCGCTGGAGAGGAAGGAAACTGCGCAGGGATTTCACCATGAGGCCAATGGTGACTTTAAAACAGTTACAGAGTTTAATGGCTGTGATAGGAGAAAACTGAGGATGGATCAACAACATTGTAGTTACTCCACAATTCTAACCTAAATGACAGAGTGAAAAGAAGGAAGCCTGTAAAGAATAACAATATTCCTAAATATGCATCCTTTTTGCAATAAGGCACCAAAGTAAAACTCCAAAAAACAGCAGAAAAGTGGCAAAGAAATTAACTTTATGTCTTGAATACAAAGCGCTATGCTTGGGGTAAATCCAACACAACACATCACTCTTCATATTTTCAAGCATGTTGGGGATGCATCATGTTATGTGTATGCTTGTCTTCGGCAAGGACTAGGGAGTTTTTTTTTAGGATAAAAATAAATGGAATAGAGCTAAGCACAGGCAAAATCCTAGAGGAAACCTGGGTCAGTCTGCTTTCCACCAGACACTGGGAGACAAATTCACCTTTCAGCAGGACAATAACCTAAAACACAAGGCCAAATATACACTGGAGTTGCTTACCAAGATGACATTGAATGTTCCTGAATGGCCTAGTTACAGTTTTGGCTTAAATCACCTACAAAATCTATGGCAAGACTTGAAAATGGCTGTCTAGCAATAATCAACAACCAACTAAGAAGGTAGAGGCAACAATACATCACATGACGCAGCCACAAGATATTTCCGTATTTCACTTTCAATATTTCAAAAAACATGTTTTCACCTTCTCATTATGGTGTATTGTGTGTAGATGGGTGAGAGAAAAAATAAATGTAATCAAGTTTGAATTCAGGTTGTAACACAAAATTTTTTTAGAATAAGTCAAGGGGTTTGAATACTTTCTGAAGGCACCGTATAGCCACTTACATCTTAACCCTGGTCGGTCCTCTCAGGAAATGCCCCGTAATGAAAGACATGTTAAATCATGTTAGAGAGTATCTAAAGTTACGGCTAGAAATATCTATGCTGCTCTAGGCTTTGGCCCAAATTCCCTATCGGTCAAAGTCAAAAGTAGTGCACTATAAAGGGAATAGGGTGTCATTTGGGAAGCACACCTAGTCTGCTTTAGCTAAGAGGCTTTAGAAAACGCTACAAGACATAAACACATATCCAAGTATCTGTGCAGTAGGCCTACCTGTACACCCTCTTAGCCCCGTTTGGGGTTCTGTGTGACAGGCTGAACATCTACACGTTGGAGACCATCTTACTGGAATGCACAACCAATGTATTGAGTGCACTGTGGGTAAAAATTCTGTACCAAACAGAGTGGGGTTCCAAAGAGGTCTCAGAGGCTGGTGGCTGCTGGCGAGTTAACCTTTTATTGCGGGGTCCTATTGTGTTTCCAGGCAACAGGATATCAGTGAAAGGGTTTTATTTAAATCTAAAGGCTCTGATAGTGAGAACATTGATTACCTCACAATAGCTGCACAGACTGTTCCTGGGAAAAGGGGATGGTGTGTGGGTGTCCCCGCGTTCACGTGTGTGTGTTGTGTGTGTGTGTGTGTGCGCACTTGTGTGTGTGCATGCGCCCTCACGTGTGTGTGTGTCCCAATGATGTGTGTGTGTTTGTGTGTGTGTGAAGGTATGTTCGGTGTGACTTACATATGTTCAGCGACCGTGAGAGAGGGGGTGATAGAAGGGGGATAGGGGCAGTTGGCTGCGACATCATGCTTTTGAATGGTTCACATTCCGTCCACCTGAGCCAACTGTCCAGATGCCATTTCTTTAACTAAATACTGAATTATTATACATCTATTGAGTCCCAGTGTGCTGAAATAGGCAAGGTCAAAACAGGATTACATTTTTCTTTTCAGTCACTTCTTTTTCATTTGAACTGCGTTTGTAGTGACAATAATTTTGTTGGCGTCAAGGGAGTGAACGTTTTTTGGGTGAGCACAATATCAGTGCATGCTGAGGGCTTTGGTGTTTTTTTTCTTTTTTTCTCTGTGGTAGATTCTATTTCGATCCTCTCTGTTTACGTGTGTAGCTGCGTACCAATGATTTCCAATTATAGTTTTCCAGACTGAACTCAGAAATCGATCAGCTGTATAGATTGAGTTGCGCTTTTGTGAGCACAATGAACTGCTAGCATGTTTGTTTTTAACTTAAGCTAATGAGTGTTGACGTCAGGGGGTGTCTGGACTCGGTCTGGAATGGTATACATTGTAGTAAGAAAGTGTACAATTTAGAACGTTGGACTGGTGGTTTATCAGTAGACAAATGTCAGTGGTAGTATCATTAAAAAAGGTAATTATGGTTGGTGATTATTACATAATTGGCTTCCATCAAAACACAGTGAAAATAGGTTGCTCTGAGCTGAATTTCAGTCTTGAAGGAGATGAATTGTATGTAATCTGTCATCAGTGATGAACTGCAGAGTAATGGACTTAATGTATGGTTCCTGCTGAATACAGCTATCAGACTGTAATTGGCCTGAGGGGAGCATATGCACTGGGTTGTACAGCACTATGCAGAAGCCTTTATACTGACATCACCCACAACCCATACAACACCATGCAGGAACTTGGTCTCTCGCTACACAGCAGGCAATCACACAGATCGAAACCCAACCCCCGCCCCCCACACACACACTGACGGAAACCTATCGCTAACACTGCACCACACCAGGACACACAGCACAGTGCCCTGACCTGGATTGATGGGCTGGATAGATAGATTCTGGTTTGGCGCTTCTCACTTCAATAGCTGCAGGGTATTTGATGCAGAGTGTGTGTGTGTGTGTGTGTGTGTGTGTGTGTGTGTGTGTGTGTGTGTGTGTGTGTGTGTGTGTGTGTGTGTGTGTGTGTGTGTGTGTGTGTGACCCGCCCCACCTCCCAGACAGTCGCAGCATTACTATCATAAGTTTGGAATGAATGACCTTGTCGGACGCTTTTATTTCCACAAATGGAAACAGTCATATGATCAGTGGCTGACAGAGACGAGGGCAGCAACACACCAGGTGATCAGATGTTTGACAGACAGGACGTGATGCCTCCATGACAGATGCTGTATGTTACACTCTGTCTTTGCCACTGGTACTAATAAGAGGTCTGGACACTGGCTTAAAGGTGCAATCTGCAATATGACCTGCTGTTCAATAATGATGTAGCCTATACCAATTGATTCTTGAAGAATATAACTTATAAATGCCTGATCAGATTAGTACAACAGTTTTACTTCATCATTACCCAGAATATACCTTTTTTAATACATTGTTTGTAAAGCCTTTGCCGAAAATCAAATTAAGGATTGTGCCTTTAAGCCTTTACATCTCGCTGCAAGGGTGGATGTGTGTAGAGAGACGTGTTTACATGGCCTGGGTGCCCCCTGATGCCCTCCACAATGGGGCATATAAACTATTACCCACTACCAGTGCTCTTTCTTTCTTTCTTTCTTTCTTTCTTTCTTTCTTTCTTTCTTTCTTTCTTTCTTTCTTTCTTTCTTTCTTTCTTTCTCTCTTTCTTTCTTTCTCTCTCTCTCTTTCTTTCTTTCTTTCTTTCTTTCTTTCTTTCTTTCTTTCTTTCTTTCTTTCTTTCTTTCTTTCTTTCTTTCTTTCTTTCTGTCTTTCTCTCTCTCTCTCTCTCTCTCTCTCTCTCTCTCTCTCTCTCTCTCTCTCTCTCTCTCTCTCTTTCTCTCTCTCTCTCATTACAGTCTCTCTGCCTGAGTACATCTGTAGCGGCAGTGGTCTAAAAATAGCAGCTGTCATTTGAAGCGCTCACACGCCATGTTCCATCACTGTCACAACAGAGGAAGAATTGAAAAGACTTCTATACTTTTCACTTCATTCTGTCTGAACTGGAGTCATTGCTTCGTATTTCGTACACAAGTGGAACTGTCCGTGTGAGGTGCTGCATGAATATAGAGACAACATTAGGCTACTGATTGCTCCATCTGTTTTCCAGTTATGATTAGATGGGATTTAAATTAATCTTGTGTGTACGTGTGTGATACAAGCATCCATACAAGTCACATAGGAGCTAGTGGAAGACTTGGTGAAGGAGGAAAATTGCCAACTGTAGTTTTTAGGGGGAATTTGTTTCAACTTTTAACTTAATGATATATAGCCATTGATTCTTAAATGATATAACTCTCTTTATCCATGTCTTCATTCCAGCACAACAGTTACATAAGTTAAGTTTGTAATTGGAGGGGCGAGGGGAGGAGACTGTGCGGGGTGAGGGGAGGGGACTAAGCAGGGCGAGGGGAGGGGGCTGGGCTGGGTAGGGGAGGGTACTGGGCTCAGCGAGGGGAGGGGAGGGTACTGGCACTTCAATCAAAATGTTATGATTTTACATTTTAGCAGACGCTCTTATCCAGAGCGACTTACAGTTAGTGAGTGCATACATTTTCATATTGGCCCCCCATGGGAATCGAACCCACAACCCTGGCGTTGCAAACACCATGCTCTACCAACTGAGCTACAGGGGGCCTAGGACTGGTTATCAATTATATATTGCCTTTCACTTTTTCAACCATAAAAAAAAAGAAAATCATGAATATATTTTGTCTGAGTTTGTTTAGCTATGGACACTTGAGACAAGCTAAAAAGCCTTTATATAATCATGTGTGTGTGTGCAGGTCTGGAGCAGCAGAGTAGAGGGGGGTTGTGTTGTGCCAACCAGGTCTTGTTATCCCGCAGGCCAACTGCACATCTAATTCAATCGCTAGAGAAAGGGCAACATACCCATCCACTGCTCCTCTGACTGGAGAGAGAGAGAGAGAGAGAGAGAGAGAGAGAGAGAGAGAGAGAGAGAGAGAGAGAGAGAGAGAGAGAGAGAGAGAGAGAGAGAGAGAGAGAGAGAGAGAGAGAGAGAGAGAGAGAGAGAGAGAGAGAGAGAGAGAGAGAGAGAGAGAGAGAGAGAGAGAGAGAGAGAGAGAGAGAGAGAGAGAGAGAGAGAGAGAGAGAGAGAGAGAGAGAGAGAGAGAGAGAGAGAGAGAGAGAGAGAGAGAGAGAGAGAGAGAGAGAGAGAGACTACACTAAATAGGATGATGGTCTGAACTCTCTCTTTTTAATTAACTTCATAACAATTGAATGCGCTCTTAATTAGTTTTCTACCAAATCTATGTGGTGTGATTTTAGCGATGGTAGGAGACATTGAGGAGACATTTGGTAGTGGCTGTCCCCAGGTCTACCTGACAGCCACTAAAAGGGTTAGTGTAGAGACTAGGGCTTTCCCCAGGTCTACCTGACAGCCACTAAAAGGGTTAGTGTAGAGACTAGGGCTGTCCCCAGGTCTACCTGACAGCCACTAAAAGGGTTAGTGTTAGAGACTAGGGCTGTCCCCAGGTCTACCTGACAGCCACTAAAAGGGTTAGTGTAGAGACTAGGGCTGTCCCCAGGTCTACCTGACAGCCACTAAAAGGGTTAGTGTAGAGACTAGGGCTGTCCCCAGGTCTACCTGACAGCCACTAAAAGGGTTAGTGTAGAGACTAGGGCTGTCCCCAGGTCTACCTGACAGCCACTAAAAGGGTTAGTGTAGAGACTAGGGCTGTCCCCAGGTCTACCTGACAGCCACTAAAAGGGTTAGTGTAGAGACTAGGGCTGTCCCCAGGTCTACCTGACAGCCACTAAAAGCTGAGTCAGAGGGATGCTGTTGGATGGCCCTCCTTCCTCTGCTTCCTCTCTCACTGCCCCCCTCTGCTGGATGATAAACACACTGACAGTATTGGGCTGAGATGATCCACCAGGGTGAAGTTTCTCCAAGTTACTGATCTAGGATCAGCTTCCCCTCCCCCAACACTAACTTTAACCATTAGTGGGGAAAATGACCCAAGAGCAGCGTCTAGGGGCAACTTCACCCTACTCCCGAGGGCTATGCTGAACACTTTTGTTTCATAATGTCTTCACTTACTAGCTGGTTAATACAGAGAGAAGCGATATTACTGATAAAATAATCGGACATTGCTGTGTTATTTCATTTAGTGACCTCCCCCTGTGAAGGCTTTCACAATCAGTGTCTCGCTTTTCAAGACCTGAATGATCCTAAGAGACCTTGGACAAACGTCACTTGCATAATACTTGCATTTAGATTGCATCCCAAATTGAACCCTATTCCCTATATACTGTAGTGCACTGCTATTGACCTGCGCACTGGTCAAAATGTGTTAACTATATAGGGAGTAGCGTGCCGTTTGGGATAGTCAGTTTGTTGACACCATAATGTGGTTAGAATTCCAACCTTTCCTTTCATTCCCCCTGCTGTTTTAGAGGATATCTGTAGTGTACAGCCTTTTGTATAATCTGTCATTATTAGCTTGGTATTTTCTCATGTTTCCATCATGGGGGATACTTGGGAGTGGGTGCGCTGCTCTGGACTCTTTCCCTGTAGCCTCAACTCTCTCTCTCTCTCTCTCTCTCTCTCTCTCTCTCTCTCTCTCTCTCTCTCTCTCTCTCTCTCTCTCTCTCTCTCTCTCTCTCTCTCTCTCTCTCTCTCTCTCTCTCTCTCTCTCTCTCTCTCTCTCTCTCTCTCTCTCTCTCTCTCTCTCTCTCTCTCTCTCTCTCTCTCTCTCTCTCTCTCTCTCTCTCTCTCTCTCTCTCTCTGTGTGTGTGTGGTTGTGTGTGTGTGTTTTATAACTGAGACTGCGGTCCTGAAGGGTGCTGGCTGGCAATGCTGCCTGAACTTAGCTCTCTCCTCTCTCTCTGCCTTGCATGTAACTGACTGTTATGTAAGAGTTCTTAAAGCATCTTAGAGCCCCCGTCAGTAGGTCGGTCGGTCTCCCACAAAACTTAAAACATCCAAATGATGGATGCTGGATTATGCATGTACTCAGCAGCCCTCTCTCTCTTTCTGCTCTGTGAACAAGCCAGCGTCTGGCAGGACAAGGGGTTGCGTCTCAAATGGTACTCTATTCCTTGTACAGTGCACTACTTTTGATCAGGGCCCATAGGGACACCCATTGGGACACCCATAAGGACACCCATAGGGCTCTGGTCAAATGTAGTGCACTATATATATGTAATAGGGTGCCATTTGGGACACAACAAGATTAACAGCCATATTCAGTATCAGGCTAACAGCTCCCTCTCCCTGCTAACAGCCATATTCAGTAACAGGCTAACAGCTCCCTCTCCCTGCCAACAGCCATATTCAGTAACAGGCTAACAGCTCCCTCTCCCTGCCAACAGCCATATTCAGTAACAGGCTAACAGCTCCCTCTCCCTGCCAACAGCCATATTCAGTAACAGGCTAACAGCTCCCTCTCCCTGCCAACAGCCATATTCAGTAACAGGCTAACAGTTCCCTCTCCCCTGCTAACAGCCAAATTCAGTAACAGGCTAACAGCTCCCTCTCCCTGCTAACAGCCATATTCAGTAACAGGCTAACAGCTCCCTCTCCACTGCTAACAGCTATATTCAGCAACAGGATAACAGCTCCCTCTCCCCTGCTAACAGCCATATTCAGTAACAGGCTAACAGCTCCCTCTCCCTGCCAACAGCCATATTCAGTAACAGGCTAACAGCTCCCTCTCCCTGCCAACAGCCATATTCAATAACAGGCTAACAGCTCCCTCTCTCTGCCAACAGCCATGTTCAGTAACAGGCTAACAGCTCCCTCTCCCTGCCAACAGCCATATTCAGTAACAGGCTAACAGCTCCCTCTCCATGCCAACAGCCATATTTAGTAACACGCTAACAGCTCCCTCTCCCTGCCAACAGCTATATTCAATAACAGGCTAACAGCTCCCTCTCCCTGCCAACAGCCATATTCAGTAACAGGCTAACAGCTCCCTCTCCCTTGCTAACAGCCATATTCAGTAACAGGATAACAGCTCCCTCTCCCTGCCAACAGCCATATTCAGTAACAGGCTAACAGTTCCCTCTCCCTGTCGCCTATTCACTAACAGCTCCCTCTCCCTGCTAACAGCCATATTCAGTAACAGGCTAACAGCTCCCTCTCCCTGCCAACAGCCATATTCAGTCTAACGCTAACAGCTCCCTCTCCCTGCTAACAGCCATATTCAGTAACAGGCTAACAGCTCCCTCTCCCTGCCATCAGTAACAGCTAACAGCTCCCTCTCCCTGCTAACAGCCATATTCAGTAACAGGCTAACAGCTCCCTCTCCCTGCTAACAGCCATATTCAGTAACAGGCTAACAGCTCCCTCTCCCTGCTAACAGCCATATTCAGCAACAGGCTAACAGCTCCCTCTCCCTGCTAACAGCCATATTCAGTAACAGGCTAACAGCTCCCTCTCCACTGCTAACAGCCATATTCAGTAACAGGCTAACAGCTCCCTCTCCCCTGCTAACAGCTCCCTCTCCCTGTTAACAGCCATATTCAATAACAGGCTAACAGCTCCCTCTCCCTGCCAACAGCCATATTCAGTAACAGGCTAACAGCTCCCTCTCCCTGCTAACAGCCATATTCAGTAACAGGCTAACAGCTCCCTCTCCCTGCTAACAGCCATTTCGTGGCTAACAGCTCCCTCTCCCTGCTAACAGCCATATTCAGTAACAGGCTAACAGCTCCCTCTCCCTGCTAACAGCCATATTCAGTAACAGGCTAACAGCTCCCTCTCCCTGCTAACAGCCAAATTCAGTAACAGGCTAACAGCTCCCTCTCCCTGCTAACAGCCATATTCAGTAACAGGCTAACAGCTCCCTCTCCACTGCTAACAGCTATATTCAGCAACAGGATAACAGCTCCCTCTCCCCTGCTAACAGCCAAATTCAGTAACAGGCTAACAGCTCCCTCTCCCTGTCAACAGCCATATTCAGTAACAGGCTAACAGCTCCCTCTCCCTGCCAACAGCCATAGTCAATAACAGGCTAACAGCTCCCTCTCCCTGCCAACAGCCATATTCAGTAACAGGCTAACAGCTCCCTCTCCCTGCCAACAGCCATATTCAATAACAGGCTAACAGCTCCCTATCCCCTGCCAACAGCCATATTCAGTAACAGGCTAACAGCTCCCTCTCCCCTGCTAACAGCCATATTCAGTAACAGGCTAACAGCTCCCTCTCCCTGCCAACAGCCATATTCAGTAACAGGCTAACAGCTCCCTCTCCCTGCCAACAGCCATATTCAGTAACAGGCTAACAGCTCCCTCTCCCTGCCAACAGCCATATTCAGTAACAGGCTAACAGCTCCCTCTCCCTGCCAACAGCCATATTCAGTAACAGGCTAACAGCTCCCCTCTCCCCTGCTAACAGCCATATTCAGTAACAGGCTAACAGCTCCCTCTCCCCTGCCAACAGCCATATTCAGTAACAGGCTAACAGCTCCCTCTCCCTGCCAACAGCCATATTCAGTAACAGGCTAACAGCTCCCTCTCCCTGCCAACAGCCATATTCAGTAACAGGCTAACAGCTCCCTCTCCCCTGCTAACAGCCATATTCAGTAACAGGCTAACAGCTCCCTCTCCCCTGCTAACAGCCATATTCAGTAACAGGCTAACAGCTCCCTCTCCCTGCTAACAGCCATATTCAGTAACAGGCTAACAGCTCCCTCTCCCCTGCTAACAGCTATATTCAGCAACAGGCTAACAGCTCCCTCTCCCTGCCAACAGCCATATTCAGTAACAGGCTAACAGTTCCCTCTCCCTGCCAACAGCCATATTCAGTAACAGGCTAACAGCTCCCTCTCCCCTGCTAACAGCCATATTCAGTAACAGGCTAACAGCTCCCTCCCCCTGCCAACAGCCATATTCAGCAACAGGCTAACAGCTCCCTCTCCCCTGCCAACAGCCATATTCAGTAACAGGCTAACAGCTCCCTCTCCCTGCCAACAGCCATATTCAGTAACAGGCTAACAGCTCCCTCTCCCTGCTAACACCCTCTGCTAACAGCCATATTCAGTAACAGGCTAACAGCTCCCTCTCCCTGCCAACAGCCATATTCAGTAACAGGCTAACAGCTCCCTCTCCCTGCTAACAGCTCCCTCTCCCTGTTAACAGCCATATTCAGTAACAGGCTAACAGCTCCCTCTCCCTGCTAACAGCTATATTCAGCAACAGGCTAACAGCTCCCTCTCCCTGCCAACAGCCATATTCAGTAACAGGCTAACAGCTCCCTCTCCCTGCCAACAGCCATATTCAGTAACAGGCTAACAGCTACCTCTCCACTGCTAACAGCCATATTCAGTAACAGGCTAACAGCTCCCTCTCCCTGCCAACAGCCATATTCAGTAACAGGCTAACAGTTCCCTCTCCCCTGCTAACAGCCATATTCAGTAACAGGCTAACAGCTCCCTCTCCCTGCTAACAGCCATATTCAGTAACAGGCTAACAGCTCCCTCTCCCTGCCAACAGCCATAGTCAATAACAGGCTAACAGCTCCCTCTCCCTGCCAACAGCCATATTCAGTAACAGGCTAACAGCTCCCTCTCCCTGCCAACAGCCATATTCAGTAACAGGCTAACAGCTCCCTCTCCATGCTAACAGCTATATTCAGCAACAGGCTAACAGCTCCCTCTCCCCTTCTAACAGCCATATTCAGTAACAGGCTAACAGCTCCCTCTCCCTGCCAAAAGCCATATTCAGTAACAGGCTAACAGCTCCCTCTCCCTGCCAACAGCCATATTGAGTAACAGGCTAACAGTTCCCTCTCCCCTGCTAACAGCCATATTCAGTAACAGGCTAACAGCTCCCTCTCCCTGCTAACAGCCATATTCAGTAACAGGCTAACAGCTCCCTCTCCCCTGCCAACAGCCATATTCAGTAACAGGCTAACAGTTCCCTCTCCCCTGCTAACAGCCATATTCAGTAACAGGCTAACAGCTCCCTCTCCCTGCCAACAGCCATATTCAGTAACAGGCTAACAGCTCCCTCTCCCCTGCCAACAGCCATATTCAGTAACAGGCTAACAGTTCCCTCTCCCCTGCCAACAGCCATATTCCAGTAACAGGCTAACAGCTCCCTCTCCCTGCCAACAGCCATATTCAGTAACAGGCTAACAGCTCCCTCTCCCTGCCAACAGCCATATTCAGTAACAGGCTAACAGCTCCCTCTCCCGCTAAGTCCCTCTCCCTGCTAACAGCCATATTCAGTAACAGGCTAACAGCTCCCTCTCCCTGCCAACAGCCATATTCAGTAACAGGCTAACAGCTCCCTCTCCCCTGCCAACAGCCATATTCAGTAACAGGCTAACAGTTCCCTCTCCCCTGCTAACAGCCATATTCAGTAACAGGCTAACAGCTCCCTCTCCCCTGCTAACAGCCATATTCAGTAACAGGCTAACAGCTCCCTCTCCTGCCAACAGCCATATTCAGTAACAGGCTAACAGCTCCCTCTCCCTGCCAACAGCCATATTCAGTAACAGGCTAACAGCTCCCTCTCCCCTGCTAACAGCCATATTCAGTAACAGGCTAACAGCTCCCTCTCCCTGCCAACAGCCATATTCAGTAACAGGCTAACAGCTCCCTCTCCCCTGCCAACAGCCATATTCAGTAACAGGCTAACAGCTCCCTCTCCCCTGCCAACAGCCATATTCAGTAACAGGCTAACAGCTCCCTCTCCCTGCCAACAGCCATATTCAGTAACAGGCTAACAGCTCCCTCTCCCCTGCTAACAGCCATATTCAGTAACAGGCTAACAGCTCCCTCTCCCCTGCCAACAGCCATATTCAGTAACAGGCTAACAGTTCCCTCTCCCCTGCTAACAGCCATATTCAGTAACAGGCTAACAGCTCCCTCTCCCTGCTAACAGCCATATTCAGTAACAGGCTAACAGCTCCTCTCCCCTGCTAACAGCCATATTCAGTAACAGGCTAACAGCTCCCTCTCCCCTGCTAACAGCCATATTCAGTAACAGGCTAACAGCTCCCTCTCCCTGCCAACAGCCATATTCAGTAACAGGCTAACAGCTCCCTCTCCCCTGCTAACAGCCATATTCAGCAACAGGCTAACAGCTCCCTCTCCCCTGCCAACAGCCATATTCAGTAACAGGCTAACAGCTCCCTCTCCCTGCCAACAGCATATTCAGTAACAGGCTAACAGCTCCCTCTCCCCTGTTAACAGCCATATTCAGTAACAGGCTAACAGCTCCCTCTCCCCTGCTAACAGCCATATTCAGCAACAGGCTAACAGCTCCCTCTCCCTGCCAACAGCTATATTCAGTAACAGGCTAACAGCTCCCCTCTCCCTGCCAACAGCCATATTCAGTAACAGGCTAACAGCTCCCTCTCCCCTGCCAACAGCCATATTCAGTAACAGGCTAACAGCTCCCTCTCCCCTGCCAACAGCCATATTCAGTAACAGGCTAACAGCTCCCTCTCCCTGCCAACAGCCATATTCAGTAACAGGCTAACAGCTCCCTCTCCCTGCCAACAGCCATATTCAGTAACAGGCTAACAGTTCCCTCTCCCCTGCTAACAGCCATATTCAGTAACAGGCTAACAGCTCCCTCTCCCTGCTAACAGCCATATTCAGTAACAGGCTAACAGCTCCCTCTCCCCTGCTAACAGCCATATTCAGTAACAGGCTAACAGCTCCCTCTCCCTGCCAACAGCCATATTCAGTAACAGGCTAACAGCTCCCTCTCCCTGCTAACAGCTCCCTCTCCCTGCTAACAGCCATATTCAATAACAGGCTAACAGATGCCTCTCCCTGCTAACAGCCATTTTCAGAAAACAGGCTAACAGCTCCCTCTCCCTGCTAACAGCTCCCTCTCCCTGCTAACAGCCATATTCAGTAACAGGCTAACAGCTCCCTCTCCCCTGATTACAGCTATATTCAGCAACAGGCTAACAGCTCCCTCTTCCTGCCAACAGCTATATTCAATAACAGGCTAACATCTCCCTCTCCCTGCCAACAGCCATATTCAGTAACAGGCTAACAGCTCCCTCTCCCTGCTAACAGCCATATTCAGTAACAGGCTAACAGCTCCTCTCCCCTACTAACAGCTATATTCAGCAACAGGCTAACAGCTCCCTCTCCCCTGCTAACAGCCATATTCAGTAACAGGCTAACAGCTCCCTCTCCCTGCCAACAGCCATATTCAGTAACAGGCTAACAGCTCCCTCTCCCCTACTAACAGCTATATTCAGCAACAGGCTAACAGCTCCCTCTCCCTGCTAACAGCCATATTCAGTAACAGGCTAACAGCTCCCTCTCCCTGCTAACAGCTCCCTCTCCCTGTTAACAGCCATATTCAGTAACAGGCTAACAGCTCCCTCTCCCCTGCTTACAGCTATATTCAGCAACAGGCTAACAGCTCCCTCTCCCTGCCAACAGCTATATTCAATAACAGGCTAACAGCTCCCTCTCCCTGCCAACAGCCATTTTCAGTAACAGGCTAACAGCTCCCTCTCCCCTGCCAACAGCCATATTCAGTAACAGGCTAACAGCTCCCTCTCCCCTGCTAACAGCCATATTCAGTAACAGGCTAACAGCTCCCTCACCCTGCCAACAGCCATATTCAGTAACAGGCTAACAGCTCCCTCTCCCTGCCAACATCCATATTCAGTAACAGGCTAACAGTTCCCTCTCCCCTGCTAACAGCCATATTCAGTAACAGGCTAACAGCTCCCTCTCCCTGCTAACAGCCATATTCAGTAACAGGCTAACAGCTCCCTCTCCCTGCTAACAGCCATATTCAGTAACAGGCTAACAGCTCCCTCTCCCTGCCAACAGCCATATTAAGTAACAGGCTAACAGCTCCCTCTCCCTGCTAACAGTTCCCTCTCCCTGCTAACAGCCATATTCAGTAACAGGCTAACAGATGCCTCTCCCTGCTAACAGCCATTTTCAGTAACAGGCTAACAGCTCCCTCTCCCTGCTAACAGCTCCCTCTCCCTGCTAACAGCCATATTCAGTAACAGGCTAACAGCTCCCTCTCCCCTGATTACAGCTATATTCAGCAACAGGCTAACAGCTCCCTCTTCCTGCCAACAGCTATATTCAATAACAGGCTAACATCTCCCTCTCCCTGCCAACAGCCATATTCAGTAACAGGCTAACAGCTCCCTCTCCCTGCCAACAGCCATTTTCAGTAACAGGCTAACAGCTCCCTCTCGACTGCTAACAGCCATATTCAGTAACAGGCTAACAGCTCCCTCTCCCTGCCAACAGCCATATTCAGTAACAGGCTAACATTTCCCTCTCCCTGCCAACAGCCATATTCAAAAACAGGCTAACAGCTCCCTCTCCCTGCCAACAGCCATATTCAGTAACAGGCTAACAGCTCCCTCTCCCTGCCAACAGCCATATTCATTAACAGGCTAACAGCTCCCCCTCCATGCCAACAGCCATATTCAGTAACAGGCTAACAGGTCCCTCTCCCTGCCAACAGCTATATTCAATAACAGGCTAACAGCTCCCTCTCCCTGCTAACAGCCATATTCAGTAACAGGCTAACAGCTCCCTCTCCCTGCCAACAGCCATATTCAGTAACAGGCTAACAGTTCCCTCTCCCCTGCTAACAGCCATATTCAGTAACAGGCTAACAGCTCCCTCTCCCTGCTAACAGCCATATTCAGTAACAGGCTAACAGCTCCCTCTCCCCTGCTAACAGCTATATTCAGCAACAGGCTAACAGCTCCCTCTCCCCTGCTAACAGCCATATTCAGTAACAGGCTAACAGCTCCCTCTCCCTGCCAACAGCCATATTCAGTAACAGGCTAACAGCTCCCTCTCCCTGCCAACAGCCATATTCAGTAACAGGCTAACAGCTCCCTCTCCCTGCCAACAGCCATATGCAGTAACAGGCTAACAGCTCCCTCTCCCTGCCAACAGCCATATGCAGTAACAGGCTAACAGCTCCCTCTCCCTGCCAACAGCCATATTCAGTAACAGGCTAACAGCTCCCTCTCCCTGCCAACAGCCATATTCAGTAACAGGCTAACAGCTCCCTCTCCCTGCCAACAGCCATATTCAGTAACAGGCTAACAGCTCCCTCTCCCTGCCAACAGCCATATTCAGTAACAGGCTAACAGCTCGCTCTCCCCTGCCAACAGCCATATTCAGTAACAGGCTAACAGCTCCCTCTCCCTGCCAACAGCCATATTCAGTAACAGGCTAACAGCTCCCTCTCCCTGCCAACAGCCATTTTCAGTAACAGGCTAACATCTCCCTCTCCCTGCTAACAGCCATATTCAGTAACAGGCTAACAGCTCCCTCTCCCTGCCAACAGCCATATTCAGTAACAGGCTAACAGCTCCCTCTCCCTGCCAACAGCCATATTCATTAACAGGCTAACAGCTCCCTCTCCCTGCCAACAGCCATATTCAGTAACAGGCTAACAGCTCCCTCTCCCTGCCAACAGCCATATTCATTAACAGGCTAACAGCTCCCTCTCCCTGCCAACAGCCATATTCAGTAACAGGCTAACAGCTCCCTCTCCCTGCCAACAGCCATATTCAGTAACAGGCTAACAGCTCCCTCTCTCCTGCCAACAGCCATATTCAGTAACAGGCTAACAGCTCCCTCTCCCTGCCAACAGCCATATTCAATAACAGGCTAACAGCTCCCTCTCCCTGCCAACAGCCATATTCAGTAACAGGCTAACAGCTCCCTCTCCCCTGCTAACAGCCATATTCAGTAACAGGCTAACAGCTCCCTCTCCCTGCTAACAGCCATATTCAGTAACAGGCTAACAGCTCCCTCTCCCCTGCTAACAGCCATATTCAGCAACAGGCTAACAGCTCCCTCTCCCTGCTAACAGCCATATTCAGTAACAGGCTAACAGCTCCCTCTCCCTGCCAACAGCCATATTCAGCAACAGGCTAACAGCTCCCTCTCCCTGCCAACAGCCATATTCAGTAACAGGCTAACAGCTCCCTCTCCTGCCAACAGCCATATGCAGTAACAGGCTAACAGCTCCCTCTCCCTGCCAACAGCCATATTCAGTAACAGGCTAACAGCTCCCTCTCCTGCCAACAGCCATATTCAGTAACAGGCTAACAGCTCCCTCTCCCTGCCAACAGCCATATTCAGTAACAGGCTAACAGCTCCCTCTCCCTGCCAACAGCCATATTCAGTAACAGGCTAACAGCTCCCCTCTCCCTGCCAACAGCCATATTCAGTAACAGGCTAACAGCTCCCTCTCCCTGCCAACAGCCATATTCAGTAACAGGCTAACAGCTCCCTCTCCCTGCCAACAGCCATATTCAGTAACAGGCTAACAGCTCCCTCTCCCTGCCAACAGCCATATTCAGTAACAGGCTAACAGCTCCCTCTCCCCTGCTAACAGCCATATTCAGTAACAGGCTAACAGCTCCCTCTCCCTGCTAACAGCCATATTCAGTAACAGGCTAACAGCTCCCTCTCCATGCTAACAGCTATATTCAGCAACAGGCTAACAGCTCCCTCTCCCCTGCTAACAGCCATATTCAGTAACAGGCTAACAGCTCCCTCTCCCTGCCAACAGCCATATTCAGTAACAGGCTAACAGCTCCCTCTCCCTGCCAACAGCCATATTCAGTAACAGGCTAACAGCTCCCTCTCCCTGCTAACAGCCATATTCAGTAACAGGCTAACAGCTCCCTCTCCCCTGCCAACAGCCATATTCAGCAACAGGCTAACAGCTCCCTCTTCCCTGCCAACAGCCATATTCAGTAACAGGCTAACATCTCCCTCTCCCTGCCAACAGCCATATTCAGTAACAGGCTAACAGCTCCCTCTCCCCTGCTAACAGCCATATTCAGTAACAGGCTAACAGCTCCCTCTCCCTGCTAACAGCCATATTCAGCAACAGGCTAACAGCTCCCTCTCCCTGCCAACAGCCATATTCAGTAACAGGCTAACAGCTCCCTCTCCCTGCCAACAGCCATATTCAGTAACAGGCTAACAGCTCCCTCTCCCTGCCAACAGCTATATTCAGTAACAGGCTAACAGCTCCCTCTCCTGCTAACAACCATATTCAGTAACAGGCTAACAGCTCCCTCTCTCCTGCCAACAGCCATATTCAGTAACAGGCTAACAGTTCCTCTCTCCCTGCCAACAGCCATATTCAGTAACAGGCTAACAGCTCCCTCTCCCCTGCCAACAGCTATATTCAGTAACAGGCTAACAGCTCCCTCTCCCTGCCAACAGCCATATTCAGTAACAGGCTAACAGCTCCCTCTCCCTGCCAACAGCCATATTCAGTAACAGGCTAACAGCTCCCTCTCCCCTGCCAACAGCCATATTCAGAAACAGGCTAACAGCTCCCTCTCCCTGCCAACAGCCATATTCAGTAACAGGCTAACAGCTCCCTCTCCCTGCCAACAGCCATATTCAGTAACAGGCTAACAGCTCCCTCTCCCTGCTAACAGCCATATTCAGTAACAGGCTAACAGTTCCCTCTCCCTGCTAACAGCCATATTCAGTAACAGGCTAACAGCTCCCTCTCCCCTGCTAACAGCCATATTCAGTAACAGGCTAACAGCTCCCTCTCCCCTGCTAACAGCCATATTCAGTAACAGGCTAACAGCTCCCTCTCCCTGCTAACAGCCATATTCAGTAACAGGCTAACAGCTCCCTCTCCCTGCTAACAGCCATATTCAGTAACAGGCTAACAGCTCCCTCTCCCTGCTAACAGCCATATTCAGTAACAGGCTAACAGCTCCCTCTCCCTGCCAACAGCCATATTCAGTAACAGGCTAACAGCTCCCTCTCCCTGCCAACAGCTATATTCAGCAACAGGCTAACAGCTCCCTCTCCCTGCCAACAGCCATATTCAGTAACAGGCTAACAGCTCCCTCTCCCTGCCAACAGCCATATTCAGTAACAGGCTAACAGCTCCCTCTCCTGCCAACAGCTATATTCAGTAACAGGCTAACATCTCCCTCTCCCTGCCAACAGCCATATTCAGTAACAGGCTAACAGCTCCCTCTCCCTGCCAACAGCCATTTTCAGTAACAGGCTAACAGCTCCCTCTCGCCTGCCAACAGCCATATTCAGTAACGGCTAACAGCTCCCTCTCCCTGCCAACAGCCATATTCAGTAACAGGCTAACAGTCCCTCTCCCTGCCAACAGCCATATTCAGTAACAGGCTAACAGCTCCCTCTCCCTGCCAACAGCCATATTCAGTAACAGGCTAACAGCTCCCTCTCCCTGCCAACAGCCATATTCAGTAACAGGCTAACAGCTCCCTCTCCCTGCCAACAGCCATATTCAGTAACAGGCTAACAGCTCCCTCTCCCTGCCAACAGCCATATTCAGTAACAGGCTAACAGCTCCCTCTCCCCTGCTAACAGCCATATTCAGTAACAGGCTAACAGCTCCCTCTCCCTGCCAACAGCCATATTCAGTAACAGGCTAACAGCTCCCTCTCCCTGCTAACAGCCATATTCAGTAACAGGCTAACAGCTCCTCTCCCTGCCAACAGCCATATTCAGTAACAGGCTAACAGCTCCCTCTCCCTGCTAACAGCCATATTCAGTAACAGGCTAACAGCTCCCTCTCCCTGCTAACAGCCATATTCAGTAACAGGCTAACAGCTCCCTCTCCCTGCCAACAGCCATATTCAGTAACAGGCTAACAGCTCCCTCTCCCTGCCAACAGCCATATTCAGTAACAGGCTAACAGCTCCCTCTCCCTGCCAACAGCCATATTCAGTAACAGGCTAACAGCTCCCTCTCCCTGCTAACAGCCATATTCAGTAACAGGCTAACAGCTCCCTCTCCCTGCTAACAGCCATATTCAGTAACAGGCTAACAGTTCCTCTCCCTGCCAACAGCCATATTCAGTAACAGGCTAACAGCTCCCTCTCCCTGCCAACAGCCATATTCAGTAACAGGCTAACAGCTCCCTCTCCCTGCCAACAGCCATATTCAGTAACAGGCTAACAGCTCCCTCTCCCTGCCAACAGCTATATTCAGTAACAGGCTAACATCTCCCTCTCCCTGCCAACAGCCATATTCAGTAACAGGCTAACAGCTCCCTCTCCCTGCCAACAGCCATTTTCAGTAACAGGCTAACAGCTCACCTCTCGACTGCTAACGCCATATTCAGTAACAGGCTAACAGCTCCCTCTCCCTGCCAACAGCCATATTCAGTAACAGGCTAACAGTTTCCCTCTCCCTGCCAACAGCCATATTCAGTAACAGGCTAACAGCTCCCTCTCCCTGCCAACAGCCATATTCAGTAACAGGCTAACAGCTCCCTCTCCCTGCCAACAGCCATATTCAGTAACAGGCTAACAGCTCCCTCTCCCTGCCAACAGCCATATTCAGTAACAGGCTAACAGCTCCCTCTCCCTGCCAACAGCCATATTCAGTAACAGGCTAACAGCTCCCTCTCCCTGCCAACAGCCATATTCAGTAACAGGCTAACAGCTCCCTCTCCCTGCCAACAGCCATATTCAGTAACAGGCTAACAGCTCCCTCTCCCTGCCAACAGCCATATTCAGTAACAGGCTAACAGCTCCCTCTCCCTGCCAACAGCCATATTCAGTAACAGGCTAACAGCTCCCTCTCCCTGCCAACAGCCATATTCAGTAACAGGCTAACAGCTCCCTCTCCCTGCCAACAGCCATATTCAGTAACAGGCTAACAGCTCCCTCTCCCTGCCAACAGCCATATTCAGTAACAGGCTAACAGCTCCCTCTCCCTGCCAACAGCCATATTCAGTAACAGGCTAACAGCTCCCTCTCCCTGCCAACAGCCATATTCAGTAACAGGCTAACAGCTCCCTCTCCCTGCCAACAGCCATATTCAGTAACAGGCTAACAGCTCCCTCTCCCTGCCAACAGCCATATTCAGTAACAGGCTAACAGCTCCCTCTCCCTGCCAACAGCCATATTCAGTAACAGGCTAACAGCTCCCTCTCCCTGCCAACAGCCATATTCAGTAACAGGCTAACAGCTCCCTCTCCCTGCTAACAGCCATATTCAGTAACAGGCTAACAGCTCCCTCTCCCTGCCAACAGCCATATTCAGTAACAGGCTAACAGCTCCCTCTCCCTGCCAACAGCCATATTCAGTAACAGGCTAACAGCTCCCCTCTCCCCTGCCAACAGCCATATTCAGTAACAGGCTAACAGCTCCCTCTCCCTGCCAACAGCCATATTCAGTAACAGGCTAACAGCTCCCTCTCCCTGCCAACAGCCATATTCAATAACAGGCTAACAGCTCCCTCTCCCTGCCAACAGCCATATTCAGTAACAGGCTAACAGCTCCCTCTCCCTGCCAACAGCCATATTCATTAACAGGCTAACAGCTCCCTCTCCCTGCCAACAGCCATATTCAGTAACAGGCTAACAGCTCCCTCTCCCTGCCAACAGCCATATTCAGTAACAGGCTAACAGCTCCCTCTCCCTGCTAACAGCCATATTCAGTAACAGGCTAACAGCTCCCTCTCCCTGCCAACAGCCATATTCAGTAACAGGCTAACAGCTCCCTCTCCCTGCCAACAGCCATATTCAGTAACAGGCTAACAGCTCCCTCTCCCTGCCAACAGCCATATTCAGTAACAGGCTAACAGCTCCCTCTCCCCTGCCAACAGCCATATTCAGTAACAGGCTAACAGCTCCCTCTCCCTGCCAACAGCCATATTCAGTAACAGGCTAACAGCTCCCTCTCCCTGCCAACAGCCATATTCAGTAACAGGCTAACAGCTCCCTCTCCCTGCCAACAGCCATATTCAGTAACAGGCTAACAGCTCCCTCTCCCTGCCAACAGCCATATTCAGTAACAGGCTAACAGCTCCCTCTCCCTGCCAACAGCCATATTCAGTAACAGGCTAACAGCTCCCTCTCCCTGCCAACAGCCATATTCAGTAACAGGCTAACAGCTCCCTCTCCCTGCCAACAGCCATATTCAGTAACAGGCTAACAGCTCCCTCTCCCTGCCAACAGCCATATTCAGTAACAGGCTAACAGCTCCCTCTCCCTGCCAACAGCCATATTCAGTAACAGGCTAACAGCTCCCTCTCCCTGCCAACAGCCATATTCAGTAACAGGCTAACAGCTCCCTCTCCCTGCCAACAGCCATATTCAGTAACAGGCTAACAGCTCCCTCTCCCTGCCAACAGCCATATTCAGTAACAGGCTAACAGCTCCCTCTCCCTGCCAACAGCCATATTCAGTAACAGGCTAACAGCTCCCTCTCCCTGCCAACAGCCATATTCAGTAACAGGCTAACAGCTCCCTCTCCTGCCAACAGCCATATTCAGTAACAGGCTAACAGCTCCCCCTCCCTGCCAACAGCCATATTCAGTAACAGGCTAACAGCTCCCTCTCCCTGCCAACAGCCATATTCAGTAACAGGCTAACAGCTCCCTCTCCCTGCTAACAGCCATATTCAGTAACAGGCTAACAGCTCCCTCTCCCTGCCAACAGCCATATTCAGTAACAGGCTAACAGCTCCCTCTCCCTGCCAACAGCCATATTCAGTAACAGGCTAACAGCTCCCTCTCCCTGCTAACAGCCATATTCAGTAACAGGCTAACAGCTCCCTCTCCCTGCTAACAGCTATATTCAGCAACAGGCTAACAGCTCCCTCTCCCTGCTAACAGCCATATTCAGTAACAGGCTAACAGCTCCCTCTCCCTGCTAACAGCCATATTCAGTAACAGGCTAACAGCTCCCTCTCCCCTGCTAACAGCTATATTCAGCAACAGGCTAACAGCTCCCTCTCCCCTGCTAACAGCCATATTCAGTAACAGGCTAACAGCTCCCTCTCCTGCCAACGCCATATTCAGTAACAGGCTAACAGCTCCCTCTCCCTGCCAACAGCCATATTCAGTAACAGGCTAACAGCTCCCTCTCCCTGCCAACAGCCATATTCAGTAACAGGCTAACAGCTCCCTCTCCCTGCCAACAGCCATATTCAGTAACAGGCTAACAGCTCCCTCTCCCTGCCAACAGCCATATTCAGTAACAGGCTAACAGCTCCCTCTCCCTGCCAACAGCCATATTCAGTAACAGGCTAACAGCTCCCTCTCCCTGCCAACAGCCATATTCAGTAACAGGCTAACAGCTCCCTCACCCTGCCAACAGCCATATTCAGTAACAGGCTAACAGCTCCCTCTCCCTGCCAACATCCATATTCAGTAACAGGCTAACAGTTCCCTCTCCCTGCCAACAGCCATATTCAGTAACAGGCTAACAGCTCCCTCTCCCTGCTAACAGCCATATTCAGTAACAGGCTAACAGCTCCCTCTCCCCTGCCAACAGCCATATTCAGTAACAGGCTAACAGCTCCCTCTCCCTGCCAACAGCCATATTCAGTAACAGGCTAACAGCTCCCTCTCCCTGCTAACAGTTCCCTCTCCCTGCTAACAGCCATATTCAGTAACAGGCTAACAGATCCCTCTCCCTGCTAACAGCCATTTTCAGTAACAGGCTAACAGCTCCCTCTCCCTGCTAACAGCTCCCTCCTGCTAACAGCCATATTCAGTAACAGGCTAACAGCTCCCTCTCCCCTGATTACAGCTATATTCAGCAACAGGCTAACAGCTCCCTCTTCCTGCCAACAGCTATATTCAATAACAGGCTAACATCTCCCTCTCCCTGCCAACAGCCATATTCAGTAACAGGCTAACAGCTCCCTCTCCCTGCCAACAGCCATTTTCAGTAACAGGCTAACAGCTCCCTCTCGACTGCTAACAGCCATATTCAGTAACAGGCTAACAGCTCCCTCTCCCTGCCAACAGCCATATTCAGTAACAGGCTAACATTTCCCTCTCCCTGCCAACAGCCATATTCAATAACAGGCTAACAGCTCCCTCTCCCTGCCAACAGCCATATTCAGTAACAGGCTAACAGCTCCCTCTCCCTGCCAACAGCCATATTCATTAACAGGCTAACAGCTCCCTCTCCATGCCAACAGCCATATTCAGTAACAGGCTAACAGGTCCCTCTCCCTGCCAACAGCCATATTCAGTAACAGGCTAACAGCTCCCTCTCCCCTGCTAACAGCCATATTCAGTAACAGGCTAACAGCTCCCTCTCCCTGCCAACAGCCATATTCAGTAACAGGCTAACAGTTCCCTCTCCCCTGCTAACAGCCATATTCAGTAACAGGCTAACAGCTCCCTCTCCCTGCTAACAGCCATATTCAGTAACAGGCTAACAGCTCCCTCTCCCCTGCTAACAGCCATATTCAGTAACAGGCTAACAGCTCCCTCTCCCCTGCTAACAGCCATATTCAGTAACAGGCTAACAGCTCCCTCTCCCCTGCCAACAGCCATATTCAGTAACAGGCTAACAGCTCCCTCTCCCTGCCAACAGCCATATTCAGTAACAGGCTAACAGCTCCCTCTCCGCCAACAGCCATCAGTACAGGCTAACAGCTCCCTCTCCCTGCCAACAGCCATATTCAGTAACAGGCTAACAGCTCCCTCTCCCTGCCAACAGCCATATTCAGTAACAGGCTAACAGCTCCTCTCCCTGCCAACAGCCATATTCAGTAACCTAACAGCTCCCTCTCCCTGCCAACAGCCATATTCAGTAACAGGCTAACAGCTCCCTCTCCCTGCCAACAGCCATATTCAGTAACAGGCTAACAGCTCCCTCTCCCTGCCAACAGCCATATTCAGTAACAGGCTAACATCTCCCTCTCCCTGCCAACAGCCATATTCAGTAACAGGCTAACAGCTCCCTCTCCCTGCCAACAGCCATTTTCAGTAACAGGCTAACAGCTCCCTCTCGACTGCTAACAGCCATATTCAGTAACAGGCTAACAGCTCCCTCTCCCTGCCAACAGCCATATTCAGTAACAGGCTAACATTTCCCTCTCCCTGCCAACAGCCATATTCAATAACAGGCTAACAGCTCCCTCTCCCTGCCAACAGCCATATTCAGTAACAGGCTAACAGCTCCCTCTCCCTGCCAACAGCCATATTCATTAACAGGCTAACAGCTCCCCCTCCCATGCCAACAGCCATATTCAGTAACAGGCTAACAGGTCCCTCTCTCCCTGCCAACAGCTATATTCAATAACAGGCTAACAGCTCCCTCTCCCTGCTAACAGCCATATTCATTAACAGGCTAACAGCTCCCCCTCCATGCCAACAGCCATATTCAGTAACAGGCTAACAGGTCCCTCTCCCTGCCAACAGCCATATTCAGTAACAGGCTAACAGCTCCCTCTCCCTGCTAACAGCCATATTCAGTAACAGGCTAACAGCTCCCCCTCCCTGCCAACAGCCATATTCAGTAACAGGCTAACAGTTCCCTCTCCCTGCTAACAGCCATATTCAGTAACAGGCTAACAGCTCCCTCTCCCTGCTAACAGCCATATTCAGTAACAGGCTAACAGCTCCCTCTCCCCTGCTAACAGCCATATTCAGTAACAGGCTAACAGCTCCCTCTCCCCTGCCAACAGCCATATTCAGTAACAGGCTAACAGCTCCCTCTCCCCTGCCAACAGCCATATTCAGTAACAGGCTAACAGCTCCCTCTCCCTGCCAACAGCCATATTCAGTAACAGGCTAACAGCTCCCTCTCCCTGCCAACAGCCATATTCAGTAACAGGCTAACAGCTCCCTCTCCCTGCCAACAGCCATATTCAGTAACAGGCTAACAGCTCCCTCTCCCTGCCAACAGCCATATTCAGTAACAGGCTAACAGCTCCCTCTCCCCCAACAGCCATATTCAGTAACAGGCTAACAGCTCCCTCTCCCTGCCAACAGCCATATTCAGTAACAGGCTAACAGCTCCCTCTCCCCTGCCAACAGCCATATTCAGTAACAGGCTAACAGCTCTCTCCTGCCAACAGCCATATTCAGTAACAGGCTAACAGCTCCCTCTCCCTGCCAACAGCCATTTTCAGTAACAGGCTAACAGCTCACTCTCGCTGCTAACAGCCATATTCAGTAACAGGCTAACAGCTCCCTCTCCTGCCAACAGCCATATTCAGTAACAGGCTAACATTCCCCTCTCCCTGCCAACAGCCATATTCAATAACAGGCTAACAGCTCCCTCTCCTGCCAACAGCTATATTCAGTAACAGGCTAACAGCTCCCTCTCCCTGCCAACAGCCATATTCATTAACAGGCTAACAGCTCCCCCTCCATGCCAACAGCCATATTCAGTAACAGGCTAACAGTTCCCTCTCCCTGCCAACAGCTATATTCAATAACAGGCTAACAGCTCCCTCTCCCTGCTAACAGCCATATTCAGTAACAGGCTAACAGCTCCCTCTCCCTGCCAACAGCCATATTCAGTAACAGGCTAACAGTTCCCTCTCCCCTGCTAACAGCCATATTCAGTAACAGGCTAACAGCTCCCTCTCCCTGCTAACAGCCATATTCAGTAACAGGCTAACAGCTCCCTCTCCCCTGCCAACAGCTATATTCAGTAACAGGCTAACAGCCTCTCCCTGCCAACAGCCATATTCAGTAACAGGCTAACAGCTCCCTCTCCCTGCCAACAGCCATATTCAGTAACAGGCTAACAGCTCCCTCTCCCTGCCAACAGCCATATTCAGTAACAGGCTAACAGCTCCCTCTCCCTGCCAACAGCCATATTCAGTAACAGGCTAACAGCTCCCTCTCCCTGCCAACAGCCATATGCAGTAACAGGCTAACAGCTCCCTCTCCCTGCCAACAGCCATATTCAGTAACAGGCTAACAGCTCCCCTCTCCCTGCCAACAGCCATATTCAGTAACAGGCTAACAGCTCCCTCTCCCTGCCAACAGCCATATTCAGTAACAGGCTAACAGCTCCCTCTCCCTGCCAACAGCCATATTCAGTAACAGGCTAATAGCTCCCTCTCCCTGCCAACAGCCATATTCAGTAACAGGCTAACAGCTCCCTCTCCCTGCCAACAGCCATATTCAGTAACAGGCTAACAGCTCCCTCTCCCTGCCAACAGCCATATTCAGTAACAGGCTAACAGCTCCCCTCTCCCTGCCAACAGCCATATTCAGTAACAGGCTAACAGCTCCCTCTCCCTGCCAACAGCCATATTCAGTAACAGGCTAACAGCTCCCTCTCCCTGCCAACAGCCATATTCAGTAACAGGCTAACAGCTCCCTCTCCTGCCAACAGCCATATTCAGTAACAGGCTAACAGCTCCCTCTCCCCTGCCAACAGCCATATTCAGTAACAGGCTAACAGCTCCTCTCCCTGCCAACAGCCATTTTCAGTAACAGGCTAACAGCTCCCTCTCGACTGCTAACAGCCATATTCAGTAACAGGCTAACAGCTCCCTCTCCCTGCCAACAGCCATATTCAGTAACAGGCTAACAGCTCCCTCTCCCTGCCAACAGCCATATTCATTAACAGGCTAACAGCTCCCCCTCCATGCCAACAGCCATATTCAGTAACAGGCTAACAGGTCCCTCTCCCTGCCAACAGCTATATTCAATAACAGGCTAACAGCTCCCTCTCCCTGCTAACAGCCATATTCATTAACAGGCTAACAGCTCCCCCTCCATGCCAACAGCCATATTCAGTAACAGGCTAACAGGTCCCTCTCCCTGCCAACAGCTATATTCAATAACAGGCTAACAGCTCCCTCTCCCTGCTAACAGCCATATTCAGTAACAGGCTAACAGCTCCCTCTCCCTGCCAACAGCCATATTCAGTAACAGGCTAACAGGTCCCTCTCCCTGCTAACAGCCATATTCAGTAACAGGCTAACAGCTCCCTCTCCCTGCTAACAGCCATATTCAGTAACAGGCTAACAGCTCCCTCTCCCCTGCTAACAGCTATATTCAGCAACAGGCTAACAGCTCCCTCTCCCCTGCTAACAGCCATATTCAGTAACAGGCTAACAGCTCCCTCTCCCTGCCAACAGCCATATTCAGTAACAGGCTAACAGCTCCCTCTCCTGCCAACAGCCATATTCAGTAACAGGCTAACAGCTCCCTCTCCCTGCCAACAGCCATATGCAGTAACAGGCTACCAGCTCCCCTCTCCCTGCCAACAGCCATATGCAGTAACAGGCTAACAGCTCCCTCTCCCTGCCAACAGCCATATTCAGTAACAGGCTAACAGCTCCCTCTCCCTGCCAACAGCCATATTCAGTAACAGGCTAACAGCTCCCTCTCCCTGCCAACAGCCATATTCAGTAACAGGCTAACAGCCCCTCTCCCCTGCCAACAGCCATATTCAGTAACAGGCTAATAGCTCGCTCTCCCTGCCAACAGCCATATTCAGTAACAGGCTAACAGCTCCCTCTCCCTGCCAACAGCCATATTCAGTAACAGGCTAACAGCTCCCTCTCCCTGCCAACAGCCATATGCAGTAACAGGCTAACAGCTCCCTCTCCCTGCCAACAGCCATATGCAGTAACAGGCTAACAGCTCCCTCTCCCTGCCAACAGCCATATTCAGTAACAGGCTAACAGCTCCCTCTCCCTGCCAACAGCCATATTCAGTAACAGGCTAACAGCTCCCTCTCCCCTGCCAACAGCCATATTCAGTAACAGGCTAACAGCTCCCTCTCCCTGCCAACAGCCATATTCAGTAACAGGCTAACAGCTCCCTCTCCCTGCCAACAGCCATATTCAGTAACAGGCTAACATCTCCCTCTCCCTGCCAACAGCCATATTCAGTAACAGGCTAACAGCTCCCTCTCCCTGCCAACAGCCATTTTCAGTAACAGGCTAACAGCTCCCTCTCGACTGCTAACAGCCATATTCAGTAACAGGCTAACAGCTCCCTCTCCTGCCAACAGCCATATTCAGTAACAGGCTAACATTTCCTCTCCCTGCCAACAGCCATATTCAATAACAGGCTAACAGCTCCCTCTCCTGCCAACAGCCATATTCAGTAACAGGCTAACCAGCTCCCTCTCTCCTGCCAACAGCCATATTCATTAACAGGCTAACAGCTCCCCCCTCCATGCCAACAGCCATATTCAGTAACAGGCTAACAGCTCCCTCTCTCCTGCCAACAGCCATATTCAGTAACAGGCTAACAGCTCCCTCTCCCTGCCAACAGCCATATTCAGTAACAGGCTAACAGCCCCTCTCCCTGCCAACAGCCATATTCAGTAACAGGCTAATAGCTCGCTCTCCCTGCCAACAGCCATATTCAGTAACAGGCTAACAGCTCCCTCTCCATGCCAACAGCCATATTCAGTAACAGGCTAACAGCTACCCTCTCCCTGCCAACAGCTATATTCAATAACAGGCTAACAGCTCCTCTCCCTGCCAACAGCCATATTCAGTAACAGGCTAACAGCTCCCTCTCCCCTGCTAACAGCCATATTCAGTAACAGGCTAACAGCTCCCTCTCCCTGCCAACAGCCATATTCAGTAACAGGCTAACAGCTCCCTCTCCCTGCTAACAGCTCCCTCTCCCTGCTAACAGCCATATTCAGTAACAGGCTAACAGCTCCCTCTCCCTGCTAACAGCCATATTCAGTAACAGGCTAACAGCTCCCTCTCCCTGCTAACAGCTCCCTCTCCCTGTTAACAGCCATATTCAGTAACAGGCTAACAGCTCCCTCTCCCTGATTACAGCTATATTCAGCAACAGGCTAACAGCTCCCTCTTCCTGCCAACAGCCATATTCAGTAACAGGCTAACAGCTCCCTCTCCCTGCCAACAGCCATATTCAGTAACAGGCTAACAGCTCCCTCTCCCTGCTAACAGCCATATTCAGTAACAGGCTAACAGCTCCCTCTCCCCTACTAACAGCTATATTCAGCAACAGGCTAACAGCTCCCTCTCCCTGCCAACAGCCATATTCAGTAACAGGCTAACAGTTCCCTCTCCCTGCCAACAGCCATATTCAGTAACAGGCTAACAGCTCCCTATCCCCTGCTAACAGCCATATTCGGCAACAGGCTAACAGCTCCCTCTCCTGCTAACAACCATATTCAGTAACAGGCTAACAGCTCCCTCTCCTGCTAACAGCTCCCTCTCCCCTGTTAACAGCCATATTCAGTAACAGGCTAACAGCTCCCTCTCCCTGCTTACAGCTATATTCAGCAACAGGCTAACAGCTCCCTCTCCCTGCCAACAGCTATATTCAATAACAGGCTAACAGCTCCCTCTCCTGCCAACAGCCATTTTCAGTAACAGGCTAACAGCTCCCTCTCCCCTGCCAACAGCCATTTTCAGTAACAGGCTAACAGCTCCCTCTCCCCTGCTAACAGCCATATTCAGTAACAGGCTAACAGCTCCCTCACCCTGCCAACAGCCATATTCAGTAACAGGCTAACAGCTCCCTCTCCCTGCCAACAGCCATATTCAGTAACAGGCTAACAGCTCCTCTCCCTGCTAACAGCCATATTCAGTAACAGGCTAACAGCTCCCTCTCCCTGCTAACAGCCATATTCAGTAACAGGCTAACAGCTCCCTCTCCCCTGCCAACAGCCATATTCAGTAACAGGCTAACAGCTCCCTCTCCCTGCCAACAGCCATATTCAGTAACAGGCTAACAGCTCCCTCTCCCTGCCTCTCCCTGCTAACAGCCATATTCAGTAACAGGCTAACAGCTGCCTCTCCCTGCCAACAGCCATTTTCAGTAACAGGCTAACAGCTCCCTCTCCCGCTAACAGCTCCCTCTCCCTGCTAACAGCCATATTCAGTAACAGGCTAACAGCTCCCTCTCCCCTGATTACAGCCATATTCAGCAACAGGCTAACAGCTCCCTCTCCCTGCCAACAGCCATATTCAATAACAGGCTAACATCTCCCTCTCCCTGCCAACAGCCATATTCAGTAACAGGCTAACAGCTCCCTCTCCCTGCCAACAGCCATATTCATTAACAGGCTAACAGCTCCCTCTCGACTGCCAACAGCCATATTCAGTAACAGGCTAACAGCTCCCTCTCCCTGCCAACAGCCATATTCAGTAACAGGCTAACATTTCCCTCTCCCTGCCAACAGCCATTTTCAATAACAGGCTAACAGCTCCCTCTCCCTGCCAACAGCCATATTCAGTAACAGGCTAACAGCTCCCTCTCCCTGCCAACAGCCATATTCATTAACAGGCTAACAGCTCCCCCTCCATGCCAACAGCCATATTCAGTAACAGGCTAACAGGTCCCTCTCCCTGCCAACAGCTATATTCAATAACAGGCTAACAGCTCCCTCTCCCTGCTAACAGCCATATTCAGTAACAGGCTAACAGCTCCCTCTCCCTGCCAACAGCCATATTCAGTAACAGGCTAACAGTTCCCTCTCCCCTGCTAACAGCCATATTCAGTAACAGGCTAACAGCTCCCTCTCCCTGCTAACAGCCATATTCAGTAACAGGCTAACAGCTCCTCTCCCCCTGCTAACAGCTATATTCAGCAACCGGCTAACAGCTCCCTCTCCCTGCTAACAGCCATATTCAGTAACAGGCTAACAGCTCCCTCTCCCTGCCAACAGCCATATTCAGTAACAGGCTAACAGCTCCCTCTCCCTGCCAACAGCCATATTCAGTAACAGGCTAACAGCTCCCTCTCCCTGCCAACAGCCATATGCAGTAACAGGCTAACAGCTCCCTCTCCCTGCCAACAGCCATATGCAGTAACAGGCTAACAGCTCCCTCTCCCTGCCAACAGCCATATTCAGTAACAGGCTAACAGCTCCCTCTCCCTGCCAACAGCCATATGCAGTAACAGGCTAACAGCTCCCTCTCCCTGCCAACAGCCATATTCAGTAACAGGCTAACAGCTCCCTCTCCCTGCCAACAGCCATATTCAGTAACAGGCTAACAGCTCCCTCTCCCTGCCAACAGCCATATTCAGTAACAGGCTAACAGCCCCCTCTCCCTGCCAACAGCCATATTCAGTAACAGGCTAATAGCTCGCTCTCCCTGCCAACAGCCATATTCAGTAACAGGCTAACAGCTCCCTCTCCATGCCAACAGCCATATTCAGTAACAGGCTAACAGCTACCTCTCCCTGCCAACAGCTATATTCAATAACAGGCTAACAGCTCCCTCTCCCTGCCAACAGCCATATTCAGTAACAGGCTAACAGCTCCCTCTCCCCTGCTAACAGCCATATTCAGTAACAGGCTAACAGCTCTCTCTCCCTGCCAACAGCCATATTCAGTAACAGGCTAACAGCTCCCTCTCCCTGCTAACAGCTCCCTCTCCCTGCTAACAGCCATATTCAGTAACAGGCTAACAGATGCCTCTCCCTGCTAACAGCCATTTTCAGTAACAGGCTAACAGCTCCCTCTCCCTGCTAACAGCTCCCTCTCCCTGCTAACAGCCATATTCAGTAACAGGCTAACAGCTCCCTCTCCCCTGATTACAGCTATATTCAGCAACAGGCTAACAGCTCCCTCTTCCTGCCAACAGCTATATTCAATAACAGGCTAACATCTCCCTCTCCCTGCCAACAGCCATATTCAGTAACAGGCTAACAGCTCCCTCTCCCTGCTAACAGCCATATTCAGTAACAGGCTAACAGCTCCCTCTCCCCTACTAACAGCTATATTCAGCAACAGGCTAACAGCTCCCTCTCCCCTGCTAACAGCCATATTCAGTAACAGGCTAACAGCTCCCTCTCCCTGCCAACAGCCATATTCAGTAACAGGCTAACAGCTCCCTCTCCCCTACTAACAGCTATATTCAGCAACAGGCTAACAGCTCCCTCTCCCTGCTAACAACCATATTCAGTAACAGGCTAACAGCTCCCTCTCCCTGCTAACAGCTCCCTCTCCCTGTTAACAGCCATATTCAGTAACAGGCTAACAGCTCCCTCTCCCCTGCTTACAGCTATATTCAGCAACAGGCTAACAGCTCCCTCTCCCTGCCAACAGCTATATTCAATAACAGGCTAACAGCTCCCTCTCCCTGCCAACAGCCATTTTCAGTAACAGGCTAACAGCTCCCTCTCCCCTGCCAACAGCCATTTTCAGTAACAGGCTAACAGCTCCCTCTCCCCTGCTAACAGCCATATTCAGTAACAGGCTAACAGCTCCCTCACCCTGCCAACAGCCATATTCAGTAACAGGCTAACAGCTCCCTCTCCCTGCCAACAGCCATATTCAGTAACAGGCTAACAGTTCCCTCTCCCCTGCTAACAGCCATATTCAGTAACAGGCTAACAGCTCCCTCTCCCTGCTAACAGCCATATTAAGTAACAGGCTAACAGCTCCCTCTCCCCTGCTAACAGCCATATTCAGTAACAGGCTAACAGCTCCCTCTCCCTGCCAACAGCCATATTAAGTAACAGGCTAACAGCTCCCTCTCCCTGCTAACAGTTCCCTCTCCCTGCTAACAGCCATATTCAGTAACAGGCTAACAGATGCCTCTCCCTGCTAACAGCCATTTTCAGTAACAGGCTAACAGCTCCCTCTCCCTGCTAACAGCTCCCTCTCCCTGCTAACAGCCATATTCAGTAACAGGCTAACAGCTCCCTCTCCCCTGATTACAGCTATATTCAGCAACAGGCTAACAGCTCCCTCTTCCTGCCAACAGCTATATTCAATAACAGGCTAACATCTCCCTCTCCCTGCCAACAGCCATATTCAGTAACAGGCTAACAGCTCCCTCTCCCTGCCAACAGCCATTTTCAGTAACAGGCTAACAGCTCCCTCTCGACTGCTAACAGCCATATTCAGTAACAGGCTAACAGCTCCCTCTCCCTGCCAACAGCCATATTCAGTAACAGGCTAACATTTCCCTCTCCCTGCCAACAGCCATTTTCAATAACAGGCTAACAGCTCCCTCTCCCTGCCAACAGCCATATTCAGTAACAGGCTAACAGCTCCCTCTCCCTGCCAACAGCCATATTCATTAACAGGCTAACAGCTCCCCCTCCATGCCAACAGCCATATTCAGTAACAGGCTAACAGGTCCCTCTCCCTGCCAACAGCTATATTCAATAACAGGCTAACAGCTCCCTCTCCCTGCTAACAGCCATATTCAGTAACAGGCTAACAGCTCCCTCTCCCTGCCAACAGCCATATTCAGTAACAGGCTAACAGTTCCCTCTCCCCTGCTAACAGCCATATTCAGTAACAGGCTAACAGCTCCCTCTCCCTGCTAACAGCCATATTCAGTAACAGGCTAACAGCTCCCTCTCCCCTGCTAACAGCTATATTCAGCAACCGGCTAACAGCTCCCTCTCCCCTGCTAACAGCCATATTCAGTAACAGGCTAACAGCTCCCTCTCCCTGCCAACAGCCATATTCAGTAACAGGCTAACAGCTCCCTCTCCCTGCCAACAGCCATATTCAGTAACAGGCTAACAGCTCCCTCTCCTGCCAACAGCCATATGCAGTAACAGGCTAACAGTTCCCTCTCCCTGCCAACAGCCATATGCAGTAACAGGCTAACAGCTCCCTCTCCCTGCCAACAGCCATATTCAGTAACAGGCTAACAGCTCCCTCTCCCTGCCAACAGCCATATTCAATAACAGGCTAACAGCTCCCTCTCCCCTGCCAACAGCCATATTCAGTAACAGGCTAACAGCTCCCTCTCCCTGCCAACAGCCATATTCAGTAACAGGCTAACAGCTCGCTCTCCCTGCCAACAGCCATATTCAGTAACAGGCTAACATCTCCCTCTCCCTGCCAACAGCCATCCTCTCATTCAGTAACAGGCTAACAGCTCCCTCTCCCTGCCAACAGCCATTTCAGTAACAGGCTAACATTTCCCTCTCCCTGCCAACAGCCATATTCAATAACAGGCTAACAGCTCCCTCTCCCTGCCAACAGCCATATTCAGTAACAGGCTAACAGCTCCCTCTCCCTGCCAACAGCCATATTCATTAACAGGCTAACAGCTCCCCTCCCATGCCAACAGCCATATTCAGTAACAGGCTAACAGTTCCCTCTCCCTGCCAACAGCTATATTCAATAACAGGCTAACAGCTCCCTCTCCCTGCTAACAGCCATATTCAGTAACAGGCTAACAGCTCCCTCTCCCTGCCAACAGCCATATTCAGTAACAGGCTAACAGTTCCCTCTCCCCTGCTAACAGCCATATTCAGTAACAGGCTAACAGCTCCCTCTCCCTGCTAACAGCCATATTCAGTAACAGGCTAACAGCTCCTCTCCCCCTGCTAACAGCTATATTCAGCAACAGGCTAACAGCTCCCTCTCCCCTGCTAACAGCCATATTCAGTAACAGGCTAACAGCTCCCTCTCCCTGCTAACAGCCATATTCAGTAACAGGCTAACAGCTCCCTCTCCCCTGCTAACAGCTATATTCAGCAACAGGCTAACAGCTCCCTCTCCCCTGCTAACAGCCATATTCAGTAACAGGCTAACAGCTCCCTCTCCCTGCCAACAGCCATATTCAGTAACAGGCTAACAGCTCCCCTCTCCCTGCCAACAGCCATTTTCAGTAACAGGCTAACAGCTCCCTCTCGACTGCTAACAGCCATATTCAGTAACAGGCTAACAGCTCCCTCTCCCTGCCAACAGCCATATTCAGTAACAGGCTAACATTTCCCTCTCCCTGCCAACAGCCATTTTCAATAACAGGCTAACAGCTCCCTCTCCCTGCCAACAGCCATATTCAGTAACAGGCTAACAGCTCCCTCTCCCTGCCAACAGCCATATTCATTAACAGGCTAACAGCTCCCCCTCCATGCCAACAGCCATATTCAGTAACAGGCTAACAGGTCCCTCTCCCTGCCAACAGCTATATTCAATAACAGGCTAACAGCTCCCTCTCCCTGCTAACAGCCATATTCAGTAACAGGCTAACAGCTCCCTCTCCCTGCCAACAGCCATATTCAGTAACAGGCTAACAGTTCCCTCTCCCCCTGCTAACAGCCATATTCAGTAACAGGCTAACAGCTCCCTCTCCCTGCTAACAGCCATATTCAGTAACAGGCTAACAGCTCCCTCTCCCCCTGCTAACAGCTATATTCAGCAACCGGCTAACAGCTCCCTCTCCCCTGCTAACAGCCATATTCAGTAACAGGCTAACAGCTCCCTCTCCCTGCCAACAGCCATATTCAGTAACAGGCTAACAGCTCCTCTCCCTGCCAACAGCCATATTCAGTAACAGGCTAACAGCTCCCTCCCCTGCCAACAGCCATATGCAGTAACAGGCTAACAGCTCCCTCTCCCTGCCAACAGCCATATGCAGTAACAGGCTAACAGCTCCCTCTCCCTGCCAACAGCCATATTCAGTAACAGGCTAACAGCTCCCTCTCCCTGCCAACAGCCATATTCAGTAACAGGCTAACAGCTCCCTCTCCCTGCCAACAGCCATATTCAGTAACAGGCTAACAGCTCCCTCTCCCTGCCAACAGCCATATTCAGTAACAGGCTAACAGCTCGCTCTCCCTGCCAACAGCCATATTCAGTAACAGGCTAACATCTCCCTCTCCCTGCCAACAGCCATATTCAGTAACAGGCTAACAGCTCCCTCTCCCTGCCAACAGCCATTTTCAGTAACAGGCTAACAGCTCACTCTCGACTGCTAACAGCCATATTCAGTAACAGGCTAACAGCTCCCTCTCCCTGCCAACAGCCATATTCAGTAACAGGCTAACATTTCCCTCTCCCTGCCAACAGCCATATTCAATAACAGGCTAACAGCTCCCTCTCCCTGCCAACAGCCATATTCAGTAACAGGCTAACAGCTCCCTCTCCCTGCCAACAGCCATATTCATTAACAGGCTAACAGCTCCCCCTCCAAGCCAACAGCCATATTCAGTAACAGGCTAACAGTTCCCTCTCCCTGCCAACAGCTATATTCAATAACAGGCTAACAGCTCCCTCTCCCTGCTAACAGCCATATTCAGTAACAGGCTAACAGCTCCCTCTCCCCTGCCAACAGCCATATTCAGTAACAGGCTAACAGTTCCCTCTCCCCTGCTAACAGCCATATTCAGTAACAGGCTAACAGCTCCCTCTCCCTGCTAACAGCCATATTCAGTAACAGGCTAACAGCTCCCTCTCCCCCTGCTAACAGCTATATTCAGCAACAGGCTAACAGCTCCCTCTCCCCTGCTAACAGCCATATTCAGTAACAGGCTAACAGCTCCCTCTCTCCTGCTAACAGCCATATTCAGTAACAGGCTAACAGCTCCCTCTCCCTGCTAACAGCCATATTCAGTAACAGGCTAACAGCTCCCTCTCCCCTGCTAACAGCTATATTCAGCAACCGCTAACAGCTCCCTCTCCCCTGCTAACAGCCATATTCAGTAACAGGCTAACAGCTCCCTCTCCCTGCCAACAGCCATATTCAGTAACAGGCTAACAGCTCCCTCTCCCTGCCAACAGCCATATTCAGTAACAGGCTAACAGCTCCCTCTCCCTGCCAACAGCCATATGCAGTAACAGGCTAACAGCTCCCTCTCCCTGCCAACAGCCATATGCAGTAACAGGCTAACAGCTCCCCTCTCCCTGCCAACAGCCATATTCAGTAACAGGCTAACAGCTCCCTCTCCCTGCCAACAGCCATTTTCAGTAACAGGCTAACAGCTCCCTCTCGACTGCTAACAGCCATATTCAGTAACAGGCTAACAGCTCCCTCTCCCTGCCAACAGCCATATTCAGTAACAGGCTAACATTTCCCTCTCCCTGCCAACAGCCATTTTCAATAACAGGCTAACAGCTCCCTCTCCCTGCCAACAGCCATATTCAGTAACAGGCTAACAGCTCCCTCTCCCTGCCAACAGCCATATTCATTAACAGGCTAACAGCTCCCCCTCCATGCCAACAGCCATATTCAGTAACAGGCTAACAGGTCCCTCTCCCTGCCAACAGCTATATTCAATAACAGGCTAACAGCTTCCTCTCCCTGCTAACAGCCATATTCAGTAACAGGCTAACAGCTCCCTCTCCCTGCCAACAGCCATATTCAGTAACAGGCTAACAGTTCCCTCTCCCCTGCTAACAGCCATATTCAGTAACAGGCTAACAGCTCCCTCTCCCTGCTAACAGCCATATTCAGTAACAGGCTAACAGCTCCCTCTCCCCTGCTAACAGCTATATTCAGCAACCGGCTAACAGCTCCCTCTCCCCTGCTAACAGCCATATTCAGTAACAGGCTAACAGCTCCCTCTCCCTGCCAACAGCCATATTCAGTAACAGGCTAACAGCTCCCTCTCCCTGCCAACAGCCATATTCAGTAACAGGCTAACAGCTCCCTCTCCCTGCCAACAGCCATATGCAGTAACAGGCTAACAGCTCCCTCTCCCTGCCAACAGCCATATGCAGTAACAGGCTAACAGCTCCCTCTCCCCTGCTAACAGCCATATTCAGTAACAGGCTAACAGCTCCCTCTCCCTGCCAACAGCCATATTCAGTAACAGGCTAACAGCTCCCTCTCCCTGCCAACAGCCATATTCAGTAACAGGCTAACAGCTCCCTCTCCCTGCGAACAGCCATATGCAGTAACAGGCTAACAGCTCCCTCTCCCTGCCAACAGCCATATGCAGTAACAGGCTAACAGCTCCCTCTCCCTGCCAACAGCCATATTCAGTAACAGGCTAACAGCTCCCTCTCCCTGCCAACAGCCATTTTCAGTAACAGGCTAACAGCTCCCTCTCGACTGCTAACAGCCATATTCAGTAACAGGCTAACAGCTCCCTCTCCCTGCCAACAGCCATATTCAGTAACAGGCTAACATTTCCCTCTCCCTGCCAACAGCCATTTTCAATAACAGGCTAACAGCTCCCTCTCCCTGCCAACAGCCATATTCAGTAACAGGCTAACAGCTCCCTCTCCCTGCCAACAGCCATATTCATTAACAGGCTAACAGCTCCCCCTCCATGCCAACAGCCATATTCAGTAACAGGCTAACAGGTCCCTCTCCCTGCCAACAGCTATATTCAATAACAGGCTAACAGCTCCCTCTCCCTGCTAACAGCCATATTCAGTAACAGGCTAACAGCTCCCTCTCCCTGCCAACAGCCATATTCAGTAACAGGCTAACAGCTCCCTCTCCCCTGCCAACAGCCATATTCAGTAACAGGCTAACAGCTCCCTCTCTCCTGCCAACAGCCATATTCAGTAACAGGCTAACAGCTCCCTCTCCCTGCCAACAGCCATATTCAGTAACAGGCTAACAGCTCCCTCTCCCTGCCAACAGCCATATTCAGTAACAGGCTAACAGCTCCCTCTCCCTGCCAACAGCCATATTCAGTAACAGGCTAACAGCTCCCTCTCCCTGCCAACAGCCATATTCAGTAACAGGCTAACAGCTCCCTCTCCCTGCCAACAGCCATATGCAGTAACAGGCTAACAGCTCCCTCTCCCTGCCAACAGCCATATGCAGTAACAGGCTAACAGCTCCCTCTCCCTGCCAACAGCCATATTCAGTAACAGGCTAACAGCTCCCTCTCCCTGCCAACAGCCATATTCAGTAACAGGCTAACATCTCCCTCTCCCTGCCAACAGCCATATTCAGTAACAGGCTAACAGCTCCCTCTCCCTGCCAACAGCCATATTCAGTAACAGGCTAACAGCTCGCTCTCGACTGCCAACAGCCATATTCAGTAACAGGCTAACATCTCCCTCTCCCTGCCAACAGCCATATTCAGTAACAGGCTAACAGCTCCCTCTCCCTGCCAACAGCCATTTTCAGTAACAGGCTAACAGCTCCCTCGACTGCCAACAGCCATATTCAGTAACAGGCTAACAGCTCCCTCTCCCTGCCAACAGCCATATTCAGTAACAGGCTAACATTTCCCCTCTCCCTGCCAACAGCCATATTCAGTAACAGGCTAACAGCTCCCTCTCCCTGCCAACAGCCATATTCAATAACAGGCTAACAGCTCCCTCTCCCTGCCAACAGCCATATTCAGTAACAGGCTAACAGCTCCCTCTCCCATGCCAACAGCCATATTCAGTAACAGGCTAACAGTTCCCTCTCCCTGCCAACAGCCATATTCAGTAACAGACTAACAGCTCCCTCTCCCTGCTAACAGCCATATTCAGTAACAGGCTAACAGCTCCCTCTCCCTGCCAACAGCCATATTCAGCAACAGGCTAACAGCTCCCTCTCCCCTGCTAACAGCCATATTCAGTAACAGGCTAACAGCTCCCTCTCCCTGCTAACAGCCATATTCAGTAACAGGCTAACAGCTCCCTCTCCCCTGCTAACAGCTATATTCAGCAACAGGCTAACAGCTCCCTCTCCCCTGCTAACAGCCATATTCAGTAACAGGCTAACAGCTCCCTCTCCCTGCTAACAGCCATATTCAGTAACAGGCTAACAGCTCCCGCTCCCCTGCTAACAGCCATATTCAGTAACAGGCTAACAGCTCCCTCTCCCTGCCAACAGCCATATGCAGTAACAGGCTAACAGCTCCCTCTCCCTGCCAACAGCCATATTCAGTAACAGGCTAACAGCTCCCTCTCCCTGCCAACAGCCATATTCAGTAACAGGCTAACAGCTCCCTCTCCCTGCCAACAGCCATATTCAGTAACAGGCTAACAGCTCCCTCTCCCTGCCAACAGCCATATTCAGTAACAGGCTAACAGCTCCCTCTCCCTGCCAACAGCCTTATTTTGTAACAGGCTAACAGCTCGCTCTCCCTGCCAACAGCCATATTCAGTAACAGGCTAACAGCTCCCTCTCCATGCCAACAGCCATATTCAGTAACAGGCTAACAGCTCCCTCTCCCTGCCAACAGCTTATTTATAACAGGCTAACAGCTCCCTCTCCCTGCCAACAGCCATATTCAGTAACAGGCTAACAGCTCCCTCTCCACTGCCAACAGCCATATTCAGTAACAGGCTAACAGCTACCTCTCCCTGCCAACAGCCATATTCAGTAACAGGCTAACAGCTCCCTCTCCCTGCCAACAGCCATATTCAGTAACAGGCTAACAGCTCCCTCTCCCCTGCTAACAGCCATATTCAGTAACAGGCTAACAGCTCCCTCTCCCTGCCAACAGCCATATTCAGTAACAGGCTAACAGCTCCCTCTCCCTGCCAACAGCCATATTCAGTAACAGGCTAACAGCTCCCTCTCCCTGCCAACAGCCATATTCAGTAACAGGCTAACAGCTCCCTCTCCCTGCCAACAGCTATATTCAATAACAGGCTAATAGCTCCCTCTCCCTGCCAACAGCCATGTTCAGTAACAGGCTAACAGCTCCCTCTCCCCTGCTAACAGCCATATTCAGTAACAGGCTAACAGCTCCCTCTCCCTGCTAACAGCCATATTCAGTAACAGGCTAACAGCTCCCTCTCCCCTGCTAACATCCATATTCAGTAACAGGCTAACAGCTCCCTCTCCCTGCCAACAGCCATATTCAGTAACAGGCTAACAGCTCCCTCTCCCTGCCAACAGCCATATTCAGTTACAGGCTAACAGCTCCCTCTCCCTGCCAATAGCCATATGCAGTAACAGGCTAACAACTCCCTCTCCCTGCCAACAGCCATATTCAGTAACATGCTAACAGCTCCCTCTCCCTGCCAACAGCAATAATCAGTAACAGGCTAACAGCTCCCTCTCCCTGCCAATAGCCATATTCAGTAACAGGCTAACAGCTCCCTCTCCCTGCCAACAGCCATATGCAGTAACAGGCTAACAACTCCCCCTCCCTGCCAACAGCCATATTCAGTAACAGGCTAACAGCTCCCTCTCCCTGCCAACAGCAATAATCAGTAACAGGCTAACAGCTCCCTCTCCCTGCCAATAGCCATATTCAGTAACAGGCTAACAGCTCCCCTCCCTGGGGGGGCGCAATGCTACCAACCATCAGGTTTGGGCTTAGTGGGACAATCATGTGTTTTTCAACAGGACAATGACCCAGCACACCTCCAGGCTGTGTAAGGTTTATTTTACCAAGAAGGAGAGTGATGGAGTGCTGCATCTGATGACCTGGCCTCCACAATCCCCCGACCTCAACCCAATTGAGATGGTTTGGGATGAGTTGGACCGCAGAGTGAAGAAAAAGCAGCCAACAAGTGCTCAGCATATGTGGGAACTCCTTCAAGACTGTTGGAAAAGCATTCCAGGTGAAGCTGGTTGAGAGAATGCCAAGAGTGTGCAAAGCTGTCACGGCAAAGGGTGGCTATTTGAAGAATGTCAAATCTAAAATATATTTTGATTTGTTTAACACTTTTTTGGTTACTAGATGATTCCATATGTGTTATTTCATAGTGTTGATGTCTTCACTATTATTCTACAATGTAGAAAATATTAAAAATAAAGAAAAACCCTTGAATGAGTAGGTGTTCTAAAACCTTTGACCGGTAGTGTATATATATATATACAGTGGGGTCTGAAATTAATGGCACCCTTGATAAGATGAGCAAAAATGACTGTATAAAAGAAATAATTCAAATACTGAGCTATGATGTTCACATTTTTGGGGAGAGTTTATTATTTCATAATAATACAATTGCTCAGAGAAAGAGATTTAGTCTAATAATAATAATAATATGCCATTTAGCAGACGCTTTTATCCAAAGCGACTTACAGTCATGCGTGCATAAAAAAGTTTTTGTTTATGGGTGGTCCCGGGGATCGAACCCACTACCCTGGCGTTACAAGCGCCGCGCTCTACCAGCTGAGCTACAGAGGTACTGTCTAACAAGTAATACATTTTTTTAATCAAAAAGGTAGCGGTCAAAATGTACACCCCTGTTTTCAATACCTTTCAATAACTCACCTTGCGAGGATAACGGCACTGAACCTTTTTCTCAAATGTTTTATGAGATTGGAAAACACATTGGCAGGGATCTTAGACCGTTCCTCCATACAGAATCCTTCCAGATCCTTGATATCCTTCGCCTGCGCTTATAGACTGCCCACTTCAATTCAAACCCAGGTTTTCAATTGGTTTCAAGTCCAGCGACTGAGATGCAAAATGTTGATTATGTGGCCATTTAACCATTTCTTTGTGGATTTTGATTAGTGCTTGCGGTTATTGTCTTGCTGGAAGATCCACTTGCGTTTTCAGCCTCCTGGCAGAGGCAACCAGGTTTTTTGCAAAAATATCTTGATACTGGGTAAGGTTTATGATGCCATTGACCTTAACAAGGGCCACAGGACCAGTGGAAACAAAATAGCCCCATAACATCAAACACCATATTTTACAGTAGGTATGAGGTTATTTTCTGCTCATGCATTGTCATTTCGATGCCAAACCCACCACTGGTGGGCGTGGCCAAAGATATCTATTTTCATGTCATCTGACCAAAGCACCGGTTCCAATCCAAGTGCCAGTGCCGTTTAGGAAACTCCAGGTGTTTACATTTGTTGGATGACATGAAAATAGAGCGTCGAAATAAGGACGCATAAACAGAAATTAAACCCACACATGGACTGTAAAATATGGTGGTGATAAAATATCAGTTATGGCTGTTTTCTAATTATCTGGCCGTTATCAGGGGATATTAACTGGTAATTCATCGAGGCATTGTGTGTGTTGGGTCATCATCATTAACAATTATGAAACTGAGCATATCAGTTTCAGTTCAGGCTACTATGACCAGTACCTGCCGCTACTAAATCTCCATGTATTGCTCTTTTTTCTTTCTTGTTTTTTAACCAATGCATAGCCTCCATATCAGATAAGGACAGGAAGGGAAAGGATCAGATAATTGGAGCTTAAAAGGAGACGTTTCACAGTCAGTCAGTCCAATTGTCCTGCCCCAGTTCTCTCTAGCGCTTTTACATTTTACATTTATATTTTAGTCATTTATCCAGAGCGATTTAAAAAAAAAAAAGTTTTCATAACGAAGTGTTTAATAACCGGACAGATTCTCACGGAGGAATAATCAGCGGAAGATGCACAGTCGCTCTCTCTCCATCTCTTTCTTATTCTCTCTCCATGTACTCTCTCTCTTACCCTCTCCCTCTCTATTTGTGAGTTGCTATCTCTTCTCTCTCTTCTCTCTCTTTCTCTCTATCTCTCTCTCTCCACTTCTGCAGGACTTTTCCTTTGGTATTTCTTCCCCTCTCTCCTGTCCTGACCCTCCTGACTGAACAGGGACAGGTACTGAACAGGTACTGAACAGGGACAGGTACTGAAATGGTACTGAACAGGGACAGGTACTGGACAGGTCCTGCGACTGAACAGGGACAGGTACTGAACAGGAACTGAACTGGGACAGGTACTGAACAGGGACAGGTACTGTACAGGGACAGGTACTGAACAGGGACAGGTACTGAACAGGTACGGAACAGGGACAGGTACTGAACAGGGACAGGTACTGGACAGGTACTGAACAGGGACAGGTACTGAACAGGAGCAGGGACTGAACAGGGACAGGTACTGGTGCAGTAAATCACTTTTATTTACATTTTGGGACATCATCCTCCCTAAAACAGATGAACAAATGAATGATTTCTTGATGATGATGTCCTCATCATGTGACATGATAATAAAACTGATGGGACTATAGGCTAAGATTTAGGCAGAATTATAAATGATATTTATTAAGCCTTTCGGATTGGTACTGAACACTCGTTTGTTTATCACTGGGTGCAGTGATGTAAATAGCCTTGCACAAGCCTTAGCAGCTCATAGGGCAGGAGCCTATCTCCTGCTTCTGTAGCGTGAGGCAGCTTGATGTACCCCCCCTGGACAGAACACTAGTCTATCACAGGTCCTTACCCCCAATATTTATCCTTAATGCTATAGCTTGGAGTGCCAAATGGAGATGCACCAGGTCCCCTTTTTGGTATGACTCGGCCAGGGATTTAACTCACAACCTTCCAATCTCAGGGCGGACACTCTAACCACAAGGCCACGGAGTTGGCAGTGCGGTGATGTAGTGGTAGAAATATATGGGGGTAAACTCACCGGTCGCGGTGAAAAAAGTAACACTCCCAATACTTTCAATTAATTAAACTGCGTTTATTTGCATTTACCCTCCACTACACCACTGACTGTGAACTTAGAGGGAGGAACACTCAAGGTGTGCATCCCAAATGGCACCCTATTCCCTTTTAAGTGCACTACTTTTGACCAGACCTAGTGGGGAGCCATTTCAGACCAACCTTTTTTGTTCCGGGGACCACCAAACCACCATTAGCGGAGTCGCAGCATTTTTTTTACATAAAATATCTTAGCTGTCAATTTAAGAGTCAGTTTTATCAGATTAAATGCCTTTTGTAATGTAAAATTGCTTACAATATCATATACAGTTGAAGTCGGAAGTTTACATACACCTTAGCCAAATACATTTACCTCCGTTTTTCACAATTCCTGACATTTAATCCTAGTAACAATTCCCTGTCTTAGGTCAGTTAGGATCACCACTTTATTTTAAGAATGTGAAATGTCAGAATAATAGTAGAGATAATTATTTATTTTAGCTTTTATTTCTTTCATCACATTCCCAGTGGGTCAGAAGTTTACATACACTCAATTAGTATTTGGTAGCATTGCCTTTAAATTGTTTAACTTGGGTCAAATGTTTCGGGTAGCCTTCCACAAGCTTCCCACAATAAGTTGGATGAATTTTGGCCCATTCCTCCTGAATGAGCGGGTGTAACTGAGTCAGGTTTGTAGGCATCCTTGCTCGCACACTCTTTTTCAGTTCTGCCCACACATTTTCTATAGGATTGAGGTGAGGGCTTTGTTATGGCCACTCCAATACCTTGACTTTGTTGTCCTTGTATGCTTGGGGTCATTGTCCATTTGGAAGACCCATTTGCGACCAAGCTTTAACTTCCTGACTGATGTCTTGAGATGTTGCTTCAATATATCCACATAATTTTCCTTCCTCATGATCCCATCTATTTTGTGAAGTGCACCAGTCCCTCCTGCAGCAAAGCACCCCCACAGCATGATGCTGCCACCCCCGTGCTTCACGGTTGGGATGGTGTTCTTCGGCTTGCAAGCCACCCCGTTTTTCCTCCAAACATAACGATGGTCATTATGGCCAAACAGTTCTATTTTTGTTTCATCAGACCAGAGGACATTTCTCCAAAAAGTACGATCTTTGTCCCCATGTGCAGTTGCAAACTGTAGTCTGGCTTTTTTATGGCGGTGGCAGTGGCTTCTTCCTTGCTGAGCGGCCTTTCAGGTTATGTCGATATAGGACTCGTTTTACTGTGGATATAGATACTTTTGTACCTGTTTCCTCCAGCATCTTCACAAGGTCCTTTTGCTGTTGTTCTGGGATTGATTTGCACTTTTCGCACCAAAGTACGTTCATCTCTAGGAGACAGAACGCGTCTCCTTCCTGAGCGGTATGACGGCTGCGTGGTCCCATGGTGTTTATACTTGCGTACTATTGTTTGTACAGATGAACGTGGTACCTTCAGGCGTTTGGAAATTGCTCCCAAGGATGAACCAGACTTGTGGAGGTCTACAAAAAAAATTCTGAGGTCTTGGCTGATTTCTTTTGATTTTCCCATGATGTCAAGCAAAGAGGCACTGAGTTTGAAGGTAGACCTTGAAATACATCCATAGGTACACCTCCAATTGACTCAAATGATGTCAATTAGCCTATCAGAAGCTTCTAAAGCCATGACATCATTTTCTGGAATTTCCCAAGCTGTTTAAAGGCACAGTCAACTTAGTATATGTAAACTTCTGACCCACTGGAATTGTGATACAGTGAATTATAAGTGAAATAATCTGTCTGTAAACAATTGTTGGAAAAATTACTTGTGTCATGCACAAAGTAAATGTCCTAACCGACTTGCCAAAACGATAGTTTGTTAACAAGAAATTTGTGGAGTGGTTGAAAAACAAGTTTTAATTACTCCAACTTAAGTGTATGTAAACTTCCGACTTCAACTGTATACTCCCAACTGTTATTATTTCTGGAGAAAAAAGTATAATCAAAACAAAACAAAATATCCAAAAAAAATGTCAGGCCACTGCTCTAAAGTAGGCAGGCGCTGTTTAAAGTCAATGGCTGGAAATGGCTGGAAATGGCTGGAAATGGCTTGAAATGGCTGGAAATGGCTGCCTTTTGAGAGCTTAATCATGTTGAAACACCACAATGTTCCCCTCTGATGAATGGAGGGTGATCCCCGCTCTATCCTCTCCTCTCACTCCTCTTCTCCTTTTTTCTATTTGCCTTGCCTCTCACCTCTCTCTCCCTCTCCCCTTTTCCTCTCCACTTTTCTCCTCTCCTCTCCTCAGCTCTTCTCCTCCTCTCCCTCTCCCAGACTGACTACAAAGCTTAGGTCCGCATTGCAGTCCTTTGCTGGATCTCAACAATATGCTGCAGGGCTTGTGTCATACACACTGAGCGTCAGACACACAATCAGACACACACACGATACCGTTCCACCTATTCTATTCCAGTCTTTACAATGAACCCGTCCTCCTATAGCTCCTCCCACCAGCCTCCTGTGTATCAAAGGTATAGCCAGCTACATGTGATATCGTCTTGAATGATTGATGACACTGTCTATAAGGCAGGGGTTCCCCTTCTAACTAATACAAATGCGATCTCTTGTGTTCTCTTTCTCTCTTTAAGTTTTTCCCCTACGGAGATGCATCAAAGTTTGCCCAGCATGCGTTCAGGACCTTTGATAAGAACGGGGACGGCACCATCGACTTCAGAGAGTTCATCTGTGCCTTGTCCATCACATCGCGAGGCAGCTTCGAACAGAAACTCAACTGGGCCTTCAACATGTACGACCTGGACGGAGACGGCAAGATCACACGGGTGGAGATGCTGGAGATCATCGAGGTAAAGTTCAGAGTTCAGCCCATAGAGATAAATCATGAATCATATGCTGAGAGCCAAATGGCACCCTGTTCTCTATGTAGTGCACTTTATAGGGAATAGGGTGACATTTAGGCCATTCATGTCATATGAGTATTGAGATATTAGTCATGGATATGAGTATCTCAAAAAATTACTTTTGTTCTCCAATTTACGGCCAGGGTTTACTCTTTACTAGGGCCGGGACAATACCAGGATCGCAATATTTTTTCCATGGCAAAAAATGAAAACACGAAGTGGACCGAACTCTTTGGTCCTTTAAAAACCTACTGTAAGTAAAACAATGTGTGCTATAGCTTGGAAAACAAATAAATGTGACTCTGGATGACAACATAATGATGTTTGTTTCCAACATTAGTGCTATTTTCCTAAAGAAGTTAAATCCTCTTCGTGTTTTGTTTCCTTGCCACGATACTAACGATTATCGTCATACTGGTATCGTCCCAGCCATACTCTTTACCTAATTCATTTTTGACATTTCCTCCTCTAGCCCCAAATGCCCTCTTAAGTAAACAATGACTGAACTATCATTTCTCCGCCTCTGTTAAGGCCATCTACAAGATGGTGGGGACTGTGATCATGATGAAGATGAACGAGGACGGCCTGACGCCCCAGCAGCGAGTGGACAAGATCTTCAGCAAGATGGACAAGAACAACGACGACCAGATATCACTGGACGAGTTCAAAGAGGCAGCAAAGAGTGACCCCTCCATTGTATTACTCCTGCAGTGTGACCTGCAGAAATAGAGGAGAGGGAGGCTTGAGAACCGCCACGGACTGCACAGAAGATTCATGTTCCATTCAGTTTGCAGCTATTTCCACTGAAAAAAAATATGCTTGGACTACCTTTCAATGGATTTGCTTCTTGTGTTTGAAACACTTGTGTGCATGAGAATGTTTATTTGCTATAAAAGATTTACATAGACACACACACACACACCTACCGAGACACACCCCATGAAGATACACACGCATCACCACACACTCACTACATATTCACACCACGCACAAATATATATAGAGATATATAAATATAAATATTATATTTAAATTATTTAAAATCAACTGCCAAAATGTGAAGTGTGAAATGTATTTCCCATAGATACAGTCTCATTCCACTGGAGCTTGAGCATCAGTGATGTGCTATGTTGAATTACGCTACTACTTATTGTTCTGAGTTTACTAACACTAGCTACGTGTTTCATATATTGAGTAATGTCAACCAAACCAAATTCCTATGGTAATGTAACTGTTTCTGATAAACCATATATCCATTCTTATAAAAGATTTGATTTGGATAGATGAAGAGATGGATTAGTAGCCTATTCATCAAACACTTTCCCTTCCAAACGTGCTTGTACTGTTGGTGAAAATAAATGTTGGTAATTTGCATGCCTTTAGGTTTTGCCTTAAAAATGATCTCCTCATTTTGCATTCTATAAGAATAGTGAAGACAAAGCCTTATCAATTAAATGCAGTTAAACAGTTAAACATAAAATATAATAATAATTGAATAGGAAAAATCATATTACGGTATAGATCCTTCTACAAGTATTGATGTATGGGATGTATTTTTGGTGTTTCGTCAATAGTTTATTTTTGACTGCCGTACCTGAGGGAGCATGTACCTTGTAGATAATAATAGTTATGTTGCTAAAAAAATCCCTGTTGCACCCCTATTTAGAACCTACCATCTCTTGAGCCCATTTTGAATGAGGAGATATTGAATGAGGAGATATTGAATGAGGAGATATTGAATGTGGCATATTTAACAACGACAAAACCAATAGTCTGGAATAATACAACAAAAATGTTGGTCTAAAATAAATTAAAATAAATTGAAATAAAACCATCAGTATTGTCTGGGGAATTATACCCTGTGAGTCATAACCAATGAGAGGTTGTAATATAAAAAGCTATCTGAAAATTAACTCAGCCCTTTAACAATGAAGAGGTTTTAAGTGTATTTTATCCTACCTACTATTGGTCCAATTAGTTTTAGTCCTATGTCATCACACCATTTCTTCAATTAAGATACAGGTTGCATATCAATGTGCTGAATTCAACGAAGTTCCTGTCATGGGTTTATTAATAACACTCATCGGTGTAAAGAACAAAATAACTAAGGCCAGTATAACACTGTGTTAGACATCAATTATTATCACCTCATACTGTTTGTCTCTCTCAGTTTAAAAATGAGTGTAAAAAAAAGAGCAATGTGTTGAAGGAACTAGTGAATGCCATTCCTTATGAACCAAGCCAAAAGGACTAAACCCCTTAAGCCATGTGTTTTGGTAGGCTATACAGTTTGCCCAAAGTGTACCCAAAGATACGCTGCTCTTTATTGATAAACTTTTTCAACTTTTTTATTCCTCTATCACATACTGCATACAAATTGTATAGTAGCTCCTTCCTTTTCAGGTGCAGTGTATCCTGTCATCCACGCAAGACAACAGCTTGGAAATAGCCTCAGACCCCTAGCCTGGTCCCAGATTGGTTTGTGCGGTCTTACAACTCCTATGGGTCATTGTAACAGCACAACATAGGAGTTGGCAAGACGGCACAAACAGATCTGGGACCAGGCTTTAAGACCCCAGCCTGACTGGATAATATTAAATAATTCCCCTGTACATATTAGTTTAAAGATTGCAGACCCTGCTTGTATAACTCACTATTACAATTTGGTAACTAACTACCCATTTTGTTTCACATGCCATCTGCACATTTGGGAGGAGTTATTTGAATCATATTCATATTCAAATTGACTGCGATGCCAAGACCAAATCCATCACGATTCCTCAAGTGATTAGGCTGACAGTTTGTAATCTAAAACTTTACATGAACATCTTTGCCCAGAAATGTTTGTACTTAAAAAAACTATTATTATCATCATCAGATACCAAATGTAAACAATGGCAACCATGTAAACTAAATGATTATTTTGTACATGTAGCATGTATTGTGTCCCTGATGACATGGCTGCACTACTCCTTGTGTTGTGATTTAAACTAATAAAATAACTATGGGCTGTTTTCTGAAGGTGTGAATTAGAATCAGATTGCACATAATGACAGTAACTATACTAGATGTATTTTATTTAACCTTTAACTAGGCAAGTCAGTTAAGAACAAATTCTTATTTAAAACGACGGCCTACCCCGGCCAAACCCGGACGACTCTGGGCCAATTGCGCGCCGCACAATTGAGGGGGGTTGTGACAGTGTATGCAGTACTGCATATAAACCCACAATCTGTATAGTTGTGTTCTTGATATTAGAATAAGCAGGCAAACCAATGGTAGAGGTTGTCTTCTTGAGGATGTCTTGGGTATAGATCTACCACTCTCCAGAATGTCTCAAATCAAATCTTATTTGTCACATGCACCGAATACAACAGGTGTAGACCTTACAGTGAAATGCTTACTTACAAGCACTTAACCAACAATGCAGTTAAGGAAAATAAGTTAAGTAAAAAATAATTAAAGAGCAGCAGTAGCGAGGCTACATACAGGGGGTACCGGTACAGAGTCAATGTGCAGGGGCACAGGTTAGTCAAGGTAAGTAGCAAATACTCCTGAGTGGCGCAGTGGTCTAAGGCACTGCATCGCAGTGCTAACTGTGCCACTAGAGATCCTGGTTCGAATCCAGGCTCTGTCGCAGCCGGCCGCGACCGGGAGACTCATGGGCGGCGCACAATTGGCCCAGGGTAGGGAATGGCCGGCAGGGATGTAGCTCAGTTGATAGAGCATGGCGTTTGCAATGCCAGGGTTGTGGGTTCGATTCCCACTGGGGGCCAGTATAAAAAAAGATGTATTCACTAACTGTAAGTCGCTCTGGATAAGAGCGTCTGCTAAATGACTAAAATGTAAATGTAAATGTAGCAAATGCAAGTTGAACTGGCCCAGTGACAAATATGTTGTTAGTCATGATACAAAGCTATGTGAAAAGAAAGCAGGCTGACTGGACTGTGCAATACTGACTGAAAATATCCCTGGTTCAGGATAGTGTGAAAGACCCTGCGCATTGCGTATGTAGAATTAAATAGAGCTGCAGGCAGTCGTGTGTGCCTGTCTATGAGTGACCATGACCTATGTCTCTACTTTGACCTGGGCTGGAACATACACTACTGTTGACCTTTATGGGGTCAGCAAGAGGACAGCGCTATAACAGAAGTGCATTCATGCAAGACGTATGGCCAGCAGCTTTTATAAAAGGACCATTTATTTTATAGAAAATACCAACTTATTTGACAGAATCTAAAAACTAAAAAGTGAATTTGTATGAATTACTGTTTTTTTATGCATATGTTTACATCAAACTGCAGAATATTTTTCCACAGAGATTGTATGTGTTCAATATGCACACCAAAGAGACATACCAAAACTAAAATAAAACAACAAAGACTGTCAAAGGCTGTAAAATGCAACCTCTATCACATAGCAATCAGTAGAAAAATACCCATATGCTAGGGATTTATCCCAAAAAATGGACCCTAATATACTTGATAATCAAGACATTACCCAATTACAAAACACAAATCAGTTAACTTTAGCAATTGGACAATTTAAGATGATCTACAAATGTGTTATTTTTTTTTCAACAAAAAAACATTGATGTAAATACACATTTCAGGAGACAAGAGTCCTACAAGCAAACATTATTGGCTTACATCAAGCAAGAGGTTAATTTGTACAGATGTCAAAATGTACATTCTGTGCCAAAGGGGGAAGAGGGGAGACTATTTTGGGGGATCTGTGTTGATGCCATATTTCTCCTTCAGAAGCTTCAGCTGCTCCTCTTTCTTCTTGGTGTCCATCTTCTGGAACGCCTGTGAGACAAACAGTGGAATGAAAATCATGAGTTATGGATGTTTAACTGCAAAACTTTACACGGTTTACACGTGACACAACCAGAGAAAGGTCGACCTGTCAGATAAATAAAAAAAATGAACACATTGATTACAACATTTACCTCAAATTAGTGCCTTAAAAAGGTAGAGTCAGTGACGAACAAAGTAAACAGAAATATTGGGCCGACTTCCGCAACAACTAAAAGTGCGAAGCGCGAGGCTAAACTTCTTCACTGTTTTGGTCCCGCAGCTATCACACGTTGCAGCAGAGTGAGGCACATCCGTGTACATGTGCAGATCCTCTGTGTGTTGTCTTGATTCGCGCTCATCTGCAATATCTGTGGTTCATCCAGTTGCTCGCAGCAGCATAATATTGCTGAGTCTCAGTTTAATAAAAATAAGCAGTTTGACTCTCTTCCTCCAGACCCCTAGAGGGTCAAATGTAATGTACCAGCATTGACTAATGCCAACACCAGGGCTCACCAACCATGTTCCTGGAAAGCTACCCTCCTGTCGGTTTTCGCTGAAACCAGCTAATTATTAGAATCAGGTGCGCTCGATTAGGGTTGGAATGAAAACCTTCAGGAGGGTAGCTCTCCGGGAAGAGGGTTGGTGAGCCCTGGCCTACACTGTTTGTTCAGTATGTAATTTCTCTATGTGCAAAGCTATGAAAGTTATTAGCGTCTGCTAAATGACTAAAATGTAATGTAAATGTAATGTTATTAGTCCCTTTGAGAAGATTGATCAACAATGGTTAGAGGAGACATTATCAGATCCTTGATTGATGAGATTATAGGCCAACGTACCCTGTTTGCATTGTAGTATAAAACTACAAGATATCTGTTGCAGACGTTGAATCCAGAAAGGTGATCGCAGGCGTTCTTGGCATCAAAGATGTCCTCGTAGACCACATAAGCTGTCCCTCTTGATTCCGGTGTGTTTCCACTGAAAAACAGGGCACAAGAATACATACATTTAGACAAGACAACGATGAGACTTTGTGGTTGAATACCTGCCACAGTTCTGCAGACTAGCCTACACACAAGGAGATGATACATAAACTCTGTAAACTACATCACCCATGGTATAAGTGAGCATTTCGTCCAGATCAACAATCTTCCACTTACGTTCGAATCTGCCGTATTGGTCCATATTTCCCAAAGATGTCGTACATTTCTTCAGCTGTGATCTTGTATGGTAGATTTCTAATGTAGAGTATTCTGTTGACTTCAGGTGGTAATCGAATCTGAATAGGAAACAGCATTTGCAACTGATAAGCTCCATTTATTTATAACCAAATAACGTAAAACGAGTATAAACTCTGACAAGTTGTGTAAACAGTACATGATCAAGCTAAGTAATGTTAGTTACGTAGTTGCATTATCCCAGAAACCCTAGACCCACTCCAATTTGCATACTGCCCCAACAGATCCACAGATGATGCAATCTCTTTAGCTCTCCACACTGCCCTTTCCCACCTGGACAAGAGGAACACCTACGTGAGAATGCTATTCATTGACTACAGCTCAGCATTCAACACCATAGTGCCCTCAAAGCTCATCACTAAGCTAAGGATCCTGGGACAAAACACCTCCCTCTGCAACTGGATCCTGGACTTCCTGACGGGCCGCCCCCAGGTGGTAAGGGTAGGTAACAACACACCTGCCACACTGATCCTCAACACGGGGGCCCCTCAGGGGTGCGTGCTCAGTCCCCTCCTGTACTCCCTGTTCACCCATGACTGCATGGCCAGGCACAACTCCAACACCATCATTAAGTTTGCAGACGAGTCGTTTGCAGACGACGGCCTGATCACCGACAACGAGGAGACAGCCTATAGGGAGGAGGTCAGAGACCTGGCCGTGTGGTGCCAGGATAACAACCTCTCCCTCAACGTAACCAAGACAAAGGAGATGATTGTGGACTACAGGAAAAAAAAAAGAGGACTGAGCACACCCCCATTCTCATCGACGGGGCTGTAGTGGAACAGGTTGAGAGCTTCAAGTTCCTTGGTGTCCACATCACCAACGAACTATCATGGTCCAAACACACCAAGACAGTCGTGAAGAGGGCACGACAAAGCCTATTCCCCCTCAGGAGACTGAAAAGATTTGGCATGGGTCCTCAGATCATCAAAAAAGTCTACAGCTGCACCATCGAGAGCATCCTGACTGGTTGCATCACCGCCTGGTATGGCAACTACTTGGCCTCCGACTGCAAGGCACTACAGAGGGTAGTGCGTACGGCCCAGTACATCACTGGGGCCAAGCTTCCTGCCATTCAGGACCTCTATACCAGGCGGTGTCAGAGGAAGGCCCTCAAAATTGTCAAAGACTCCAGCCACCCTAGTCATAGACTGTTCTCTCTGCTACCACACAGCAAGTGGTACCGAGTGCCAAGTCTAGGTCCAAAAGACTTCTCAACAGCTTCTACCCCCAAGCCATAAGACTCTGAACAGCTAATCATGGCTACCCGGACTATTTGCACTGCCCCCCCACCCCATCCTTTTACGCTGCTGCTACTCTGTTAATTATTTATGCATAGTCACTTTAACTCTACCCACATGTACATATTACTTCAACTACCTCAACTAGCCGGTGCCCCCGCACATTGACTCTGCACCGGTACCCCCCTGTATATATAGCCTCCCTACTGTTATTTTATTTTACTTCTGCTCTTTTTTTCTCAACACTTTTTTTGTTGTTGTTTTATTTTTACTTTTTTGTTAAAAATAAATGCACTGTTGGTTAAGGGCTGTAAGTAAGCATTTCACTGTAATGTCTGCACCTGTTGTATTCAGCGCATGTGACCAATAAAATTTGATTTGATTTGATTTGAAAGCAACTTAGCTAGCTAGCTTGAGTGAAAATAATTAACTAGCTATCTAACGTTAACATTTCCCCACAGCTTAATGGTGTTTTATATGTACGTCTTAATATAATAATGCTAACGATAAAGCATATATTGTACATGTGTGAAATAGGTCAAATACAAGCACCCACCAAATTATTATTATTAAATTGATAAAGCCAATCGCATGTCTTTAGCTTAGCATGACAGTACCTAGTTAGCGAGCTAGCTTCGTTAGACATCCAACTAACGTACCCCACTAGCTATAAACTAAACCTGACTAGGTTGATTAGCTATAGCTATCATTTGAACCCGAAAACATGATACATGTGAACTTACATTAGCTCGTTTAGCTGCTTGCATAGCCATGATTATATATTTTGTGTACAAAATGTGCTAAGAAAAAAATATGCAAACCGCTTTCGTCGTCGACAACACACAGACGCAGATTTCTTTTAGCGTATTTCCGATTCCAGACGATCCAATTCCGGTTACGTCATTTAGGGATAACGTGAAATGTTAATTCAATTCAATTCAATTTCAGTCATTAAAGTCTCCATAGACTGTATTTCTAAATCTTCATTTCATATTTATCCTCAAGCCTTTTTTATTTTGTATTATTTATCCACAAGCCTGTGTTTGATGATTTAGTGATCCTATGGTTACAGGACGATACTACCGCCTGGCTTTCGCATAAAAACTGTCTCTCTTGGAAGAGGCATACACTGCACTCATGTGAGAAGTGAATTGAATTGTAGCAATATCTCAATGTAATACACTATGTAGTACACTCCCACAATATTGCTTTCACCTATTCAGATCAACTTTGGAGATGAGGGGAGTGCAAACCTATTACTTTTATTATTACGTGTTTTACTTTTCTATTATTTATCTATTTTCTTTCTCTGCATTGTTGGGAAGGGCCGTATGTAAGCATTTCGCTGTTAGTCTACACCTGTTGTTTACGAAGCATGTGACGAATAACATTTGATTTGAAAACATAGGCTTATGTGTTGGGGCCTTGCCTTGTAATTCAGGGTCAACCTCAAGCCCCTCTGCCTGCAATGAGGATGAGGTGTCTTTATGCAGTGCCTCTTGATAATAAAACTGTTATGCAAAGACCTGTCAAAGATGGTTTGCTGTGGACCAGTCTTTGTAGTGTGGGTACCAGTCTTTCTAGCTAATATTCCACTCCTTTACACTCCTGTAATTTGCCAAATTTAGGAGTGGCAAGGGGTGGAACTTAATAGCTGAACAGAGACGGCAACCAGGCTATCTTCTTTGGTCCTAGAACCCAGATCATCATGACCCCCTCAAAGAATTTAGGCTAAATGTATTTGACCTTTCGATCTTTCATTATCATTTGTCTATATAAGTAACCTTTGTTTTCCATCCAACAACATTCATATTTTTGGGGACATAATTTTTGTAGATTTGTGTAGGGCATAGGCTCTTTCTCAATGTGCAGGCAGGGAAAGCTAAATATACAGATGATAATAAAACTCATTATCTGTACTTTGATGATACCACTGCTCCCCGAAAAATAGAAGCCAAGTGCAAAAAAATGTTTTTGCGTTGCAATTTTTGCATCCGGTCACTCACTACACTTTCTGCAAAAGAAGCTTGCTAGTTGCATACAACATCGGCATCTTCAAAGCATAGTATTACTTTCCCTGCCTTCAAATTACCAACAGTTTATAGCCTATTGATAAGCGGAACACATCAAATATTACATTTTATTTAATTTACACAACAATACTAGCTTCAGAACGTTGATTACGTGAGTAACGTCGTTATTCCTTTTGAGAACGAGAAGTCTCCCGCCATGGCGCGACACCTAGCTAGTTAGAGAACGCAACTAACGTTAGCCAGCGAGTTAATTAATTGAGGAAAGTTTCTAAAGTGCCTTTTCTGCCCTTTTTGAAGAGACGTCGTTGATCAGCGCTGGAAGGACAACTATTTGCAAAGCAAGGGTGAGTAGCTAGCTACTACTGATAATTATTTAGACGTGGACGATGAATCCTAAATTCATCAAGCTACTGTTAGTTAGCCAACTTCTTTTGACTTCGGCTTGCCTTTCTTTAGCTAATGTCGTCTTTTGCGCACTGCTCCGGCTAGCTTCGTTGCATTTTAGCCAAGCTAACGTTATCAAACTAGCTACTATAGTTACTGTACTTTAGTCGTTTGTGTGGGTAGTCAGCTAACACCGGTCATTTTAACTGTGCAATTGTGTAGTTAACGGGTTTTTACTGAATTTGGTTCATTCATTCATGTTCATAGATCGCTATTGAGATGGCTACTCAGCTAGCTATCCGAACTGGTTCGATAGCCAGTTGCATTGGCCATGTGCTGCAATTCCTGCTGTTCTGTAGAAAGCTAGCTAGTAGTTAGAGCACCGCCTTTCAGGTTTGGTGTTTTAAAATAGTATACTACATGTTACTGCACGATAAACACATTTGACCGACAACTATTGTTGTGATTGTGAACCCATAATGGCAAAAAGACATGTCAACTTGTTGGAGTCGAATAAGAATACTATCCATTACCATTTTAACCCACATGGTGGCAGTAACGTCAAAGTTGATAGTGACTTCATGGAAAGGAAGACCCGGACAGACTGAGATTGATGGTATCATAACATTTTATTGGTTGGCTACTGCTATTTTGACTATGTACAAAGGTGTTTGGAAGATATGTCTTTTGTAGCATTTGCCTGCTTTGTTACATTATTTAAATGTCTGTAAACTAGGCCCAAATGAGTGGTTTGCTCATTGGAAGGGTTATCGAATGTGTATGATGTTCCTAGAGAGTCGGCTAATGGGAATTATTTGAAAAGATTGCCTAGGTTATAGGGTAAGGTAAGCTACAGTATATCAAGATTGTGAATTCCACTATATTTCTCTAGTACAGGGATCATCAACTAGATTAAGTCACTGGCTGAATTTCTTTTTTTTTCTTGAGCAGATGGTCAGGGGCCCATAACATAATTACAAATCATTTGTAGATTGCAACAAGCCCAAACAGGTAAAACAATTGACTATAACTATAATAATTTCAAACCTTGTTAACATTTGTATAAGATCACATACACTGAGTAAACAAAACATTAGGAAAACCTTCCTAATATGGAGTTGCACCCCCTTTTGCCCTCAGAACAGTCTCAATTCATCAGGGCATGGACTCTACAAGGTGTCGAAAGCGTTCCACAGGGATGCTGGCCCATGTTCACTCCAATTCTTCCCACAGTTGTCAAGTTGGCTGGTGGACCATTCTTGATACACACGGGAAACTGTTGAGCGTGAAAAACCCAGCAGCGTTGCAGTTGTTGACATACTCAAACCGGTGCACCTGGCATCTTCTACCATACTGTTCAAAGGCACTTAAATATTTTCTTGCCCATTCACCCTCTGAACAGCACACACACAATCCATGTCTCAAGGCTTTAAAATCCTTCTTTAACCTGTCTCCTCCCTTTCATCTACAGTGATAGTAGTGGATTTAACAAGTGACATCAATAAGGGATCATGGCTTTCACCTGGATTCACCTGGTCAGTTTGTCATGTAAAGAGCAGGTGTCCTTAATGTTTTGTACACTCAGTGTATATCTCTAGTATGTGAGGGAATGCTTTGGAACAGACTTCCAAAATTGTAATCACTTGGAGCTGATTTGCTGGTGTTTTTACAGTCTTATGTCCAACAATAAATAAAAAGCCCACAACTTGGGAGGCCAAATAAAATCAGTTGGGGAACCCTGCTCAAGTACAGCCAATAGGAAAAGTTTCATGGCTTCTGTATCTACTTTGAAAAATGTATTGCTGCTGCTGTCATTTCACAGGTTTTCTTTCCTTATAAAATCAACTGGTCAGTGTAACATTGCGGGTGAAGACTGCACAAGGTCATGTCAATACAATACATGAATGTTCATATCTCCTGTGTGATTGAGGTTGACGTAGGAATTGCAGTAAAAAAAATGAGTAATTGCTTAGGCCTACTTCACAAATCTCGCTGGATGTTGAATTCCCTTGATATGCCAAAGTGGCAAATCAAATCAAATTTTATTTGTCACATACACGTGTTTAGCAGATGTTATTGCGGGTGTAGCGAAATGCTTGTGCTTCTAGCTCCGACAGTGCAGTAATATCTAACAAGTAATATCTAACAATTTCACAACATACACACAAATCTAGTAAGGAATGGAATTTAAGAATACATATATGGACAAGCAATGACAGAGCGGCATGGACTAAGATACAGTAGAATATTATAGAATACAGTATATACATATGAGATGAGTAGTGCAAGATATGTAAACATTATTAAAGTGACTAGTGTTCCATTTCTTAAAGTGGCCAGTGATTTCAATAGGCAGCAGCAGCAGCCTCTAATGTGCTATTGATGGCTATTTAACAGTCTGATGGCCTTGAGATAGAAGCTGTTTTTCATTCTCTCGGTCCCAGCTTTGATGCACCTGTACTGACCTCGCCTTCTGGATGATAGCGGGGTGAACAGGCAGTGGCTCAGGTGGTTGATGATCTTTTTGGCCTTCCTGTGACATCGGGTGCTGTAGGTGTCTTGGAGGGCAGGTTGTTTGCCCCCGATAATGCATTCGGCAGACCGCACCACCCTCTGGAGAGCCCTGCAGTTGCGGGCGGTGCAGTTGCCGTACCAGGCGGTGATACAGCCCGACAGGATGCTCTCAATTGTGCATCTGTAAAAGTTTGTCAGGGCTTTAGGTGCCAAGCGAAATGTCTTCAGCCTCCTGAGGTTGAAGAGGCTCAGTTGCACCTTCTTCACCACATTGTCTGCGTGGGTGGACCATTTCAGTTTGTCAGTGACGTGTACGCCAAGGAACTTGAAGCTTTCCACCTTCTCCACTGCGGTCCCGTCGATGTGGATAGGGGGTGCACCCTCTGCTGTTTCTTGAAGTCCACGATCATCATCTTTGTTTTGTTTGACGTTGAGTGAGAGGTTATTTTCCTGGCACCACACTCCCAGAGCCCTCACCACCTACCTGTAGGCGGTCTCGTTATTGTTGGTAATCAAGCCTACTACTGTTGTCGTCTGCAAACTTGATGATTGAGTTGGAGGCGTGCTTGGCCACGCAATCATGGGTGAACAGGGAGTACAGGAGGGGGTTGAGCACGCACCCTTGTGGGGCCCCAGTGTTGAGGATCAGCGAAGTGGAGATGTTGTTTCCTACCTCCACTACCTGGGGGCGGCCCGTCAGGAAGTCCAGGACCCAGTTGCACAGGGCGGGGTTCAGACCCAGGGCCTTGAGCTTAATGATGAGCTTGGAGGGTACTATGTTGTTGAATGCTGAAGTATAGTCAATTAACAGCATTCTTACATAGGTATTCCTCTTGTCCAGATGGGATAGGGCAATCTTATCTTACATTAGTGCATAATCAGTTTATATACAGTTAGGTCCATATTTATTGGCACCCTTGATAAAGATGAGCAAAAAAGACTGTCTAATACAATTACTGAGCTATATTTTATGCTCAGAAAATGTAGAAGTTATATTGTTTAATAATACAATTGCCCTGAGAAAGAGATTTTGTTTAACAAGTAAAACAAATCTAAAAAAGATAAGGGTCAAAATTATTGGCACCCCTGTTTTCAATACTCTAGCACCCTCCCCTAACGGCACTGAGCCTTTTTCTCAAATGTTTTGAGATTGGAGAACACGTTGGGAGGGATCTTAGACCATTCCTCCATAATCTTTCCAGATCCTTGATATCCTTTGTCTGCCCTTATGGACTGCCCTCTTCAATTCAAACCACAGGTTTTCAATGTGGTTCAAGTCCAGAGACTGAAATTAACAATTTCTTTGTGGATTTGGATTAGTGCTTGGGGTTATTGTCTTGCTGGAATATCCACTTGCGGCCAAGTGTCAGCCTCCTAGCAGAGGCAACCAGGTTTTGGGCTAAAATGTCCTGGTATTTAGTAAAGTTCTGATGCCGTTGACCTTAACAAGGGCACACCAGTGGTGGGCTTGGCGTTGAAAAACAGAAGCATATGCAGAAAAGTACCTCATACCTACACGGTAGTGCATCTTTGATGTTATGGAACTATTTTGCTTCCACTGGTCCTGGGGCCCTTGTTAAGGTCAAAGGCATCATTAACTTTATTTTACCCAGGACAAGGTGAGGTATTGAAAACAGGGTTTTTATTCCCCGAACCATTGTGCAGTGCCCTACTGTAAACCATGCACCTTCTTGGCTAAATTCAGATGGGCCTATTGTATTTAATTGACCGTTTTTATTAAATGATCAGTCGGTGTATTGAGTAGTTTTAGAAAAGTTTAGGAGAGAACTGATTAGTTCTTGTTAAACAATTTTGATACATGGTGCGCTATTCAATCAACCTGGTAAGGAGCGATCAATAACACTGTTCATTTAATGCATTCTACTCAACAATATTTTATCTGGTCATTCGTAATGCGATAGCACATGCACTGACTCATGTTGTCTACTCAACCAAACAATGTTATCGGTATGAAACAAATCAACTCGGCTATGATTAAAATATGTATTCCCACAGTACATTAAGTTATTTTCTACCATTCCTTTAACACCAGTTACTGGTTTTGATTGAATAGTACAATAAAACTTAAAGAAGTTTGCTTTTTACAACCAAATCTCTATCTTTGGTGTAAATGGCATGTTATAGAAGGGTCCAAATACTTTTTTTTTGTTGCCATTTCACTTGTTTTTGAGAATCTTACCCCAACCAGTGAGTCAGCAGATAGCTTAGCGGTTAGCATGTTGGGCCAGAAATCCCCGAGCCGACAAGGTGCAAAATCTGTCTGTGCCCTAATTGATCCAGGGTCACTATTGATAATGGCAGATCCTGGCCGTGATCCCACTCTCCACCAAATCACACATGCATGTAATGCACACTTGTACATTTGTGAAATAGGACAAATATAAGCAACCACCTTATTATAATTATTTTATAATTATTACTTCCTCATCCTCGTTGTGCAGTACGGGGGCTCTGAAAAAACCCATGAACAAATGCTCCAAAAACACCCAAATATGTTATTTTTGAAACAGGAAAGCTCTCAGGATAGTGATGCAGGTCTTTAGACATATGAAATTATCATTCCAAACTTTATCCGCAAGGTTATATTCGATTTTATGCAACTCAAACTGCATTGGTTCATGTTTTTTTCAGAGCCCCATACGACACAACGAGGATGAGGAAGTGACTCGCCGGTTGGGGTAAGTTTCTCAAAAACAAGTGAAATCACCAAAAAAAAGTGTCTGGACCTTTCCTATAAGATATCATGTACATAAAAAGTTGAGATTTGGTAAAAAGTAAAAAAAAGCTACATTCTCCTTCAATGTTCCCGAAGTGAAGGGACTATTATTGACTAAGTATTTGTTACTTTTTTTAATCAAACCTCAGTTATCAAAGTTTCTCAATTACACTGTGTCCAAAATATTGAATTTAATCCACTGACTTCTTTTCTCAGACTCATTGGACCTTGACATTTAGGCTTTGTTGGATGGACATTGATAGTTGATGGAAGACAGAATACTTTGAAAACGTCAAAATGTGTTCAATCCCTGGGCTCCCAACACCAGGTTCAAACATTTCAGTTCTTATAACAAGGGTGAACTGCAGTCCCCAGTGTGATATTGTGGAGCTTTGGGGCAATTTTGATCAAGAGAGAAAAATTGCTTATCAACGCCTGCGAAAAGACATTCAGTTTCCCAGAGAAACCTTTTGTGAATTGGAGGGAAATCCTGGAGATGTGTGCTTGGTTCAGATATATGAAACTTGGTATAGGGTACGCATAGTCTCAAGAAATGGCTCAAGTTACAATGTGTTCCTTATTGACGAAGGGAGAATTCTTGGTGCCACCACTAGCATGTTGGCTTGGGGTCAGAAAGAGTTTTTCCACCTACCCCCTGAAGTGGAATTCTGTGTTCTCTCTAATGTGTTGCCCCTGTCACCCGAGAACAGGTGGTCTCCAGTGGCCTTAGAATTTCTGAAGTCCCTCTGCGGAAAGACGGTTGATGCATGTGTCCAGGACATCTTGGTGCCCCATAGAACGTTCCTCCTGAATGTTCCCTGCATATCTAGACAGATGCACGAAATGGGGTTTGCCAAGAAGCTGAGCACCGAAAAGTTCAAGCTCTACGTTTCAAAGTCATTGCAGAGTGGGGCATCAAATTCTACAGGATCTCCACAGAAGTCATCCATGAGAAATGACCCACTGGAGACCCGTGAGCAAATTGAGAAGCAGCACCAGTACATGTATCCAGAGCTGCAAACGGAAACCGTAGAGACGGTCATTGTCACGGAGGTAACCAACCCACTGCGCGTCTTCTGTCAGTTGAAGGTGTTTTCTCAAGAGTTGAAGAAACTAACGGAGCAGATTACACAACACTACGAAGGCCGTGTGGAAACGGGCATCGCCAGACCCGAAACGTTGGGTTCCCCATGTGCCTCAAGAGGAAGTGACGGAAGGTGGTATCGGTCTATGTTACAACAGGTCTTTCCAGACAATAATGTGGTTGAAGTGCTGCATGTTGACTATGGGAAGAAACAGTTTGTCCAAGCAGAGAACATCAGACCACTGGCCACAGAGTTCTTCAGGATGCCTGTTGTCACATATGTCTGCTCTCTCCACGGCGTCATCGACAAAGGCGTTGGATGGACGGCTGCCCAGATTAAATATTTGAAATCCCTACTTCTGAACAGGACTGTGATCGCCAAGTTCGAGTACCAGAGTCTGTCAGAGGGAGTCCACTACGTAACACTCTATGGGGATGAAAACACAAACATCAACAACCTGTTTAGCACAAAGGAGAGATGTCTGCTGGACTCAAAGTCGCATGGAGATTATGCTGTTCGCAACAACCGTGCGAGTCCTCCACATCCAGATGGAATCAAATGTCAGGAAACTGCACCACCTCGCTCTGAAGATCCCAAGGAAGTTCAGGCAAAGTATCCTGCCGAAGATCTCCCTCTGAATTCTTCACACGTGGCAGTTGTACAACATGTGGAGAACCCTTCAGAATTCTGGATTCATACACAGATGTATGCAGATGCGTTTAATCAAATGATGGATGATCTTGCTGATTTGTACAGCAACCCGGTCAGTGTGGGAGTCGTCGAATGTCCAAAAGTTGGCCTTTATTGTGCTGCCAGATCACAAGACAACACTTTTTACAGGGCGACTGTGTCTGAAGTCACTGGGAACAAGGTCAGGGTCTTCTTTTTTGACTACGGAAACACAGAGATGATTGACTGGTTCAATCTCGGAGTCCTTCCTGACAAGTTTAAAGAGTTGCCAGCACTTGCACTGAAGTGTAGACTGGCCGGTATTAGACCAAAAGATGAGAAATGGAGCCAAAATGCTACAGACTTCTTCACGAAATCAATTGCAGACAAGATCCTGGATGTACGCATAACTGCAAAGTCTCACGGTACTTACATTGTTCAACTGACGGACTCATCTGCACATGGAGAGCGAGATGTCAGTAAGCTGCTTTGCAGTGCTGGCTTTGCAGAGAAGGGCGACACAAGTAAGACAACTCACAAGGCCTCTTCAGGGCCTATCATCGCCCCCACAACACAGAACCCACGTGCCATTCCTTATGTGTTCAAGGCAAGCGGTGGCCCTCAAGGATCGTCCACCAGTGATTCCACTGTCAATGAGTCCAGAACTGCCTTCAAGGAATACCTGTTTCCAATAGGAAGTTCAGTTGAAGTCACAGTGTCTTACATTGAGAGTCCAAATGACTTTTGGTGCCAACTAGCACAAAATTCTAATCATCTAAAATGTCTCATGCAAGACATTCAGCAGCACTATGCTGACACTGAGTTTGGGCAGCCTGTGGAACCTGCCTGTGTTGCCCGCCACCCAGACAACGGAATGTGGTACAGAGCCCTGGTCATTCAGAAGCATGCAACACTGCACGTTGATGTGCTGTTCATAGACTATGGTCAGACAAAGACAGTCTCCCTGCAAGACTTGCGCCGCATAGATCCAAACTTCCTGCAACTAAAAGGTCAAGCTTTTCGTTGCAGCTTGTACAACCTCATCCACCCTACTTCTCACACCACTGAATGGACTGAAGATGCCATTAGACAGTTCCAGGACTTTGTGGACACCGCAGCGTCCGACCATGGGGTCTTAAAGTGCACCATATATGCAGTAATGTACGATGCCCAAAAAGTGGTATTCAATGTGGTGGATCTGGAAACACCCTTTCAGAGTGTCTGCAGCTTGATGGTTAAGAAAGGACTGGCAAACCGTGCACCTGCCAAGAAAGCCCCTTCCTCCCCTTTCCGGTTGGACACCTACTACTACTCCACTCACAACATCAAAACGGGGAGTGAAGAAGAGGTAAGTGTGACAAGTGTGAAAAATGTAAATCACTTCTACTGCCAGCTGAAAAGGAATGCAGATACAGTTGAAGGACTTGCAGAGAGCATCAACACGCTGTGTCGCCAGTTGGAGATCACCAACTGTCCCCAAACATTTGGAACTGTGTGCTTTGCGAAATACAGGGATGGAGAGTGGTACAGAGGGCAGATCAAGTCTACAAAGCCAACAATCCTGGTGCACTTTGTGGATTATGGCGACACATTGGAAGTAAAGAAATCAGATCTGCTTCCCATTCCCATTGAGGCCAGTGAGATCATGTCGGTGCCTGTACAAGCTGTCCAATGTGGGCTTTCTGATATCCCCGGAGAGGTTACAAGTGAGGTGAACGGCTGGTTTGAGACCAGTATGACTGACCGGAACTTCAGGGCTCTTGTGGTGGCAAAAGAACCTGGGGGCAAGTTGCTGGTGGAGCTCTATGACAGGAAAATGCAAGTGAACGCAAAGATAAAGGAGAAGTTCAACCTTGAGATGCACAGACAAGAGCGGGTGGTACACCAGAGCAGGAGACCACGTGATGCATCCAGCAGCCACATCTCAGCTCTTGAGACCAAACCTCGGTCTACACCTAAAGAGGTGCTCCAAAAAACAGACGAGGACACCCAAAAGTGTGAGAAACTCCCTCGAGCACCCTACAGGACACCACATCAAAAACGGGCACCGCAAAAGGAGATTGTAGTTCCCAAAGCAAAGGTGAAAGATCTTCCAAAACTCACAGACCTGCCCTCAAAATCCATAAAACCAGGCATGGTAGCAGATGTCTTTGTCTCACATTGCAATAGTCCACAGAGTTTCTTTGTACAGTTGATCAAGGAGGAAGACGACATTTATTCCATTGTGGAAAAACTCAATGATGAACAGTCAACTGCTGCAACCATTCACACTAAGGACTTGAGTCAAGGAGACCTGGTCAATGCAGAGTTTCCAGATGATTCGTCATGGTACCGTGCAGTTGTAAGTGAAATACTGGGAAACGAAATGGCTCTTGTTGAGTTCATAGACTTTGGAAATACAGCAACAGTTTCAGTCTCCAAGATATGTCGACTCGACAAACACTTCCTTGAAATTCCCAGGTTCAGCATTCACTGCTTCCTAAGTGGAGTGACAGCTGTCGAAAACCAAGCAGAACTGGATCCGGAAGTTGTGTCTAACTTCAAAGAGAACGTTGGTGTAAACGGCAACAAACGGTTAGGGTGCATGTTCATGAAACAGTCTGGATCTTTTTGGGAGGTTGGCCTAGTGCACGGCAGCAAAGCAATCACATGCAACATACCTCCCAGCGGCCCAACAGCCTCTTCTGATGTGATACCTAAGACATCAGAAAGCACCAACCAAGAGGCAGAAGAGCCCCAACAAAGCCCTTCTGCAAGAAGTGTTCCACCAGAGATGAGCACTTTGGTCAATGTCAAGACTGCTCGTTACAGTAAGCCTGACATTTCAGAGGGACAGACCTTAGAAGTCTATGCCTCTATTATAAATGGGCCTCAGTCCTTTTGGTGTCAATCTGCTGAATCAGACGAACTTGAAAAGATCACTGAAGTTGTTAAAGATGCTGGGAATGCTGTGGCATCTACGTTAATTGACACTGAAACCCTGTGCACTGGAAGCCCTTGCATTGCTCTATTTGTGGATGATGAACAGTGGTACCGTGCAGAAGTCCTCAGGAAAGATGGAGATGCCCTATCCATTCTCTTTGTGGACTATGGAAATGAGTCTACAGTCAATCTGAAAGATGTGAGGCCAGTGCCAACTCTGCTCATTGACACACCCCCACAGGCGTTCCAGTGTCAGCTTGAAGGGTTTGATTTTTCACAAGGCTCCTGGCATGACACTGCTGCTGACCAGTTATCAGAACTCATAAAAGACAAGCTTCTACACCTGACAGTTCTGAGAGTATCCAGTCAAGAGCGGGGTGGGATCACATGTTTCCTCAAGGTGAAATGTGAGGAAGAAGTGATAAATGACACTATGAAGCTGTACTGGCAGAGCTCTGTTGACAGAGAAACGTCTGAAGACGAAGACAAGTCCGATCCTACAGGAGTTGCAATATCAGGTGACACGCCTTCATTGTTAGGTGAATTGAAGTTGGCTGAGGAAAAGGCAACAGTGCCCAACTCAAGTCCCGAAGAGCCATATGAAAACGTCAGCGAGCACGACACATACGATGCTTTGGCCCATAGTGAAACTCATGAGTTAGTGGATGAGGACAAATGCACAGACATTTCTGATGAGCAACAGGACAACTCAGTACCCACCCAAGCAACAGATGAAGATCACGCCGAGGACGTGGATCTGATAAGTTTCCAAGAAGATGCAGACTGTTTTGATCACCTTGGCAACACAGAGTCAATTGACGATGACGGAGAGGAAGAAAAACAGTCTGACACAAATGAGATCCAAGAACCCAGGACCGTCATACGTGGTCCGAGTGTAAAGATACCCAACGAAGGGAAAGAGACTAAGTCCATTCCCACCATCATCATCTGTGAGGAACCCAGTGATGCAGGACTTGAATGTGTCTCAGAGAGTGGAGATTCATGTGAGGCTCAAGCGGCAACCTCCCAAGTGAACAACGACAAAGACATCTTGGTTTCAAGGGCTAAAATGGACACATTGGAAGTGGACAAAGACGAAAGTGGGAGTGTATCAGTACTGGAAAAAGCCTTCAGTCTGGATGACTCAGAATCACGACTGTACTTAGACGAAAACTTTGACGAGACTTCTCTTTCAAACTTCGACCAAGGTCAAGACGACATCTATGAGGAAGTCTTCAAACTGTGTGCTGAGCTTGTCGTCGAGAGTGCAAAGTCGGAACATCCTGTCCCAGAGGAGTCCAAGACGAAAGATGAGGAACTGGAGACCTTGGCTGTGGAGTTGGAGACCAAAAAAGAGGAATCTGGAATCAGAGATGAGGTCAACAACTCTGCTGTTGTACCTGAATCTGGTGAGTTCTACACATTAAACAACTATTTGAAATGTGCATGTTTTTCCATCAAATTGTAGTACTTATTACATGTAACATTTTTGTCATTTAGCAGACACTCTTATCCAGAGCGACTTGCAGTAGAGTACATACATTTTATCGTACTTTCTGGTCCGTATTAAATTGGTACTTGTACACTGCATGTGTTTGTTTAATATTAAAAGGTTGTGCTTTTTGTTTTTGTCTGTTTCAGAGTTTGGTCAACTTCAGAGAGTTGAGCAGACTGTTCCAGTTGGGTCATCCTGTATCGTTTGGTCCTCTGCTAAGAAGAGTTGGTGTAAAGCAAAGATTTTGAAAGTCTTTGAGGACTCCGTAAAGGTAAGCAAGCACCCCCTGTGTTTTAAAACCACCAACTGATGTGTGAGACGTATCACTGCTAAATCTGCATGTATTTGTATCTGAAATATAACCCTGAGCTGTTATCTAAATAATTTTTTGAAATGCTAGGTTCTACTGCTGGATCACGACACTGAAATGATAGTAGACCCACACAATATATTTGAGCTGTTGTCTTCAGAACCAGAAGAGGTTTGTAACAAGGAATGTTTCTCCCGCCATCTTCGTATGATTTCCTATAGAGCTAATGGCGTTTATAACTTCATTGTGATGTTTGTTAATCTGAGCATCATATGTTTACAGTTTGAACTTGACCAGAGCGATGACTTCGATACAGCGTCATCGAATGCTGGGTCAGAGCATGGTAAGCATGTCTCAGATCTCTTAAAGACGCAGTGTTTTGATATGACTCACAGGATGACTGTCTTCATACAGAACACAGTGACTTAAGTGTCTTGCACTATTTTGGAGTCTTATCTGAGGTTTGCTAACATACAGATCACGAAGACACAGATGACAGTGACAACACCACTGCAGGAGATGATCTGAGCAAGACTGCCTCAGAGGTAGGTGTAATTGTAATCTTTTTGTATCGATTCTGTGCATTTGCCCAGTAAAAAATAAATAAAAACGAGCCATTGTAAAATAATGTTATTTTAAAGGGCTTTACGGTGGATCTCGACACTGAGATTGTAGATACGTGCAGAAATGTTGTTGTGGTGTCTGCAAAACCAGAGCATGGTTTGTAACAAGACCCAAAAGATCCACAGATGATGCAATCTCTATTGCACTCCACACTGCCCTTTCCCACCTGGACAAGAGGAACACCTACGTGAGAATGCTATTCATTGACTACAGCTCAGCATTCAACACCATAGTGCCCTCAAAGCTCATCACTAAGCTAAGGATCCTTGGACTAAACACCTCCCTCTGCAACTGGATCCTGGACTTCCTGACGGGCCGCCCCCAGGTGGTAAGGGTAGGTAACAACACACCTGCCACACTGATCCTCAACACGGGGGCCCCTCAGGGGTGCGTGCTCAGTCCCCTCGTGAACTCCCTGTTCACCCATGACTGCATGGCCAGGCACGACTCCAACACCATCATTAAGTTTGCCGACGACACAACAGTGGTAGGCCTGATCACCGACAACGATGAGACAGCCTATAGGGAGGAGGTCAGAGACCTGGCCGTGTGGTGCCAGGATAACAACCTCTCCCTCAACGTGACCAAGACAAAGGAGATGATTGTGGACTACAGGAAAAAAAAGAGGACTGAGCACGCCCCCATTCTCATCGACGGGGCTGTAGTGGAACATGTTGAGAGCTTCAAGTTCCTTGGTGTCCACATCACCAACGAACTATCATGGTCCAAACACACCAAGACAGTCGTGAAGAGGGCACGACAAAGCCTATTCCCCCTCAGGAGACTGAAAAGATTCGGCATGGGTCCTCAGATCCTCAAAAAAGTCTACAGCTGCACCATCGAGAGCATCCTGACTGGTTGCATCACCGCCTGGTATGGCAACTGCTTGGCCTCCGACCGCAAGGCACTACAGAGGGTAGTGCGTACGGCCCAGTACATCACTGGGGCCAAGCTTCCTACCATCCAGGACCTCTATACCAGGCGGTGTCAGAGGAAGGCCCTCAAAATTGTCAAAGACTCCAGCCACCCTGGTCATAGACTGTTCTCTCTGCTACCGCACAGCAAGCGGTACCGGAGTGCCAAGTCTAGGTCCAAAAGACTTCTCAACAGCTTCTAACCCAAGCCATAAGACTCCTGAACAGCTAATCATGGCTACCCGGACTATTTGCACTGCCCCCCCACCCCATCTTTTTACGCTGCTGCTACTCTGTTAATTATTTATGCATAGTCACTTTAACTCTACCCACATGTACATATTACTTCAACTACCTCAACTAGCCGGTGCCCCGCACATTGACTCTGCACCGGTACCCCCCTGTATATATAGCCTCCCTACTGTTATTTTATTTTACTTCTGCTCTTTTTTTTCTCAACAATTTTTTGTTTTATTTTACTTTTTTATTAAAAATAAATGCACTGTTGGTTAAGGGCTGTAAGTAAGCATTTCACTGTAATGTCTGCACCTGTTGTATTCGGCGCATGTGGCCAATAAAATTTGATTTGAATTGAGATGTTAACACATTGGTTTTCCCTTTTTTCCCCTCTCCTATTACTCACATTAAAACTCCTGCATGCTCTATCGCAGGTCCGGGATGACGCCACTCTAGCTGTGTGTGCACCAGTGGAGGAATCTAGTGGTGAGTGGTATTTCATAATTCTGTAGATAATAGATTGTTCAAACCTAATGCAGTTCATGACACGCAGCAAGGAGTGTGTTATGTTGATTCTCATTCTTAATTTATGACGGTATACTGAAGACACGTGACAGTGGAACATCGCTACTCATCTAGCTTGATGTGTTGTTGTCTACCTTCTTGCCCTTTGTGCTGTTGTCTGTGCCCAATAATGTCTGTACCATGTCTTGCGCTGCTACCATGTTGTGCTGCTACTATGTTGTTTTCATGTTGGGTTGCTACCTTGCTGTGTTATCGTGTGTTGCTGCCATGCTATATTGTTGTCTTAGGTCTCTCTTTATGTAGTGTTGTTGTGTCTCTCTTGTTGTGATGCGTGTTTGGTCCTATATTTAGATATTTTAAATCCCAGCCCCCTGGTCCCCGTAGGAGGCCTTTTGCCTTTTGGTAGGCCGTCATTGTAAATAAGAATTTGGTCTTAACTGACATGCCTAGTTAAATAAAGGTTAAATAAAAATATATATATACCTTACGAGAGCCCATTTGACAACTTTGATCATTTGACAGGTTTAGCCAAATGCAAAAACAAAAAAGGACTGTTTATGAAAATGATCAATGCCCTTGCAGATGTGCTTACAGAACAGCTAGTTGATATTGAGCCAGCAACTGATGCAGAGGTTGTATCCAGTGCTCCCACACAGGATAAGGTAAGAGAGGTTGGTTGTAATAAGTGACATTCACATTGTCTTCATCAAACGGAACTATGAATACTCTTAATATTTGGTTACATTTTAGGATGATGTCGTGCTTGAGGAAGACGCCTCGTGTCTTGGAGAAGTGACTTCATGTCTCATTGAAGGCTGTTTAGGTATGTGATCACATCTGATTTGATTGGTGTCAGCCAAATCCATACAGGGACAAATGCACTCTTGTTTGTTGATTTATTTAAATGATCAACGTAAATATCCTTTACAGTTGCAACCACAGATGATGGCGCTGAGATCAAGAAAGCAACCTATGCAGATGTTGTATCAAGTGCTCCCCCGCAGGAAAAGGTAAGCAGTGTTTCAGTAGAGAGGAGGAGTTGCATTGTTTTTTATTTGTATCCCCTTTGATTGGGACCCTTATGATATTCTGTTCATTTTTAGGATGATCTTCTAGGGGAAGCAAAGTCTAGTCCTGATGAACACTGTTTAGGTTTGTGATGACATTTCATGGATTCATAGAATGTCTGCATGTAGTGAGAATATGAAACCTTTTGGTATATTTCAGGCTGTAGTATTTCTGTGTAGTTATTGATGTCCGTTGCCAATGTAAATGCCTTTTGTAGTGTCCACAGAACAGAGAGCTGATGCTCAAGAGGCAACCGATGTGGAGGTTAAATCCAGTGCTCCCACACAGGACAAGGTAACAGAACTCTACAAATCAAATTCTATTCGTCATGTACACAGTTTACAGCAGGTATAAAACGTGCAGTGAAGTGCTTGTGTGCTAGCTCCCTCAACAATGCAGTACAATAATCATATTGGAGCAAAAGGACATTCGTGAAAAACCAAATAACTTCACAGATCTTCATTGTAAAGGGTTTAAACACTGTTTCCCATGCTTGTTCAATGAACCATAAACAATTAATGAATATGCACCTGTGGAACGGTCGTTAAGACACTAACAGCTTATAGACGGTTGGCAATTAAGGTCACAGTTATGAAAACTTAGGACACAAAAGAGGCCTTTCTACTGACTCTGAAAAACACCAAAAGAGAGATGCCGAGTGTCCCTGCTCATCTGCGTGAACGTGCCTTAGGCATGCTGCAAGGAGGCATGAGGACTGCAGATGTGGCCAGGGCAATAAATTGCAATGTCCGTACTGTGAGACGCCTAAGACAGCGCTACAGGGAGACAGGACGGACAGCTGATCGTCCTCGCAGTGGCAGACCACGTGTAACAACACCTGCACAGGATCGGTACATCCGAACATCACACCTGCAGGACAGGTACAGGATGGCAACAACAACTGCCCGAGTTACACCAGGAACGCACAATTCCTCCATCAGTGCTCAGACTGTCCGCAATAGGCTGAGAGAGGCTGGACTGAGGGCTTGTAGGCCTGTTGTAAGGTAGGTCCTCACCAGACATCACCGGCAACAACGTCGCCTATGGGCACAAACCCACCGTCGCTGGACCAGACAGGACTGGCAAAAGGTGCTCTTCACTGACGAATCACGTTTTTTGTCTCACCAGGGGTGATTGTCGGATTCGCGTTTATCGTCAAAGAAATGATCGTTACACAGAGGCCTGTACTCTGGAGCGGGATCAATTTGGAGGTGGAGGGTCCGTCATGGTCTGGGGCGGTGTGTCACATCATCATCGGACTGAGCTTGTCATTGCAGGCAATCTCAACGCTGTGCGTTACAGGGAAGACATCCTCCTCCCTCATGTGGTACCCTTCCTGCAGGCTCATCCTGACATGACCCTCCAGCATGACAATGCCACCAGCCATACTGCTCGTTCTGTGCGTGATTTCCTGCAAGACAGAATGCCAGTGTTCTGCAATGGCCAGCGAAGAGCCCGGATCTCATTCCCATTGAGCACGTCTGGGACCTGTTAGATCGGAGGGTGAGGGCTAGGGCCATTCTCCCCCAGAAATGTCCGGGAACTTGCAGGTGCCTTGATGGAAGAGTGGGGTAACATCTCACAGCAAGAACTGGCAAATCTGGTGCAGTTCGTGAGGAGGAGATGCACTGCAGTACTTAATGCAGCTGGTGGCCACACCAGATACTGACTGTTACTCTTGATTTTGACCCCCCTTTGTTCAGGGACACATTATTCAATTTCTGTTAGTCACATGTCTGTGGAATTTGTTCAGTTTATGTCTCAGTTGTTGAATCTTGTTATGTTCATACAAATATTTACACATGTTAAGTTTGCTGAAAATGAACACAGTTGACAGTGAGAGGATGTTTCTTTTTTTGCTGAGTTTATATACAATAATAAAGTTATTTGAGCTGAAGTAGAAGGGAATCATTTTTGTTTTCTGCAACAAACAAACTTTGACACTAATAATATTCTATGCCATTATAGGATGATCTGCTCTGTCCTGACGAAGACTGTTCAGGTATAAGATCATACCCTGTGGATCCCAAAAATGATAACTGGCTGATTGGGAGAATTGGAAACCTTTGGGCATATTGCAGGCTTACCTCTTGAATATCAGGGGACATATTGCAGGCTTACCTCTTGAATATCAGGGGACATATTGCAGGCTTACCTCTTGAATATCAGGGGACATATTGCAGGCTTACCTCTTGAATATCAGGGGACATATTTGTCACTCTTTCTCTTTACACTCTACACAAGACTTCCAACACTGCCTCTGCCGTCTGAAGACATTTTCAGGCGACTTCTCAATTGTGGGATTTATGTATTGTTTAGTGTCTTGTTGATGTGAATTGTCCGTGTAAATGTATTTTGTGTTGTAGATTCTGCAGAAGGGTTTGCTGAGATTGACGAGGCGACCGATGTGGAGGTTGTATCCAGTGTTCCTACACAGGACAAGGGAACAGAACTGTTGAGTAAAATCTTCACAGTGAGTACATTAACATGCACACTAATAATCAGAAATTAAACCGATTATGGCAGTAGGCAGAATATGCATGTAAACGCCTTACTCTGCTTATCTTAATCGCTGTAAGGTCAAAATCAAAGTTAGCATATGTCGATTTAAAATACCTGGTTTTCTGAATTGTTAATACATGTAAAGACCTTAATCGGCGTTCCAGTAGTGTATTTGATCTGCGCATGTGCTAGCAGCAGCCAAGTGAGCCTCCCTCTTTAGCGAGAGTAGAAGTGCGTTGTGTCTCATACTGAATGTATGCGGCTTAGTTTTAACATACAGTGAGGGGGAAAAAGTATTTGATCCCCTGCTGATTTTGTAAGTTTGCCCACTGACAAAGAAATTATCAGTCTATAATTTTAATGGTAGGTTTATTTGAACAGTGAGAGACAGAATAACAACAAAAAAATCCAGAAAAACACATGTCAAAAATGTTATAAATTGATTTGCATTTTAATGAGGGAAATAAGTATTTGACCCCCTCTCAATCAGAAAGATTTCTGGCTCCCAGGTGTCTTTTTATACAGGTAACGAGCTGAGATTAGGAGCACACTCTTAAAGGGAGTGCTCCTAATCTCAGCGTGTTACCTGTATAAAAGACACCTGTCCACAGAAGCAATCAATCAATCAGATTCCAAACTCTCCACCATGGCCAAGACCAAAGAGCTCTCCAAGGATTTCAGGGACAGGATTGTAGACCTACACAAGGCTGGAATGGGCTACAAAACCATCGCCAAGCAGCTTGGTGAGAAGGTGACAACAGTTGGTGCGATTATTCGCAAATGGAAGAAACACAAAAGAACTGTCAATCTCCCTCGGCCTGGGGCTCCATGCAAGATCTCACCTCGTGGAGTTGCAATGATCATGAGAACGGTGAGGAATCAGCCCAGAACTACACGGGAGGATCTTGTCAATGATCTCAAGGCAGCTGGGACCATAGTCACCAAGAAAACAATTGGTAACACACTACGCCGTGAAGGACTGAAATCCTGCAGCACCCGCAAGGTCCCCTGCTCAAGAAAGCACATATACAGGTCCGTCTGAAGTTTGCCAATGAACATCTGAATGATTCAGAGGAGAACTGGGTGAAAGTGTTGTGGTCAGATGAGACCAAAATGGAGCTCTTTGGCATCAACTCAACTCGCCGTGTTTGGAGGAGGAGGAATGCTGCCTATGACCCCAAGAACACCATCCCCACCGTCAAACATGGAGGTGGAAACATTATGCTTTGGGGATGTTTTTCTTCTAAGGGGACAGGACAATTTCACCGCATCAAAGGGACGATGGACGGGGCCATGTACCGTCAAATCTTGGGTGAGAACCTCCTTCCCTCAGCCAGGGAATTTAAAATAGGTTGTGGATGGGTATTCCAGCATGACAATGACCCAAAACACACGGCCAAGGCAACAAAGGAGTGGCTCAAGAAGAAGCACATTAAGGTCCTGGAGTGGCCTAGCCAGTCTCCAGACCTTAATCCCATAGAACATCTTTGGAGGGAGCTGAAGAAACGTCTGACCTCTGATTGCCAACAAGGGTTTTGCCACCAAGTACTAAGTCAAGTTTTGCAGAGGGGTCAAATACTTATTTCCCTCATTAAAATTGCAAATCAATTTATAACATTTATGACATCTGTTTTTCTGGATTTTTTTTGTTGATATTCTGTCTCTCACTGTTCAAATAAACCGACCATTTAAAATTATAGACTGATCATGTCTTTGTCAGTGGGCAAACGTACAAAATCAGCAGGGGATCAAATACTTTTGTCCCTCACTGTCCAAACTCGGAATCAAATATGCTTCCCAAAAATAACATGTTCACTGTGGTAGAACCACTTATTTCGAGTAGTGATTTTTTTGCATTTATCGGAGTGCCATCATGTAGCCTGATTTCATGTAAACAGGATTATTAGGGAAATCATTCTTCTTGCAAAGCATGCAAACGTTATAATCAAACTATTATAAAAATCTGACTATCCACAATAATCACATTATTGTGTGCATGTAACTGCACTCATTGTCTGCAAACTTTGAATGACACTAATGATATTCTATTCAATTTAAGAATGATGATGTGCAGCTTGAGGAAAAGACATCTGTTCCTGGCGAAGACTCTGCAGGTATGTGTTCATATCTTCGGGATCCATAGTTACTAGTTGGTCAATAATACTGTCTGAGAACACAGGCCAATGATGAAGGGATATTACTTTTTTTGATTCATTTCTGACACTCCTCCTTTGGTATTTTATTAGGATCCCCATTGGCTGTTGCGAAAGCAGCAGCTACTCTTCCTGGGGTCCACACAGAACATGAAACATGACATAATAAAGAACATTAATAGACAAGAACTGCTCAAGGACAGAACTACATCAATTTAAAAATGGCTCACATAGCCTACATATCAATACATACACACAATATCTAGGTCCAATATGGGAGAGGCGTTGTGCCGTGAGGTGTTGCTTTATCAGTTTTTTAAAACCAGGTTTGCTGTTCATTTGAGCAATATGAGATGGGAGTTCCTTGCAATAATGGCTCTATATAATACTGTACGCTTTTGGGGACTGTGAAAAGACCCCTGGTGGCATGTCTGGTGGGGTAAGTGTGTGTCAGAGCTGTGTGTAAGTTGACTATGCAAACAATTTGGAATTTTCAACACATTGTTTCTTATAAAAATAAGTGATGCAGTCAGTCTCTCCTCAACTCTTAGCAAAGAGAGACTGGCATGCATAGTATTAATATTAGCCCTCTGATTACAATGAAGAGCAAGACGTGCCGCTCTGTTCTGGGCCAGCTGCAGCTTAAGATCTTTCCTTGCAGCACTCGACCACACGACTGGACAATAATCAAGATAAGACAAAACTAGAGCCTGCAGGACTTGCTTTTTGGAGTGCGGTTTCATAAAAGCAGAGCATCTCTTTATTAGGGACAGACCTCACCCCATTTTTACAACCATTGAATATATGTTTTGACCATGACAGTTTACAATCTACGGTAACACCAAGAAATGTAGTCTCCTTAACTTGTTCAACAGCCACAAAATTCATTACCAGATTCAACTGAGGTCTAGAATTAAGGGAATTATTTCTACCAAATACAATGCTCTTAGTTTTAGAGATGTTCAGGACCAGTTTATTACTGGCCACCAATTCCAAAACTGACTGCAACTCCTTGTTAAGGGTTTCAGTGACTTCATTAGCTGTGGTTGCTGATGCGTATATGGTTGAATCATCAGCATACATGGACACACATGCTTTGTTTAATGCCAGTGGTAGGTCATTGGTAAAAGTAGGAAAGAGTAGAGGGCCTAGAGAGCTCAGTGAAATGATCTACCATTCATAACCAGGAAAAATAGGATATTAGTTTATCTGATTTTCTCATCACATCCTTGCCCCCACCTTTCTCCCATACAGAAGTTGTGATGTCACAGGTGACTCATCTCAGCCTGAGAGTGGAGGAGAACTCTGACGATGACGTAATCTTTGTGTCAGAGACTCGGACCACCTAGGAACTGCAGGAGCAGTAGCCAAATAAGAAGCCAGTCCAGTGACTAGTGTGTTGTTGTGCAGGCACACACTCGGTTCTAATCCATGTTATAATCTGGGACGTTAAATGAATCTGTTCAGTGACAATTTGTTGTCGGTTCAGTGGCATTTTGTTTGCATTTGCATTCTGTGTCCAGTTTATTTGGTAATTTGCTTTGCTTTTTCCTTTGTTATTTAGCTGTAAACACCCATCTTCACCTCATGTGGCTCAAGTTAGCCATTTGTCTCTAGATCAGAAATGCCTCAGAGGGTATACTACAAAGCAGGTTCAACGGGTTAGCCAGCTAACTTTGATAAGCAACCAGAAATGACTATTGATTTTCTGGAATATTAAATAAAGCTAAACTTTGATGTTTTAGTTGGCTGAATCAATTAGCCCATGCCAAGTATTTAGGCAAGTTAGCTGGCTAACTCCTTAATCCTGCTATGCAGTATACCACTCTGTGCTTGTCAATTTTTCAGAACTATTTGGTGCTATGGACAATCTTTAAAATACCATGACACTGTCTTTTGGATGGTTGTTGAGACATGTTTAATCAGTATTCTTAACATAACTCTTTCATCCAGTGTCTTTGTATCAGCCTAGTGCATTTATTGAATACTGCACAATTGATCTATGTTCAAAATGTTTTTGTAGTATGTTTAGTTTTTGTAATTTTGCCAATGTTTCCAAAAACAAAGTTCTATATATTTCCATATTCAATTGTTGACGTTTAAAAATCGGACACACTTTTTGGCCATATTCAATGTGAAAGGCTTTCACAAGATGGTTGTTCCTGGAGAAAAAAAATGTCGAAATGTGCAGTGATGAATTTTTTTTGTTTACACAATACATAATCTTGCACTTCCTACCACAAGTTGTTTTCTTTGTCCTACCAGCAGCTATGATAGTTTTTATCTTGTCACATCGCTATGTCCTCCGCAGTCTAGTGTCAATGCTGTTTGCATTCTTTGACATTCCAGAACATTACTACATAGAGATGGTTCATAATCTTCACAGGACCTTATGATCATATTTCTCAGAACAGAATTGTTGATGATCAAGGATTCAAAGAAATACTCATAGTATCCATCATTTATAGTTGTATACAAATCAGATGCATTGGATTACAGTAGTGTACAAATGAAAATATTTCAGACTGATTAATGGATTGAAACACATGGAAATGAAGTATAGAAGAAAAGCTGTTACATTTGAGTGATCCAGGGCCGTATTTGTTTGGGCACACAAAGTTTTGCAACAGAAAACTGAAAGGAGTGTTCCTCATTGGACAAGTTCAGGTTGTTTTAGTGAGTTTTCTTCCATTTAGTGCCTAATGAATAGGACCCAGGAGGATGGAAATACAGGTAGATTAAGGCACATGGCATATTTATGGATCTGGTTCAAAGGAATCAAACATCTCATCCTTTACTTGTGACCTAATATTGTCATCAATTTGTTATTCTTGTTGCGTCTTTTAAAGTAGTATACTGCTACGTTCTCTCAATCTATTCTGTGCAATCACGCTAGATACATAAATACCAAATAATCAAAGTCCTAAATTAACCATCTAGGGGTCACTATATTTCCAAAGCCTCCTGCCTTAACAAAATTGACTTAATATCCCATACAGGTGTAAAATGTTATACCACACAACCATAATTAGTTCAGGTACAAAGATACTGATGAGTGCAGTGTTCCTGCAAAACCGTAAACCCTGTTTAGCTCGACATTACTTGGAGATACAGTATACCTCCTCTCCAAGCAATCATCATTTGGTACTGGTAAAGACTGACTGTAGTAGAAATTGCTGTGCATCAATTTGACATATCCATGATTGAAACAACATTCAAGGCTCAGAGCAACAAGTATTGGCACGTTGCGTTAGTGGAATTGGCTAGAAACCATACATCCCTCTGTGTGTAAGGTCCATAGTTCAGATAGAACTGAACTAAGATATTTCAGTGACATTGGTGCCTGGAATGAGGTTGTGGTCCTTGCCCTCTATTAGATGGTCCCATTGATTGAAGTCTTTATCTAAACCTGCAAAACAAAGGCAACCCTGTTTGACACATTCCCCACACAAGGAAATGGCTTTGCGTTCTCTGTTTTATCAAATTAAAACTATTCAAAGGAAAAAAGCTCCCGCACACAGAATGAACATGTCCAATGCACCTGTTGAAGCAACCAACACTCAAATTAACTACATACAGATTCTTACCTAGATGTCTCTGCAGGAACGCTAGCGATGCTCTATTACAGAGATCGATGCCGACCTGAGGGTCGAGCTCTCCTTTCAGCTTCAGGATCTTCCCTATCCAGTTGCCAGTCAGGAAGGTGAAGTCTGGGAAGCTCTGGTGAACGGTTCCCCTGTGGGGAAAAAGAGTATAGAAGATTACTCGAGTGTCCATTGTCATTTTCAGATCAAATAAATAAAAACATTCTTAACCCAACCCCCTGAGAAACACACACTGAGAAGCTGGATGCCAGGGTCAGCTACATAATATTTTATATATATTTTTTTATGTCATGATGTGCTCCTCACATACCAATTGAGGCAACTGTGTGTTCTCTTGTGCACAACTCAACTGAACCAAAGAGTTGGCTTAGCCAACAACGTCACAAAAACGATGTGCACGCTTTCATGGGGCAGTGTTGTGATTCTGGATGGCCAGATTGCTCGCAAGAATGACAGTGGCTTGTTTCATCTTGTTCTTGATACCTTGTCTTGTTTTGACTGACTTCATGTCAATGCTAATATGGCTAATCAAAAGGGAACCATTGCGCTAAATGGCTAAAATTCAGTAGCTAGCTAACCAACAACTGTAACGATGTATTTGAGAATGTGCACATTTATGTTTTCAATAAACATTGGAGATGAAAGATAACTTACATGTTGTCAACAAATTAAGCCAACCGTGTCTTTTAACCCATAGTTGCGCACGGATCGTTTTTGTTGCTAAACAACCAAACAGTCTATAGGTGTGGAAAACAAATCTACTAATCTATCATCTTTCACATTGTCATCTCAGTAACAGTGAATGTATACTCTTTCCATACTTGATGGTGATCATTTTCCTCTGCATGGAGGTGGAGGAGGAGTCCAGTTTCCTCATGCGACTGATGTTCCCGGCCCACTGGAACTTCTCAGAGTTGATGAAGAAGATGGGCTGCTTTACCCTGACATAGATCTCTTCATCCAGGGGGAACATCCACGCGTCCAGGGCAATGCCACACCTGAGGAGATCAACAGAATATACAAATAATATTGTTGTGAGTTCGGGGGGTATCCCCAACCAGGACCCGAACCTGGGTCCAGCAACTGTCAACCCAACATCTTATCTGTTACGCCAAGAGATCTGAACCGCTTGATAAGATCGCTAGGTATTATGTTATGGTTGCTACAATATTATAATATGGTAATTTAGCAAGAGAGATAGGTACGTCTCTGTGCTTGGTAAAGATATGAGGGGGGGCGACATGACCTCCTCCTTAGGACCATCTGGCAGAACGCCCAGAATATGTTCTATAAGTTAAGATAGGAGACGGTGCCAGACACATGCAGGAACCAACCCTATGAACCATGCAAATATAACTTGTCTGTGTAAGTAGTAAATAAGATAACTAACAGGACTGCCCCGGCAGAGCTCACTTCAGACCGGTACTTTATGCATCTACATTTGACTGTGACCTCTCCAGCTTGCTGTTAATAACAATGATTCATTTAAGATTGACTTCAGGTGTCCCTGGTGGTAATTTCCACGACATAGTGTTGAATTTCCACGACAGGGGACTGGTCTGCAACATTACATTGAGGGTTAAGAAACAATGATTTAGTAGATATTTGTATCCAAAGAGACTGACTGTATAGTGTGTATTATTTTCAGTATAAAATATGGGACTGTGGGGGAATCAAACTCACAACTCTGGTGTTTTATCATGTTACTATTTTATTTTTATCTATTTGTTAATTTTCTTACTTTTTAACTGCATTGTTGGGAAAAGGCTTGTAAGTAATTCACGGTAAAGTCTACACAAATACAACTTTATTTGATTTGATTCAAGCACCATGTTCCAAGGAAACCTTTTGAACCATCTCATCTTAATGTGCCATTTGATTACATTGATTAGACTTTAGTAGAGGGAGGAAAATGTAATGCAAATTTGAAAACTGAAACGACTGTTTGAATGTGACGAAATTGAGAGGGGTAGCTCTTACTTGAAGTTGACGTCTTTGCAGAGGGCTTCGATCACTGTTGCTCCCCCGAAAGAATGGCCCATCACCGCTATCCGGCACAAGTCCATAGAGTTCTGGGAAAGTGGGGAGATACAGGGTGATGTCATTCATTACCAGTAACACCAGATATGATTCAAACAGCAGACAAGTAATCGTACTAAAAGTTTGAACACGAGTTGACTGAATATTAATGGAACGTTCAACCAACATGCACAACTTGTAGGGCCTGTTTATTATCCAATGTGGAGGAATATGTCAAAACAGTTATCAAAAACTGTCATTCAACAAATGAAAAACAGGTGGTCTTGTTTCTGCTGTTTCCTCCACATAAAGGGTTCAAGTGGTGTTGTGAAAAGGCTGATTGTTGTCTAAAAGCAGTGTATTTAGCCATTCGCAGCAGCAGAGAACACAAAAGGGTTCAAAAGCCGCTGGTCACTGATTGTTTCATTTGAGACATAAAATATTCACCTCCAAAGTCGTCCAGTCAAAATCTGTCTGAAGCACGTTCTCCATCTTTTTTCCTGAGTTGATTTGGATGAGTGTATCCAAAGCCTTTATGCACTCGTCAGCTCGCTGTTTCACCTAGAAATAGACAGTTCAATATTATACTTAGTTCTCAAACACATGAAATGGTCTTCCTAACAGAATGCAATGTACATTTGGAGTTATATGTCCTGTGTGGCTCAGTTGGTAGAACAAGGGAGATGCAACGCCAGGGTTGTGGGTTTGATTCCCACAGGGGACCAGTATGAAAATGTATGCACTCACTACTGTTAGTCACTCTGGATAAGAGCATCTGCTAAATGACTAAAATGTAAATATATAATACAAATGCAATATTCCATGTTATGGCAGTAGTGGTATCACAGTCATAAAACAAATGTATGACTCAAATGTAGGGTCCTGAGGAATGGCTCAGACAAACAGATAAAGAAGTCTACACATTACACTGTATGTGACATGTTCAATTCTATGTGTACCTGTTTATTCCTAAGGGGGAATTCACTCTCGCCTGGTTTCAGAGATCGGTAGTACATCCATTCCTCTACCAGGTTCTCTGGGGCCTCAGGGTTGGGTTTAGGCGGCGACAGCGACGCCTCATCTTTCTCAGGCTCTTGAGACTTTTCATGGTAGAAGAATGTTGCAGAGGCTGATTCATCCCTAGAGTAAAACACCAAATACAGTGGGGAAAAAAGTATTTAGTCAGCCACCAATTGTGCAAGTTCTCCCACTTAAAAAGATGAGAGAGGCCTGTAATTTTCCTCATAGGTACACGTCAACTATGACAGACAAATTGAGAGAAAAAAATCCAGAAAATCACATTGTAGGATTTTTTATGAATTTATTTGCAAATTATGGTGGAAAATAAGTATTTGGTCACCTACAAACAAGCAAGATGTCTGGCTCTCACAGACCTGTAACTTCTTCTTTAAGAGGCTCCTCTGTCCTCCACTCGTTACCTGTATTAATGGCACCTGTTTGAACTTGTTATCAGTATAAAAGACACCTGTCCACAACCTCAAACAGTCACACTCCAAACTCCACTATGGCCAAGACCAAAGAGCTGTCAAAGGACACCAGAAACAAAATTGTAGACCTGCACCAGGCTGGGAAGACTGAATCTGCAATAGGTAAGCAGCTTGGTTTGAAGAAATCAACTGTGGGAGCAATTATTAGGAAATTTACATTTACATTTACATTTTAGTCATTTAGCAGACGCTCTTATCCAGAGCGACTTACAGGAGCAATTAGGGTTAAGTGCCTTGCTCAAGGGCACATTAACGTCATTTAGCAGACGCTCTTAGCCAGAGCGACTCACAAATTGGTGCGTTCACCCTATAGCCAGTGGGATAACCACTTTACAATTTGGGGGGGGGGGGGTTAGAAGGAATACTTTATCCTATCCCAGGTATTCCTTAAAGAGGTGGGGTTTCAAATGTCTCCGGAAGGTGGTGAGTGACTCCGCTGTCCTGGCGTCGTGAGGGAGCTTGTTCCACCATTGGGGTGTCATCCTCATTTATGCGCGCTCTCCGCGAATACGGCGGGCCAGCTGGATGTCCTTGGGCATGATGGTCACCCGCTTGGCGTGGATGGCGCAATGGCGAAATGGAAGACATACAAGACCACTGATAATCTCCCTCGATCTGGGGCTCCACGCAAGATCTCACCCCGTGGGGTCAAAATGATCACAAGAACGGTGAGCAAAAATCCCAGAACCACACGGGGGGACCTAGTGAATGACCTGCAGAGAGCTGGGACCAAAGTAACAAAGCCTACCATCAGTAACACACTACGCCGCCAGGGACTCAAATCCTGCAGTGTCCCCCTGCTTAAGCCAGTACATTTCCAGGCCCGTCTGAAGTTTGCTAGAGTGCATTTGGATGATCCAGAAGAGGATTGGGATAATGTCATATGGTCAGATGAAACCAAAATATAACTTTTTGGTAAAAACTCAACTCGTCGTGTTTGGAGGACAAAGAATGCTGAGTTGCATCCAAAGAACACCATACCTACTGTGAAGCATGGGGGTGGAAACATCATGCTTTGGGGCTGTTTTTCTGCAAAGGGACCAGGACGACTGATCCGTGTAAAGGAAAGAATGAATGGGGCCATGTATCGTGAGATTTTGAGTGAAAACCTCCTTCCATCAGCAAGGGCATTGAAGATGAAACGTGGCTGGGTCTTTCAGCATGACAATGATCCCAAACACACCGCCCGGGCAACGAAGGAGTGGCTTCGTAAGAAGCATTTAAAAGGTCCTGGAGTGGCCTAGCCAGTCTCCAGATCTCAACCCCATAGAAAATCTTTGGAGGGAGTTGAAAGTCTGTGTTGCCCAGCGACAGCCCCAAAACATCACTGCTCTAGAGGAGATCTGCATGGAGGAATGGGCCAAAATACCAGCAACAGTGTGTGAAAACCTTGTGAAGACTTACAGAAAACGTTTGACCTGTGTCATTGCCAACAAAGGGTATATAACAAAGTATTGAGAAACTTTTGTTATTGACCAAATACTTATTTTCCAAATAAATTCATTATAAATCCTACAATGTGATTTTCTTGATTTTTTCCCCTCATTTTGTCTGTCATAGTTGACGTGTACCTATGATGAAAATGACAGGCCTCATCTTTTTAAGTGGGAGAACTTGCACAATTGGTGGCTGACTAAATACTTTTTTCCCCCACTGTAGCTCTCTTTAAGCGGCACCAATATTGACATTATATCATTTTGGTTGTTGTACAATGCTGACAGAGATCTGGAAAAAGTGTTTTATTTAAAGAAATACACAAGTGTACTTTAATGAATAGGATATAGGAAAACTTCTTGAGTACATGTATAATATTACATATTAAGTGTAAATAAACAGTAATGTCATACATACATATAATATTACATATTAAGTGTAAATAAACAGTAATGTCGTACATTAGTCAGAGATTGTCTATCTAGGCCTATTTCATTGATAAGAAGCTGAATGGGTCCACACAACACACATCATTAACGCTTCCGTAATCACACTCACTCGTTTGGCAGACAAACCAACCAGATTCATTCAGATGCGGTCAAATATATTGGCACCTTTTCACAATTCACTATTTATTCTAAAATAAGTTCAAATTGATAAAACGTTTGGTGTTCACATGTGTATTTGTTGGATTTACAACTGCCCAGGACCAAAAAATAAATAATCTAAACTGAAAAAGAGATTTTTCACTTCAAAGTCAAAAATGGCCTGGACTAAATTATTCAAAATTCTAATTAATTTGGTTGGAGGCAAGTGATTCTCATTTATGTGTAATTTATCTGATCTGTGGTAAGTTGCAGGTGCCTACAGGGTAAGAAATAGCCATTTAACCAGTTTTGAAAAGAGAAAACAGACAATTCTGCTCCATTGCATTCTATTGTTAGGTGCAAGAGTGACAAAATATTTGACTGCATCTTTAACACAACACAATAGCCAGTTCAGTACTGCTGAATTTCACAGAAGTCCACAGCAGCAAGCTTAACCTGTATAGGGTGTGATGGGCTTTAGGCCATAACCCCATGACCGACAGGGTTAGGCCACAGACCAGCCATTATGCTATCCATATAGTACCAGCAGTCCATACTGATAAAAATGTGATGACCTAGTTTGTACCATTGTCTGCACACCCACTCCTACCCTGAGATAAACAGGCAGGTCGCTCACGCCTGCTGCCTATATGGGGGCGACTGTCTGTGTATTTATGGTGAGTCCTATGTCATTGTTAGCTTAAGTACATTAACTGTTGACTGGAATCAAATCCCTTCCTCTGTCCATTAGATTAGGGAGCGCATGTCAAAGTCTCTTTTCATGAATGAAGTGGACAGACTGTGTGTACAGTTTGTGTGTAGAGAGAAAGAGAGTGTGTAGAGAGTTTGTGAGGTACCTGTGTTCCACTGATGCCACTATGAAGCCCTGTGAGGCCAGTTCTGTGCATATGGCTGAATATAAAGTTCTGGGGGAAAGAGGTGAGGCATAACATTATGTCCATATAATAACATAAGATAATGTCCATATAATGGAGAATGTACATGTAAGTTGAACAATAAAATTGTGTTTGTACCTGAAAGCTCCAAGTCCATGAGAGAAGATGACTACTGGATACTTCCCATTTTGTTTATATGGGCCATTCAGGGCAGCAGGTATCTTGAAAGATCCTTTATAAAACACCAGAAACAAACACAGTTTGTAATTGAATAACATCTACTGTACACTGCATAAAACATTGTCAATCTAGCCCACCTGAGTTTTATGTTCCAAGATTACTATAGCTAAAATAAACTAAATGTTAATGAGTACCATAGAATAAAAGTATTTACCAAAGAGGTAATTGAAAATCTTTTCACTCAGCCCTCTGTTGATTTTCATGAAGTCTGCAAGCCCATAGAAATATCCTTTACATGGGATCCAGTCTGGTTTTTCAGCATTGTCGGATGCTACACATGGATAGTATAACCGAAAGAATGTTCCCTGGTGACAAACAGTTTCAATGGTTGTTACCAGTTGGTTTTGTATTTAGAAAATATAATTTTTCCTAGCTGGTAGGAAAATGACAAAAAGAACAACACTGTTTACCTCTACAGTGTGATCCATCATGAAATCTGAACATCCCACTGCATTGGGCCCTTTTGCTGGTGGGATTCCAAGGTTGTTGCTACAGGAGTTTCCCATAGCTGCGAAGACTCAACTTGCACCTCTGATCTGTAAACGCATTAGGATGTCAGTGAGTCAGCATGACTAAGCACATATCTACATGGTAGATACAGAGTAGGCAGTGTATTTCAACAATCCATGTCTTCGTATATTACATGTGAGACTACAGTTCTCCAATAAAGGAGCATTAAGTCAAATTATGTGATGAATGACAGCACCTAGCAAGCTGTCTTTGGATCCTCAATGTATCTAACGTTATAGCTGACAGTTAATACATTACAGAAATCATTAGCTAACTAGCCACGACGATAAGACTGATTTAGTTACAACCAGCTAGAACATGGCATTAATGAATTAGCAAGCATGAAAGAAATTGACTAACGTTAGATATCATGAGTAACTAAGCATAGACGGATGCCAAAAGCTTAAAACTTTGATTTGTTAGCTTTGTGATGCTAGCTATAACTCTTTAATTTTTACAATATTGTTTACGTTTTAAAGCTAACAACTACCAATGACAAATGAGTTCGATTCAATTCAGTAAGGTATCCATAACTGATCCTGTCCTTGACCACTGATACATCTTCTTACCTAATAACTGTATGAGTCCACCTTTAGCAAACATCGACCTCTAGCTTGGCTAATAAAGTTACTTTGAAAGACATACCAGTTGCTCGTGCTAGCTAGGTCAATATTATCAGTTGAAACCAGCTTAAAAGTATGTGTCATTCAGGAGTGGCTTCCTAGCTGTATTCACTGTCTGTGGACACACATTTCGTAAGAGTTGGGTTGGACAGATCGGGACTAGTGGTGCACCAACTGACGTAGCTGGTTAGCTTAGCATTAGCACTTGTTAGCTACAGAGTGACATTAAAGGGCACGGTCTCGTGCGTCTTCATGGCTTCTGTGTACTGTAATAGCAAATATTTTGTATCACTAAACCACTAAACCAAGATAGACCAAAGCTTATCGTTTCAAACGGGAAAAAATGAGTCATATTGGGCGGAACAAGCAAGGAGGTGGGCAGAGCCAAGCACGAGCTAGCGAGATCCTATACACGCGTACAATCTCATATTTGCATATTTCCGTTGGGGAACGTCTACTCTGTGAAGTGCGCCTTTGCACTCCTTCTAAACTACTATGTTTTAAACCTTTAGCAAAAGGTAAAGTCTACAATATTTAGTCCACTCTGTTCGTAACATATTCTAGTTTTGGGAAAACTGTATTGAGATCAAATGTTCCATCGATGAGAAAATGTGCAGAATGTCGGCCAAAATCCATCTCGTTCCAGTTTCTCTCACTGGGCTTCCTCTAACTACCATATTTGGTAGTGAGTGGAAACTCCAAGCGGATGCGTCACATTTATACATCCGGTGAATATCTGTCTCACTGTTCTATCGGTGATAGTAGTATGGTAGGCAATCCTTTTGTGATTATTTGCATATTTATTGCATCACACAAACGTGTACATTTTAGTCATTTAGCAGACGCTCTTATCCAGAGCGACTTACAGTTCGTGCATATTGCCTTACCTCCATAACTTGCTACATTTGCACACACTGTATATATATTTTCTGTTGTATTTTTTGACTTTATGTTTTTTACCCCATATGTAACTCTGTGTTGTTGTTTTTATCGCACTACTATGCTTTATCTTGGCCGGGTCGCAGTTGTAAATGAGAACTTGTTCTCAACTGGCTTACCTGGTTAAATAAAGGTGAAATAAAAATAAATAAAAAATGTCATACTGGCCCCCCGTGGGAAACGAACCCACAACCCTGGCGTTGCAAGCGCCATGCTCAACCAACTGAGCTACAGGGGACTATATGCACAGACCAATATGCAAATATAACAAAATATCAAAGTAAGGTAAATAATATATAAAACCAGAGAGACACTAAAAAAGTATATTACACTATTACACAAGTTCGATTTTGACAAATAATGTAGACACTTATTTGATAATTTGCTATGTATACCTTTCAGGGATGTTATCTAATATTATAAATCAATTAGAAAAATATTGGACGTTTTTTGTTCTTCCTATGAACTTCATTTTATGGATGAAAATATTTCACAATAAAATTAACAAATTCACAAAGTGTTGGCTGTCATCGTGCGTGTATGTAAAATAAATAAAAATTATATCAAATTTGGTAATGCTTACAGGTTTACCCACCTTATCACTAATATATATTTTCATATCTATCTAAAATATTTCTACACTATCACTGTATATATATATATATATTAGTGCATGTAAATAAAACTTGAGTGATCCTTCAGTAAAGTAAAGATTCCATTGGGAATAGCTTTCATTAAAATGTAATATTCCTTACACAACATAACGTTTTTCTGGCTAATAATTCGTTGTATGGCGTCACCTTTGACATGCCATGAACTTTTTCATGCAAGAACACTTGTAGGTGGCTGCAAATGCAACAATTGATGTCACGCTGTTTTCAATAAAGTGGTGATCCCATAGATCTAGCTAGAGAACTCATCTTTATATTTGTGCCATTATAGCGTCTGTGACAGCATGGGCAGCGCCATTGAGGCTACAACCCATAGGAAATCCCACCCAGTTGACTACTTTAAATGGTGGAAGCCCTCAATTGTGCTGCCCATGGTAAAATGGCCTTTTGGCCACTAGAGGCCTCTATCATTCTATATGGTTAGTCCAGATGTAAGACCAAAGACAGTACAGTATGAAGATAGGCAGAAACTGCTTGGCAACGTTGGCTAGCTAAACTCATGCCCAGAAACGTGTAATCGGGTCTAACGGTCGTCTCGTGGCTAACTGCGCATGTGCATGCCGTCAAATCAATGGCACTCCTTCGATATAAAGTTGTTTTTGACAAAAATTAAAACGTGTCAGTTTGTCACTTTCACGAGATTGGAGTAATAACATATTCAACTACTTAATACATTGGTTCAAATCTAGGTTGTGCTTATAGATGTTGAGGAAATTAATAACTAAGGAATACTTTTTCACTTCTCTCGTTGACTTCTAAGACCCCAAACCCCGGCCTGGTCTTCTTGGCTTGTTTTGCAAGGTTTCCCGGAAGTCTTGCGATGTTGTGCCTCTGGGTTTAGAAACTCCGTGGTAAGATTGAAGATTTGTGTCCACAATGCTGACATGCTGAAGATAAACTTGATTTGTAATTATACTCGATAAATATGAAATTGGTGAGTTGATCTAACACGAGGAGAATTTACCACATAACTGATACGCTATTTTTTGGTATGCTAAGTAATGTAGTTTAAATGGCAAACGTTACTTGGCTAGGTTAGCCAACTACAGTAGTTAGTTATCGTTTGTTGTTAGCCATGGCTCGCATGCTAACTAGTTATCACACATTTGCAAGTTTTTGAACACTGACAAGCCAGCAACCAATTATTGACAAGTATTTTCTTCTGTTGTATTTGCTATGCAAGTTGCTATTGTTGTTTTAGCTAACTTGTTATCATGCCTGTTGAGAGATAACATGTGTAGCATCTCTTCCTTTCAGTACTGTCTGTCAGGTCACCCCACCCTGCCTTGCAATGTCCTAAAATTCAAATCCACCACAATCATGTTGGACTGTGGACTGGACACCACCTCTGTGCTGCAGTTTCTTCCACTGCCTCTGGTACACAGGTGAGACAGAAGTGATGTTAACAACAATGCTGCTATACTTCGGCCACACAGCAGTATGCACCAGGGTTATTCCTCCACATTTGTACTGTATTTCTTCCTTAGGTTGACATTGCAAAGACATTTACCATAAATAGACATATTTGCCCCAACAAGTGCCATGCCATGATGATGAGTGTACCCTGTCTCTTTTCCAGCCCAAGGCTTTCCAAGCTCCCTGGATGGGTGTCTAAAGACAGCATGATAAACATTGAGAAGGTATGAGGTCACATTTTGTTTCATGTCTATTTTGTCTAATGTAGATTTATTCATGAATTGAGTTTACCAACATTCCTGCACACTTCTACCTTCAGGAGCTGAAAGTGTGTGCGGGTCGCGTCTTTGTGGACTCACAGCCAGAGTTCTGTCTCCCTGAGGTAATATATACCTGGATATAATTCCAACCTTCAACCTGTACATTAAATTAACCTGGGCACTATAGAAGTCACTGTTGGTAACATCATCTTATGTTAATGTGGTGATATATTAGTCTTGCTTATCGCGTCCTTGTCCATCCTCCTCACTCAGAAAGAGCTGCTGGACCTGTCCACCATAGACGTCATCCTGATCTCCAACTACCACTGTATGATGGCCCTGCCTTACATCACAGAGCACACAGGCTTCACTGGGACTGTGTATGCCACAGAGCCAACGCTGCAGATCGGCAGGTAGAGAGGGTGACTGATGGGACTAGAATAATCTGCAACATTCTAGAATCACCAGAATTGGCAACATTCCAGAAAAATGCAATTTACATTTTAGAAGCACATTCTAGAATCACTAGGATTTGCAACATTGTAGGAAAATGTAATGATTCTAGAATGTGATTCTAGCAATTAACATTCTAGAATCATTAGAATATCAACGTTCCAGAAAAAATGACAAGGGGCTTTTAGAAGGGATTGAATAAGCCTAAGAATAGTTCCGGATAGCATCCGGCTGATTCTACATATCTGCCCTTAGACTTCTGATGGAGGAGCTGGTGAACTTCATGGAGAGAGTTCCCAAGGCCCAGTCTGCCACCTGTTGGAAGAATAAGGAAATACAAAGGTGACCGGCCAGACCAATGCCCTGCACTAATTAGTTTAGGATATGTATTAGTTTAGGATATGTCAGCTTATGATATACTTGTAATTCACAAACTGAGAGCACACTATTTTCATGAGAAAAAACATAGAGAGATATTAATTTATTTTTAGGCTGCTCCCCAGCCCGCTGAAGGATGCTGTAGAAGTGTCGACTTGGAAGAGATGCTACAGTATTCAGGATGTCAACTCTGCTCTCAGCAAGGTGCAACTTGTGGGCTACTCGCAGAAAGTGGTAAGAAGTCTGTCTTGTGCACTATAATTCAAACACACACACGCATTCATTCACCTAATAACTGAAGCTAACTTGTGTCTTCTATAATTTCTCTCTCCAGGAGCTGTTTGGCGCCGTGCAGGTCACACCCCTAAGCTCTGGCTACTCATTGGGTAGCTCTAACTGGATCATCCAATCACATTATGAGAAGGTTTCCTATGTCTCTGGCTCCTCCCTCCTCACCACACATCCACAGCCCATGGATCAGAGCGCCCTGAAGAACAGTGATGTTCTGATTCTGACGGGCCTCACACAGATGCCAACCGCCAACCCAGATGGCATGCTAGGGGACTTCTGCAGTAACCTAGGTATGCGGTGTCCTGGTCCCGGGTCTGTTTGTGCTGTCTTGCCATCTCCTATGGTCATTGGCTTTCATCAATGTTCATAGCTCCATCAACAGTCCAATTGCCTAATCTTTGGAATCTTGCATAGTACCTGTAAAAACACAGTGCATTCAAATTTGAATTCATATGTAAGATAGAAGTGGAGACCAAAAACGTATAGAAACAGGTTTGAAGTGTAACTAAATGTAATGTCTTTAGACAGGTACACATAAAGCTAATTACAGGTTGACGTATGGTGCTGTGTCTCACCAAACAGTCTGTTGTGCTTGTAGCCATGACGATCCGTGCAGGTGGCAACGTGCTGGTGCCATGCTATTCCTCAGGGGTGATCTATGATCTCTTGGAGTGTCTTTACCAGTTCATAGAGAACGCCAACCTGGGCTCCACCCCCTTCTACTTTATCTCACCTGTGGCCAACAGCTCTTTAGAGTTCTCACAGATTTTCGCAGAGTGGTGAGTTCCAGAGCCAAAGAATACAAATTCTTCTAGAATTCTATTTCTATGACCTGTGATTTTTGAGCCATCTGTAGATTTGACTACTGCTATCTCGAAACAGGTCTCTTGTAAAATAGATTTAAAAAAAAATATATAACTAGCTAGGTTTCCATCCAATTGGTGACAGATTTTCATGCAAATATTAAAAAATCCACATAAAGAAAATATGTGCATTTTCCCACCAGTGGTGTTTCCACCAAACAGACTTGTTGCGGATAAAAATCAGTGCGTGAGGATGTAGTGCACACAAAATGTACTTTTTTGCTGAAGTTTTCATTTACTGAATAAAAGTAAAATTTGTTTCCATCACATTTTCAACTCTACTGATAGTTTTGTCACAAACTGTTGCATTAAATAGCAAATGTTCCTACTCTGGTCTTGGCACGTGCGCACTAGCCAACAGCTGGCAGATACAGTGCGGGTAGGCTAGTCTACATGATGAGATTATTATGGATAAGAGGGAGAATATTTGTATTTGTCGAACAGCAGTCAAGCATCGATCCTCATGTCACCAGAATCAGACCCTCAATATTTATTGGAAAGGAGCATCAAGATCACCGTACACTTCACCACCCTGTGAAGTTCATCATAACTTACTTAGTCTGTAGCCTAATAAACTGCATGCTTTCCTGAGTCGTAGTGGAGGACCACACACCATATCATCGCGTGACTTCAAGTTTACGTCGATATAATAGTTATTATATTAATATTTGCGCATGAAGGCGTTTCCACTGCCATTTCTCGTATAATACATTTTACTGACACAAAAAGATCCCACCATGTTGAACAACAAATGATCTGTCGGCATTTATAAAATAGTAATGAAACTTCCTCTTTTCCATCACAGCTGTCGTAATAAAAAATAAAAAAATGGTATGACTTTACTCTCATAAAAACTGGATGGAAACGTGTTTAATGAGACTAACCTACAGTGCCCTCTGTAATTATTGGGACAGTGAAGTATTTTTTAAATCAAATAATGACTATGTGGTTAAAGTGCAGACTGTCAGCTTGAATTTTCATCCATATCGGGTGAACCGTTCAGAAATTACAGCACTTTGTACATAGTCCCCCCATTTTATGGGGACAAAATGATTGGGACAAATTCACTTATGTGTAGTAAAAAGTTAAGTATTTGGTCCCATATTCATGTCACGCAATGACTACATCAAGCTTGTAACTCACGCAATGACTACATCAAGCTTTTTTTTTTTTGAAGTAACCTTTATTGTAAATAGAATATAATATGTTTCTAAACACTTCTACATTAATGTGGATGCTACCATGATTACGGATAATTCAGAATGAATCGTGAATAATTATGAGTGAGAAAGTTAGACGAAAAAATATTAAACCCCTTAAACATGCTAACCTCGCACCATTACAATAACAGGGGAGGTTAGCATTTTTGGAGGGATATGATATTTGTGTGTCTGACATTTCCTTTCTGGACAATTTACTTATTCAATACTGTGTACTCTCACTCTCACACACACAAAAGCTACACTTACACACTGACCTGCAGTGTATGCTCCATATTCTATTCTTATTTACAATAAGAGACCAAAATGACACAATACATTATTTACCATTAGAAACGGGGAACAAATACTTAACGTTTTACTACTTTAATAGACATATAAGTTCATTTGTCCCAATACTTTTGGTCCCCTGAAATGGGTGGACTATGGACAAAAAGTGCTGTAATTTCTAAACAGTTCACCCGATATGTATGAAAATACCCTCAAATAAAGCTCAGTCTGCACTTTAACCTCATAGTCATTGTTTGATTTCAAATTCTAACTTTTGGAGTATAGAGCCAAAAGAAGGAAAAAAATACTTCACTGTCCCAATATTTACAGCGGGCACTGTATATAAATGGGTTAAATTACAACTTACTGTTGGTAGCAAACCTGTCGCTGGCCTGTGGAGATGTGACACCCATTTTTTCCCCTTCTTCCTTCTCTTCCGGAAGGCTCTGTCACAATAAGCAGTCCAAGGTCTACCTTCCAGAACCTCCTTTCCCTCACGCTGAGGTAAGGCTGCCTATTCGTTTTAAAGAGAGTTGCTGCAATATGAAATTACATTACACCATATTTTACAGTTGTATCTTTAATTTACTCAATCTATCAGAATTTTGGACACTGTTCTTTTGATAATTGAGCTATAGCTGTATGTTGACCTATCTCAGACACTTGTCTGTCTTTCTGTCGATGTATCTCTCAGTTGATCCAGACCAACAAGTTGAAGCATTACCCCAGTATCCATGGCGACTTCAGTAGTGAGTTCCGGCAGCCGTGTGTGGTGTTCACCGGGCACCCGTCTCTTCGCTTCGGGGACGTGGTACACTTTATGGAACTGTGGGGCAAATCCAGCCTCAACACTATCATCTTCACTGGTGAGCACAACTGTACCAGAACATGGCAAGTTGCCAACCATGGTAGCCTGTCCCTAATCTCAGAACCCATAACCAAATCCTGCGCTAGCTAGTTAGTCTGTTGCAAGAGACTTGATCTGTCCTTAAAACTTTGTGTACCATTGTTCAAATACCATTAATAGACTATATAAAACAGAAGGTTAGATCCCATGGTCCCAAGGTGGTTTCATTACAGTCTGTGCCTAAAATATGAGGTCCACTGAATGAACTCCTGAACTATGAATGTTTAAAAAAAATGTTTTTTAAAAATGGTTCTATCTCACTCCCACAGAACCAGACTTCTCCTACCTGGATGCGTTAGCCCCTTACCAGCCACTGGCCATGAAATGTGTGTACTGTCCCATCGATACTCGCCTCAACTTCCACCAGGTCTCCAAGCTGCTCAAGGAGGTCCAGGTACTCAATCTGGAGCTTTTATAAGGAAAGCACTGTGATTTATACATTTGTACAGTTCCTTCAGAAAGTTTTCACACCCCTTGACTTTTTCCAAATTTTGTTGTGTTACAGCCTGAATTTAAAATGGATTAAATGTAGATTCTGTGTCACTGATCTACACACAATACCCCATCATGTCAAAGTGGAATTATGTTTTAGGCTTGCAATAACAAGTTAATAAAAAATGGAAAGGTGAAATGTCTTGAGTTAATAAGTATTCAACCCCTTTGTTTTGGAAAGCCTGAACAACTCAGATGATAAGTTGCATGGACTTACTCAGTGTGCAATAATGGTGTTTAAAATGACTACCCCACACATACAATTATCTGTAAGGTCCCTCAGTCGAGCAGCGAATTTTAAGCACAGATTCAATGACAAAGACCAGGGAGGTTTTTCAATGCCTTGCAAAGAAGGGCACCTATTGGTAAATGGGTAAAAATAATGAATATCCCTTTGAGCATGGTGAAGTTATCACATACACTTTGGATGGTTTATCAATACACCCAGTCACTTCAATGATACAGGCGTCCTTCCTAACTCAGTTGACAGAGAGGAAAGAAAACGCTCAGGGATTTCACCATGAGGCTAATGGTGATTTAAAACAGAGTTTAATGGCTTTGATAGGAGAACTGAGGATGGATCAACATTGTAGTTACTCTACAGTACTAACCAAAACAGAGTGAAAAGAAGGAAACCTGTACAGAATACAAATATTTCAAAACATGCATCCTTTTTGCAATAAGGCACTAAAGTAATACTGCAAAACGTGTGGCAAAGAAATTAACTTTTTTAAATATATATTTTTTAATGATGTATTTCTTTATTTTTGTGTGATTTTACCCAATTTTTCTCCCCAATTTCGTGGTATCCAATTGGTACTTACAGTCTTGTCCCATCGCTGCAACTCCCGTACGGACTCGGGAGAGGCGAAGGTCGAGAGCCGTGCGTCCCCCGAAACCCAACCGAGCCGCACTGCTTCTTGACACAATGCTCGCTTAACCCGGAAGCTAGCCGCACCAATGTGTCGGAGAAAACACTGTACACCTAGCGACTGTGTCAGCGTGCACTGCGCCCGGCCTGCCACAGGAGCTAGTGCCGATGGTACAAGAACATCCCTGCCTGCCAAACCCACCCCTAACCTACCTGGACGACGCTGGGCCAATTGTGCGCCGCCCATGGGTCTCCAGGTCGCGGCCGGCTGCGACAGAGCCTGGACTCAAACCAGGATCTCTAGTGCCTTAGACCACCGCGCCAGAAATTAACTTTTTGTCCTGAATACAAAGCATTATGTTTGGTGCATTATGTTTGGTGCAGAGTACCACTCACTGAGTACCACTCTTCATATTTTCAAGCATGGTGGTGGCTGCATCATGTTATGGGTAATGCTGGGGAGTAAAAAAAATAAAATACAAAAGGAATAGACCACAGGCTTTTCCTAGAGGAAAACATGGTTCAGTCTGCTTTCCAACAGACACTGGGAGATAAATCCACCTTTCAGCAGGACAATAACCTAAAACACAAGGCCAAATATACACGAGATGCTCACCAAGATGACATTGAATGTTCCCGAGTGGCCTAGTTTTGACTTAAATCGGCTTGAAAATCAATGGCAAGAAAGTGGCTGTCTAGCAATGAAAAAGAAAATGTATATCAACAACCAACTTGACAGAATTTTTAAAAGAAAAATGGGCTAATATTGTACAATCCAGGTTTGGATTGAGACTTACTCAGAAAGACTCACAGCTGTAATCGCTGACAAAGGTGATTCTAACATGTATTGACACAGGGGGTTGAATACTTATCTAATCAAGATATATTAGTGTTTTATTTTCCATTAATAAAAAACGAATGTTAGAATTTGTCTTCCACTTTGACATTACAGAGTATTTTGTGTAGATCGTTGACAAAAAAAATGACTAAATCCATTTGAATCCCACTTTGTAACAACACAATGTGGATAAAGTCAAGGGGTGTGAATTCTTTCTGAAGGCACTTCTCCCCTTGTTCTTCCTTTTTTAATCTTGGAAACTTTATTTGACTTGTTTGCCCATAACCTCCCCTCCCCTCCCAGCCTCTCCATGTGGTGTGTCCAGAGCAGTACACCCAGCCCCCCCCAGCCCAGTCCCACCGCTCTGACCTGATGCTGGAGCTGCAGCCCCCTCCCATGCCCTACTGCCGCTGCTCTGTGCTGGGCCTGCCCTTCAGACGCCGCTGGGAACGCATCCAGCTACTGCCAGAGGTGGGGACTGTTGCAACACACTAGCCTGGCATTACCATTCTCCCAAGTTTCGTTCATCACTCTGCTGAAGCCTGGAAATCGAGGCTAGCAATACATTAACACCTTATGACCAAAAGTAGTATGGACTATATGGGGAATTGGGTTGTCGTTTAGGATTTGTCCAAACAGTCTCTAAACCCCTACCTGTCGTCCCTCTGCAGCTGGCCAAATCCCTAGTGCCCTCTGAGATCAAACCTGGCATCTCCGTGGCAACCGTGTCCGCAGTTCTGCAGTCCAAGGATAACAAGCATACGCTGCAGGTCAGTGTGTGAGTGTAGGTTTTGTGTGTTGAATACGTACATTTTCCAGAAAGGAAATGTCAGACACACAAATATCATATCCCTCCACACACCACTAACTATCTGGTCTGTGTGATACCAGCCGGTTCCCAAGCCCCCTCCGCTGCCCCCCAGTAAAAAGAGGAAGCGTGTAGTGGAGGAGCCCCCAGAGTTGCTGGCACCCAAACCCCTGCTCAGTGGAGCTGTACCCCTGGAAGCCTTCCTAGCCATGCTACATAAGGTGAGAGTGACACCTTCAAAGCGCTGAACACTTGATTGGCGTCAGCATTTCTGAAGAGATTGGGGTTGATGTCAACAGTATGGCTATAGCTCTCCTTCCAAGCTTCCAGTTGACTTAGGAGAGATTCTGCCTTACAAGTCCGTCTCTTCATATATGCAAACATGTAGAGTTGAAGTCGAAAGTTTACATACACTTAGGTTAGAGTCATTAAAACTCGTTTTTCAACCACTACACTAATTTCGGCAAGTCGGTTAGGACATCTACTTTGTGCATGACACAAGTAATTTTTCCAACAATTGTTTACAGACAGATTATTTCACATATAATTCATTGTATCACAATTCCATTGGGTCAGAAGTTTACATACACTACGTTGACTGTGCCTTTAAACAGCTTGGAAAATTCAAAAAAATGATGTCATGGCTTTAGAAGCTTCTGATAGGCTAATTGACATAATTTGAGTCAATTGGAGGTGTACCTGTGGATGTATTTCAAGGCCTACCTTCAAACTCAGTGCCTCTTTGCTTGACATCATGGGAAAATCAAAAGAAATCAGCCAAGAGCTCAGAAAAATATTGTAGACCTCCATAATGATCATCATTATGTTTGGAAGAAAAAGGGGGACACTTGCAAGCCGAAGAACACCATCCCAACCGTGAAGCACAGGGATGGCAGCATCATGCTGTGGGGGTGCTTTGCTGCAGGAGGGACTGGTGCACTTCACAAAATAGATGGCATCATGAGGAAGGATAATCATGTGGATATATTGAAGCAACATCTCAATACATCAGTCAGGAAGTTAAAGCTTGGTCACAAATGGGTCTTCCAAATGGACAATGACCCCAAGCATACTTCCAAAGTTGTGGCAAAATGGCTTAAGGACAACAAAGTCAAGGTATTGGAGTGGCCATCACAAAGCCCTGACCTCAATCCTATAGAACATTTGTGGGCGGAACTGAAAGAGCATGTGAGATTGAGGCCTACAAACCTGACTCAGTTACACCAGCTCTGAGGAATGGGCCAAAATTCAACCAACTTACTGTGGGAAGCTTGTGGAAGGCTAACCGAAACGTTTGACCCAAGTTAAACAATTTAAAGGCAATGCTACCAAATACTAATTGAGTGTATGTAAACTTCTGACCCACTGGGAATGTGATGAAAGAAATAAAAGCTGAAATAAATCATTCTCTACTATTATTCTGACATTTCACATTCTTAAAATAAAGTGGTGATCCTAACTGACCTAAGACAGGGAATTCTTTACTAGGATTAAATGTCAGGAATTGTGAAAAACTGAGTTTAAATGTATTTGGCTAAGGTGTATGTAAACTTCCGACTTCAACTGTAGTTAGGCTTACGGTTAATTATTTTGGGAATTAGCATCAATGTGTCCTGTTCCCTGCCAGCACGGCATCACAGAAGTGAAGGTGGAGGAGACTGCGGAGGGCCACATTCTGCACCTGCAGGCTGAGGACACTCTGATCCAGCTGGAGGAGGACGGGACTCACATCGTGTGTGACAACAATGAGCCGCTCCGCACCACTCTCAGGGACCTGGTGCTGCGCTTCCTCATGAAACTCTAACCTTAACCCCCTAACTCTGACCTCAACGCCACCGCTTCTGTTCCTCAATGTGCGTGTTTGAGATTGACTACATTGCAGTCAGCGACTGCAGAATGACTGTTCTACAAATCTGGCTTGCATCCTGAATGACTACTTATTATGATTGGTAGATCAGTCTGTCTACGGTCGCCAACTGCAATGTGGTCATTCTCAAACACGCACTTTCCCAATAGCTGTCTTTCTCTACTTGTCTCCTCTCATTTGTACAGCTAGTGTTGTCATTTTAGTTGTCTTATATGTAGATGGTAGTGCTTTTGTAATATCTATATGTAAACTGATGTGTAAAATAGTATTTTGTAATAAACTACATTTAGGAAAGAATATTCACTTTTATCTATTTGAGAGAAGAAAATGACCATTCCCAATATTAAAATCCCTTCTGAAGAGACCTGTATTCACTCGAAAATGTACATTTCAGTCTAGTTCAGAGGAGGCTGGTGGGAGGAGCTATAGGACAGGCTCATTGTCTTGACTGAAATGGAAACCAATGCAACGGAGTCAAACAATTCCATTGATTACATTCCAGCCATTATAATGAGCCTGTCCTCCTATAGTTCCTCCCACCAGCCTCTGTTCTGGGGCCTGTTGCACAAAACTAGGATAAGGGATTAAGCCAGGATATCTTGGTGATCCTGGCTCAATTGATCCGTAATCCGGTTGCACTAAAGATGGATAGGGGGCAGGAGGATATGTTATGGTATAAATTACCATGGAGATTTATTCTGTGGAGCTAGCCTGCTCCAGACCAGGCTAAATTCCAGGATCTATTTAATCTCATCCCTAATGTCAGTCAGCAGTCACCACAAATGGAAACCAATAGTTATTTCACTGCTCACTATACATTGTTATCACATATAACTAGACCCACTGTCATTATTTAAACGTTTGTGATCATTAATTTCAATGATTTTGGATAAAAAATGATTTTTAGATGATGTTGCTATCATTAGATAATTTACAGTTTCCCATAGACTATAAGGCTATATATAAAATGATAGAATATTAGGGCCACAGAGGGGAAAAAACACAAGTCATAATATTGTAACCAGTTGTTTTAAAGGAGGACAGTTGTTAAAATGACAGATGTGGGGCATTTCGTGAAATTGTACTTCAGTATGGTTTCATAAACAAAGACATGCTGATGTGCCAGAATATTAAGTATCACATTGTCATAAGTATCAAAACTGTAAAAACAATATGTAGCTTTTCTGCAGAAAGAACCAGCCTCATAAATTTATGACTTTATCCTTTTTCTTCAGTGTGGCCCCTAGTACTCTGTCATATAAACAAATACACATTCCATATGAATATAAAAACACAATGTGTAACATTATGTTCCTTTATTGAATAAGGACAAAACAAAGCAGGTAAACCATCAGCTCCTTTCGAAACTGAAGTCACAGTGACTCTACAAGATGGAAAGCACAGAATCCAAGCATATTATACAAAATGATACATACACATTCAAAGGTCTGTATATAACACACCCTGCATGTCTGCACACTAAAATAAATGCAGGACAAATCCATACACATCAACTGAACAGACAAATGAATGGATGCAGTAGCCTCCCTGCAGCCTTGTATTACACACAGTATACCGCACAAACATCATAAGAGGCCAAATTCGTAAAAAAACGAACCCAAAAAAACCCAAATTCCTCTGCCACCGCAGGACATATTTAACCAAAATTGAAAGCACACATACTAACTAAAATAATTCAACACATATTGGTCCCTCAGCAGCCGACCACTGTCGTCATCAGGGAAGATTGCCGGATTGTCCCAGTCCATGGCTGGTGGCACTCTGGGGGCCCTCTCCTTCCTCAGGCAGGCCACATTGTGGAGGACAGCACAAGCCACAGTAATATCACATGCCCTAACAGGGCTGACCCTTAATTTGTGAAGGCAGTGAAAGCGTGCCTTCAGGAGGCCAAAGGTCATTTCAACTCTGGCCCTGGTCCTGGCATGGGCATGGTTGTAGGCCTGCTGTGCTTCCTGGGGGTCTGTGAAAGGTGTCAGGAGAAAAGGCTGGCAGCCATACCCCTGTCTCCCAGCAACACACCAGAGAATTCACCTGTCAACACAAAATCTCATCATTACTACCTCATAAACACAGTGATATTCTTGACACAGCCATGATGGTTATAAATAGGGGTTGTGTGGCTTACCTTGTGATAGGCACTGATAGATTTCAGAGGCCCGAAAGATTCTGGAGTCATGGACTGAGCCAGGCCATTTTGCCACAACATTGCTGATCACACAGTCAGCATTGCAGACCATCTGAAATCATAAGATGAGGAATATTACACCAATCAATGCACATCACTGGCAATGCAGAGTGTTCGTCAATGGACAATATCAAAAAGTTATGTTCACCTGAACATTAATGCTGTGAAAGGATTTCCTATTCACAAAATCGGCCTCATGGGCACCTGAGGGGGCTTTTATCCTTATGTGTGTGCAGTCCACTGCACCAATGACATTGGGGAAACCTGTCACACAAAGTAATGAGTATCCTACTATGTGTTAACAGTTGTCCTGTAATTTGTAGATCCTCTTACCTGCAATCCTATAGAACTCCTCTTTGATGTCACAGAGTCTTCTGTGGCCAGGGAAGGAGATGAAGACATCTGCTAATGCTTTGATAGCCAGACACACACTCCTTATTGTGCGGCAAATTGTGGCCTTGTTCAGCTGTTCTGCATCCCCCACTGAGTACAGGAAGGCTCCACTAGCAAAAAAGCGCAAGGCCACACAAACCATTTGCTCCACACTCAGTGCATGGCTCCGTGCAGTGCGGTGCTTAATCCTGGGACCCAGTAGTCTGCATAGATACCTGATGCCATCTGCAGAAAACCTGTATCTTTCATATAGATGGTCATCAGGGAAGGCCAGTGGGTCCAACCGGTCCCTGAAGACCCTTTCTCGCCTGAAGGCTCTCCTCAGCACAAGTGCTTCTTCATCCACCACATCTCGCACGAATGGGCATGCCATTGTCAGAGCAGAAAGGAACACACAATTTTGGGCCTTCATATAGGCTAGTGGCCACACCTGGTGCTGGGGGTGGGCAAAAGAGGGCGATGCCTTATAACGATGACTTGGTTGTACTGATTGCTGGGAAAATAAAAAAACCTTAGAAAGATGCCACCGTCCTGTGTGCTCACAATAAGAGCTCATATGTCATGGCTCACTTGACTTTACGAGAATATACCTAATTTTTATTTTGAGCTGTGTCATCTTCTTGGAGCTGGGGGAGGAAAGAAAAATAATGATTAATACATTTGTGTTACAGTTAGCATACAGTGTACATTGAAGGCATATCTCACCTCCCTCTCAAGTTTTTTTATTTCAAGGTCCAGTTTCCTAATTGTCCTCTTTTTTATTTCGGACTCCAGTGCAAGATTTTCCATCTTTTTCTTCTTGTACTGAATGTCTATGTCTGCCAGTTCTATTTGGCGCCGGAGGTGGTTGCCATACAACTTTCTGATAGCTTGTGAGCTCTGTGAACACAATACAATTAGCGCAGCTGGAATTTGGCAGGATGTGGTGTCCTTTTATTAATACGCACTATGTTGCCAGGCTGGTTTTCCCACTGTATAGCATCTGGGTCCTGTAAAGAAATTAGATTTTTTGATTTTGATGAGGACTCCTCACCATTGTAGAGTAAATAGTACTTTCACAGTCTTAACATGATACCTCATGCCTTCTGGAATCCAGAGAGATGGTCTCCTCCTCATCATCGTCTCCATCATGTGCTGTTGCTGCTGCACTGGGGCCTTCACCCTATCACATTTAATCGGATTCATATTGAAGCTAGTAGACAAGACATGCCAGGCCTACAGTATGCCTTTGATGGAGTACTCACTGGATCAGCATCGTCTGGTGCTTGTGCTGGTGGCTCTAACAGGAACACAGTGCTGCCAGACACTGCAAGGCAATAGGTAAACCAAAGTCAGACAGTCCAAATTGATTCAATATGAATGTGGTTGTATCCCATGTAGAGATGGAAGGACATACCTTGAATGAAGCGGGTGGCATCTTGGGAGGAACCTATGCTCGTCTCTTTCCCCCCAGGGATCCCCTCTAAGACGGGCCTGCCTTTATTTAGCTCCAAGGCCATGTCCTCTGCTGGGGTAAGGTCAGCCTTTGGTGACCCACCACCCGTGCCTTGTCTGTGGGTATTCTTTTTCACTGCTAAAACAGTACAGACAATGTGTGAGCAGGCACCTTCTGGGTACAATATATGCTTGTGCTTTGTTAAATATTAGTCAGGGACCATACCATTCTGCAGAATGTTCTTGTATTTGATTTTGACCTGCTGCCATGTCCGTTTTGGCCCGTTCATGTTTAATCTACACACACACATACACACACACACACATTTAATGGAGTCACACTGCAAAAAATTACTTGGTATTTTTGTCTTGTTTTCAGTAAAAATATAAAAAAATTTATCATAGCTTTATACAGTGTGATGGAGTTACTTTACACAATTTCACTCATATCTGCAGTGCATTTCAATTAAAAATTTAACCGTTTCATAATTACAGTACAACTGCATTTTTGGAGATGTGAATTAAATATTTGAATTGTAATTGTGATGTTTCAGCGGAGCGGTGAGTGTGTAATTGTGCACTACTTACGCATTCAGGCGGTCTGCAATACTTTGCCACGCTTTTTCTCTTTGCTTTATCACTGTGGCGGTGTTGCCTTTCTTCTTAATTATATCTTTTACCTCCTCGTATGCCTCCATGAGGATTTGTGCTTCCGACGGGGAAAAGTACGCGGCTCTAGTTGCCATGGTAAATCAGTTAATCTGTGATCTGTGGCGGGGTCTATTTGAGTGAGCCGTGAGCGCGCACCTATCCAGGATTGGTTTCACCTGGCTTAATGAATCCGTGTCTGCTCATCCTGGCTTGGTCTTTGTGCAACCAATTAAGCCTGGACGCACATGTTTTGGCTTCATTGAGCTCAGCTGAGTCATTTATCCCGGATGTCTTAATTCTACTTTTGTGCAACAGGCCCCTGGTCTCTCAGGGAAAAGCAACAAAAGGTGAGAAGGTGATTGTTTATTCCACCAAGGAGTAAGTGACAATTCCTCCAGATTCCACAGGAGGGTGTGACAGTGCTTTACAGACATCATTTGGGGAGATTCCTTATTTGATCATTGCAGATCCTGAATCCAGTCACTTGGAGGCCATGAAAACTGGCTAAGTCATGCTCACATAGTACACTACTAGAGACTAGGCTCCATTTAGTCAATGTACATCACTTCTTCAATGGCGGGTGTTACAAATACTTCAGGACAACCCTTTCCATTATGCATTATTTAATTACTTTCACAATTTACGTGGACAATTAAATACACCATCTTAATTTCAGATCAATTGTTATAGGTTAAACGCTCCCTAATCATATTTTATTGGTCACGTACACCAGCTTTGATGCACCTGTACCATCTCCACCTTCTAGATGGTAGCGGGGTGAACAGGCTGTGGCTCGGGTGACTGAGGTCCTTGATGATCTTCTTGGCCTTCCTGTGACACTGGGTGCTGTAGATGTCCTGTAGATGCGTTGGGCTGACCGCACCACCCTCTGGAGTGCCCTGCGGTTGTGGATGGCGCAATTGCCGTACCAAGCGGTGATACAGCCCGACAGGAAGCTCTATGGTGCATCTGTAATTTGTGAGGGTCTTAGGGGCCAAGACAAATTTCTTCATTCCGAGGTTGCGTCTTCACTACACTGTCTGTCAATGGACCATTTCAGGTTGTCAGTGATGTGCACGCCAAGGGACTTGAAGCTGACCAACTCCACATTCCTTCAGTGAAGGCATCAGTAGTTAGGTATTGATTCAGAACTGGCGCAGGGCCAAATGGAACAGATGAGTTTCTACGTTTATTCCCAACAGGGCTGAGCTGATAAACCTCAGTGTGGAAACAAACCAGAGAACCAGCTTTTAGGTAACAAAATATATTGGCCTTTTCTCAATTAGATTTGCTCACCTCCATCCTCTCTTGCCTCCTTTTGAAAAAGTTACAAGTGAATAAGAGGAGAGTGAATGTGGATGGAAATGCACTCGCTTGAAATGAGACGGTCCTTCTCCACTCGCGCGTCATCAGGCTAATGTTGTTTACACGGGGCGGATCCCAAAAATGTGTAAAGTGATCAAAACAAATTAAGTTAGTTGTGTAAGACATTTTATAAAACAATAAGTAGCATATTGTTTTCAAACGTGTGTATGCTCTCCTCTGACAAAACAAAAGCTGATTGAAAGATGGGGTGTGGCAGATTTCAAAACTCTTCGATGGTAGGATAAACGAGTATCCTCGATGAAAGGTGGCTATCCAGGAGGACACTCTTCCGTTTGCCTACCAACGAATTGACACACTCCTCTACCACTTATCTGTTTCTGGGTCACTGAGAGGATGGACTTTTGCCCAAACAAGAAAACCCTACTGAGAGCAGGTGGCGATAATAGGCCAAGTAAGGCTAGATCATTTTACAGTCAGGGCACAGATCCCTAAAGCAACAACCAGCCCCAACTAAATTAGCATCAATAGTTACAAGAGTGGTAGACTGCTGCACGGGCACACAAGTCAACTACAAAATACTTTCCTCACACTGAAAGGCATCCCAGAGTGCAACATACTCACTATATACTCAAAATGTTGAATTTCCAGAACACTGACCATTTGTGTGGGAAAATATTTAATTGATAGAGTTTACATGCACCTAAAATACATGTAATAATATTTCAATGTACAATATCTTAAATATACAGTGTACTACATGAGCATTAGATAACAAATGTATGCAGCAGATGGAAATGTTGATGTACTGATTGTCAGGAAGTCTAGTAGCCCTGTTCGAATATTGTTTTAATGTCTACTCTCCCTTCCTCGACATGACTATTGACTTGACAAAAGCAAGCTACCCATCACATTACTTCCACCTATATAATTAAACTGGATCAGTGATCATATTGAGGAAGAAAGGAAAGAAGTGGATTGGTGCATTTGAGCGGATCTATAAATGCTTTAGTGAGAACATGTTTGTGGAATAATGATTTCGAACAGTAAACGTATACAGGCAGTGCGTTTTGAAGGAATCTCCTAGTCACCTGAGGGCAGTTTGGTCTTCAGCAGGTTCTATTGTAATACAACTTCTTATAGGACTTGTGGAAGGGACACAGAGGCTCAGCCAACACTTCATACGCCCAATCCCAAATCAACCCTTAGCCCCTATCCCCCAGGCACTTTTTTAGATCTGAAATAACTGGATATGTACACAACAGTTTGCAGTTTAGTCGTTTAGCAGACGCTCTTATCCAGAGCAACTTACAGGAGCAATTAGGTGTAAGTGCCTTGCTCAAGGGCACATCGATTAGATTTTTCACCTAGTCGGCTCAGGAATTTGAACCAGCAACCTTTTGGGTTACAATGCTCTTAACCACTAGGCTCCCTGCACAACATGCTTGTAGCTCCAGCTTGCCAGTGTCTTCTGAAAACGTTCACTATGTGGCTTAAAAGGTACGCTTTCACATACATCTAACAAATATAAGATCTACACAAGTGCCTAGGGTTCTAGGGGCTAAAAGTCAACCACCAGCTTTCTCTAAACTGGACACCGACCGACTGGTTTGTCTACTTGGATTCTTTCTCAACGTCCAGCAGCACAGAGCGGATCCCAAGCTTCTGGAGCTCTTCTACCAGGTCGCCGTTCTGGTGCATCTGTAGGAGGATGTCACAGCCGCCCACAAACTCTCCATTTAAGAATATCTGTGGGATCGTGGGCCAGTTGGAGAAGTCCTTCACTCCTGTGAGAGAGACAGGAAGAATTAACATGTTGACACAATATCCATACAACATTTCCATTATGGCCCAATTTCAGCAGTATGCTGGTGTTGTAAGATAACAATTCCCCAACTGACAATTCCTTTGACGCACTTGTTGTGTTGCAAGTTAGCATTTCCTTATATTCATAGGCTGTTACACAATGTTGTCTCTACTAGTCCCATTGAATAACAACAGCCACGGTAAAAATTAAGGGACTACCTAGTAACATAAATTGCTATAACAAGCATAAATGTCAGCACAGAAGTAGTCTAACGTTTGACATGAACCACACCCTATTTGTCCTTGCTGCAAAACACTGATAAAATACTGTGAACCTGGTTAGCTAGATTTGAAAAGGAGCACAACTACTTTTGGACAGGTTGATGTACCATAGATACATACAGCCAGCCACATATAGTTAATTATTGTCATCTTACTGAAACTATTGTTACTAACTAACTTACAAGGTTAAAAACGATCAGTCAGAATAAAATGTAGGCTAGTATTTGGAAGTAAAAAGTAGCGAGCTGTACTGACCTTGTCTGAGATCCTGGTCATCCAACACATTATATGCAGCATATTCATTCACACCATGCATCCTCAGTATCTGAACCACGGCATTACTGAAACCACACATTGGCTGGGCAGGCGTCCCCTTCATAAACACCACCACCTTGTCCTTCTTCACAATATCGCCAAGGTCTTTCTGTAAGGCCGCAGTACACATGAGCCGGGCCGAGGACACCAACGATACATGTTGTCCATCAAATTGCTTCGGTAGATAGACCGATGAACTCAACCGAAGACAGCGAACTGTAGACCGAATTAGGTTGTTCATTGTCTTCGTTTGACTTTAGCAAAAACACTATGTGAAATTATAAACAGACAGGTACACTTTCACACACGAGCAGGGCAACACATTTATAGTTGAGACAACGTCAACCTCGATATCATGTGACAAGATGGACGCAACTAGATCTGAATGATGACTGGACAGCATAAATTCCGGTACGTAAACGCCAATTACGTTAGTTACACAAGTGTGGGGAAAGAAAAAGCTTACGAAAATATTTACTTCGATAATAATTATAGTCCTAGATATTTTTTTAAAAATTTATTATAAAACATAAACGTCGGACAATTTGTTTTTCTTAAACGTTTTAACATAACATGTGAAAATCAGCTTCCGGTTTTGCGACGTCATTAGTGGCGTCCCGCTTTTAAAGGAAAAAGACAAGAAAGTTGTTCATCCGAAGATCAAAACGTGCAATCATTCATACAACACAGGTTTGTTAGATATTATGACTAGTGCTACTAATTGTATTGCAAGGAAAACCGTGCTGTATATATTTAACAACACAGTTAATGAGAAAGTTTAGGGTTAGAAAGAAGTTGAGATTGTTTGTGTGTGAGTAGCTAGCTAACGTTAGCTAGTTAGCTAGTTAGATGTGGCATGCTGGTCGAGTCCTGCAACATGCAAACGATGCATAGTCGCACTCTTTCATAGCTAACTATTTGTAACCTTGTGAAACAGCCTCTTGCAAGGACAATTGCTTGTGGCGAAACACGGTTACATAAAGTAAAACAAGGAAGCTAAGGCGTGACTTCTGGAGGTTGAGGAGTTCCACGTGCGATGTTCCTTGGACAGATTGTCTTCGGAGAGCCCTGCTTTCCACGGTGGTGACGGACCTTCATGTACCCTCACCTTTCTTGAAGCAGGAAGAAAAAGCATTGTGCGGTAACCAGACATTGTTTGAAAGGGGAAGGGTTTCCTGTCGAACACTGTGGAGTTGCCACATTCTCTCTAGTATCTATACCTGTAGTGCAGGGATTCAGTCTTTGGCCCTCACCAGCTGTTGGTTGGCCCTGCTTTTGAATTTAAGGACCTTTGTCATACCTTTTTATATAAACCCTGTTGTTTCTCTGTCTCTCTGAACAGGTAGTGTAGAGCATGGCCGGTGTCACAGGGAAATATCTCTCCTGTGTGTTGTGACATCTTCAGGGATGCCATTATCCTCTTGTGTAGTCACAGCGTGCGTAAAGCATGTCTGCAGGAACACTGGAGACATAAGGGATCTCGGGAATGACCAGTGTGCTGGAAAATATTTAAGAAAGACAATCCACTGTGTAACCTGGTCGTAAAGAACCTGTGCGAAGCCTTCCTTCAGGAGAGGAGTCAGGGGGCTTCAGAGACTGCTGGGTCTGGGGTGTTCTGCAGTCTGCACAGGGAGGAGAAACTCACGCTTTTCTGTGTGGAGGGAAACGGCTCATTTGTGTGGCCCTCCTGTAGCTCAGTTGGTAGAGCATGGCACTTGCAACGCAAGGGTTGTGGGTTCGATTCCCACGGGGGGGGCAGTATGAAAAAATGTATGCACTCACTAATTGTAAGTCGCTCTGGATAAGAGCGTCTGCTAAATGACTAAAATGTCAATTGGATCACAAAAAAAAAATGGTGTCAGACCTCGAACCAACATAAAGATCACAACTGCTGCCCGACAGATGAAGCTGCACTGGATTGTAAGGAGACAGTCAACTTCACAGTAGCCCCTAAAGAAGAAGCTGATGGCCTTTGATAAAATGAAACAGACCTGCTAGAAGTCAGCAGTGTATATTAAGGCCCAGCAGACAGAGAAGCTGATTAAGGAGGAGCTTCACTAGTTCCTTCGAGATGAGGAGAGGGCCAGGCTAGTTGCACTGAAGGGGGAAGATGATAGGAAGAGCTGGTTGTTGAACAAGATTGAAAGGATGAACAGAGAGATGACATCTCTTTCAGATACAATCATAGCCATAGAGGAGGAGCTGAAAGCATCTCTTTCCTGCACACCTACAAGGCCACGGTGAAAATAACTATGCAGACTGCCGGACCCAAAGCTGGGCTCAGGAATGCTGATAGACGTGGCCAAACTCCTGGGCAACCTGTCCTTCAGTGTCTGGGAGAAGATGTAGGGAATAGCTAAACACAGCCCTGTGATTCTGGGTCCCAACACGGCCTCCCTGTGCACCCTCACCCTTTCTGGTGGTCTGACCAGCTTGAGGTACAACAATGGTGAAGATAAAATTCCTGCCAACCCGGAGAGGATGGATGACAATGGGGTGGTGCTGGGCTCTGTGGGTTTTGAGTCAGGGACACATTGCTGGGATGTTGAGGTTGAGGACTGGGATGTGGGAGTGATCACTGAGTCATGCAGCAAGGAAAATTGAGTTGTTTAAGCAAATATGGGGTGTTGAGTATGTCGGTGGTTTTAAAGCATGTTGTCCATCACAGAAATCTCAATTGGTAAACTCTGATTTACCACCCCAAAATACCCCTGCACAGTGTCTATTTGCGCCTCTACCGGATGGAAACTACAAGTGTAATGGCTGCGCTCAATGCAATGGCACTTACAAATGTAGATCCTTCAAACACCCTCAAACAGATCCCAATCAAAGGTGTTATCACGTTCTCCACTAAGGCAGTTACAGTGAGGGAAAAAAGTATTTGATCCCCTGCTGATTTTGTACGTTTGCCCACTGACAAAGAAATGATCAGTCTATAATTTTTATGGTAGTTTTATTTGAACAGTGAGAGACAGAATAACAACAAAAATCCAGAAAAACGCATGTCAACATTTTTTATGAATTGATTTGCATTTTAATGAGGGAAATAAGTATTTGACACCCTCTCAATCAGAAAGATTTCTGGCTCCCAGGTGTCTTTTATACAGGTAATGGGCTGAGATTAGGAGCACACTCTTAAAGGGAGTGCTCCTAATCTCAGTTTGTTACCTGTATAAAAGACACCTGTCCACAGAAGCAATCAATCAATCAGATTCCAAACTCTCCAACATGGCCAAGACCAAAGAGCTCTCCAAGGATGTCAGGGAAAAGATTGTAGACCTACACAAGGCTGGAATGGCTACAAGACCCTCGCCAAGCAGCTTGGTGAGAAGGTGACAACAGTTGGTGCGATTATTCGCAAATGGAAGAAACACAAAATAACGGTCAATCTCCCTCGGCCTGGGGCTTCATGCAAGATCTCACCTCGTGGAGTTGCAATGATCATGAGAACGTTGAGGAATCAGCCCAGAACTACACGGGAGGATCTTGTCAATGATCCCAAGGCAGCTGGGACCATAGTACATTTACATTACATTTTAGTCATTTAGCAGACGCTCTTATCCAGAGCGACTTACAGGAGCAATTAGGGTTAAGTGCCTTGCTCAAGGGCACATTAACGTCATTTAGCAGACGCTCTTAGCCAGAGCGACTCACAAATTGGTGCGTTTACCCTATAGCCAGTGGGATAACCACTTTACAATTTGGGGGGTTAGAAGGATTACTTTATCCTATCCCAGGTATTCCTTAAAGAGGTGGGGTTTCAAATGTCTCCGGAAGGTGGTGAGTGACTCCGCTGTCCTGGCGTCGTGAGGGAGCTTGTTCCACCATTGGGGTGCCAGAGCAGCGAACAGTTTTGCCTGGGCTGAGCGGGAACTATGCTTCCGCAGAGGAAGGGGAGCCAGCAGGCCAGAGGTGGATGAACGCAATGCCCTCGTTTGGGTGTAGGGACTGATCAGAGCCTGAAGGTACAGAGGTGCCGTTCCCCTCACAGCTCCATAGGCAAGCACCATGGTCTTGTAGCGGATGCGAGCTTCAACTGGAAGCCAGTGGAGTGTGCGGAGGAGGGGGGTGACGTGAGAGAACTTGGGAAGGTTGAACACCAGACGGGCTGCGGCATTCTGGATGAGTTGTAGGGGTAAAGTCACCAAGAAAACAATTGGTAACACTCTACGCCGTGAAGGACTGAAATACTGCAGCGCCCGCAAGGTCCCCCTGCTCAAGAAAGCACATATACAGGCCCGTCTGAAGTTTGCCAATGAACATCTGAATGATTCAGAGGAGAACTGGGTGAAAGTGTTGTGGTCAGATGAGACCAAAATCGAGCTCTTTGGCATCAACTCGCCGTGTTTGGAGGAGGAGGAGGAATGCTGCCTATGACCCCAAGAACACCATCCCCACCGTCAAACATGGAGGTGGAAACATTATGCTTTGGGGGTGTTTTTCTGCTAAGGGGACAGGACAACTTCACCGCATCGAAGGGACAATGGACGGGGCTATGTACCGTCAAATCTAGGGTGAGAACCTCCTTCCCTCATGGGTCGTGGATGGGTATTCCAGCATGACAATGACCCAAAACACACGGCCAAGGCAACAAAGGAGTGGCTCAAGAAGAAACACATTAAGGTCCTGGAGTGGCCTAGCCAGTCTCCAGACCTTAATCCCATAGAAAATCTGTGGAGGGAGCTGAAGGTTTGAGTTGCCAAACGTCAGCCTCGAAACCTTAATGACTTGGAGAAGATCTGCAAAGAGGAGTGGGACAAAATCCCTCCTGAGATGTGTGCAAACCTGGTGGCCAACTACAAGAAACATCTGACATCTGTGATTGCCAACAAGGGTTTTGCCACCAAGTACTAAGTCATGTTTTGCAGAGGGGTCAAATACTTATTTCCCTCATTAAAATGCAAATCAATTTTTGACATGCGTTTTTCTGAATTTTGTTGTTGTTATTCTGTCTCACACTGTTCAAATAAATCGACCATTAAAATTATAGACTGATCATGTCTTTGTCAGTGGGCAAACGTACAAAATCAGCAGGGGATCAAATACTTTTTTCCCTCACTGTATTTATCTTTTAACTTGTCCTTGTGGTAAAAATGATGAGGGTAAAACGAAGTGTAAATTAAAGTAGGAGTCTCGGAGCATCGTAGCACCATTAGGTGCAGAAACTCCAGTCGCGGACCAATTTTTGGAAGCGAACCACTCGATTTCGTCCCTACGTTATATCGGCATCGAACACGACACCCTCCCTAGGAGAGGGGGTGATCTTGACAATTTATTGTTAAAACGAGAGGCTGCCTGGATCTTTAATTTAAAGGCCCTTGCTCCCTTCGGACTCAACGTAGACTTTGATCTGAAGCCATTCTTGTGATTTTGCTATTCATTGTAAATGTTTGTGGGCCTATGTAACCAAATTGTATCTATGATCTTATGCTATCCATTTATGTTTTTTATGTTCTATTTATATCTGTAGATTAACCAATGATGTCAAGCCACACCCAGCCATGATTACAGACACCTGTGTGTGTCCTTTGACACTATATAAACTAATGACCCACAGTGTTTGTCATTATACCCTGATTAATACAGCTTGTCTGTTGAAATGTTAGTTATCAGGTTATTAAATGATTGCATCCTAGAGTGCTGCTCTCCTTTTCTTTTTCTAGTGTTCTACTCTGCTAGCCAGCACCTCTCCTAAACAGGTGTTCTACTCCGGTAGCCAGCACCTCTCCTAAACAGGTGTTCTACTCCGCTAGCCAGCACCTCTCCTAAACAGGTGTTCTACTTTGCTAGCCAGCACCTCTCCTAAACAGGTGTGCGTTTCTTTCGCCTCCAGGTCCGTCACAGAAACCCATTTCCCTCAGAGTGAAGCATGATCTCCGGATGATCAGAGTACAGCTGGACTGTGAGGGTGGAAGTCTGTCTTTCTCCGACCCAGTCAACGACAAACACCTCCACACGTTCACACACAACTTCACCCAGAGAGTCTTCCTATGTTTCTACAATCTGCATGAAGACACTGACCACCCTTTGAAGCTGGTACCAGAGTACATCTCTGTATGTGTGGAACCTCATCTATATTGACCTCCATAGCTGACTTCCGTTTGCATTAGTTGTTATTTGGATATTTTCAGAATTCTGAGTTCTATGTTCCACAAGTCATTCAGATCAGCACTGTTTATTTTCAGATAAACATTTGCTGCGTTTCCTTCTGCCTGTTTTCATTGTGTTTCTGAATAATATAAAAACAGTTTTAGATTCTAAAAATGATGTGCAAGTTGTTTTTCTTTTCACTTCAGAGGCAGGGTCTATACCTGCCCATAAACGCAATGTTTCTCTGTATAAATAGTCTACTACAAGTTTTAATGCAGATAGAGTAAAACTGTTTAATGATAGGCCTACATTAGAAATTGTAGTGAAACAAAATGATTTCTTCCATTTATACTTTATTTTTCCATTTTCATGGGGGGGAGGGGGGGAGGAACACACACGCTCAACCAATGAAATTCGTGTTACACTTCTTGGAAGGAGTTGAGGGGAAAAAAATATGTGCGCTTACCGTGAATGAGTACAGTTAACAAACAAATGCAGACCGTTAATATATTAGGCTATGGTCTTTGATATACACATGTTATGTCCCAGAGACCCTCTGGACCATTGTCATAGTCCTGGAAGGCCGACGCCGCTCTTTCCATAGTCAATAAATCCATTAATTCCCTTAACCAAATGTCCATGCTGAAGCACTGCGGTTTACGCTCTTTTGTTCGTTTGACTGATAGGAAGGCCAGTGCAATGATGCATTGCATGGTTCTAGGTTGGATACGGTCCACCCTACCTCCTAGCAGGCACACTACAGGACAAAGTGGGATACATACATTCAAAATTCCAGAAATAATTTTTGTGTTAGTTCCACATCAGTAAAAAACAAAGAGGTGTTATGTGAACCAGAGAGTCTTGCCTTAACACACTAGAACTCCTAGTACATAATCTAAATTTACCTGGATTGTAATCACAGTTGTGGAGTAACAGGTTGGGTAGGTTACTTTCCAAATGTAATCAGTTACTAGTTAATTGTCAAATTGTAATCAGTAACGTAACTTTTGGACTACCCAAACTCAGTAATGTAATAGGATTACTTTCCTCTTAAAATGCATTAGAAGAAGACAAAAATGAATTTTACCAATAGACATCTATTGCAGGATAAATCAATGTTAGTGTTTACATAGCTGGATATAAATGGGTTTTGCATTTTACTTATGGTTATGTAGGCTTCTAACCCATTGCTTTCTACTTCAATACAGATAATACGATTAAGCTATGTTAAAACCCAAAGTGTTGTCAGATTTCCAGTCATTCCAATTCCTTAAATACCTCTTGGTCTTCAAAGGCTGTATCATAATATGCTGCTGCTACTCTGTTAATTATTTATGCATGGTCACTTTAACTCTACCCACATGTACATATTACCTCAACTACCTCAACTAGCCGGTGCCCCCGCACATTGACTCTGCACCGGTACCCCCCTGTATATAGCCTCCCTACTGTTATTTTATTTTACTTCTGCTCTTTTTTTCTCAACACTTTTTTGTTGTTGTTTTATTAAGTAAGTAAGCATTTTTGTTGTTGTTGTTGTTTTATTAAGTAAGTAAGCATTTCACGGTAATGTCTACACCTGTTGTATTCGGCGCATGTGGCAAATAAAATTATATTTTATTTTATTTGATAATAGTGGCCTCTGACTTGGCAGAATTGCTCAGGTGGAAAAACTACATTAAACTTGCGCCCTTTTCAATGCTGATTTGAATGTAATTGAGAACTGAAAAGTGTCAATGTATTTTTTCCCTGCAAAACATCCTTTCTGAATTTAAAAGTAATCCTAGAAGTAATCATGTAGTTGTTCAAAAATATCTGTAATCTGATTACTATATTACATGACAGTTTGTTTTTTGTAATCAGTTAGATGGGGTCATGTAACGGATTACATGTAATCAGTTACTCCTAAACCCTGATGACGAGCCAGGTTATTTCAGATTACGCACTAGGAGGAGTTCTAGCGTGTTCAGACAAGATTCTCTGGTTGACACAACACCACCTTGTTTTTTACTGATGTGGAACTAAAACACCAGTTATTTCACTACTTAGTTCAAATTTGGTCAGTCCTGCTAATAATTAACAAATACAATGTCTTGTTCAAATATTTTTTATTGAACACACAAGAATGGTGTATAGGTATGAAAGACATGTGTACAGTTCTTATCTAAACATAAGAGAACAGACATGAACAACAAGACCCAGAGTTCTGGACACAAAACAAATATTACAAAACACGACATACAGAACAGGGACAGGTAGAAAGAAAAAGGGTAGATGTAACCCCCCACTTATACCCCCCTTTATCCCCCCCTATTCAACCCTATTCCCCTCCCGACTGCTCGAGTGTCGGGGCCAGCACACACTGCCCAAAGGTATATATAAATATGACAATTGAGAGTGCGTTAAAAAGTACAAATTCACAGCACCGACTGGTCCAGGTAAGAGAGGAAAGGCTGCCAGATTTGATCAAATGTTGATAATTTATTGTTCAGAATATATCTAATTCTTTCTAAGTGTACAGTTTTTGCCACTTCGCTGAGCCATAATTTGGTAGAGGGCGCTTCCCTCCTTTTCCAAAACAACAATATTAATTTTTTTGCCGAGATGAGACTGTAAGAGATGAGTTGTTTTTGGGAGTTGGTTAATCCGTTTAGGGAGTCGGACACTCCCAGGATTATCAGAAGCGGGTCTGGGTCTATTGAAGTCTCCAGAACTTCAGAGAGGACCCCAAATATTCCACACCAATAACCATACAGACTAGAGCATAGGGCAAAGCAGTGGAGTAGTGTACCCTGCTCAGCCTGACATTTATCACACATAGGGGATGTATCAGGAAATATCCTATGCAGTTTAGTTTTGGAATAGTGTAATCTGTGTAATACCTTAAATTGTATGAGACGATGTCTGGAGTTAATGGAGCAGGTGTGGATATACTCCAAGCTATCCTCCCAGTCTGCCACCGAAATGTCAGTCCCTAGTTCTTCCTCCCATTTTGCCTTAATGGCATCAGTAGAGGGTGCGCTAACAGATTGAAAAGCGTCATATAGACGAGATATCAGTTTGTCTGAGGTGGGGCATATTTTTATGCATCCGTCAAACATGGAAGGTTTAGCATTCTCAAATGTTGGGAGGTGTTTTCTAACATAGTCTCTAATTTGTAGGTATCTGAAAAAGTTACTTCTGGGAAGGTTATAAGTTTCCCTCAGCGCTTCAAAGGAAGCAAAGGTCCCTCCTATATATAAATCCCCTATGGTACTTATCCCCAACTCTCCCCATCGCTCAAAGGTGTTATCAAGGTTAGAGGGGGCAAAGGAGGGATTCCTGGCAACAGGGAACATGAATGATATTGGTCTAAGCTCAAAGTGGGCTTTAATTTGCTTCCAGATTCGGACTGTGCTATGTATAATAGGATTGTTATGGTAAAGTGACATCTCCAGATTAACAGGTGACAAAATCACGGCACCAATAGAGAAGGGGTGACACTCCTCCCGCTCCATGCTAAGCCAGCTGGGTGGCGGGGTTGCGTCATCCAGCAAAAACGTAACAGCGCGGAGGTTAGCGGCCCAATAGTAAAATATAAAATTTGGGAGAGACAATCCTCCTTCCATCTTGGATTTACATAGGTGTTTTTTACCTATCCTGTGTGTTTTATAATCCCAGATGAAAGGATTGATAATAGAGTCCAGTTGTTTATGAAATGATTTAGGTATGAATACTGGGATGTTCTGGTATAGGTAGAGCAGTTGTGGGAGGAAGACCATTTTAATGGCATTAATTCTTCCGAGCAGAGAAATTGGGAGAGTTCTCCAAAACTGTATGTTTGCCTTGAGATTTTGCATCAGAGAAGGGAAATTCTCTTTAAATAGTAAGGAGTATTGTTTGGTAACTACAATTCCAAGGTAGATACATTTTTCTGAAGATAACTTAACTGGAAGATGTTCTAGCCAGGAGGTGTTTTGCAACCGTATGGGCATTAATTCACTCTTGTTCCAATTTATTCTGTATCCCGAGAAGGTACCAAACAAATTAATCACCTCAAGAATAGCTGGAATACTAGCTTGGGGTTCTGTTACATAGAGGAGAATATCATCTGCGTATAGGGAGATCTTATTTAGAGTATCTTTAGTATTATAGCTGTGTATTGCTGAATGAGATCTGATCGCTTGAGCGAGAGGTTCAATAATTAGGGCGAAGAGCATAGGCGACAGCGCACAACCCTGCCTTGTCCCTCTGTGAAGGTTAAATCGGGGCGACATTGATTGGTTAGTGAGTATTCTTGCACAGGGGTTCCTATATAAAAGCTGGATCCAATTTATGAACCCATCTCCAATATTACATTTCTGTAGGACCTTGAATAGATAGGGCCACTCAACTTGGTCAAAGGCCTTTTTGGCGTCAAGAGATATAACGGCAAGGTCCACGTTAGGTAACCTCTGAGAATACATAATGTTGAAGAGGCGCCTGAGATTGAAGAATGAGTTTCTATTAGGGATAAAGCTGGTCTGGTCCGAATGGACCAATTTGCCAATTAAAGTGCTAAGCCTGTTAGCCAGAGTTTTTGCTAAAATCTTTTGGTCTGTATTAAGGAGGGATATTGGTCTGTATGACCCTACCTCTTCCGGATCTTTACCCTTCTTATGTATAACTGTAATAAACGCCTCATCCAAAGTAGATGGGAGAGCTCCATCCTCATTGGCCCGAACCAACATTTTGTGCAGGTAGGGAGATAGCATGTTGCTGAATGTTTTATAGAATTCACCAGGGTATCCATCTGGGCCCGGGGTCTTGCCACTCTTTAGAGATTTAATTGTTTCTCTAATTTCTTCAAGAGATATTTCCTTATTCAGGAAGTTAGAGTCTTCCTGGTTCAGGGCAGGAAGATTACAGTCCTCCAAAAAGTTTTGCATAATTAAGGAGGTTAGGATCCGCTTTAGATGTATATAGAGTCTCATAAAACTGACGGAATCTGTCATTGATGTCTTTGGGGGAGGAGAGTAATTCCCCAGATGCAGATTTAACTTTGTGAATCATTCGGTCACTCACGTTTTTGAAGTTGTCTGGCGAGTAATTTGTGTGGTTTGTCACCAAACTCAAAATATTTTTGCTTGGCATAGAGAAAAGATTTAGCAATTTTAGCCGAGAGGATCTGATTGTATTTGAATTTTAAAGACATAATTTGTTTATGTTTCTCCATAGATGGATGTCTAGCATTCTCCCTATCCAGTAAGTGAATTTGTCCCTCCAGTTCTACCAATTGTTTTCTGTTTTGCCTACTCCTGGCAGTCTGAAAGGAGATGATACAGCCTCTCAAATAAGCCTTCAGCGTTTCCCACAATAATGCTGGGGAAGTCTCTGTGTTGTCGTTGGTATCAAAGAAAAATGTAATTTGGTCTTTAAGATGTTCACAGAATGTTGGTTCTGTGAGGAGCTGAGGATTCAACCTCCAGACCCTCTCGTTTGGTACGATGTCACCCAATCTCAGGGAGAAGGTGAGTGGACTGTGGTCAGAGATTATAATATCATGATATCTCACATTACAGGTATAGGGGAGTAGTTTAGCATCAACCAAAAAGTAGTCAATTCGAGTATGTACATTGTGAACATGAGAGTAAAAGGAGTATTCCCTACCCGTAGGATTAGAGATCCTCCATATATCAAATAAGTTAGAATTTTTTATGTAGGTATTCAAGAATTCGCTTGAATGGGAGGTAGGGGTTCGCCGGGTAGAGGATCTATCCAAATATTGGTCTAGTACACAGTTAAAGTCCCCTCCAATGACCAGATTAGTATGGGAGATATCTGGAATCAGGGCAAGGACTCTTTTGAAAAAAGAGGGGTTATCAATGTTTGGCCCATAGATATTTAGTAGAGTTACAGAAGTAGAATGGATCTCTCCTATTACGATCACATAACGACCCTCTTTATCCACAATAGTGGTTTTATGTAGAAAGGGAATTCCTTTCCGTACCAGAATCGCTGTGCCTCTCGTTTTGGCAGAGAAGTTAGAGTGATACACTTGTCCCACCCACTTACATTTAAGTCTGTTATGAGATTTGTTTTTCAGATGGGTTTCTTGCAAAAATATAATATCAGACGAAAGTGCTTTCAAGTGGGCTAGGACCCTGCCTCTCTTAATTGGTTCGTTTAAACCCTTGACATTCCAGGAAGTGAATGTAAGTCCCGCCCTCCTCTCATTTGTAGTTCCTATGGTGGCCTGCATAACATGTAACTCACTAAAAAGGTAAGAAAGCGCACCAAACCATCACGATCAGCATATGTAGCACCTACACCCGAGCAGTATCCAAACCACCCCTCCCCCCGCAAGCACCTTTACTCTCCACCCTGTTCCCCTACTTTCCCCAACCTTTACCCCCATCAACCCACATTTAACAGGCATACACACATAGGACAGAAAAAAATATGAAAATAAAAATAACAAACACATTGTCTGGCCGATGCCAAAAAGCACGGCGCGACCTCGAACAAGAGGTAAAACACAAATAAAATCCCAACTATGCGCTCACCTCTCACTATCCTAGAACTTCTACTAACATATGAACTGAGGAGGCTCCCGCACTTAAAGTGTTCAATTAGCATCTAATAAACCTAAACAGAATAAGTTGCAACTTAAACATATTGCGCACTTAAGGTTCATCTTGGGTCAATCCCTGAGATAAGCAAGATGTATCATCACAAGATTCTATTGCTAAGCAATACCGGTCTAAACATAAACCATCAGTAACCGACATAGACAGCAGTACAGTTACTTATTGTGGGTTAGGAGAAGGGAACAAGGATTTTGATAAATTGAACGTACCCCCCAATCAAAAAAATAACAAAGTAAATAAAAATGTAAAAAAATTAAAAATACATATGTGCACACATACACATCCACACATACATACATACATACATACATACATACATACATACATACATACATACATACATACATACATGTGTATACCTACATACATACACACACACACACACACACACGTATATATATATATATATACGCACACACACACACATATACACACGTATACACGCACACATACATACACACACCCAAAAAAAATATACATATAAAATAAATATTCTTAAATATATACAGATACATACACACGCATACACACATACATCCATACACACACATCTACATACACAAACATGCATACCCCAGAATAATAATCTATACACATTGTGACGTCACGAGAGGCTACACAGCTTTCAGCGGGATTGCTCAAGTAGTGCAAGGAGACAAGGTTCAAACAAAACAAGGATTTTATTATAGGTCTTGGGAAATTAACGAAAATATAACAAAATTCTGTTCTCTTGTGGCTCTTTAAGGGTTAACAGTTCAGGGATGTCTCTTCCACATCCAAAGTCATAATTCTCACTCGCTCAGATAACTTTTCCCCAGCCTTACTGTAGTCCATGTTGCAGCTAGTGGCCAACCCAGCAAAAAGTCCTTCCAAATGTCTCTCACGTATTTCCACAGGTGCATATATCCAAAGGTGAGTATTTCCCAAAGGTAAGTATCTCCAAATCCTTATATTCCTCATGGAAGTGGACGTGCAGCACTCTTGTCCTCCAGAGAGCCCAGGTTGGAGACTGTGTCTCTTCCCTTCCCAAACCTTCAGCTCATCAGCTCCTCATTTGTTTCAGCTGCGTGGGAAGATTGGCCATAGAGGGGTGGAGTTCCCGACCATACCAGCAGATGGAGCCATAGCTGTCTGGGTTTGCAGCCACCTCAGGGGGATGTAACGTCCCTCCAGGACACAGCCTCTCGTGACATCACACATCCCCCTCCTCGGGACCGACGTCCTCGTCGGGGTAAAGGCAGCGAAGAAGGCATCACGCCGGGAGAGGGCGTCCGCATTGCCGTGGTGCTTGCCAGACTGCTCTCTCTTCAACTCCTCCAACTCTAGGACCAGGGACTCAGCCTCCTGTTGTCTCTCCTTGAGTTTCTTACTGAACGCATCAGCCTTGGTTTTAGCAGAGTTTAGCTTCTGTTGAGCAGCTTTCAGTTCCTTCTCTCTCTCTGCCTCCGCATTCTTCATCTTGTTCTCCAACACCTTGTACTTCTCCTCTGCCTTCTTCTGGACCTCCTTACTCCTGCGCAGGGTCTCCTCACACTCCTCGATGGTCCTGCGCAGCCTCTCCAGCTCCTCCTGTTGCTTAGGGAAGGAGCTCTGTTGGAGTTTAGCCTGGAGGATATCTAACTCTTCTGTCTTCATGTCTAACTGTTGCTTTAACAAACGATACCTCTCAGCGGTCCCCTTCAGACCAGACAGTTCTTTGTCCAGATTCTGTAGCTCCGTCTCTGTGTCGGTCTGGGCACCTGCCATCCCTATCAGAGCCCGGGCGGGAGTGAGTAACTCGGAGGATTGCACCGGAGCCTTCCCAGGATGAGTCTTGCCTCTCCGTTTCCGAGGTACTCGGGTTATCCTCTCCTGAGACTCTCTCCAGAGTGGGTAAAAGGCTGGGCAGTCTCGTCCAATTAGGACAGGGACGGGGAGGGAATCAACCACCCCCGCCGTCGTGTGTATGGTTCCCCGTGTGCTGGTCATTGTAAGTTCAGTAATGGGGTATTCTCTGGTGTCCCCATGGACACAGGAAACTGGGAGGACTTTCCCCGGGGTCAGACACGTTGGGCCCACCAAATCCTTACGCACCAGGGTGGCCCGGCTACCAGAATCCAGTAAGGCCTCCACATCATGGTGATTCACAGTTACCGGGCAGGTGGGGGGTCGATCTGGGCCGCCATCTACGACTCCCAAGAGCGAGGCAAAACGGTGTGTGGGTGCTGAGCTGGAGGACTCCGCAGTGGGCATAGGTTCCTCGGCTGGTTTCCCACACTGCCATGCGATATGTCCCATCTCCCCACACCGGTAACACTGTCGAGTTTCCCCCTCCTGGTGTACTCTTCTTGGACCCGCCTGGTTTCTGGCTCCCCCTGGAGCCGGGATAAGTCCTGACGTGGCTGGGTTCGAGACCTTGGGGTCCTTTGGACGGGTTCTTCCCATTTGGGGTGGGGCCGCACTCCTGGGGTCTTTTCGGGAAGCATTCAGCATCTCCGCTGTGGCCTGGTACTTTTCCACAGCTTCCACGGTCAGATCAGCCGTGGTCAAGGCCTGTTGACTGATGAACCGTTTTGCCTCATAAGGCAGGGGCGCGTAGGTAACGATCCACCACAACGGCCTCCACCACCGCCCGCTGCTGTATTCCTCTGCGGATCCAGCCATTTCCTTGCGATTCGGACAAGTTCATGCATCTGCGCCCGAGGAGGTTGGTCTGGTTGGAAGGTCCAGCTGTGAAAGTGCTGGGCCATACCAAACTTTGTGAGTCCATATCTGCTGAGGATCTCAGACTTCAGGGCATCATAGTCAGTAACCTGGTCAGGGCCCAGGTCCCGGACAGCATTCAGCGATTCCCCGGTTAGAAAGGGGGCTAACAGACCAACCCACTGTTGCTTGGGCCAGGCTTCCTTAGTGGCCGTGGCCTCAAATGCATGCAGGTATGCCTCAATGTCATCGGTAGCTCCCATCTTAGATATAAAGTCACTTGCCTTTATTGGGCGGGTATTTTGGACCACCCTCTGTCTCTGCAACTGCAATTCCTCTGCCTTCAGAAGGTTGGCTTTCTTTTGCTCCTCCAAGAGAGCCACGTTTGCTTGCATCTGGGCTTGCTGGCCAGCAACAAGGGCTTTCAATATGTCCTCCATTTCAGTCGGCGGGGAGCCTACGGCCAACTTGGAAAACTGGGTGATCAAACCTTCGGTATCCTCCTCTGACATGCACTATTAACGCTGAGCGTGCCCGTATTCTCCACCATCTGTGACGTCACGAGAGGCTACACAGCTTTCAGCGGGATTGCTCAAGTAGTGCAAGGAGACAAGGTTCAAACAAAACAAGGATTTTATTATAGGTCTTGGGAAATTAACGAAAATATAACAAAATTCTGTTCTCTTGTGGCTCTTTAAGGGTTAACAGTTCAGGGATGTCTCTTCCACATCCAAAGTCATAATTCTCACTCGCTCAGATAACTTTTCCCCAGCCTTACTGTAGTCCATGTTGCAGCTAGTGGCCAACCCAGCAAAAAGTCCTTCCAAATGTCTCTCACGTATTTCCACAGGTGCATATATCCAAAGGTGAGTATTTCCCAAAGGTAAGTATCTCCAAATCCTTATATTCCTCATGGAAGTGGACGTGCAGCACTCTTGTCCTCCAGAGAGCCCAGGTTGGAGACTGTGTCTCTTCCCTTCCCAAACCTTCAGCTCATCAGCTCCTCATTTGTTTCAGCTGCGTGGGAAGATTGGCCATAGAGGGGTGGAGTTCCCGACCATACCAGCAGATGGAGCCATAGCTGTCTGGGTTTGCAGCCACCTCAGGGGGATGTAACGTCCCTCCAGGACACAGCCTCTCGTGACATCACAACATTTAAAATATACACATACATAATACTAAAATGCTAAGAGAAAATAATAATAAAGTACAAATAATTATTATTATATGTACGCACAGGAATAATGTAAGAATTGAAAAATAAATAACGAAACAAAACAAAAATGGGGGAATATAAGTATATCCATCCGAAAGTGTCAATGATCCGACCTGGAAGGCCTCCCAAACAGGCATCGCTCTAAACCCAGTCGGAATGAAAGTAAAATTAACGTTAAGTGAGAGCTCTGACCACCCTCCATTGGTCAGCTCATCGTATTACATGTTCGGTAGCCCTTGCTGAGACCGTTGAATACGGTTTCACCCGTTATGGTATGGTATGGATTCGAGTCCGTGAGCAGACCTTAACACACAATGACAAGGCACTCTAACCTGTACGGGGGATTGGAGTATATTCCCGGACAAACTTCTCTGCGTCCAGAACCGAGGAGAGCCAGATCTTCTCCCCGGAAGGCGGGGTAATTCTTAGTCTTGCAGGGAAGAGCAAGGCTGGGCGAAGATGGAGTTTGTAGAGTTTGGTCATGACATCTCTGTAGCCAGCGCGGTGCTTTGCCACATCGGGCGCATAGTCCTCATAGACACGAAAGGGGTGCCCTTTATGTAACAGGTTGCCCCTCATTCGAGCCTCGCGCAGGATAAGATCCTTGGTCTTGAAACTGTGACAACAGATGATTACTGGGCGAGGACGCTGGCCCGGTCCAGGCACTGGGACAAGGGCGCGATGTGCACGGTCCAGTAGGGGATCCGACGCCAAAACATCCGGTCCCATTGCATCCTTCAGTAGCTTGGCGAAGAAGTCGGTGGGGCGAGAGCCCGCCTCCACCCCTTCTGCCAGACCCACCACGCGAAGGTTATGACGCCTGGATCTGCCTTCCAGGTCGACCACTTTCACAGAAAGCCTCTGCACATTTTCCTGCAATGACGTGCATAGCTTCTCTAACTTGTCGATCCTACCAGCGTTGAATTCAGAAGCTTTCTCAAGGTCCACAATACTCTGGCCCTGCGAAGCGACCGTTCGAATGGTGCTCTCGATTTTAGTGTCCAGTTCAGCAATAGTAACCTTAAGATCCTCCGCTATAGCAACACATAGTTCTCCCAAAGCCCGGGTAAGTTCTGTAAGTGTCACGTTGTTACCTGTGCCTTCCGCCATGTTTGTCTCGTTGTTTGGTGGGGAGTAGGCCTCTGATGTGGATTTATTGTCCTTTGGTCGCTTATTACTAGGCATTTTCACATAGAAAGTTACAATATTGTATTAGAAAGAAAAGTTTGTTGTAACAAGTGCAATAAAGTAAGTTAGGTTAGATTATTTCGCAAAAAAGTTGCGGGAGCCTCTCACACACAGCCGTTCACTCCAACATGGTAGCTCCGCCCCTCAAATACAATGTCTAGATGAAAGGTGGATATTCTTCCTGTTGGACATCTCCGACGTCTCCAAATGTTCCGATGGCAAGGCACACGAAAGCCAATCTGTTTGAAACTGAAGCATTTATCGGAGAAATAAGTACCGGTAATTGGCGACTGAATGGGCTTCAAGGTAATTTAATGATTTAAAAGGTTTTTGAGGTTAGTGAGCCTAGTTCTATGAAATACAGGTAACTGCCAAAATAAAGGAAACGCCAACATAAAGTCTTAATAGGGTGTTGGGCTACCACGGTTGGTAGTATTGTCAATCCTGTTCAGAGACAATACTACCAACCAACACCAGAGACCCTCACCCCAGCAGAGACGACTGTCCCCAACCCTAACTAGACCTATGCCCCTCCGCCCTGTAGTGGAGCCCCCTCTCCCCTGGCTGAGCACACCACCTCTGCCCCATCCAGCATCCATTATGGAACTCACAACATCACCCTCAAAGCTCCATAGAGGAGATTGGAATCAGTGCCACCATGAATGAAAATATCAGGAATACTATGATTCCCAGTATGTCAGATAGCCCATTGGGTCTGAGTAAAGATACTTGGAGCTCTTTGAGTGCCCCTGAGCCAAATGGCTGGTTAAATCTGGATCTAGACTGCTGACTGTTGAGGGTCAGGGTGGCAGGTAGACTAGCGGTTAGGAGCATTGGGCCAGTGAACGAAAGGTCGCTGGTTCGACGTGCCCTTGAGTAAGCTACTTAAACCTAATTGCTCCTGTAAGTCGCTCTGAATAAGCACGTCTGCTAAATGACTAAAATGTTAAATGTCTGACCTGGAAGTGTGGACCTGAATGTAGAAGTCTGCTGAGGAGCAGACAATACAGCAAGGGGTCTACACACTGTCAATACTGGACGAGGAAGACGCGTACAGTTACACCCTGGACCTGAACAAGGAAGATGCCAGCCATCAGTCAGTATGTTCTGATCAGCACTAGGGCTGGGAACTGCCAGGGACCTCACAATACGATATTATCACTATACTTAGGTGCCGATACGATTTGTATTGCGATTCTCATGATTCCATATATATTGCCATTCAATACTGTAATTTTATTGCGATTCGATGTTCCAAACATATTGCTCAGCAGATTTATGCTGCAGAGGGACACGAGAGAGCCATGAGAAAACAAGTTTTGATCAGTCATAGAAATAAAAGAGCTGAAAACAAGATTGAGAACAAGCTTTGAAAGAAAATTACAGGAGTTTTGGTGCAGGTACAGCCAACTAGCACAAAAATAATATTGCGAAACTGTCAAAACGATATGCTATATCATCTGAAATAATATCCTGATATGTAACCGTATCTATTTATTTTCTTCCCCCAATCACCAACCAGCTCCATGGAGTAGTATCAGGATTAGAGCCGAAAGCGAGCAGCTTGGAGTCAAACCCACAGTTGGTATTAGAGCTGAATCAGAGGTGATAGAAGACAGTGAATCTGAATATGAGCCACAGTTTATAGAGACGTCAGTCACCCCGTGGAATGGTGCTGTTGAGCTGGAAGGAGAGGAGGGAGCCCAGTCTTAAGACAAGAACACTGGGCTGTATTCAGGAGAGCATGAACAGTACAGTGGCAAAGAACAGGAATATTGTAAGGGAGAAGTTAACTTCGAACAGGAGGAAGTAAAGGAGAAGGAGAAGAAAGAACAGGAGGTTGTGAAGGAGGAGGATATTGAAAATAAAAATTACAAATTACAGTGCCTGAGCAGGGGAGGCTGGAGTTCAGGATGCAGGAGAGAGACAGAGGAGAACATAGATGGCAGAGGTTGGAGAGACGTTGGTTGTGAAGGAAGAGGTGAGTACAGAGGACTTTGGAGAGGAGGAGAATAAGGAGGGGAAAGAAGAAGAAGAAGAAGTTGAGAGGGAGGACGAGGGTATAGAGGAAGATTATCTCAGTGAGATCACAGGAAGAGATGGTACAGGACAGAGACAAGGAGCGGGAAGAGATAAATGAAGAAGTGATAGCAGGAGAGATTTTTGAAGAGGAGGAAGAAAAGGAGGAGGAAGAGGAAAAATAAAAGGAAGACATTGGACAGGACAGAGACAACAGGGAAGCAGGAGGAAATAGACACAGTCCCTGATCAGGAGAGGGCAAAGTTCACGACAGAGGAGGCAGATGGAGTAGTGTAAGATGGTGCCAGAGAAATGGTAGAGATTACAGAGAGGATGGTTGTGGAGGAACAAACAGCTATGGTAGAGATTACAGAGAGCATGGTTGTGGAGGAACAAACAGCTATGGTAGAGATTACAGAGAGCATGGTTGTGGAGGAACAAACAGCTATGGTAGAGATTACAGAGAGCATGGTTGTGGAGGAACAAACAGCTATGGTAGAGATTACAGAGAGCATGGTTGTGGAGGAACAAACAGCTATGGAGGAAGAAGTCAATGCAGATGAAGAAAGAGGAGGAGGAGGTTGTGAAGGAGGAGGAGAAAGAAGAGGATGAAGTTGTGAAGGAGGGAGAGAGAGAGGCGGAGAAAGAAGGTAAAGTTGTGAAAGAGGAGAAGGATGAGAAAGAGGAGGATGAGGTTATGATGAAGGAAACTAAATAGACAGACAGAAGAGGGTGAAGTTGTGAAGGAGAGGGAAGAAACAGAGGGAGGCACACAAGGAGGCAGTATGGAGGATTGGGACACAAATCCTTCTCATCAACAAAACAACTCTTCCAGAAAAATAGATGTCTGCAAACAGTGGCAATTCACAGGCATCCTGGTATGTTCATCTAAAGTGAATATTCTTTACTCTGAACATTACATAAACATTGCAATTGTCTCAGGGCGTTGCCATCAGTCAATTCTAGGTCAATTCTATCAATCAGTCAAACTTTATTTATAGAGCACATTTCTTACAGAAGATGCATTACAAAGTACTCAACAAATAAAATAATAATTAATATTTTCTAAAAGAGACAAATTAAAATAGTAAAACAATAAAATAAATGGACCTGAGAGACTAATGCTTAAAATAAATAAGATATACAGAAAAATAGATAATATAGCTAGTATGACTAAAAAGCACCCTAAAAGCTTGTCCAATAAGGTATCTTAGAAACTGTAGACATTTTTAAGAAAGATTTTGAGGCCCTCAATTTCCAAAGGCCGGGACCATAGTGACTGAAGGCAGCCTCAACAAACGTTTTGGTTCTGAGCTCTGGTTGTCTCTGGTTGTCTCTGGTTGTCTCTGGTTGAATCTGGTTGTCTCTGGTTGTTTTTATTCATTTATGTTGGCTGAAGAGGCTGAAGAAATTTGGCTTGGCCCCTAAGACCCTCACAAACTTTTACAGATGCACAATTGAGAGCATCCTGTCAGGCTGTATCACCACCTGGTACGGCAACTGCACCGCCCGCAACTGCAGGGCTATCCAGAGGGTGGTGCCGCCTGCCCAATGGATCACCGGGGGCACACTGCCTTCCCTCCAGGACACCTACAGCACCCAAAAAGAAGGCCAAAAAGATCATCAAGGACATCAAACACGACCTGTTCACCCCGCTATCATCCAGAAGGCGAGGTCAGTACAGGTGCATCAAAGCTGGGACCGAGAGACTGAAAAACAGCCTCTATCTCAAGTCCATCAGACTGTTAAATAGCCATCACTAGCCGGCTACCACCCGGATACTCAACACTGCACCTTAGAGGCTGCTGCCCTATATAGACATGGAATCACTGGCCACTTTAATAATGGAACACTAGTCACTTTAATAATGTTTACATACTGCTTTACTCATCTCATATGTATATACTGTATTCTATTCTACTGTATTTAGTCAATGCCACTCCGACATTGCTCATCCTCTGTGGTCCTATGTAGCTCAATTGGTAGAGCATGGCGCTTGTAACGCCAGGGTAGTGGGTTCGATCCCCGGGACCATCCATACGTAAAAATGTATGCACACATGACTGTAAGTCGCTTTGGATAAAAGCGTCTGCTAAATGGCATATTATTTATCCTAATATTGATATATTTCTTAATACCATTCTTTTACTTTTAGATGTGTGTATTGTTATGAATTGTTAGATACTACTGCACTGTTGGAGCTAGAAACAAAAGCATTTTGCTACACCTGCAATAACATCTGCTAAATATGTGTATATGACCAATAAAATTAGATTTGATTTGATGTTTTTCTACCTGGTCTTTTAGTGATGGTGTTATTTCTAGGACTGTGGCGCCACCTTGTGGTGTAACGACATCAGCGATGGAGCTGCTGCTGATGCTGTGGTCTCTTCATCCTTCCCATCTGAACTTCTGCAGTTTCTTTGACAGACACCTCAGACTCAAGTAACTCACTGTTACATCTGTACTATGAACTCAGAAACTGAAACAGTTTCAGGTACATGCATATATGAACTCAACCAACAGAGCTGTCAGTTTAAGGCACATGCATATATGAACTTAAAAACCGAGAGAGCTGTCAGTTTAAGTCCTCATTTAGGAATGCAGAATGTCTGGCTTGTCTTTCTCTAATCTAGACCTCTTAATAAAATGAGTTTCAAATAAAAGCAGCCACAGTCCAACGGAATCAAGTTTATTGCACCAGTATATTTTAAGCCACAAGATGGCAACACAAGGCCAGGTAAGTAGTGTGTCTAGTGCGTCTCAGATTAGTTCCAATGCTGTAAACCTGGTTACGAACAGACTGCCAGACAGGTAATTAGCATGGGTATCATTGTGAGTTCAAGCAAGCAGTGATTAATGAGCACATTGACATTTCAACAGACAGACTAGCATTAACAAGCTATGTCACAAGCTGCACACACACTCACATAATGAGCTGAACTTTAGGGATGAATTACAAATGAAACTGATTTTATTATTACATGAACTTTATATATACTGTGAAAATTATAACTTCAAGCACCCTTTGATTGTGAGAATAAAAAAAACAGGAAAATGTTCTATTGTACTCACTTAAAATACAGTAAATGGTATGTGACAGATGTTCTATTGTACTCACTTAAAATACAGTAAATGGTATGTGACAGATGTCGTTTTTTACTTTGGATAAACTTTGGATGAACACAGATCTCTTTGGCTGAGAGTTAGTGTGTAAAATCAGTGCAGCTGGGGGTCTACCACTAATGTAACTGTTACATAAAACAATGTACACAATTCAATTTTCTCAGCTCATCTCTGTGTGTGAGCGGTAAACACACAGCAGGCAGGGATCATGAGAAGGGGCCATGCCCTCTCTCTGCTATTCACCCACCACCATGTATCCCTGGGCCTTTTGTTCCTAGAACCAAGCTACGTGCTGTTTGTTTAACGTCAGCCTGTGGGTCAATGACTGGTCGGAGAGATCAATACATTTCAACTCCCACCCAGTCAGCCAACGCATGAAAACAACAACCAGAGACTGGAGTTTGGACAGAGTTACGTGTATGAATGGGAGCTCATGCGGACCTCTGTGGATCGGCCAGGCGATACATTGATAAATAGATTAGTATACACTACATGATCAAAAGTATGTGGACACCTACTCGTCGTCGCTCGTCGAACATCTCATTCCAAAATCATGGGCATTAATATGGAGTAGGTCCTTTGTAGCTATAACGGCCTCCACTCTTCTGGGAAGGCTTTCCATTAGATGTTGGAACATTGCTGCGGGGACTTGCTTCCATTCAGCCACAAGAGCATTTGTGAGGTCGGGCACTGATGTTGGGCGGTTAGGCCTGGCTCGCTGTTGGCCTTTCAATTCATCCCAAAGGTGTTCGATGGGGTTGAGGTCAGGGCTCTGTGCAGGCCAGTCAAGTTCTTCCACACCAATCTCTTTTTTTTATTTTTTATACTTTGTTTATTGAATTTTCAGTACCAGCATTTAGTAAATAATTGCACTTGAAAGTTATTTGGTATGAATATGGAACAACAATTTGAAGACAACGATACAGCAAAACATAGAGAGACAGACATGAAAGAAAAAATAGACATTAAATACATAAATAAGATAAAACACAACAAAAAAAAAGGAAAAATATCTGTTTTGATCCAGTTGTTATAGGTCAGCTAGCACAGTTATTACCGTCCTTAACATCCGAGATGTCGTATATGCACATACCAGGCTTCTTACATCACCAATATATAAATATACATCACTCTGGAACTGCAGGGAAATGTATTCTTTTAACATAAGAAAAGAAGGGAGCCCACTTTGCATAGAATTTGTCTACAGACCCATTGAATGTCTGTTTTATTTTCTCCAACTTTATGCAATTCAAAATAGATTTAATCCAAAGAGCATGAGAAGGGGCTGCAGAGGATTTCCATCTAAGTAAAATTAATCGTCTCGCTAACAACGTGACAAAGGCAATTACATCCTTATTCATTTTGGTCAATTGTATTGTGGGTAAGGAAACTCCAAATAATGCAATGAGAGGGTCTGGCTCGATCTGTGTGCCGCTTAATTCTGAGAGTGTGTTGAAGATGTCTTTCCAGAAACCAACAAGAGATGGGCAGCACCAAAACATGTGCACATGATTAGCAGGGGACTGGTTACATCGAACACAATTAGGGTTCACATCCTTGTAAATTTTTGATAGTCTTGCTTTGGTCCAGTGGGCCCTATGAATGAGTTTGCATTGGATGAGGCCGTGTCGAGCGCAAATAGAAGAGCTATGTACCCTTTTGAGTGCCCCTTCCCATAGTTCATCAGATATTTCCTCACCCAGTTCCTCCTCCCAAGAGGATTTGATATTGTTTAATGAGATGGCTTGTAGTGAGCAAATTTGTCTATAGATTATTGACAATGTGCCTTTCTGATTAGGAAGTGGGGTGAGAAATGTGTCGAACTGTGTTCCACCAGAAAGGTTGGGAATCCTGGATCTATGCTGCGGACATAACTCCGGACTTGTAAGAACCTAAAAAAATGATGTCTGGGGAGACCAAATTTAGCTGATAATTGTTGAAACGTACTAAATGTATTGTTAGTATACAGGTCTCTGAATCTTTTAATACCGAGATTAGACCATGTTGAGAAAGCACCATCAATCATAGATGGGGGAAAAAGCTGGGTTTGAGGCTACCGGAGCCAAGGAAGAGGTTGTTTGAAACCCAAAGTGGCGTCTAAATTGATTCCAGATCTTCAATGTTGTTTTGACACATATATTATTGGTGAAGGAGGAGTAAGGGCCTGTAATAGAGGAGTGAGCGAGGGAAGACAATGATGCCGGTGTAGACGAGGCAGCCTCCATCTCCAGCCAAGTTGGGGGTGGGAATATCACTCTGCTCTGCAACCAGTACTGAATGATCCTAAGGTTAGCGGCCCAATAATAGAATCTGAAATCTGGTAGAGCTAGACCGCCGTCTGGTTTGGGCCTCTGTAAGAGCTGTTTTCGCATCCTAGGAGGTTTTTTGTCCCATATAAAGGGTAGAATTAGGCCGTCGATCTTTTTGAAAAATGTATTGGGTAGAACTATTGGAAGGCACTGATAGAGGTATAAGAATTTAGGGAGAGTATTCATTTTAATAGTGTAGCAAAGACCACCGTTCCAAATCGTCCTTAGTACGGGTTAAGAGAGGAGCAAAGTTGGCTTGAAAAAGGTTTTCAAACCTAATTGTGACATGTACCCCGAGATAAATAAAACTACTGTGAGCTATTTTAAATGGCAAGTTATGTAAAGGGGATTTTTTTGCAGCCATGTTAAGTGGCATCAATTCACTTTTACTGAGATTTAGTTTATACCCTGATAAGTGACCGAAGGATGCGAAAGTGGCAAGGGCAGCAGGGACAGAGACAGAAAGATTGGATGTGTATATTAATAAATCATCTGCATATAAAGACAGTTTGTGTTCGTGCCCGTATCTGACTATGCCTTTGATGAGGGGTTGGAGCGAAGTGCTATTGCAAGTGGCTCTATGGCGAGGGCAAACAGTAAGGGACTTAAAGGGCAACCCTGACGTGTCGATCTTTGCAAAGGGAAGCGATCTGATTGAGTGTTATTAGTCCTGACAGAGGCTTGGGGGATGAGTACAGAAGTTTTATCCAGGTCATGAATTTGGAGCCAAAGCCAAATTTATTTAGAGTGTAAAAAGGTATTTCCATTCCACCCGATCAAACGCTTTCTCCGCGTCCAGGGATATAATGGCTTCAGAGGTATTGTCGATAGAAGGATTGTATATAATATTAAATAATCTTCGGAGATTGAAGAATGAGTGTCTATTTTTTATAAATCCTGTTTGATCCGGAGAGATAATTGATGGGAGGACTGTTTCTAGCCGCGTTGCCAGAATTTTGGCTAGAATTTTATAGTCCACATTTAGCAAGCTAATTGGACGGTATGATGCACAGTCAAGAGGGTCTTTGTTTTTTTAAGAATAACACAAATGGTTGCTTGAGTGAGAGTATGTGGGAGAGCACCATTTACAAATGCATCATTGTACATTTCAATTAGAATAGGGGCTATTTTGGTGATAAACTTTTTATAAAACTCTGTCGGGTAGCCATCAGGCCCTGGGCTTCTCCCAGATTGAAGGGATTTGACAGCGTTAGACAGTTCTTCAACAGTGATCGGCTGCTCTAATTTTTTAACCAAATCCCGGCCGACCGAAGGCACAGAAAGTGAGTGGAAGAAATCATCCAATTCCAGTGTATCCGCTTTACTTTCAGAGGTATATAGAGACTGGTAAAATCTCTTGAACTCCTCATTGATCCCCCAGGATCTAATGATATCCCAGATGATGTACGAATTTTTGTAATCTGAGATGATGATGATAGTTGACGTAACTTGTGAGCTAATAATTTACTGGCTTTATCTCCTTGTTCATAGTAAGTGCTCCTAGACTTGACAAGCATTTCAGTAACCTGGTCTGTTAATAGTGTGTCAAATTCTGCTTGCAGAGTTAAACGTTCCTTATAAATATCCGGGGGATGGTGAAACGGCATAAATGTCATCTAATTGGGCAATACAGCGTGTTAACATAGATAACCTATTCCTTTTCAATTTGTTCTCATGTGCGGTGTAGGAGATAATTTCACCCTCTGATATAAGCTTTCAAAGTTTCCCAGAGAGTAGACGCAGAGATGTTTGGGGTTCTATTTGTAATCATGAAGAAGTCGATTTGACTCAAAACAAAATTGACAAAGTGTTCATTACTGAGCAGTTGAGTTTTTAGTCGCCAAGGCGGTCACTGATTGTCTACATTTTGAAAAGCTACTTCCATAGTAACAGGGGCGTGGTCAGATACAACAATTGGGTTATATGAACATGAAGATATGGAGTGGAGGAGCCGGTCATCAACAAGGAAGTAGTCTATGCGCGTAAAAGTGTGGTGAACCGATGAGAAAAAAGAGTATGCTTTCCCAGCTGGATTAACCATTCTCCAAGGATCTGAGATTGCGAATTCAGACATAAAGGTTCGAACAACTCTAGCTGAGGTTGATAAGGTGGTAGGTTTAGTGGAGGATCGATCCAATTGTGGGTCTAACCAACAGTTAAAGTCACCTCCTAAAATCAACATATGGGTGGACATATCTGGGAGTGTAGAGAAAACCGATTTGAAAAAAATCACCATTGTCCCAATTAGGAGCATAGATATTAACAAGAAGAACCTTTGTATTGAGCAGCCTACCACTGACAATTATATATCTACCATGGGGATCTGCGATCACCTTAGAACATGTAAAAGGTACCGATCTGTGAAGTAAAATAGCCACCCCTCTCGCCTTACTCTGAAATGAGGAATGGAACACCTGACCCACCCATCTGCACCTAAGACTTGAGTGTTGTGATACCTTCAGATGAGTTTCTTGGAGAAAGATGATGTGAGCTTTCAAATGATGAAGATGGTGTAGCACCTTACTACGTTTAACTGGGTTATTTATGCCCCTGCAGTTCCAAGTAAGAAAATTAAAGCCATTCCCTCCAGCAGTATGGGCTACACTAGGCTGAGTCATATCTTAAGAGAGAGAGAGGATGTGTAAAGGACAAGGTACAATGTAAACTGAAGATCTTAGTTGAACCTAAAAGCGCAAATGTAAAAAACAAAAACAAGCGAAGAGGCACAAAAACATATACAAACTATATACAAATAGAGAGTGAACAAACCCTTCCTCACACCCGCCCTTGCCGAAGCATCTCCCCAAATGAGATGCAAGCAAAACCCTAAATACAAAGAAAGTTTAGAGCTAAGCATGATAACTCTTACTCTGTGCTACCTAAGATTAGTGACCATTTAACTAGAGTAAGCCAAACATGGATAGAATGGTCCCCAACAGAGTTTAAGGAAAATTATCCTCGATTAAGAGAGGTTTAACCTCGACGCAGATGGTAAATGAACAAACTGAAACAGCCATGCAGACCCCCAGATATTGGCATTAGAGGCGGCAAACCTGGGCTGGAAATAAAGAGATAAAAAAGAGAATGACATTCATATGTCGATGAACCCAGCAAAGATGGCTTCGTTAGTCACCCATTCGGCCTGCTAACTAGCCTGCTAGGAAGACCAGCCAGCCAACCATTTGTTACACACCATGCGGTACAACAGCCGCTTTCACGTTCTTGTTGATGAAATCTGCCGCTATAGCCGGGTCCTCGAATCTGTGCATGGAGCCGTCCGGTAAAGTCAGTCTCAAAACCGCAGGGTAGATGAGGCCGAACTTCACGCCCGGGCAGGCGTGTAGTTGGCGTTCACAGCTCCAAAGCTAGCCCGCCTCTTAGCCACAGCTGTTGTGTAGTCCGCAAATATCGAGACTCTTTTACCTTTATGTAGAAGAGGGGATGCTTCTCCCGATCTTCTCAGTATGTCGTTGCGGACGTGAAAGAAATGCACCCTGATGACAAATGGTCGTGGGGGTTCTCCATCCCTGGGTCGGCTACGCAGAGTGCGGTGAGCCCGGTCTAGCAATGGCTTCTCCTCTAGCCCGAGCAGCTCCTGAAGTAGCTGGGCCATGTACTCCGTGGGCCTTGGGCCCTCCACTCCCTCCGGTATTCCCAGTAGACGAATGTTGTTCCTCCGCATTCTACTTTCCATATCTTCGCATCTATTATCGAGGAATGCCACCCTAGTTGTCAATGAGCCGACGTTAGCCTCTAGCTCGCTAATGCGAGTGCTGTGGTCTGTAGCACCTCGCTCCAAATCCGATAAAGTCACCCCATGTGCGTCAAGCTTATTCTGTATACTCTCGATAGATTTTTTAAGCTCGTCTTTGATCGTTGATATCTCTGACCTGAGATTGGTAGAGAGACAGTCAATTTTTCCGAAAATGTCGGTTTTGAGGGTGCCTATCACGGATTGCAGCATCTCCACAGTCAGTGTTTCCGTGGGGCCGGCATTGGCAGCGTTCGGTGGCGGGGGTGAGTCGGGAGAAGTTGCAGGCTTGTTGCGGCCTGCTCTTGCAGACTCTGTTTTTGGCCGGGTTGATGTCATTACGAATTTGAATTTATTAAACTTGAACTGAGTTGTTTATGGGTCTCTTCAGACGCCTGGGCAAACAGAAATGTATGCAATTTTGCAAAGTTAAATATATAAATTTGGTCACTAACTCAGGAGCGATAGGGAGACGCGTGCTACATCCTTGGCTTCCAACAGCGCCCCAGCCTTCCACACCAATCTCGACAAACTATTTCTGTATGGATCTCCCTTTTATGCACGGGGGCATTGTCATGCTGAGAGAGGAAAGCGCCTTCCCCAAACTGTTGCCACAAATTTGGAAGCACAGAAGCACAGAATCGTTAGAATGTCATTGTATGCTGTAGAGTTAAGATTTCCCTTCACTGGAACTAAGGGGCCTAGCCCGAACCATGAAAAACAGCCCCAGACCATTAATCCTCATCCACCAAACTTTACAGTTGCCACTATGCATTGGGGCAGGTAGCGTTCTCCTCGTATCCGCCAAACACAGATTTGTCTGTCGGACTGCCAGATGGTGAAGCGTGATTCATCACTCCAGAGAACAAGTTTCCACTGCTCCACAGTCCAATGGCGGCGAGGTTTACACCACTTCAGCCATTGCGCATGGTGATCTTAGGCTTGTGTGAGGCTGCTCGGCCATGGAAACCCATTTCATGAAGCTCCTGACGAACAGTTATTGTGCTGATGCTGCTTCCAGAGACAGTTTGGAACTCGGTAGTGAGAGTTGCAACCAAGGACAGACGATTTTTAAATGCTAAGCGCTTCAGCACTTGGCGGTCCCGTTCTGTGAGCTTGTGTGGCTACCACTTCACGGCTGAGCCGTTGTTGCTCCTAGACGTTTCCATTTCACAATAACAGCACTTACAATTGACCGGGGCAGCTCTAGCAGGGCAGAAATTTGACGAACTGACTTGTTGGAAAGGTGGCATCCTATGACGGTGCCACGTTGAAAGTCACTGAGCTCTTCAGTAAGGCCATTCCACTGCCAATGTGGAATGGAAATTGCATGGCTGTGTGCTCGATTTTATATTCCTGTCAGCAACGGGTGTGGCAGAAATAGCCAAATCCACTAATTTGAACTGGTGTCCACATACCTTTGTATATATAGTGTAGGAGGTGTTAGTAATACATAGCATAACATGGCTAACAGCGCTAGCTGCGCTCTTAGGCCTACTATCCGGTGACTTGGCAGCACTGCCAGAGAGAGGAGGACCATGGCCCCAGGTAGCGGCAGCGGCAGCGGCAGCGGCAGCAGCTGGACACCTTGGCCCTCAACCCTGCCCTTCAGCCCCTACCATGACCTGGCCAGCAGCTGGCCTGGCCACAGCCTCCTCTTCTCCCCCCCTGGGCCTGGTCTTGGCCCTGGGTCTCCTCTCGACGGTCTTTGGCCTTGGTACTCTCTCCTGGACTGAGCTGCTCACTGGCCTGGGACTTGGGAACGCGACCGAGGAGCAGGTGGAGGCTACCCTTTCTGCCCTCAGATCGCTGGAGCGGGCGGTGGGAGGAGATAATGTAGGGGGGGCTCAGCTGGGGGTGTGGACTGGCCTGCACATGGATGGGAAGCCCAAGCCAGACTACCAGAAGTTACTCAAGTATCTTCTTACCCAACCCCAGAAGGCCAAGCCCAGCGTAAACAACAACACAGTACTGGAAACACTGTTAGAGACCTGAAGCCTAGGCAAACTCATTCTGATGAACCTTATACATTTTAAAGGTACAATGTTCCTTTTAAGATAAATATAGAATTACCATTTCTCTGATGCAAATTAAAGTAATATTTATTTTAACTCAGTAGCATATCAATTAGCCCTGAGTACAATAAATAATGTACTGCATCTTTATCTTTAGTGTAGACTCTACAAAGTATACCACACATCAACCTATCAATATATAATGAAAGTACTATATTTGTAATGCCTTGAATGACAGGGTTAGAAAATGTCGGCTACAGTGCATTTGCATCCCGTACAGGTAAGTTGGAGTATCCATTCTACAGGCGTCACACCTTCAACTGGCGTTTCCACGTGCTCATGTCGTTGAGCATGGCGGTCACCATGATGTTCTGTGACGACTCTGCAGAGCTGAGGATGCTGTACTATACTACCTGTCTGATTACAGTGAAGAGCAAGGCGTGCCGGTCTGGTCTGGGCAAGCTGCAGCCTAACTAGGTCCTTCTTTGCAGCACTTGACCATATGACTGGACAATAATCAAGATAAAATAGAACTACATTTTTACATTTTAGTCATTTAGCAGATGCTCTTATCCAGAGCGACTTACAGTTAGTGAGTGCATACATTATTTATTTTTTATACTAGAGCCTCTTTTTATTATGGACAGACCTCTCCCTGTCTTTACAACCATTGAATCTATATGTTTTGACCATGACAGTTTACAATCTAAGGTAACACCAAGTAATTTAGTCTCCTCAACTTGTTCAACAGCTACACCATTCATTACCAGATTCAGCTGGGGTCTAGAACTTAGGGAATGTAACTCTTTGTTAAGGGTTTCAGTGGCTTCATTAGCTGTGGTTGATGATGTGTTTATGGTTGAATGATCACCACATACTTTGTTTAATGCCAGTGGCAGGTCATTGGTAAAAAATAGAAAAGAGTAGAGGGCCTAGAGCGCTCTCCCACACTAAGTTTGCCCACTTTGCCAATGAAGTAATCATTAAAATAATTGGCAACATCAAATGGTTTTGTGATGAATAAGCCATCTGATTCAATGAAAGATGGAGTTGAATTTGTCTTTTTGCCCATAATTTTATTTAAAGTACTCAAGTTTTTTCAAAATCATTCTTTATATCATTGATCTTGGCTTCATAATACAGTTTCTTCTTCTTTTTGTTGAGTTTAGTCACATCATTTCTCAATTTGCAGTAAGTCAGCCAGTCAGATGTGCAGCCAGACTTATTAGCCACTCCTGTTGCCCCATCTCTTTCAACCATACAGTTTTTCAATTCCTCATCAGTCCATGGAGCCTTAACAATTCTAACAGTCAGGTGCATGTTTATCAATAAGAAGCAATTTCATAAATTCATCAAGTGCAGCGTCTGGATGCTCCTTATTAACCACATCAGACCAACAAATATTTTTAACATCATCCACATAAGAGTCACAGCAAAATCTTTTGTATGATCTCTTATATACTATTTTAGGCCCAGCTTTTGGAACTTTGGCTTTCCTGGATATAGCCACTATATTGTGATCACTGCATCCAATGGGTACGGATACAGCTTTAGAACAAAGTTCTACAGTATTAGTAAAAATCTGATCAATACAAGTGGCTGAGATATGGCTCTGAATATATATACAGCAACACCTCCACCATAAGCATTCCCGTCTCTTCTATAGATGTTATATCCTTGTATTGATACTGCTGTATCATCAAATGAATTATCTAATTGAGTATTAGAAATTGCTAATATATTAATGTTATCTGATGTTAGCAAGTTATTGATTTGATGTAAAAGAGTCCATTATTCTATTACTTGACTCCACCAGTATTTGGACAAAACACTTGAAGCTATTTTCTTGTTGTTCTAACAACAGCTTGTAGAACTATTTTTCTTCATTTAAAAGATCCTTCACCTGTGATAGAGAGACACCACTGTCTTCAATGGTACCCCCGCCGGCTTTGGTCTTTGTCATGGTAACAACGTAGGTTACGCTGTTACTCCTCTCAGTTCCAGACAGGCCAGGTCACAGGGAAGATTGAAACAACAACAACAACAAACAGTCGGGGTATAGACAGCCACAGGCCCGGGACAATCTGCTGTCCCATCCACCATGGCTAACCACGTCACGGGCTGTGTTAAAGCCCTCTAGAAAACCCCGCTAGCTTGATAGGCAGCTAACTAGCAGCTAGGCTAGCCGCTATGCCAAACAGCTCCTCAGACCCGGCCTTGGTCGGCAGGATCACTGGACAGCAAGTGATGCCAACCGTGTCGCTGGATCCAAACTCAAAAGGTAGCTGGCTAGTAACGTTTTCAAAAGACTTTCAAAACTTTTCAAAACAACAAACTTTCCAAAACAACAAACCGAGCTCTCCCTCGTTTTAGCAGAATGCTGAATTTGCTGAATTATGCTGAGCTGAACCCGAGTCAGCAATGATTACTGCTTTCTGCTTCAGAAAGTGTTGAGTCGCCCACTACATGGAGTCACCCACTACATTCATTAAGTCAGAATTCCTCTTTGACTCAGCCATGCTTCCTTGCCCGTCCAACACTTCCTCATCTCCCAGCCCTTCTAATGCGACTAGCCCTGATGCTCCTCCCTCTTTTCCCCTGCCCCGCTACATAGCTTCTCCCTGCAGGCGGTCACTGAGTCTGAGGTGCTAAAGGAGCTCCTTAAACTTCACCCAAAAACCCATCTGGGTCAGATGGTTTAGATCAGGGGTGTCAAACATACGGCCCGCGGGACGGATCAGGCCCGCAAACGGGTTTAATGATTTTGATGATTTTGAAAATAAATAAAAATAAATAAAATAAAAAATTTTTTTTTTGTAAAGTATAAAAATGCGCTGCAATTTTTCAATAAAATAAACTGCTGTTCCAATTGCGTCCACTGGATGGCGCAATAGCAATTGTGTTAAGCAAGCAAACTGTTTATACCGGGGCAGAGCAAGTAGGTCAAGCACGTGCAGCCAATGAGCTACTTTGTTTTGCCCGCGATATTTATTACGGCTTCTACTTTTAACATTATGTGCTTTGGCACCCTCATTGCCCCAATATGTCTCTGTCAAAAAAGAGAAAAGTGGATGCAGAGTGCAGAGTGTTCCAAGAAAAATGGTCATCCTATTTAATCACGGAATTGAATGGGAAAGCTGTATGTTTGGTGTGTTCACAGCATGTTGCAGTGCTGAAAGAATATAACCTTCGTCGCCACTATGTGAGTCTTCATGCCGACAAATATGACAACTTTCAAGGACAGCGGAGATGAGAGAAGGTGAATGAACTGTTGGCGGGTCTGAAGAAACAGCAGTCTGTGTTTACTCACAGCCGAGACATCAGTGACGCTGCAGTGAAAGCTAGCTACCTCATTGCTAATGAAATCGCAGTGGCTTCAAAACCATTTAGTGAGGGTGAATTTGTAAAAACATGCATGATGAAGGCAGCAGAGATTGTGTGCCCTGAAAAGCACCAGGCTTTTGCAAATATCAGCCTGACAAGAAACACAGTTGCAGACAGGATTTCCGATCTTTCAGTGGATTTGGACAGCCAGTTGAAGCAAAAAGTAAAGTCATTTATTGCGTTTTCGGTTGCAATTGATGAAAGCACGGACATTACAGATGTTGCACAACTGGCCATTTTCATCCGCGGAGTTGATGACACATTGACCGTCACCGAGGAGTTCGTGGAGTTGGTGCCGATGACAGATACAATGACAGCAGCTGATATTTTTACCGCACTCGTCGGCGCGCTGGACAGGGTCGGAGTGGACTGGTCCCGCGCTGTCAGCCTGGCTACAGATGGTGCGCCCTCAATGATCGGGAAAAAAGCAGGCGTTGTGACAAAGTTCAGAGAGAAAGTGCAATCTGCAAATGGAGGATGTGATTTTTTGACTTTTCACTGTATTTTGCACCAGGAGGCTTTGTGTTGCAAGTCATTAAAGATGGATAACATCATGAAGGTGGTCATCCAAACTGTTAATTTCATCCGATCCAGAAGCCTGAATCACCGTCAGTTTGACAGCCTTCTCACAGAGAAAGACCACATCTATGGCCTGCCATACCACACTGAGGTAAGATGGTTAAGCCGAGGTGCTGTGCTGAGGCGTTTCTTTGATTTACGAGAAGAAATTGAACAGTTCATGGAAGAAAAGGGCAAACCAGTGTTAGAATTTCATTCCGCAGAATGGATGCAGGACCTTGCATTTATGGTGGATGTTACAGAGCACCTGAATAACTTGAACAAACAGCTGCAAGGGCGCAACAAAGTTGTCACGCAGTATTATGACAGCATACGTTCTTTCAAGTTGAAGCTGTCATTGTGGGAGACGCAACTTGCCGGTGGTGATGCAGCTCACTTCCCCTGTCTGAAAAATGTGTGCGCGACCCAACATGTGGCAGACATGAAGCGGTTCAAAGATAAAATAACGGGACTGTTACGGGAGTTTGAGCAACGCTTTCAGATTTATGTTTATATGTTTTTATGTTGATGTGCTATTGTTTTTAATTGTTTTTATTTTATTTGTATATTTAACCTATTCTTGACTCTGTGGTTCTTGCACTTGTTTGGGGAACAGGATTTCATCATTTTTATCTACATTTCTGCCTGAGAAATGACACCCTGATATAGTTCTGTGATCTGTGAAACAGTTCTGTTAATCACTGAGGCATTGTGTGTTTGTGTGTTCTTTGTCCTCAGAACTTTCAAATAACTTGAGGTGTTTTATGATTAATAGTGATGTTGTGCTTTTGGACACTGTCCTCAGGCTCCAGCTTTATGTTTATATGTTTTTATGTTGATGTGCTATTGTTTTTAATTGTTTTTATTTTATTTGTATATTTAACCTATTCTTGACTCTGTGGTTCTTGCACTTGTTTGGGGAACAGGATTTCATTATTGTTATCTACATTTCTGCCTGAGAAATGACACCCTGATATAGTTCTGTGATCTGTGAAACAGTTCTGTTAATCACTGAGGCATTGTGTGTTTGTGTGTTCTTTTTCTTTAGAATTTTCAAATAAACTTGACGTGTTTTATGATTAATAGTGATGTTGTGCTTGTACTATTTTGGACACACTGTCCTCAGGCTCCAGCTTTATGTTGTATGTTGATCATATTAAAACAAAGAAAACAATCTGAAGTTGTTGTTTTTAAGTTATATATACCATGATTTTTCCGGTCCGGCCCACTTGGGAATAGATTTTCCTCCATGTGGCCCCTGAGCTAAAATGAGTTTGACACCCCTGGTTTAGATCCTTTCTTCTTCTGTAAGGTTGCAGCCCCTATTATCGCCAAGCCTATCTCTGACCTTTTTAACCTGTCTCTCCTCTCTGGGGAGGTTCCCATTGCTTGGAAGGCAGCCACGGTGAGTCCTTTATTTAAAGGGGGTGATCAAGCTGATCCTAACTGTTATAGGCCAATTTCTATCTTGCCCTGTTCATCAAGAGTGTTGAAAAAACTTGTCAATAATCAACTGACTGGCTTTCTTGATGTCTATAGTATTCTCTCTGGTATGCAATCTGGTTTCCACTCAGATTATGGATGTGTCACTGCAACTTTAAAAGTCCTAAATTATGTCACCACTGCCCATGATTCTAAGCAATGTTGTGCTGCTATTTTTATTGACTTGGCCAAAGCTTTTGATACAGTAGACCATTCCATTCTTGTGGGTCGGCTAAGGAGTATAGGTGTCTCTGAGGGGTCTTTGGCCTGGTTTGCTAACTACCTCTTTCAAAGAGTGCAATGTGTAAAGTCAGAACATCTGCTGTCTCTGCCACTGTCTGTCACCAAGGGAGTACCTCAAGGCTCGATCCCAGGCCCCACTCTCTTCTCAATTTACATCAACAACATAGCTCAGGCAGTAGGAATCTCTCCCATCCATTTATATGCAGATGATACAGTCTTATACTCAGCTGGCCCCTCCCTGGATTTTGTATTAAAGGCTCCATAACAAAGCTTTCTTAGTGTCCAACAAGCTTTCTCTGCCCTTAACCTTGTTCTGAACACCTCCAAAACAAAGGTCATGTGGTTCGGTAAGAAGAATGCTTCCCGTATACCCGACGCAAGACCCACTGGTTGATGCTTATTTATAAAACCCTCTTATGCCACTCTCTCCTCTAGAGGTAGTCACCTCATACAATTACTTGGGAGTATGGCTAGATGTTACACTGCCCTTCTCTCAGCACATATCCAAGCTGCAGGCTAAGGTGAAATCTAGACTTGGTTTCCTCTATCATAATCGCTCCTCTTTCTCCCCAGCTGCCAAACTAACCCTGATTCAGATTACCATCCTACCCATGCTAGGTAAGGGTGCTCTCAAGCGGCTAGATGTTCTTGAACATTCGGCCATCAGATTTGCCACAAATGCTCCTTATAGGACACATCACTGCAATCTATAATCCTCTGTAAACTCGACATCTCTGTATACCCCACGCAAGACCCACTGGTTGATGCTTATTTATAAAACCCTCTTAGGCCACTCTCTCCTCTATCTGAGATATCTACTGCAACCCTGATCCTCCACATACAACAACCGTTCTGCCAGTCACATTCTGAAAAATAAACACTCAAACTGGACAGCTGTGGCTGCTTCGCTTGATGTATTGTTGTCTCTACCTTCTTGCCCTTCGTGCTGTTTTCTGTGCCTAACAATGTTTGTACCATGTTTGTGCTGCTACCATGTTGTGCTGCTGACGTTGTTTTTCTACCGTGTTGTTGTCATGTTGTGTTGCTACCATGCTGTGTTGTCATGTGTTGCTGCCATGTTGTGTTGTTGTCTTAGGTCTCTCTTTATGTAGTATTGTGGTGCCTCTTGTCATGATGTGTGTTTTGTCCTCCTTTTGCCTCTTGGTAGGCCGCCATTGTAAATAATAATTTGTTCTCAATTGACTTGCCTAGTTAAATACAATAAATAACATTAAAAAAACATTGACTCATGCAATAACAAGACAGCTTCCTGAACACAAACCATTAACATATTGATTGGTATTTTCACACGAGGGCAGAAATACGGTTCCCAAAGCTCCTCAAGAAGAAAACCTAGTTTAGAAAGTCTACTAAAAAGCGACTGGGGTCTCGTCCGTTTTTACAAACACAGCTTACTTCTCCGCGGTCTCACTGAAGAATACCCTAAAACTCATTCAGGAAGGAGGACCACTGGGGAGCTGTATGAAGTAACAATACATGAAGATGATGTTGTAGAAGGGAAAACCACAGCTTATCTGCTATTCTGGTCAGGATAAGGAATCCTTATAAACTAACAAAGTGTTACACAACACATTTTTGGGTTAAGGTACTTGCATAAGTAGTGTATCAGAAAGTATTTGGGCCCGAGATTAGGCATTCCCTTTGTTGACTTTTTGCACCAAATCTTGTCAACACCTCTCTCTCCCCCCTCTCTCTGAAGGCTCTCCATGAGGTTACTCTAGAGGTGGATGAGATTTCTCTGACCCTCCCGGGATCACCTTCGACAGGCCCTTCATGCTCATAGTGTAGCTCATCGACCCGACAGAAATGTAACAGCCTCAGTCTCTTATTTCACTGTTGTGAAGCTCTATCACTCATATCTCTGTTGTATTTTCTTCCCTTTGGTAATGATTAGAAGAAGAATAATACAAATTGCTATTTTCAGATCACAGAAAATCATATTTTTGCTTATTCCTATACAGTTGAAGTCAGAAGTTTACATACACCTTAGCCAAATACATTTAAACTCAGTTTTTCACAATTCCTGACATTTAATCCTAGTAAAGAATTCCCTGTCTTAGGTCATTTAGGATCACCACTTTATTTTAAGAATGTGAAATGTCAGAATAATAGTAAAGGGATTGATTTATTTCAGCTTTTATTTCTTTCATCACATTCCCAGTGGGTCAGAAGTTTACATATACTCAATTAGTATTTGGTAGCATTGCCTTTAAATTGTTTAACTTAGGTCAAACGTTTCGGGTAGCCTTCCACAAGCTTCCCAAAATAAATTGGGTGAATTTTGGCCCATTCCTCCTGACAAAGCTGGTGTAACTGAGTCAGGTTTGTAGGCCTCCTTGCTCGCACACGCTTTTTCAGTTCTGCCCACACATTTTCTATAGGATTGAGGTCAGGGCTTTGTGATGGCCACTCCAATACCTTGACTTTGTTGTCCTTAAGCCATTTTGCCACAACTTTGGAAGTATGCTTGGGGTCATTGTCCATTTGGAAGACCCATTTGCGAGCAAGCTTTAACTTCCTGACTGATGTCTTGAGATGTTGCTTCAATATATCCACATAAATGTCTTTCCTCATGATGCCATCTATTTTGTGAAGTGCTCCAGTCCCTCCTGCAGCAAAGCACCCCCACAGCATGATGCTGCCACCCCCGTGCTTCACGGTTGGGATGGTGTTCTTCGGCTTGCAAGCGATCCCCTTTTTCCTCCAAACATAACAATGGTCATTTTGGCCAAACAGTTCTATTTTTGTTTCATCAGACCAGAGGACATTTCTCCAAAAAGTACGATCTTTGTCCACATGTGCAGTTGCAAACCATAGTCTGTATTTTTTTATGGCGGTTTTTGAGCAGTGGCTTCTTCCTTGCTGAGCGGCCTTTCAGGTTATGTCGATATAAGACTCGTTTTACTGTGGATATAGATACTTTTGTACCTGTTTCCTCCAGCATCTTCACAAGGTCCTTTGCTGTTGTTCTGGGATTGATTTACACTTTTCGCACCAAAGTACGTTCATCTCTAGGAGACAGAACGCGTCTCCTTCCTGAGCGGTATGACGGCTGCTTGATTTTCCCATGATGTCAAGCAAAGAGGCACTGAGTTTGAAGGTAGACCTTGAAATACATCCACAGGTACACCTCCAATTGACTCAAATGATGTCAATTAGCCTATCAGAAGCTTCTAAAGCCATGACATCATTTTCTGGAATTTTCCAAGCTGTTTAAAGGCACAGTCAACTTAGTGTATGTAAACTTCTGACCCACTGGAATTGTGATACAGTGAATTATAAGTGAAATAATCTGTCTGTAAACAATTGTTCGAAAAATAACTTGTGTCATGCACAAAGTAGATGTCCTAACCGACTTGCCAAAACTATAGTTTGTTAACAAGAAATTAGTGGAGTGGTTGAAAAACAAGTTTTAATGACTCCAACCTAAGTGTATGTAAACTTCCGACTTCAACTGTATGTACCCTGTGATATAAAATGTAGCATCTGGAAAGTGGATTTGTAGACTGTCTGTGCCTTTGAAATGGATACTGTTAAGTGTATGTTTCGACCATTAAAATTGGATTCAGAAACCACCTTGTTTGCGTTTTGTACATTTCCATAATGATGGCATGGAAGGGCTAGCCTCGTACGAACCATCCCGATCTCGCAAGCTTACATTCTGTTTCGCTACACTGATAAATAGAATGTAACAGAATGTAAGCTCACGAGATCAGGATGGTTTGTACAAGGCTATGAAAGAGCATTTGTTGAAGAAAAATTATAAGAATGTACTTCTATTCTCGTGAGAATCTAGGTTCTGCTCTAGGTTTTGTTTTATTGTAATATTTTAGATAGAACACTTTAATCTAGTAATGAAAGGGTTTTTGTTATATACAGGTTAGGGCTGACTTTTACATTACATAACAATTTCACAATTAAATTGATTTACAATTAGGATGAAAGAAAACACTATACAAACTCAATCATCAGTCAATATCAGAATCAATAATTTCATTAATTGACAATCATTTTAATGACAGAGACAGCAAAGGTTTTAAGCTCATTTTATCCTTAGGCTACACAACAAGCTGGAGTTCTAGAATCAAACATTTCACAATGACACACACAGAGAGCAAAGCTTTGAGTGTGAATATCATTCTATTCTTTCATGCTGGCGTCCTGCAGATGACATTGTGATATTTCAAACTCGGAGAGATAAAATGATGAGTAGAATAGAACAAGATGCATCAAACAGCAGATCAGTCATGAGTGGCCAGCTCAATAATCTGTTCCCAGCTTTCAACAGTGACAGATCACCATCATAAGCCAATCGGTGGTTCCAATATGGAGTCTAGTTGAACAGCTACTGGTCTACAGGGGTTCTGGAATGTTACTAGCACAGAGCGGCCAGGAGAGATCTGAGAGACGACACAAGATTTGGTGTCACAAAGTCATTCTAATATACTGTAGTAATAATAATAAAACATGCCATTCTGCTGTCTGATTTTAAAAAATTGCAATTTATTTCTCATGTTAATTCCAATTCAACTGATTGTTGTCTTTATTATATCAGTTTGTGATGGTGTTAAAATATAAGAGTTCTGAGCAATCATGTGTCACTGATGAAAAGTGTTGCGAGGCATGAGTAAGATCACCTACATTTACCAACAACTTATTGTGACAAAGGAAAATCCTTTAGTGCTTTGCTGTAGAGTACTGGGTATTGAGTCATGTTGCATCATTACATGTAGGCTAGTCAGCCTGGCCAGATTAATCTCCTGTTCAGCCAGGTCAGTAAAGGGAGGCGTGTCTGGTTAATAATTTATTAAATGTGATCAGCTGATCCTCTCAGGACCATAAATTGACAGAGTTCCTGACACATTGTCTCCGGCAAAGAGGACGTTGAAGGTAAGAACTGATCTTTATGTCACTGCATTTTTTAAGGTCTTGAAAATGTTCGGTTAGATCATAGTTAGTTAAGATTAGGGTTGCAAAATTCAGATAAATTCCCTAGTTTTCCCAAAGTCCCAGTTGGAGGATATTCGGAATCAGGAGGGAATGAGCAGGAAATCTGGAATCCTCCAATCAGGATTTCTGGAAAAACAGGGAATTTATTGAAAGTTCCTGATATTTTGCAACCCTAGTCAAGATAATAAGTACCTAGTTATGATAGTTAGCAGTACCTAGATATGATAGGTATTAAATGCTAAATCTAAATGAGTAGGTGTTTGCAAGGTAAAATGTTAATACAAGTGAATCTAAGTCTATGCCCAGGAAATGTTCCTATGTGAGGCTATAATGAACACATACAGTACTGTATATCTTATATTTGCTGATTTTATGAACATGTACGATTTAGGGATTTCATCACCTCAGTCATTTTGAAACCATGTTTAACAAGTGACAAACCTCATGACATGGCTAAAAGAGTTAAGGAAGTCATACTGTTGTAATTTCTAGATAGGTATTAGAGTATTGGTTATACTTTACTTAAAGTATGGTAATAACACGTACCGCATAATGGTTTTTAAAATCTGTGCAGAGTAGTAATGACATTGTCCATTCTTTCTCCCCAGGTAGATAAAATGTGGGGTATATCTTATTGTGCGATAGTGGCTGTGCTGCTCTGCGTGGCCTGGGCGGCGCCCCACGACGGGGACCACGCCGGTCACACAGAAGACCACCACCATCACCTCCACCACGCCGCCGGCGAGGCCCACCCCCAGCACGGACACGGCCACGGGGACGAAGAGTCCTGCCACAAGCTGGCGCCCCACAACGCAGACTTCGCCTTCGCCCTCTACAGGAGCCTGAGCAAAGCCAACACCGAGAACATGAACATTTTCTTCTCTCCTCTGGGCATTGCCACTAGCCTGGCTATGCTGTCCCTTGGGGCTAAGGGAGACACCCACAGTCAGCTGTACTCCACTCTGGGCTACGGAGCCTTCACACCGGACCAGGTGAACAAGGCCTATGAGCACCTGAACCACATGTTGGGCCACACTGGGGAGGCCATGCAGCTGGACATGGGCAATGCCTTGGCCTTGAGGGACGGCTTCAAGCCCCTGGCCAAGTTCCTGGAGGACGCTAAGCACTTCTACGCCAGCGAAGGCTTCACTGTCGACTTTACGAACCCCGCTGAGGCTGCCGCCGAGATCAACAAGTTCATCGCCAAGAAGACCCAGGACAAGATCACGGACATGGTGAAGGATCTGGACCCTGATACAGCCATGGTGCTCATCAACTACGTCTTCTTCAGAGGTAGGAGGAGGACACTGTAGTAGGAGAAAATGGTCAGGCACTTATTGTTGGATTTAAGAACAACAATAGAATACACATCATTGATCAATTGACTGACTGACTGACTGACTGACTGACTGACTGACTAGCTGACTGACTGACTGACTGACTGACTGACTGACTGACTAGCTGACTGACTGACTGACTGACTGACTGACTGATTTCCACACACGGTAAACAGAAGATGTGTCAATAAAGAATTAAAAGAAAATGTATGCAGGACAAACTAAAAACAATATAGGCTAATAACATTGTCTGTTTCTGCTTGCATGTTTACTACCCCTTAGTAACAATGTCCTCTACCTCCCTCCCCAGGGAAGTGGGATAAGCCTTTCGATGCCACGCTGACCCACAAGGCTGACTTCAAGGTGGACGAGAACACCAAGGTTCAGGTGGACATGATGATGAGGACGGGTCGTTTTGAGTTGTACAAGGACCAGGATAACTTCACCACCGTGGTCATGCTGCCTTACAAAGGCAACTCCTCAATGATGGTGGTCCTGCCCAACGACGGCAAGATGGAGCATGTGGAGGCCTTCATCAACAAGGACTACCTGAAGCACGTGCACGAGCATCTGTTCAGGACGTGAGAACACCTGATTTTATACACTTTTCTAATGTAAATTTCTATATTAATTCATGGTATACGGTCACTTTAGTACTGCAGCCTCTTTAGGAGTTAAGGAGAGTAGATTGTTTAGAACTTTTTTTATTGGACACCTTTTCAGTATAACGCAACCTATTCTTTATGTATGATTTATTTGTATCTATTCTTAACATAAGGTCAGGGTAGTTTGTTAATCAACTGACAAGACCAAGTTTGCAATGAGTATCAGATTGTATCATATAAAGAGATTCTTAATGCAGATTAACATTTTAATGTGGCTTGCATTTGCAAGCAGCAGGATCATGCACGTTTCTTTGTGCTGATAGTATAAACTGAGTATATGAAAATGAAAATGTCTCTTTCAGCATCGTGGATATCTTCATGCCAAAGTTCTCTACCTCTACCTCCTACTCCCTGGGAGACCATCTGAAGGACATGGGTGTGGTCAGTGCCTTCGGTAACACAGCTGACTTCTCTGCCATCTCTGAGGAAACCAAACTGAAGGTGTCCAAGGTAGGTTCTGATGATCAGTCCTATCCATCTCATGTCTGTCTCTTCTCTTGTCTGTCTGAGGGAATTGGGAGCAAAATAGAAGAATAATGTCTGTCTCTGTTGGACTACTAAGGGTCTATTCCATTCTATTATATTATATTATGTGTATAGGCCACGTAGGGGACAGTGGTGTCAAGTTCAACAAATTAACATGTTCATGTTCCCTACCCAGGTTACCCACAAGGCTGTGCTGAGTGTAGATGAGAAGGGGACTGAGGCGGCCGCTGTCAATACAGCAGAGATGATTCCCTTTTCTCTCCCAGACACCATCATGCTCAACAGGCCCTTCCTGCTCTTCATCCTGGAGGACTCTACCAAGAGCATCGTCTTCATGGGCAAGGTCACCAATCCCAGCCCCAAATGAACTACAGAGAGGGAGGGAAAGGGAGGGAGAGAGGGAAAAAGAGGAAGATTGTGAAGGACATCTGAGGAGATTTAAGAAAGGTTTTTGTCTCTCATGCTTTAACAAGTGGCAAAACATATCTGTATCTGACTTTGCGGTTTGCAGTTGTGGCATTCAAGTGTCGGCCATTTTGTCTACATGTGTTTTTGTATCAACTGTATACCTTATAGCAGAGGTGTGTGTGTTTGTGTTTGCAGTTGGCTTAAAATCATACTGATGTCCATGCTGGTCTGGTGATAGTGATATACCATCGTTATGTCTCTGGAAGTTGTCTAATGCATCTTCATAAAATAAAACCGTCTCCCAACAGCATTAAAAATAAAATGTAATGTCATAATTTTGAACAGTTTATACTAGGCTGATGTCTCAAGCATGGGTTTATCTGCATGCATTTCGACTGATATCTCATCTTGAATGTGATCATCTCAAATCATTGATTGGGTTAGATAGCCCCATGTCAGCATTGCCATTCTTCTTTGATGTAGAATTTTCCAAATTTTCCAATGGACTAGCATTTTAAATCTGTGTATTGCCAGGTAGACTGCTGTCTGTCAAGAACAGTGATCTGGATGGATCCTGAGCTAAAACGTTTTCCCAGTAGAGGATAGGGACCTGCGTAGCCTGAGGTTCCTCGGCCCTAGCTGAGTCTGTGACGTTTGACCTGTAAATAGACAGTTGCTGCTGGGAAGTTTATGTAATCAATCAATACCACCTGTCCTCATTCTATCCCCTCATATGCTGACTCGTGAGAAAGACATGAGGGAAACATACACACCTGACCCCATATGGTATGGTCTGTGGACTGTGTCTATATATATCTTCAAATATAGCTTTTGATTATTTAATTTTTCCTGTTTCAGGACAAAACAATAATCCAATTGTAAAGATACAGATACAAATATCTAATACCATTTGTTAAGACACATACTGTATATTGCTTCAACCACAAAATGAACACTGAACAACTTCAACACAGATGGCTGACAAATCGAAACAGAACAATGCAGTACTTCATAGAATTCACTTTCATTGATCCGTGGGTGCTCCTAGAAATCAGTGTGTGAAGAAAAGCATTATATACAGTGAATCCCTGAGACATATTTTAAGACCAACGTTCGACATACAGTAATTGTACACGCATTGCATTGGAGGGAAAAACTGATAGAAGAAGTTGTGGACAATATCTCTTAGAGGGGGGTGCCCCACATCTCAATGGTGTGTCTAATCTACCCATTCTTCCCAGACCAGTTGATAACCCAAGCACCATTTTGAACCTTCAAAAAAACCAACCAGCTTTGTTCGTCATTAGCTTGTTCAAACTCCCTCTTCTTCCCAACCCCAACCCCCCCTTCTTCAAACCCCAACCCACTCTTCTTCAAACCCCAACTTCCTCTTCCTCTCATCCCCAAGAAATGTGTTAATTTACTTTTATCTGTTCAAATTCAATCTTCTTTCTTTCTTTGTCTTGTCTCTGTCCCGTTCTGAAAGCGCCTCATTGCTGCAGATTCATTTCAATTAATGTCACGTTTGCAACCATATCGCTTGAAACAATGCACAGGAACTTTCAAGGTGGAATAGTCCATTATTATAAACCAGTCCGTGGGTGATTAATGATACTTGTTCCTGCTATTATGAGAAAACTTGGATTATATTAATATTGATATGAAATATACAGTATGTCTATGTATGGAAATAAATTATTGTTCTATTATGAATTATTATTTGGCTGTATGGATTTATTTACTTTTTGGAGGTCTTTTTTGTCAACAATGTGGCCTCATTAAAAACATGCTCCGGAACTTTAGCGACTACTAAATATTTTTTACACCTCACACTTTGGGCTGGATGTGTCAATGTGTAGTTCATACATGCATAAACTATGAGCAGAATTACTGTTTTACCTCAATTAGCCACAAACTCCCAACTGTTTTTCAACCTCAACCCCCTCTTCCTCTCAACCCCAACCCCCTCTTTTTCTCACCCCCAACCCCCACTTCTTCTCACCCCAACCCCCTTTTCTTCTCACCCCCAACCCCCTCTTCTTCTCACCCCCAACACCAGTCATCTCTTTTCTGCTCCGCCGATTATCTAATATTAAAGAGATCATATGGTATGATACCCACACAGTCAGGCTAGGAGATGGATTGTGTGAAGTGATTATCTATAGCCGACAAGGTGAAAATCTGTCAATGTGCCCTTGAGCAAGGCACTTAACCCCTAATTTGCTCCAGGGGCGCCGTACTACTATGGCTGATCCTGTAAAGCAACACATTTCACTGCTCTGGTTTATATATACAGTGCATTTGGAAAGTATTCAGACCCCTTCCCTTTTTCCACATTTTGTTATGTTACTGCCTTATTTTAAAATGGATTAACCTCTTACGGATCTGACCCTTTTTTTCAATTTTCGCCTAAAATGACACACCCAAATCTAACTGCCTGTAGCTCAGGACCTGAAGCAACGATATGCATATTCTTGCTACCATTTGAAAGGAAACAATTTGAAGTTTGTGGAAATGTGAAATTAATGTAGGAGAATATAATTTTTATTTTTTATTATTATTTTTTTGGTCATTTCGCAGACGCTCTTATCCAGAGCGACTTACAGGAGCAATTAGGGTTAAGTGCCTTGCTCAAGGGCACATCGACAGATTTTTCACCTAGTCGGCTTGGGGATTAGAACCAGCGACCTTTCGGTTACTGGTACAACGCTCTTAACCACTAAGCTACCTGCCGCCTAATATAACACATTAGATCTGGTAAAATATAATATAAACAAAAAAACATCAATTTTCTTCTTATTATTTTTTCATCATCTTTGAAATGCAAGAGAAAGGCCACAATATAATATTGCAGTTTAGGCGCAATTTAGATTTTGGCCACTAGATGGCATCAGTGTGTGTGCAAAGTCTCAGATTGATCCAGTGAAGCATTGCAATACTGGACTATTTTTTATCAAGTCTGCCCAAATGTGCCAAATTGGTCAATTGATACATTTTCAAGTACATAACTATAGAGAACATACAAAAATGGTATGGTAATACAAAATGTAAGTTTACACACTCCCAGGAATGTCATACATGATGGATCATTAGCTTATACACAAACTTTCACACATCTAGATGGCCGGGCGGGGTGGGTGTGGAGCCAGAGACAGCAAGGGTTCAAACTGTAGAACCCAGTTCCTACATTTGAATATAAAAATGGATTTTATCAAACAAAACTATGCTACATTTTATCTCTGGGACCCTTAGGATGACAAATCAGAGCAAGAATATTGAACGCAAGTACATTATTTACCTTCAGAGGTGAATGTATCAAACCAGTTGCCGTGATAATTATTTCATTGTTGTAAGGTTCTGTATTTATTTTATAATATAAATAATAAAATAATATGCCATTTAGCAGACGCTTTTATCCAAAGCGACTTACAGTCATGTGTGCATACATTTTTACATATGGGTGGTCCCGGGGATCGAACCCACTACCCTGGCGTTACAAGCGCCATGCTCTACCATGCTCTACCACCACAGGAGTAGCCCTGTTTCTTTGTGTTCTTGAACGTTGTCACGGTTTCGGCCGAGGCTGCTCCTTCTCCTTGTTCGGGCAGGCTTCGGCGGTCGTCGTTTCCGGAGTACTAGCTGCCACCGTTCTAGGTTTCGATGTTTGATTGGTTTTGTCTGTTTTGTTACACCTGTTCCTTGTTAGTGTTAATTATGCGTCCTATAAGTTCTCTTGAGTTTTGTCATGTGTTGTATGTAATTGTTCGTTGTCACTGTGGGATGCTAGTTCGTTTTGTCTCTCTGTTCGGTGTAGTAGAGAGCTCCGCACTTTTGTGCCTTTGTATGTACTTTACCGGTGTGCGTAAAGTTCGCTTGCCTGCCAGGTTGTATGTAGCCGTGTTTGGCTTGTTCTTTTTGTCTTCACTAAAGACGTCAGTACGAAGCCTCTGTGTGTCCTGCGCTTGATTCCACACCACTTCTACACTCAACTGTGACAGAATTACACACCATTACTATAGAATCAGCAGGAGCAGCCGCACCTACCGATATTATTGAGGAGCGCCTTCGTGGACAGGAGGACAGGATCAACCAGATCGTGCACGCTCTGGATAGGGTGATGAACACCCTCCATCGATGGGAGGCCAGCGGGGTACCCACGCCCCCACCTACCACACCATCACCATCGGTCAGTCCACCTGCCCAAAGTGGGATTCGGCTCTCGCTCCCGAGGGCGTACGACGGCACCGCGGCCGGGTGTCAGGGTTTCCTGTTGCAAATCGAACTCTACCTCGCCACCGTACACCCGGTGCCCTCGGGACACGAGAGCGTTTCCGCCCTCATCTCCTGTCTCACCGGCAAGGCGTTGGAGTGGGCCAACGCCGAATGGAGGAGGATAGACGCCGCAACGATCACCTATGCAGAGTTCTCCCGTCGCTTCCGGGCAGTGTTCGACCATCCACCTGAGGGGAAGGCGGCGGGGGAGCGTCTATTCTACCTCTGGCAGGGGATGAGGAGCGCTCAAGAGTTTGCACTGGAGTTCCGGACCCTAGCGGCAGATGCAGGGTGGAATGAGCGGGCCCTCATAGATCACTTCCGCTGCAGCCTCAGAGAGGACGTCCGTAGAGAGTTGGCGTGCAGGGACACCACTCTTTCGTTTGACCAATTGGTTGACATGGCCATTCGGCTAGACACCCTGCTCGCCACCCGCGGACGTCCTGGGTGGGGGTCGCCCATTCCACCCTCCAGCACCTCCGAGCCGAGTCCTATGGAGCTCGGGGGTGCTGGCGCTAGAGAACGGAGGAGAAGGAGCCCGAGGGGGGCCGTCCCCTGCACCAACTGTGGCCGTGGAGGGCACACCGCGGCTAGGTGCTGGGGAGGGTCTCCTGGAGGACGAGACGGCAGGCCACACATTGGGGAGTCCCCCCAGGTGAGTAGGCGCCCCACTTACCCAGAGCTTTCTGTCGTGCACATAACCATACCTGTTTGTTTTCCACAGGTTGCACCTCGTTCCCAGCATAAGGCGCTAGTAGATTCAGGCGCAGCTGGGAATTTTGTAGATCGTACATTTTGTATAGAGTTAGGGATCCCTCTCCTACCGGTTAATAATCCCTTCCCTGTACATGCCCTAGATAGCCGTCCGTTAGGATCCGGGTTGATCAGGGAGGTCACAGTGCCACTTAGGATGGAGACGCAGGGGGGTCATGAGGAGACGATTCAGCTATACCTGATTGACTCCCCTGCGTATCCGGTGGTGCTGGGGCTTCCCTGGTTGATTACTCACGATCCTACCATTTCGTGGCGAGAGAAGGCTCTTAAGGGGTGGTCTGCCCAGTGTGTGGGGCTATGTCTGGGTGTTTCCGTAGGGGCGACCTCGGTGGAGAGTCCAAACCAGATGCCCGCAATGCATGTTCCCCCCGAGTATGAGGATTTAGCACTCGTGTTTAGCAAGGCAAGGGCTGCGCGATTGCCACCTCATAGACAGGGGGATTGTGCGATAGACCTCCAGGCAGGAGCTGCGCTCCCACGAAGCCATGTGTATCCTTTGTCACAAGAGGAGAAGAGGGCAATGGAGACATACATTGCCGAGTCTCTGAGACAGGGATACATACGGCCCTCCACTTCCCCTGCGTCCTCGAGCTTCTTTTTTTGTGAAGAAAAAGATGGAGGTTTGCGCCCGTGTATCGATTACCGCGGTCTCAATCAGATTACTGTGAAATATAGTTATCCACTCCCTCTGATTGCGACTATGACGGAGTCATTACACGGGGCACGGTTCTTCACAAAATTGGACCTCAGGAGCGCATACAACTTGGTGCACATTAGAGAGGGCGATGAATGGAAGACAGCATTTAGTACTACCTCGGGTCATTACGAGTATCTCGTCATGCCATACGGGTTAATGAATGCTCCATCAGTCTTCCAATCCTTTGTGGATGAGATCTTCCGGGACATGCAGGGGCAGGGAGTGGTCGTGTACATAGACGATATTCTAGTGTACAGTTCTACCCGAGCCGAGCATGTAGCCCTGGTGCGCCGAGTGTTGAGGAGGCTGTTGGAGCATGACCTGTATGTCAAGGCAGAGAAATGTCTGTTCTTCCAGGAGTCGGTCTCCTTTTTGGGTTATCAGTTGTCCGCGTCAGGGGTGAAGATGGAGGTTGACCGTGTGTCAGCCGTGCGTAATTGGCAAACCCCAACCACAGTGAAAGAGGTGCAGCAGTTATTGGGCTTTGCGAATTACTACCGGAGGTTTATCCGGGGTTTTGGACAGGTGGCAGCTCCCATAACGTCCCTTCTGAAGGGGGGTCCGGTGCGCTTGCAGTGGTCAGCTGAGGCGAACAGGGCTTTTGGGAGACTGAAGGACCTGTTTAATTCGGCTCCGGTGCTGGCGCATCCGGATCCCGCTTTACCATTCCAAGTGGAGGTGGACGCGTCAGAAGCCGGTATCGGGGCCGTTCTCTCGCAACGATCCGGCACACCACCTAAACTCCGCCCCTGTGCCTTTTACTCGAAAAAGCTCAGTCCGGCGGAGCGAAATTATGACGTAGGGGACAGGGAGCTGTTAGCCGTGGTACAGGCCCTAAAGGTGTTGAGGCATTGGCTTGAGGGGGCTCAACACCCTTTTCTCATTTTGACTGACCACCGTAACCTGGAATACATTCGGGCAGCTAGGAGACTAAATCCTCGCCAGGCTCGGTGGACTATGTTTCTAGCCCGGTTCGTGTTTAAGATCACTTACATCCCTGGGTCCCAGAACGGGAAGGCAGACGCCCTGTCTCGGCGGTATGACACAGAGGAGAAGTCCGTTGAGCCCACTCCAATACTACCTGAGTCTTGTCTGGTGGCACCGGTGGTGTGGGAGGTCGATGCGGAGATCGAGCGGGCGTGCACGCACCGACCCTAGCCCTCCACAGTGTCCGGTGGGTCGGACGTACGTCCGCTCGAGGTCCGGGATCGACTCATTTATTGGGCTCACACGTCACCCTCCTCTGGGCATCCAGGTATTGGCCGGACAGTGCACTGCCTTAGCACAAAGTACTGGTGGCCAACGTTAGCCAGGGATGTGAGGATTTATGTCTCCTCCTGCTCGGTGTGTGCCCAGTGTAAGGCGCCCAGACACTTGCCCAGGGGTAAGTTACAACCCCTGCCCGTTCCACAACGACCCTGGTCTCACCTCTCAGTGGATTTTGTTACAGACCACCATCCTGGTCGTTGTGGATCGGTTCTCGAAGGCCTGTCGTCTCCTTCCCATGCCGGGTCTTCCTACTGCCCTACAGACCGCTGAGGCTCTATTCACCCACGTCTTCCGGCATTACGGGGTACCCGAGGATATAGTGTCTGATCGAGGCCCCCAGTTTACCTCCAGAGTCTGGAGAGCGTTTATGGAGCGTTTGGGGGTTTCGGTGAGCCTTACCTCGGGTTACCACCCGGAGAGTAATGGGCAGGTCGAACGTGTCAACCAGGATGTGGGTAGGTTTCTGAGGTCGTATTGCCAGGGCCGGCCGGAGGAGTGGGCGAGGTATGTTCCCTGGGCCGAGATGGCACAGAACTCTCTCCGCCACTCCTCCACTAAACTAACTCCTTTCCAGTGTGTGTTAGGGTACCAGCCGGCTCTGGCACCGTGGCATCAGAGCCAGATCGAGGCCCCTGCGGTGGATGAGTGGGTGCGGCGCTCGGAGGAGACGTGGAATGCTGCACACATCCATCTGCAGCGAGCCATCCGTCGACATAAGACGAGCGCCGATCTCCACCGCAGTGAGGGGCCAGTGTACGCACCTGGAGATCGAGTCTGGCTCTCGACCAGAAACCTGCCCCTCCGCATGCCCTGCCGGAAGCTGGGTCGGCGGTTTGTGGGGCCTTTTAAAGTCCTGAGGAGATTGAACGAGGTGTGTTACAGGTTACAACTGCCAATTGATTACAAGAATATTAACCCCTCGTTCCATGTGTCTCTCCTCAGGCCGGTGGTAGCTGGTCCACTCCAGGACTATGAGATAGAAGAGACTCCTCCGCCCCGCTGGACATCGAGGGGCTCCGGCGTACACTGTTCGGTCCATCCTAGATTCGAGACGCCGGATGGGGGGTCTCCAATATCTCGTGGAGTGGGAGGGGTACGGCCCGGAGGAGCGGTGCTGGGTGCCGAGGAGGGACATCCTAGACCCGTCTCTTCTGACCGAGTTCCATCGTGGTCATCCCACGCGCCCTGCTCCGCGTCTTCCTGGTCGTCCTCGAGGCCGGGGTCGGCGCACGGCTGGATCACCTTCGACAGGCCCTTCATGCTAATAGTGTTGCGTTTTGTACATTTCCATAATGATGGCATGAAAGGGCTAGCCTCGTACGAACCATCCCGATCTCGCAAGCTTACATTCTGTTTCGCTACACTGATAAATAGAATGTAACAGAATGTAAGCTCACGAGATCAGGATGGTTTGTACGAGGCTATGAAAGAGCATTTGTTGAAGAAAAATTATAAGAATGTACTTGTTCTGCTCTAGGTTTTGTTTTATTGTAATATTTTAGATAGAACACTTTAATCTAGTAATGAAAGGGTTTTTGTTATATACAGGTTAGGGCTGACTTTTACATTACATAACAATTTCACAATTAAATTGATTTACAATTAGGATGAAAGAAAACACTATACAAACTCAATCATCAGTCAATATCAGAATCAATCATTTCATTGATTGACAATCATTTTAATGACAGAGACAGCAAAGGTTTTAAGCTCATTTTATCCTTAGGCTACACAACAAGCTGGAGTTCTAGAATCAAACATTTCACAATGACACACACAGAGAGCAAAGCTTTGAGTGTGAATATCATTATATTCTTTCATGCTGGCGTCCTGCAGATGACATTGTGATATTTGTCACGATCGTCATATGGAACAGACCAAGGCGCAGCGTGATGAACAAACATACTTTAATTAGTTAAAGTTTAAACACAATACAAAACAAGAAACGACTCGTGACGTCCAACGGTATCAATGACCGAACACGGAACAAAAACCCACAAACACAAAGGGAAAACAGACAGTTTAAATATAGAGTCACTCAGGCAAACATAGAAATAAACACAACAGAATTACCAACATAGAAATACACACATAGAATGAACACACCCTGGCTCAACATAATGAGTCCCAGAGCCAGGGTGTGACAGTACCCCCCCCTAAAGGCGCGGACTGCGACCGCGCCTCAACTAAACAAAACAGGGGAGGGCTGGGCGGGCATACCTCCTCGGCGGTGGTTCTGGCTCCGGCCTTGACCACCACCCTCCAATACACCCCCCATAGCGCCCCTGGTCCAGTCTGGCCCCGCCGGCTGGGCCGAACTGGACTTAGCAGGAGCGGTTAGCTTCAGCTCCATCGTGGAGCAGTTGACCGGTACCTTACCAGGCACCGGTGACCCAGGCACGGGTTGTGCTGGACTGATGACGCGCACCCCTGGCTTGGTGCGTGGAGGAGGAACGGGCCTTACCAGGCTGACGACGCGCACCCCTGGCTTGGTGCGTGGAGGAGGGACGGGCCTTACCAGGCTGACGACTCGCACCCCTGGCTTGGTGCGTGGAGGAGGGACGGGCCTTACCAGGCTGACGACTCGCACCCCTGGCTTGGTGCGAGTGGCAGGAACAGGCCGGGCCGGGCTGGCGACGCGCACCGTAGACTTGGTGCGAGTGGCAGGAACAGGCCGGGCCGGCGACGCGCACCGTATACTTGGTGCGAGTGGCAGGAACAGGCCGGGCCGGGCTGGCGACGCGCACCGTATACTTGGTGCGAGTGGCAGGAACAGGCCGGGCCGGGCTGGCGACGCGCACCGTAGACTTGGTGCGAGTGGCAGGAACAGGCCGGGCCGGGCTGGCGACGCGCACCGTATACTTGGTGCGAGTGGCAGGAACAGGCCGGGCTGGGCTGGCGACGCACACCGTAGGCTTGGTGCGTGGAGCAGGGACTGGCCGGACTGGGCTGGCGACGCACACCGTAGGCTTGGTGCGTGGAGCAGGGACAGGCCGGACCGGGCTGGCGACGCACACCGTAGGCTTGGTGCGTGGAGCAGGGACTGGGCTGGCGACGCACACCGTAGGCTTGGTGCGTGGAGCAGGGACAGGCCGAACCGGGCTGTGGAGACGGATAGGAGCCCTGGAGTGAAGAGCGGCCACAACCCGTCCTGGCTGAATGCCTACCCTCACACACTCTGTGTGAGGCATCCGCACAGGACGTACAGGGCGGTGTATCCGTAACCTGGTGGCCTCCAGAATCCGCCCCTTTTTTGCCTCCGTCAGCCCCGTCGTCCATGCCGTGTGCCCCCCCCTAAAAATTTTCTGGGGTTGCCTCTCGACCGCCCGACGACGACCCTGATCACGCCGTTGCTCCTCTCTACGGCGCGCCTCCACCGTCTCTTCTCCCGGCGCTTCCTCCCATGTCCAGCCCAAGAGCTGCCCCTGGACACGCTGCTTGGTCGTTGCATGGTGGGTTTTTCTGTCACAATTGTCAGGGAGAGACCAAGGCGCAGCGTGATGAACAAACATACTTTAATTAGTTAAAGTTTAAACACAATACAAAACAACAAACGACTCGTGACGTCCAACGGCATCAATGACCGAACACGGAACAAAAACCCACAAACACAAAGGGAAAACAGACAGTTTAAAAATGGCTCCCAATCAGAGACAACCAGCCAACAGCTGACACTCGTTGCCTCTGATTGGGAGTCACTCAGGCAAACATAGAAATAAACACAACAGAATTACCAACATAGAAATACACACATAGAATGAACACACCCTGGCTCAACATAATGAGTCCCAGAGCCAGGGTGTGACAATATTTCAAACTCGGAGAGATAAAATGATGAGTAGAATAGAACAAGATGCATCAGACAGCAGATCAGTCATGAGTGGCCAGCTCAATAATCTGTTCCCAGCTTTCAACAGTGACAGATCACAATCATAAGCCAATCGGTGGTTCCAATATGGAGTCTAGTTGAACAGCTACTGGTCTACAGGGGTTCTGGAATGTTACTAGCAAAGAGCGGCCAGGAGAGATCTGACAGACGACACAAGATTTGGTGTCACAAAGTCATTCTAATATACTGTAGTAATAATAATAAAACATGCCATTCTGCTGTCTGATTTTAAAAAATTGCAATTTATTTCTCATGTTAATTCCAATTCAACTGATTGTTGTCTTTATTATATCAGTTTGTGATGGTGTTAAAATATAAGAGTTCTGAGCAATCATGTGTCACTGATGAAAAGTGTTGCAAGGCATGAGTAAGATCACCTACATTTACCAACAACTTATTGTGACAAAGGAAAATCCTTTAGTGCTTTGCTGTAGAGTACTGGGTATTGAGTCATGTTGCATCATTACATGTAGGCTAGTCAGCCTGGCCAGATTAATCTCCTGTTCAGCCAGGTCAGTAAAGGGAGGCGTGTCTGGTTAATAATTTATTAAATGTGATCAGCTGATCCTCTCAGGACCATAAATTGACAGAGTTCCTGACACATTGTCTCCGGCAAAGAGGACGTTGAAGGTAAGAACTGATCTTTATGTCACTGCATTTTTTAAGGTCTTGAAAATGTTCGGTTAGATCATAGTTAGTTAAGATTAGGGTTGCAAAATTCAGATAAATTCCCTAGTTTTCCAAAAGTCCCAGTTGGAGGATATTCGGAATCAGGAGGGAATGAGCAGGAAATCTGGAATCCTCCAATCAGGATTTCTGGAAAAACAGGGAATTTATTGAAAGTTCCTGATATTTTGCAACCCTAGTCAAGATAATAAGTACCTAGTTATGATAGTTAGCAGTACCTAGATATGATAGGTATTACATGCTAAATCTGGGAGAGTGAGTAGGTGTTTGCAAGGTGAAATGTTAATACAAGTGAATCTAAGTCTGTGCCCAGGAAATGTTCCTATGTGAGGCTATAATGAACACATACAGCACTGTATATCTTATATTTGCTGATTTTATGAACATGTACGATTTAGGGATTTCATCACCTCAGTCATTTTGAAACCATGTTTAACAAGTGACAAACCTCATGACATGGCTAAAAGAGTTAAGGAAGTCATACTGTTGTAATTTCTAGATAGGTATTAGAGTATGGGTTACACTTTACTTAAAGTATGGTAATAACACGTACCGCATAATGGTTTTTAAAATCTGTGCAGAGTAGTAATGACATTGTCCATTCTTTCTCCCCAGGTAGATAAAATGTGGGGTATATCTTATTGTGCGATAGTGGCTGTGCTGCTCTGCGTGGCCTGGGCGGCGCCGCACGACGGGGACCACGCCGGTCACACAGAAGACCACCACCATCACCTCCACCACGCCGCCGGCGAGGCCCACCCCCAGCACGGACACGGCCACGGGGACGAAGAGTCCTGCCACAAGCTGGCGCCCCACAACGCAGACTTCGCCTTCGCCCTCTACAGGAGCCTGAGCAAAGCCAACACCGAGAACATGAACATTTTCTTCTCTCCTCTGGGCATTGCCACTAGCCTGGCTATGCTGTCCCTTGGGGCTAAGGGAGACACCCACAGTCAGCTGTACTCCACTCTGGGCTACGGAGCCTTCACACCGGACCAGGTGAACAAGGCCTATGAGCACCTGAACCACATGTTGGGCCACACTGGGGAAGCCATGCAGCTGGACATGGGCAATGCCTTGGCCTTGAGGGACGGCTTCAAGCCCCTGGCCAAGTTCCTGGAGGACGCTAAGCACTTCTACGCCAGCGAAGGCTTCACTGTCGACTTTAAGAACCCCGCTGAGGCTGCCGCCGAGATCAACAAGTTCATCGCCAAGAAGACCCAGGACAAGATCACGGACATGGTGAAGGATCTGGACCCTGATACGGCCATGGTGCTCATCAACTACGTCTTCTTCAGAGGTAGGAGGAGGACACTGTAGTAGGAGAAAATGGTCAGGCACTTATTGTTGGATTTAAGAACAACGATAGAATACACATCATTGATCAATTGACTGACTGACTGACTGACTGACTGACTGACTGACTGGCTGACTGACTGACTGACTAGCTGACTGACTGACTACTACTCTGACTGGCTGGCTGACTGACTGACTGACTAACTGATTTCCACACACGGTAAACAGAAGATGTGTCAATAAAGAATGAAAAGAAAATGTATGCAGGACAAACTAAAAACAATATAGGCTAATAACATTGTCTGTTTCTGCTTGCATGTTTACTACCCCTTAGTAACAATGTCCTCTACCTCCCTCCCCAGGGAAGTGGGATAAGCCTTTCGATGCCACGCTGACCCACAAGGCTGACTTCAAGGTGGACGAGAACACCAAGGTGCAGGTGGACATGATGAAGAGGACGGGTCGTTATGAGTTGTACCAGGACCAGGATAACTTCACCACCGTGGTCATGCTGCCTTACAAAGGCAACTCCTCAATGATGGTGGTCCTGCCCAACGACGGCAAGATGGAGCATGTGGAGGCCTTCATCAACAAGGACTACCTGAAGCACGTGCACGAGCATCTGTTCAGGACGTGAGAACACCTGATTTTATACACTTTTCTAATGTAACTTTCTTTATTAATTCATGGTATACGGTCACTTTAGTACTGCAGCCTCTTTAGGAGTTAAGGAGAGTAGATTGTTTAGAACTTTTTTTATTGGACACCTTTTCAGTATAACGCAACCTATTCTTTATGTATGATTTATTTGTATCTATTCTTAACATAAGGTCAGGGTAGTTTGTTAATCAACTGACAAGACCAAGTTTGCAATGAGTATCAGATTGTATCATATAAAGAGATTCTTAATGCAGATTAACATTTTAATGTGGCTTGCATTTGCAAGCAGCAGGATCATGCACGTTTCTTTGTGCTGATAGTATAAACTGAGTATATGAAAATGATAATGTCTCTTTCAGCAACGTGGATATCTTCATGCCAAAGTTCTCTACCTCTACCTCCTACTCCCTGGGAGACCATCTGAAGGACATGGGTGTGGTCAGTGCCTTCGGTAACACAGCTGACTTCTCTGCCATCTCTGAGGAAACCAAACTGAAGGTGTCCAAGGTGGGTTCTAATGATCAGTCCTATCCATCTCATGTCTGTCTCTTCTCTTGTCTGTCTGAGGGAATTGGGAGCAAAATAGAAGAAGAATGTCTGTCTCTGTTGGACTACTAAGGGTCTATTCCATTCTATTATATTCTATTATGTGTATAGGCCACGTAGGGGACAGTGGTGTCAAGTTCAACAAATTAACATGTTCCTGTTCCCTCCCCAGGTTACCCACAAGGCTGTGCTGAGTGTAGATGAGAAGGGGACTGAGGCGGCCGCTGTCACTACGATAGAGATCATGCCCATGTCTCTCCCAGACACCATCATGCTCAACAGGCCCTTCCTGCTCTTCATCCTGGAGGACTCTACCAAGAGCATCGTCTTCATGGGCAAGGTCACCAATCCCAGCCCCAAATGAACTACAGAGAGGGAGGGAAAGGGAGGGAGAGAGGGAAAAAGAGGAAGATTGTGAAGGACATCTGAGGAGATTTATGAAAGGTTTTTGTCTCTCATGCTTTAACAAGTGGCAAAACATATCTGTATCTGACTTTGCGGTTTGCAGTTGTGGCATTCAAGTGTCGGCCATTTTGTCTACATGTGTTTTTGTATCAACTGTATACCTTATAGCAGAGGTGTGTGTGTTTGTGTTTGCAGTTGGCTTAAAATCATACTGATGTCCATGCTGGTCTGGTGATAGTGATATACCATCGTTATGTCTCTGGAAGTTGTCTAATGCATCTTCATGAAATAAAACCGTCTCCCAACAGCATTAAAAATAAAATGTTATGTCATAATTTTGAACAGTTTATACTAGGCTGATGTCTCAAGCATGGATTTATCTGCATGCATTTCGACTGATATCTCATCTTGATTGTGATCATCTCAAATCATTGATTGGGTTAGATAGCCCCATGTCAGCATTGCCATTCTTCTTTGATGTAGAATTTTCCAAATTTTCCAATGGACTAGCATTTTAAATCTGTGTATTGCCAGGTAGACTGCTGTCTGTCAAGAACAGTGATCTGGATGGATCCTGAGCTAAAACGTTTTCCCAGTAGAGGATAGGGACCTGCGTAGCCTGAGGTTCATCGGCCCTAGCTGAGTCTGTGACCTTTGACCTGTAAATAGACAGTTGCTGCTGGGAAGTTTATGTAATCAATCAATACCACCTGTCCTCATTCTATCCCCTCACATGCTGACTCGTGAGAAAGACATGTGGGAAACATACACACCTGACCCCATATGGTATGGTCTGTGGACTGTGTCTTCAGATAAAAAATATCTTCAAATATAGCTTTTGATTATTTCATTTTTCCTGTTTCAGGACAAAACAATAATCCAGTTGTAAAGATACAGATACAAATATCTAATACCATTTGTTAAGACACATACTGTATATTGCTTCAACCACAAAATGAACACTGAACAACTTCAACACAGATGGCTGACAAATCGAAACAGAACAATGCAGTACTTCATAGAATTCACTTTCATTGATCCGTGGGTGCTCCTAGAAATCAGTGTGTGAAGAAAAGCATTATATACAGTGAATCCCTGAGACATATTTTAAGACCAACGTTCGACATACATTAATTGTACACGCATTGCATTGGAGGGAAAAACTGATAGAAGAAGTTATGGACAATATCTCTTAGAGGGTGGTGCCCCACATCTCAATGGTGTGTCTAATCTACCCATTCTTCCCAGACCAGTTGATAACCCAAGCACCATTTTGAACCTTCAAAAAAACCAACCAGCTTTGTTCGTCATTAGCTTGTTCAAACTCCCTCTTCTTCCCAACCCCAACCCCTTCATCTTCAAACCCCAACCCCCTCTTCTTCAAACCCCAACCCCCCCTTCTTCAAACCCCAACCCCCTCTTCTTCAAACCCCAACCCACTCTTCTTCAAACCCCAACTTCCTCATCCTCTCATCCCCAAGAAATGTGTTAATTTACTTTTATCTGTTCAAATTCAATCTTCTTTCTTTCTTTGTCTTGTCTCTGTCCCGTTCTGAAAGCGCCTCATTGCTGCAGATTCATTTCAATTAATGTCACGTTTGCAACCATATCGCTTGAAACAATGCACAGGAACTTTCAAGGTGGAATAGTCCATTATTATAAACCAGTCCGTGGGTGATTAATGATACTTGTTCCTGCTATTATGAGAAAACTTGGATTATATTAATATTGATATGAAATATACAGTATGTCTATGTATGGAAATAAATTATTGTTCTATTATGAATTATTATTTGGCTGTATGGATTTATTTACTTTTTGGAGGTCTTTTTTGTCAACAATGTGGCCTCATTAAAAACATGCTCCGGAACTTTGGCGACTACTAAATATTTTTTACACCTCACACTTTGGGCTGGATGTGTCAATGTGTAGTTCATACATGCTTAAACTATGAGCAGAATTACTGTTTTACCTCAATTAGCCACAAACTCCCAACTGTTTTTCAACCTCAACCCCCTCTTCCTCTCAACCCCAACCCCCTCTTTTTCTCACCCCCAACCCCCACTTCTTCTCACCCCAACCCCCTTTTTCTTCTCACCCCCAACCCCCTCTTCCTCTCACCCCCCAACCCACTCTTCTTCTCACCCCCAACACCAGTCATCTCTTTTCTGCTCCGCCGATTATCTAATATTAAAGAGATCATATGGTATGATACCCACACAGTCAGGCTAGGAGATGGATTGTGTGAAATGGTTATCTATAGCCGACAAGGTGAAAATCTGTCAATGTGCCCTTGAGCAAGGCACTTAACCGGCACTTAACCCTAATTTGCTCCAGGGCGCCGTACTACTATGGCTGATCCTGTAAAGCAAACACATTTCACTGCTCTGGTTTATATATACAGTGCATTTGGAAAGTATTCAGACCCCTTCCCTTTTTCCACATTTTGTTATGTTACTGGCTTATTTTAAAATTGATTAACCTCTTACGGATCTGACCCTTTTTTTCAATTTTCGCCTAAATGACACCCCCCCCAAATCTAACTGCCTGTAGCTCAGGACCTGAAGCAACGATATGCATATTCTTGCTACCATTTGAAAGGAAACAATTTGAAGTTTGTGGAAATGTGAAATTAATGTAGGAGAATATAACACATTAGATCTGGTAAAAGATAATATAAACAAAAAAACAAGCATTTTCTTCTTCTTATTTTTTCATAATCTTTGAAATGCAAGAGAAAGGCCACAATATAATATTGCAGTTTAGGCGCAATTTAGATTTTGGCCACTAGATGGCATCAGTGTGTGTGTGCAAAGCCTCAGATTGATCCAGTGAAGCATTGCAATACTGGACTATTTTGTATCAAGTCTGCCCAAATGTGCCAAATTGGTCAATTGATACATTTTCAAGTACATAACTATAGAGAACATACAAAAATGGTATGGTAATACAAAATGTAAGTTTACACACTCCCAGGAATGTCATACATGATGGATCATTAGCTTATACACTTCACACTCTAGATGGCCGGGCTGGGTGGGTGTGGAGCCAGAGACAGCAAGGGTTCAAACTGTAGAACCCAGTTCCTACATTTGAATATAAAAATGGATTTTATCAAACAAAACTATGCTACATTTTATCTCTGGGACCCTTAGGATGACAAATCAGAGCAAGAATACTGAACGCAAGTACATTATTTACCTTCAGAGGTGAATGTATCAAACCAGTTGCCGTGATAAGTGTTTTGTTGTTGTAAGGTTCTGTATTTATTTTCTTAGTCAACCCTGTGTTCTTGAAAGTAGCCCTGTTTCTTTGTGTTCTTGAACGTAGCCCTGTCTTTCATTTTTGTTCATTGATTTCACCTGTTAGTTAATCACCTGGTCTCATTAGCTCCTTATTTAGTTCAGTTCATTCTGTTTGTGCCTTGTGAGGTATTGTTTGTTTTGACTCTACTAAGCCTTTTTCTAGCTCGTTTGTGAGAACCAGTTATAGCCTTCAGTCCTAGTTTTTTCTCCTGCCTGTTTGCCTACCTGTGTATGACCATTGCCTGCCTGTGACCACGATTCCTGCCACCTGCCGCGCTCTGCGCGTGAATCTACAAAATTTTCTCCCTGAGTATTCATTACAGTTGTTGTACACTCTCCTCAAACAATAGCATGATATTTTCACTGTAATAGCTGCTGAAATTGGACAGTGCAGGTAGATTAACAAGAAGTTAGACATGTCTATGTCCTGGAAAGTTTGCTGTTACTTATAACAGTCATGCTAATCACATTAGCGCACGTTAGCTCAACCTTCCCGTATACGGATCACCGATCCCGTAGAGGTTAAATAAAAAAATCTTCGTCAATCTACACACAAATACCCCATAATGACAAAGCGAAAACAGGTTTTTAGAAATTTTAGCAGTACATAAGTATTCAGACCCTTTGCAATGAGACTAGAAATTGAGCTCAGGTGCATCCTGTTTCCATTGATCATCCTTGAAATGTTTCTACAACTTGGAGTCAACCTGTGGTAAATTCAATTGATTGGACATGGTGGAAAGGCACAAACCTGTCTATATAAGGTCTCACCGTTGACAGTGCATGTCAGAGCAAAATCCAAGCCATGAGGTCGAAGGAATTGTCCATAGAGCTCCGAGACAGGATTGTGTGGAGGCACAGATCTGGGGAAGGGTACCAAAAAATGTCTGCAGCATTGAAGGTCCCCAAGAACACAGTGGCCTCCATCATTCTTAAATGGAAGAAGTTTGGAACCACCAAGACTCTTCCTAGAGCTGGCCGCCCGGCCAAACTGAGCAATCAGGGAGAAGGGCCTTGGTCAGGGAGGTGACCAAGAACCTGATGGTCACTCTGACAGAGCTCCAGAGTTCCTCTGTGGAGATGGGAGAACCTTCCAGAAGGACAACCATCTCTGCAGCACTCCACCAATCAGGCCTTTATGGCCACACCAGTATACCACCAACACCAGCCTGCACCAGGCAGGATGGGTCCATGGACTCATGCTGCTGATGCCAAATCCTGACTCTGCCATCAGAATGACGCAACAGGAACCGGGATTCGTCGGACCAGGTGATGTTTTTCAACTCCTCAATTGTCCAGTGTTGGTGATCACGTGCCTACTGGAGCAGCTTCTTCTTGTTTTTAGCTGATAGGAGTGGAACCCGGTGTGGTCGTTTGTTGCAATAGCCCATCCGTGACAAGGACTGACGAGTTGTGCATTCCAAGATGTTGTTCTGCACACCACTGTTCTACTGCGCCATTATTTGTCAGTTTGTGGCCTGCCTGTTAGCTTGCACGATTCTTGTCATTCTTGTTCGACCTCTCTCATCAATTAGCCCATAGGACTGCCACTGACTGGATGTTTTTTGTTTGTCGCACCATTGTCCCATCAAGCCTTTAGTTTTAATCTGCGGCCCGCCCATGGTTGCATAAGACCTCAAATCATTGCATGGTCAGAGAGACTGGAGAAACAGATTACGCAAGTCTCTGTCTGAGAGAACTGTGAAGAGAGAAAGAACAAAGGTGAAGATAACTTCCCACTGGGCACACACTGGTTGAATCAATGTTGTTTCCACATCATTTCAATGAAATGATGTGGAACCAACGTGGAATAGATGTTGAGTTGATGTCTGTGCACAGTGGGTTGGTCCTCTGTCTACCTTCTTCTTCTTGAAGGCTGCAGCAGTCTGACAGATAAAGACATTGGGGCACATTTAATGAGAACTCTCTCTAGTTTTCCTGAAAGCTTGTTCAGTATAAGCCTCTAATGGTGCTTTTATTCCATCAATTGTTTTCTGCCTGAGCCTTTTGTTTGATGGTTTGTTCAGTCAGTGTATCCTGGATCAGCTCAGCTGTTGACCATGTAACGCAAACTATGTTTTGAAGTTTTACAGTCCTACCACTACGTTTCTAACCTCTTTGAGTCAGCATTTTGATCCGTTTTAGAAAGAAGTCCATGTCAGAGTTCCCAGAGAATATTGTTTTAAACTATGTTCAAATTATGTTAAACGTTTTAAACGGTAGACACATTCTGCATTTAATGGGCCTGATTAGGAGATGTAATGAAAAACATACAACAAGTCCAGACAGAATCAGATATTTGTCTGAGATGATTAATAGGTATGATGAGATCGTTGTTAAAGGTCCAATTCAGCCATTTTTATCTCAACATCAAATCATTTCTGGGTACCAATTACGTACCTTACTATGATTGTTTTCAATTAAAATGGTCAAAAAGAAACACAAATAGCTTCTTAGCAAATAGCAATTTTTCAAACAAGAATTTTGCTAGGACGGACTGGGAGTGGTCTGAGTGGGGAGGGGAAAACTGAAGATTTGCTGTTATTGGCAGAGAGATTTGGAACTCACTTTCTTATTTGTCTATTAACTAATTTACTGCCTTGTGATGTCACCAGGCAGGCCAAAACTCCATCCCACCAAAACAGGCTGAAATTTCAGTCTGTCTTTTCAAACATCTCTTACACTAAAACGGCAATATCAATTTTTAAATTTCACAGTTTTATTCCAACCTCATAGTGTGGAAATATATATTAAACACAGGAAAATCACGTTTTATGACTGCACTGGGCCTTTAAAATGAGTCCTTTCTGGAGATGTTGTTGAAGTGAATGGGGTGGTTATATGGCATTAGATTTCCAAGAGGGAGAATTTCAAATAAGATGTATTAGTTTTCCAAGAAGAGACCAGTTTTGGTCTATGTCGGCTTGGAGGATATGTAACACACACACACACACGCATACACACACTACACGCACGCACACGCACGCATGCACGCACACACATGCGCACGTACACACACACACATTATGTTCTTCTATCCTTGTGAGGACCTACAATTAATTTCCATTTTCCCTAACACCAAACCCTAAACCTAACCAGTTTTGGTCTATGTCGGCTTGGAGGATATGTAACACACACACACACGCATACACACACTACACGCACGCACACGCACGCATGCACGCACACACATGCGCACGTACACACACACACATTATGTTCTTCTATCCTTGTGAGGACCTATAATTAATTTCCATTTTCCCTAACACCAAACCCTAAACCTAACCCTAACCTTAACCTTAACCTTAACCTTAACCCTAACCCTAAACTTAAACTTAAACCTAAACCTAAACATAAACCTAACCCTAACCACTAAACCCTTACTCTAATTCTAACCCTAGTCCTCATGGGAATGTGGGAAATGTCCCCACAAAGGATAATTTTCCTTGTTTTAATATCTTTGTGGAGAATTTGGGGGATTTTAGGTCCCCTTCAAGGATAGAAGATCCACACACACACACACACACACAAACACAAACAAACAAACAAACAAACAAACAAACAAACAAACACACACACACACACACACACACCCTATCCCTGTTCTTCGCCAGGTGGCAGTGTTGTGTCTTCAGTTGACTAAGGCATCGCCCCACTCCTCTCTGTGTTCAGTTACTGTAATTCTCTATCCATTTGAGTTTGCAATTTAGAGCCAAATGAAGCCACATCCGTCTCGTACTTCATTAGACTGCTTTACACATCCAAGTCTTAAATGAATTGAATATTTGGAAGGTCATGTATTTTTTCTTACTCATTCTCTACTATTAAGTGTGTCACTACACCACAAAGCCAGGAAAAACATATTAGAACGTCTTCTCTGGAGAAAGCCAGCAGCTAAACTCAACCCCCCTGGTAAAAACCCCTCCTCTACAGTGGTATTGGCATTGCAATCATTTCCATAGGCCCTTGAGCCCTGAAGAGGGATGTGGAACATTTAAATGAAACAGAATGGGATCTGATTACTTGTGCTGTGCATAGTCAGGATAAATCAGATATTGGTGTGTGATGGTAGAAATTATATGATATATATGATATACAGTGATATGATATACACATTTTGTTACGTTATAGCCTTATTCTAAAATCGATTAAATAGTTTTTTCCCCTCATCAATCTACACACAATACCCCATAATGACAAAGCAAAAACTAGTTTTCAGAATTTTTTGCATATTTATAAAAAACAAAAAACATTTACATGAGTATACAGTACTTTGTTGAAGCACTTTTGGCAGCGATTGCAGCCTCAAGTCTTCTTGGGTATGACACTACAAGCTTGGCACACCTGTATTTGGGGAATTTCTCCCATTCATCTCTGCAGATCCTCTTAAGCTCTGTCAGGTTGGATGGGGAGCGTCACTGCACAGCTATGTTCAGGTCTTTCCAGAGATGTTCGATCGGGTTCAAGTCCAAAGAGTTCAATCTTGGTTTCATTAGACCAGAGAATCTTGTTTCTCATGGTCTGAGAGTCCTTTTGGTGCCTTTTGGCAAACTCCAAGCGGGCTGTCATGTGCCTTTTACTGAGGAGTGGCTTCCGTCTGGCCACTCTACCATGAAGGCCTGATTGGTGGAGTGCTGCAGAGATGGTTGTCCTTCTGGAAGGTTCTCCCATCTCCACAGAGGAACTCTGGAGCTCTCTCAGTGTGACCACCAGAATTGACAATCATTTTAATGACAGAGACAGCAAAGGTTTTAAGCTCATTTTATCCTTAGGCTACACAACAAGCTGGAGTTCTAGAATCAAACATTTCACAATGACACACACAGAGAGCAAAGCTTTGAGTGTGAATATCATTCTATTCTTTCATGCTGGCGTCCTGCAGATGACATTGTGATATTTCAAACTCGGAGAGATAAAATGATGAGTAGAATAGAACAAGATGCATCAGACAGCAGATCAGTCATGAGTGGCCAGCTCAATAATCTGTTCCCAGCTTTCAACAGTGACAGATCACCATCATAAGCCAATCGGTGGTTCCAATATGGAGTCTAGTTGAACAGCTACTGGTCTACAGGGGTTCTGGAATGTTACTAGCACAGAGCGGCCAGGAGAGATCTGAGAGACGACACAAGATTTGGTGTCACAAAGTCATTCTAATATACTGTAGTAATAATAATAAAACATGCCATTCTGCTGTCTGATTTTAAAAAATTGCAATTTATTTCTCATGTTAATTCCAATTCAACTGATTGTTGTCTTTATTATATCAGTTTGTGATGGTGTTAAAATATAAGAGTTCTGAGCAATCATGTGTCACTGATGAAAAGTGTTGTGAGGCATGACTAAGATCACCTACATTTACCAACAACTTATTGTGACAAAGAAAAATCCTTTAGTGCTGTGCTGTAGAGTACTGGGTATTGAGTCATGTTGCATCATTACATGTAGGCTAGTCAGCCTGGCCAGATTAATCTCCTGTTCAGCCAGGTCAGTAAAGGGAGGCGTGTCTGGTTAATAATTTATTAAATGTGATCAGCTGATCCTCTCAGGACCATAAATTGACAGAGTTCCTGACACATTGTCTCCGGCAAAGAGGACGTTGAAGGTAAGAACTGATCTTTATGTCACTGCATTTTTAAGGTCTTGAAAATGTTCGGTTAGATCATAGTTAGTTAAGATTAGGGTTGCAAAATTCAGATAAATTCCCTAGTTTTCCAAAAGTCCCAGTTGGAGGATATTCGGAATCAGGAGGGAATGAGCAGGAAATCTGGAATCCTCCAATCAGGATTTCTGGAAAAACAGGGAATTTATTGAAAGTTCCTGATATTTTGCAACCCTAGTCAAGATAATAAGTACCTAGTTATGATAGTTAGCAGTACCTAGATATGATAGGTATTACATGCTAAATCTGGGAGAGTGAGTAGGTGTTTGCAAGGTGAAATGTTAATACAAGTGAATCTAAGTCTGTGCCCAGGAAATGTTCCTATGTGAGGCTATAATGAACACATACAGCACTGTATATCTTATATTTGCTGATTTTATGAACATGTACGATTTAGGGATTTCATCACCTCAGTCATTTTGAAACCATGTTTAACAAGTGACAAACCTCATGACATGGCTAAAAGAGTTAAGGAAGTCATACTGTTGTAATTTCTAGATAGGTATTAGAGTATGGGTTACACTTTACTTAAAGTATGGTAATAACACGTACCGCATAATGGTTTTTAAAATCTGTGCAGAGTAGTAATGACATTGTCCATTCTTTCTCCCCAGGTAGATAAAATGTGGGGTATATCTTATTGTGCGATAGTGGCTGTGCTGCTCTGCGTGGCCTGGGCGGCGCCGCACGACGGGGACCACGCCGGTCACACAGAAGACCACCACCATCACCTCCACCACGCCGCCGGCGAGGCCCACCCCCAGCACGGACACGGCCACGGGGACGAAGAGTCCTGCCACAAGCTGGCGCCCCACAACGCAGACTTCGCCTTCGCCCTCTACAGGAGCCTGAGCAAAGCCAACACCGAGAACATGAACATTTTCTTCTCTCCTCTGGGCATTGCCACTAGCCTGGCTATGCTGTCCCTTGGGGCTAAGGGAGACACCCACAGTCAGCTGTACTCCACTCTGGGCTACGGAGCCTTCACACCGGACCAGGTGAACAAGGCCTATGAGCACCTGAACCACATGTTGGGCCACACTGGGGAGGCCATGCAGCTGGACATGGGCAATGCCTTGGCCTTGAGGGACGGCTTCAAGCCCCTGGCCAAGTTCCTGGAGGACGCTAAGCACTTCTACGCCAGCGAAGGCTTCACTGTCGACTTTAAGAACCCCGCTGAGGCTGCCGCCGAGATCAACAAGTTCATCGCCAAGAAGACCCAGGACAAGATCACGGACATGGTGAAGGATCTGGACCCTGATACGGCCATGGTGCTCATCAACTACGTCTTCTTCAGAGGTAGGAGGAGGACACTGTAGTAGGAGAAAATGGTCAGGCACTTATTGTTGGATTTAAGAACAATGATAGAATACACATCATTGATCAATTGACTGACTGACTGACTGACTGACTGACTGACTAACTGATTTCCACACACGGTAAACAGAAGATGTGTCAATAAAGAATTAAAAGAAAATGTATGCAGGACAAACTAAAAACAATATAGGCTAATAACATTGTCTGTTTCTGCTTGCATGTTTACTACCCCTTAGTAACAATGTCCTCTACCTCCCTCCCCAGGGAAGTGGGATAAGCCTTTCGATGCCACGCTGACCCACAAGGCTGACTTCAAGGTGGACGAGAACACCAAGGTGCAGGTGGACATGATGAAGAGGACGGGTCGTTATGAGTTGTACCAGGACCAGGATAACTTCACCACCGTGGTCATGCTGCCTTACAAAGGCAACTCCTCAATGATGGTGGTCCTGCCCAACGACGGCAAGATGGAGCATGTGGAGGCCTTCATCAACAAGGACTACCTGAAGCACGTGCACGAGCATCTGTTCAGGACGTGAGAACACCTGATTTTATACACTTTTCTAATGTAACTTTCTTTATTAATTCATGGTATACGGTCACTTTAGTACTGCAGCCTCTTTAGGAGTTAAGGAGAGTAGATTGTTTAGAACTTTTTTTTATTGGACACCTTTTCAGTATAACGCAACCTATTCTTTATGTATGATTTATTTGTATCTATTCTTAACATAAGGTCAGGGTAGTTTGTTAATCAACTGACAAGACCAAGTTTGCAATGAGTATCAGATTGTATCATATAAAGAGATTCTTAATGCAGATTAACATTTTAATGTGGCTTGCATTTGCAAGCAGCAGGATCATGCACGTTTCTTTGTGCTGATAGTATAAACTGAGTATATGAAAATGATAATGTCTCTTTCAGCAACGTGGATATCTTCATGCCAAAGTTCTCTACCTCTACCTCCTACTCCCTGGGAGACCATCTGAAGGACATGGGTGTGGTCAGTGCCTTCGGTAACACAGCTGACTTCTCTGCCATCTCTGAGGAAACCAAACTGAAGGTGTCCAAGGTGGGTTCTAATGATCAGTCCTATCCATCTCATGTCTGTCTCTTCTCTTGTCTGTCTGAGGGAATTGGGAGCAAAATAGAAGAAGAATGTCTGTCTCTGTTGGACTACTAAGGGTCTATTCCATTCTATTATATTATATTATGTGTATAGGCCACGTAGGGGACAGTGGTGTCAAGTTCAACAAATTAACATGTTCCTGTTCCCTCCCCAGGTTACCCACAAGGCTGTGCTGAGTGTAGATGAGAAGGGGACTGAGGCGTCCGCTGTCACTACGACAGAGATCATGCCCATGTCTCTCCCAGACACCATCATGCTCAACAGGCCCTTCCTGCTCTTCATCCTGGAGGACTCTACCAAGAGCATCGTCTTCATGGGCAAGGTCACCAATCCCAGCCCCAAATGAACTACAGAGAGGGAGGGAAAGGGAGGGAGAGAGGGAAAAAGAGGAAGATTGTGAAGGACATCTGAGGAGATTTAAGAAAGGTTTTTGTCTCTCATGCTTTAACAAGTGGCAAAACATATCTGTATCTGACTTTGCGGTTTGCAGTTGTGGCATTCAAGTGTCGGCCATTTTGTCTACATGTGTTTTTGTATCAACTGTATACCTTATAGCAGAGGTGTGTGTGTTTGTGTTTGCAGTTGGCTTAAAATCATACTGATGTCCATGCTGGTCTGGTGATAGTGATATACCATCGTTATGTCTCTGGAAGTTGTCTAATGCATCTTCATGAAATAAAACCGTCTCCCAACAGCATTAAAAATAAAATGTTATGTCATAATTTTGAACAGTTTATACTAGGCTGATGTCTCAAGCATGGGTTTATCTGCATGCATTTCGACTGATATCTCATCTTGATTGTGATCATCTCAAATATATTGATTGGGTTAGATAGCACCATGTCAGCATTGCCATTCTTCTTTGATGTAGAATTTTCCAAATTTTCCAATGGACTAGCATTTTAAATCTGTGTATTGCCAGGTAGACTGCTGTCTGTCAAGAACAGTGATCTGGATGGATCCTGAGCTAAAACGTTTTCCCAGTAGAGGATAGGGACCTGCGTAGCCTGAGGTTCATCGGCCCTAGCTGAGTCTGTGACCTTTGACCTGTAAATAGACAGTTGCTGCTGGGAAGTTTATGTAATCAATCAATACCACCTGTCCTCATTCTATCCCCTCATATGCTGACTCGTGAGAAAGACATGTGGGAAACATACACACCTGACCCCATATGGTATGGTCTGTGGACTGTGTCTTCAGATAAAACATATCTTCAAATATAGCTTTTGATTATTTAATTTTTCCTGTTTCAGGACAAAACAATAATCCAATTGTAAAGATACAGATACAAATATCTAATACCATTTGTTAAGACACATACTGTATATTGCTTCAACCACAAAATGAACACTGAACAACTTCAACACAGATGGCTGACAAATCGAAACAGAACAATGCAGTACTTCATGGAATTCACTTTCATTGATCCGTGGGTGCTCCTAGAAATCAGTGTGTGAAGAAAAGCATTATATACAGTGAATCCCTGAGACATATTTTAAGACCAACGTTCGACATACAGTAATTGTACACGCATTGCATTGGAGGGAAAAACTGATAGAAAAAGTTATGGACAATATCTCTTAGAGGGGGGTGCCCCACATCTCAATGGTGTGTCTAATCTACCCATTCTTCCCAGACCAGTTGATAACCCAAGCACCATTTTGAACCTTCAAAAAAACCAACCAGCTTTGTTCGTCATTAGCTTGTTCAAACTCCCTCTTCTTCCCAACCACAACCCCTTCATCTTCAAACCCCAACCCCCTCTTCTTCAAACCCCAACCCCCCCTTCTTCAAACCCCAACCCCCTCTTCTTCAAACCCCAACCCACTCTTCTTCAAACCCCAACTTCCTCATCCTCTCATCCCCAAGAAATGTGTTAATTTACTTTTATCTGTTCAAATTCAATCTTCTTTCTTTCTTTGTCTTGTCTCTGTCCCGTTCTGAAAGCGCCTCATTGCTGCAGATTCATTTCAATTAATGTCACGTTTGCAACCATATCGCTTGAAACAATGCACAGCAACTTTCACGGTGGAATAGTCCATTATTATAAACCAGTCCGTGGGTGATTAATAATACTTGTTCCTGCTATTATGAGAAAACTTGGATTATATTAATATTGATATGAAATATACAGTATGTCTATGTATGGAAATAAATTATTGTTCTATTATGAATTATTATTTGGCTGTATGGATTTATTTACTTTTTGGAGGTCTTTTTTGTCAACAATGTGGCCTCATTAAAAACATGCTCCGGAACTTTGGCGACTACAAAATATTTTTTACACCTCACACTTTGGGCTGGATGTGTCAATGTGTAGTTCATACATCCTTAAACTATGAGCAGAATTACTGTTTTACCTCAATTAGCCACAAACTCCCAACTGTTTTTCAACCTCAACCCCCTCTTCCTCTCAACCCCAACCCCCTCTTTTTCTCACCCCCAACCCCCACTTCTTCTCACCCCAACCCCCTTTTCTTCTCACCCCCAACCCCCTCTTCCTCTCACCCCCAACCCACTCTTCTTCTCACCCCCAACACCAGTCATCTCTTTTCTGCTCCGCCGATTATCTAATATTAAAGAGATCATATGGTATGATACCCACACAGTCAGGCTAGGAGATGGATTGTGTGAAATGGTTATCTATAGCCGACTGTCACGGTTTCGGCCGAGGCGGCCCCTCCTCCTTGTTCGGGCAGGCTTCGGCGGTCGTCGTCTCCGGAGTACTAGCTGCCACCGTTCGATGTTTCATGTTTGATTGGTTTTGTCTGTTTGTCACACCTGTTTAGTGTTTAGTCTCATTAGGCACCCTATTTAGTTCCTTGTGTTAGGTCAGGTGTTGTGTGTAATTGTTCTACTGTCGTGTGGTTGTTTGGTCCTCTGGATTTTTGTTCTCTCTTATTTCGTGTTTTAATAGAGAGTCCTGCACGTTGTGCACACTTACTTTGTACAGTTTAGTGTGCGTTTGATTTCGCCTGTGGCCTGTTTGCCGTGTTTGGCGTGTACTACGGACTTCACTAAAAGACCTTTGGATTTATATCTCTGTGTCCTGCGTGTGATTCCACATCCCACTACACTCCACTCCTGACACCGACAAGGTGAAAATCTGTCAATGTGCCCTTGAGCAAGGCACTTAACCGGCACTTAACCCCTAATTTGCTCCAGGGGAGCCGTACTACTATGGCTGATCCTGTAAAGCAACACATTTCACTGCTCTGGTTTATATATACAGTGCATTTGGAAAGTATTCAGACCCCTTCCCTTTTTCCACATTTTGTTATGTTACTGGCTTATTTTAAAATTGATTAACCTCTTACGGATCTGACCCTTTTTTTCAATTTTCGCCTAAATGACACCCCCAAATCTAACTGCCTGTAGCTCAGGACCTGAAGCAACGATATGCATATTCTTGCTACCATTTGAAAGGAAACAATTTGAAGTTTGTGGAAATGTGAAATTAATGTAGGAGAATATAACACATTAGATCTGGTAAAAGATAATATAAACAAAAAAACATGCATTTTCTTCTTATTATTTTTTCATAATCTTTGAAATGCAAGAGAAAGGCCACAATATAATATTGCAGTTTAGGCGCAATTTAGATTTTGGCCACTAGATGGCATCAGTGTGTGTGTGCAAAGTCTCAGATTGATCCAGTGAAGCATTGCAATACTGGACTATTTTGTATCAAGTCTGCCCAAATGTGCCAAATTGGTCAATTGATACATTTTCAAGTACATAACTATAGAGAACATACAAAAATGGTATGGTAATACAAAATGTAAGTTTACACACTCCCAGGAATGTCATACATGATGGATCATTAGCTTATACATCTAGATGGCCGGGCTGGGTGGGTGTGGAGCCAGAGACAGCAAGGGTTCAAACTGTAGAACCCAGTTCCTACATTTGAATATAAAAATGGATTTTATCAAACAAAACTATGCTACATTTTATCTCTGGGACCCTTAGGATGACAAATCAGAGCAAGAATACTGAACGCAAGTACATTATTTACCTTCAGAGGTGAATGTATCAAACCAGTTGCCGTGATAAGTGTTTTGTTGTTGTAAGGTTCTGTATTTATTTTCTTAGTCAACCCTGTGTTCTTGAAAGTAGCCCTGTTTCTTTGTGTTCTTGAATGTAGCCCTGTCTTTCATTTTTGTTCATTGATTTCACCTGTTAGTTAATCACCTGGTCTCATTAGCTCCTTATTTAGTTCAGTTCATTCTGTTTGTGCCTTGTGAGGTATTGTTTGTTTTGACTCTACTAAGCTCGTTTGTGAGAACCAGTTATAGCCTTCAGTCCTAGTTTTTTCTCCTGCCTGTTTGCCTACCTGTGTATGACCATTGCCTGCCTGTGACCACGATTCCTGCCACCTGCCGCGCTCTGCGCGTGAATCTACAAAATTTTCTCCCTGAGTATTCATTACAGTTGTTGTACACTCTCCTCAAACAATAGCATGATCTTTTTTCACTGTAATAGCTACTGAAATTGGACAGTGCAGGTAGATTAACAAGAAGTTAGACATGTCTATGTCCTGGAAAGTTTGCTGTTACTTATAACAGTCAAGCTAATCACATTAGCGCACGTTAGCTCAACCGTCCCGTATACGGATCACCGATCCCGTAGAGGTTAAATAAAAAAATCTTTGTCAATCTACACACAAATACCCCATAATGACAAAGCGAAAACAGGTTTTTAGAAATTTTAGCAGTACATAAGTATTCAGACCCTTTGCTATGAGACTAGAAATTGAGCTCAGGTGCATCCTGTTTCCATTGATCATCCTTGAAATGTTTCTACAACTTGGAGTCAACCTGTGGTAAATTCAATTGATTGGACATGGTGGAAAGGCACAAACCTGTCTATATAAGGTCTCACCGTTGACAGTGCATGTCAGAGCAAAATCCAAGCCATGAGGTCGAAGGAATTGTCCATAGAGCTCCGAGACAGGATTGTGTGGAGGCACAGATCTGGGGAAGGGTACCAAAAATGTCTGCAGCATTGAAGGTCCCCAAGAACACAGTGGCCTCCATCATTCTTAAATGGAAGAAGTTTGGAACCACCAAGACTCTTCCTAGAGCTGGCCGCCCGGCCAAACTGAGCAATCAGGGAGAAGGGCCTTGGTCAGGGAGGTGACCAAGAACCTGATGGTCACTCTGACAGAGCTCCAGAGTTCCTCTGTGGAGATGGGAGAACCTTCCAGAAGGACAACCATCTCTGCAGCACTCCACCAATCAGGCCTTTATGGCCACACCAGTATACCACCAACACCAGCCTGCACCAGGCAGGATGGGTCCATGGACTCATGCTGCTGATGCCAAATCCTGACTCTGCCATTAGAATGACGCAACAGGAACCGGGATTCGTCGGACCAGGTGATGTTTTTCCACTCCTCAATTGTCCAGTGTTGGTGATCATGTGCCTACTGGAGCAGCTTCTTCTTGTTTTTAGCTGATAGGAGTGGAACCCGGTGTGGTCGTTTGTTGCAATAGCCCATCCGTGACAAGGACTGACGAGTTGTGCATTCCAAGATGTTGTTCTGCACACCACTGTTCTACTGCGCCATTATTTGTCAGTTTGTGGCCTGCCTGTTAGCTTGCACGATTCTTGTCATTCTTGTTCGACCTCTCTCATCAATGAGCCCATAGGACTGCCACTGACTGGATGTTTTTTGTTTGTCGCACCATTGTCCCATCAAGCCTTTAGTTTTAATCTGCGGCCCGCCCATGGTTGCATAAGACCTCAAATCATTGCATGGTCAGAGAGACTGGAGAAACAGATTACGCAAGTCTCTGTCTGAGAGAACTGTGAAGAGAGAAAGAACAAAGGTGAAGATAACTTCCCACTGGGCACACACTGGTTGAATCAATGTTGTTTCCACATCATTTCAATGAAATGATGTGGAACCAACGTGGAATAGATGTTGAGTTGATGTCTGTGCACAGTGGGTTGGTCCTCTGTCTACCTTCTTCTTCTTGAAGGCTGCAGCAGTCTGACAGATAAAGACATTGGGGCACATTTAATGAGAACTCTCTCTAGTTTTCCTGAAAGCTTGTTCAGTATAAGCCTCTAATGGTGCTTTTATTCCATCAATTGTTTTCTGCCTGAGCCTTTTGTTTGATGGTTTGTTCAGTCAGTGTATCCTGGATCAGCTCAGCTGTTGACCATGTAACGCAAACTATGTTTTGAAGTTTTACAGTCCTACCACTACGTTTCTAACCTCTTTGAGTCAGCATTTTGATCCGTTTTAGAAAGAAGTCCATGTCAGAGTTCCCAGAGAATATTGTTTTAAACTATGTTCAAATTATGTTAAACGTTTTAAACGGTAGACACATTCTGCATTTAATGGGCCTGATTAGGAGATGTAATGAAAAACATACAACAAGTCCAGACAGAATCAGATATTTGTCTGAGATGATTAATAGGTATGATGAGATCGTTGTTAAAGGTCCAATTCAGCCATTTTTATCTCAACATCAAATCATTTCTGGGTACCAATTACGTACCTTACTATGATTGTTTTCAATTAAAATGGTCAAAAAGAAACACAAATAGCTTCTTAGCAAATAGCAATTTTTCAAACAAGAATTTTGCTAGGACGGACTGGGAGTGGTCTGAGTGGGGAGGGGAAAACTGAAGATTTGCTGTTATTGGCAGAGAGATTTGGAACTCACTTTCTTATTTGTCTATTAACTAATTTACTGCCTTGTGATGTCACCAGGCAGGCCAAAACTCCATCCCACCAAAACAGGCTGAAATTTCAGCCTGTCTTTTCAAACATCTCTTACACTAAAACGGCAATATCAATTTCTAAATTTCACAGTTTTATTCCAACCTCATAGTGTGGAAATATATATTAAACACAGGAAAATCACGTTTTATGACTGCACTGGGCCTTTAAAATGAGTCCTTTCTGGAGATGTTGTTGAAGTGAATGGGGTGGTTATATGGCATTAGATTTCCAAGAGGGAGAATTTCAAATAAGATGTATTAGTTTTCCAAGAAGAGACCAGTTTTGGTCTATGTCGGCTTGGAGGATATGTAACACACACACACACGCATACACACACTACACGCACGCACACGCACGCATGCACGCACACACATGCGCACGTACACACACACACATTATGTTCTTCTATCCTTGTGAGGACCTACAATTAATTTCCATTCAAAAACCTATTTTCCCTAACCCCAAACCCTAAACCTAACCCTAACCCTTATCCTTACCGTAACCCTAACCCTAACCTTAACCTTAACCTTAACACTAACCCTAAACTTAAACTTAAACCTAAACCTAACCCTAACCACTAAACCCTTACTCTAATTCTAACCCTAGTCCTCATGGGAATGTGGGAAATGTCCCCACAAAGGATAATTTTCCTTGTTTTAATATCTTTGTGGAGAATTTGGGGGATTTTAGGTCCCCACAAGGATAGAAGATCCACAAACACACACACACACACACACACACAAACAAACAAACAAACAAACAAACACACACACACACACACCTATCCCTGTTCTTCGCCAGGTGGCAGTGTTGTGTCTTCAGTTGACTAAGGCATCGCCCCACTCCTCTCTGTGTTCAGTTACTGTAATTCTCTATCCATTTGAGTTTGCAATTTAGAGCCAAATGAAGCCACATCCGTCTCGTACTTCATTAGACTGCTTTACACATCCAAGTCTTAAATGAATCGAATGTTTGGAAGGTCATGTATTTTTTCTTACTCATTCTCTACTATTAAGTGTGTCACTACACCACAAAGCCAGGAAAAACATATTATAACGTCTTCTCTGGAGAAAGCCAGCAGCTAAACTCAACCCCCCTGGTAAAAACCCCTCCTCTACAGTGGTTTTGGCATTGCAATCATTTCCATAGGCCCTTGAGCCCTGAAGAGGGATGTGGAACATTTAAATGAAACATAATGGGATCTGATTACTTGTGCTGTGCATAGTCAGGATAAATCAGATATTGGTGTGTGATGGTAGAAATTATATGATATATATGATATACAGTGATATGATATACACATTTTGTTACGTTATAGCCTTATTCTAAAATCGATTAAATCGTTTTTTCCCCTCATCAATCTACACACAATACCCCATAATGACAAAGCAAAAACTAGTTTTCAGAATTTTTTGCATATTTATAAAAAACAAAAAACATTTACATGAGTATACAGTACTTTGTTGAAGCACTTTTGGCAGCGATTGCAGCCTCGAGTCTTCTTGGGTATGACACTACAAGCTTGGCACACCTTAAGCTCTGTCAGGTTGGATGGGGAGCGTCACTGCACAGCTATGTTCAGGTCTTTCCAGAGATGTTCGATCGGGTTCAAGTCCGGGCTCTGGCTGGGCCACTCAAGGACATTCAGAGACTTGTCCCGAAGCCACTCCTGCATTGTCTTGGCTGTGTGCTAAGAGTAGTTGTCCTGTTGGAAGGTGAACCTTTGCCCCAGTCTGAGGTCCTGAGTGCTCTGGAGCAGATTTTCATCAAGGATCTCTCTGTACCCTTGATCCTGACTAGATCCCAGTCCCTGCCGCTGAAAAACATCCCCACAGCATGATGCTGCCACCACTGTGCTTCACTGTAGGGATGGTGCCAGGTTTCCTCCAGATGTGATGCATGTCATTCAGGCCAAAGAGTTCAATCTTGGTTTCATCAGACCAGAGAATCTTGTTTCTCATGGTCTAAGAGTCCTTTTGGTGCCTTTTGGCAAACTCCAAGCGGGCTGTCATGTGCCTTTTACTGAGGAGTGGCTTCCGTCTGGCCACTCTACCATGAAGGCCTGATTGGTGGAGTGTTGCAGAGATGGTTGTCCTTCTGGAAGGTTCTCCCATCTCCACAGAGGAACTCTGGAGCTCTCTCAGTGTGACCATCAGGTTCTTGGTCACCTCCCTGACCAAGGCCCTTTTCCCCGATTGCTCAGTTTGGCCGGGCAGCCAGCTCTAGGAAGAGTCTTATTCCATTTAAGAATGATGGAGGCACTGTGTTCTTGGGGACCTTTAATGCTGCAGACTTTTTTTAGTACCCTTCCCCAGATCTGTGCCTCGACGCAATCCTGTCTCGGAGCTCTACGGACAGTTCCTTCGACCTCATGGCTTAGTTTTTGAATTGACATGCACTGTCAACTGTGGGACCTTATATAGACAGGTGTGTGCCTTTCCAAATCATGTCCAATCAATTGAATTTACCACAGGTTGACTCCAATCAAGTTTCAAAAAACTTGTTTTCGCTTTGTCATTATGGGGTATTGTGTGTAGATTGATGAGGATTTTTTATTTTATTTAATCCATTTTAGAATAAGGCTGTAACGTAACAAAATGTGGAAAGAGTAAAGGGGTCTGAATACTTTCCGAATGCACTGTATGGAAGGTTCTCTCACTTGCCCTGCCTCACCTCTCTCATTCTGTCACTAGCATGGATGAACTGGGTTGGTATGTTATAAAAGCATCAAAGCAACAACAACAAAAAATTCAGAACATAAGTGAGGTGCAGATTATTGACAGAAACAGGCTGATTTCGCTGCCATCAAAGAAAAACCAAGAGAAACCAAGAGTAAACAGTATGAACTCTTGTATTATGTAGTCTTCCTTACAGTTTTTAATGGAAAGAAGAACTATGAAGCTCAAAGTTCACATGAACATACGGTACATGGCCAAAATTATGTGGACATCCCTTGTACTTGGTGGATTCGACTATTTCAGTCACACCCGTTTTTGACAGGTGTATAAAATTGAGCACATAGTCATGCAGTCTCCATAGACAAACATTGGCAGTAGAATGGCATTACTGAAGAGCTCAGTGACTTTCAACACGATGCCGTCATAGGATACCACCTTTCCAACAAGTCAGTTTGTCAAATTTCTGCCCTGCTAGAGCTGCCCCGGGCAACTGTAAGTGTTGTTATTGTGAAGTGGAAACGTCTAGGAGCAACAACGGCTCAATCGCAAAGTGGTAGACCACACAAGCTCACAGAACGGGACCGCTGAGTGCTGAAGCGCGTCGTGCATAAAAACTGCCTGTCCTCGGGTGCAACACTCACTACCGAGTTCCAAACTGCGTCTGGAAGCAACGTCAGCACAAGGACTGTTCGTCAGGAGCTTCATGAAATGGATTTCCATGGCCGAGCAGCTGCACACAAGCCTAAGATCACCATGCACAAAGCCAAACGTCAGCTGGAGTGGTGTAAAATTTGACGCCATTGGACTCCAGAGCAGTGGAAACCCATTAATGGTTTTGCTAGGCCCCTTAGTTCCAGTGAAGGGAAATCTTAGCGCTACAGCATACAATGACATTCTTTGTGGCAACAGTTTGGGGAAGGCCCTTTCCTGTTTCAGCATGACAATGCCCCCGTGCACAAAGCGAGGTCCATACAGAAATGGTTTGTCGAGATCAATGTGGAAGAACTTGACTGGCCTGCACAAAGCCCTGACCTCAACCCCATCGAACACCTTTGGGATAAATTGGAACGCCGACTGTGAGCCAGGCCTAATTGCCCAACATCAGTGCCCAACCTCACTAATGCTTTTGTGGCTGAATGGAAGCAAGTCCGCGCATCAATGTTCCAGAAGAGTGGGGGGCTGTTATAGCATTAAAGTGGGGACCAACTCCATATTAATTCCCATGATTTTGGAATGAGATGTTCGACGAGCATGTAGTGTATCAAAACATATCATGTTAATTACGGCTCAGCAGGCAGCAAATGTCAAGACATAACAGTGTGTCACATCCTTGACATCCATCTTGGCACTGTGTGTACTGTGATAAACCATTAGCCCCAGGGTAGTTGTTCTCCTTCTGGCGATATATAGAGGTAAGTAGCTTAGCATCCTCTGAATGGGAAAGTATTAATAGGATATTTGATAGAACACCAGAGGCAGAATGACAGTGTGATCTAACTGACGGGTATATTATTGTTGTCATGGCATCCGGCACTATTATACATCCATGCCACTTGCTGTCGTGATGATGTCATATTCCAAATGACCTTCTCCTCCTTCTTTTTAGAAATATCATATTTATATTCTAAGGGCTGGATTCAATCCGTATCGCAGAAGTATCGCGGAAGATCCGCATTATCTCTCGATTTAATTTAAAGGCAATGTTCCCGCGTCCACGGAGACTGCATGCACAGTAAATGCTGCATATGTTGGCTCAGTCGGAAATAACCTTTACATTTTAACGTGGATCTTCCGCGATACTTCTGAGATACGGATTGAATCGATAAATCCATAAAAAGCCTTAGATCTGTAAATAGAGGGCTATGTTACCTCAAGTCATGGCTTCATTAACCTATAGTCATCTTAACCCAATACCTTGCGACCACGTCAAGAGGTTCGGATCTCTTGGCGTAACGGTGTAGGGTTGACAGTCACTGTAGATCATAGTTGTAGTCTATAACTGACATTTGGAACAGTAGATTATAGTTGTAGTCTATAACTAACAGGAGGAGCAGTAGATCATAGTTGTAGTCTATAACTAACAGGAGGAGCAGTAGATCATAGTTGTAGTCTATAACTAACAGGAGGAGCAGTAGATCTGCTGGTGCTATTCTGAGAAGCATCTCCATGTAGATGTGTTGTTAACAAGATTGAGGCGATGCCATGACCACAAAATAAATGTTTGCGTTCGATGCTGCTGTTGACAAAAGGGATTAGACATAATCTGTTTGGAAAGACACACAATTGTGTTACAGAATATACTCCCTCCCTCCCTCCCTCCCTCCCTCCCTCCCTCCCTCCCTCCCTCCCTCCCTCCCTCCCTCCCTTGGAAACATAAAAAACGATTTGTCCCTGTCATTGATGGCCTGATTCCTGGTTCCTCTTCCTATAAGACAGTGATGGCCTGGTTGCTGGTTCCTCCACCTATAAGATAGTGATGGCATGCGTCATTATATTTCCTCCATCAATTCATATGCCCCGAGAAGTCAAACTGCTAACCCCAATTTCCAATATACAGTTGATTCCTCCCACCTCTGTCCACAGTTTGTGACAGTTTGATAACCCATCGTCTCTCATTGTTAAGGAAACCACTTGGCTTTATGCTGGTATTACACCCTGGACATATCTCCAGTAATGTGTCAGAAAAAACAGTTACCATACATTTAAATTAAAAGATACCAACAGGTAAGCCATTGCTGAAAATCTGATTATTCAACATGAGTGCATAACTCATTTTAACATTATTAGAAGAAGAAGAAGAAGAAGAAGAAGAAGAAGAAGAAGAAGAAGAAGAAGAAGAAGAAGAAGAAGAAGAAGAAGAAGAAGAAGAAGAAGAAGAAGAAGAAGAAGAAGAAGAAGAAGAAGAAGAAGAAGAAATGTATACTTGGGACCAAGTAAAGCAGGTCTGATTTACAACGGCTATGACATGACAAATGGACATTACTTAGGTTGTTCCTGTGGGTTAGAGTGGACAATAATCAAGATTAATGCTTTGTCCAATCACACTAAGACTAGGGAGGAAGACTGGGCTGTGTCTTCAGAGAGTGGATCAATGCATCATTTATTATGTCTCCTCCTAATGAGATGAATCCTCTACAGATCATCATGTTGCCAAATGGACATCAAGTGTGTTTCCGGGTATGCTACTGTCACAAAGCATTGATCACTTAGCTACTGAGGAATTCATGGATGCTGGAACTGTGCCTATATCTTCAATCAACAGTACATGATTGATTTATGTAATGCTTGTACAATATTATTGTACAATTTATTACTATTACTACTACTACTGTAAAGGGTGTATCTCTCTCTCTGTCTCTCTGTAATCTAATACATCGTAACTAGGGTCCACTAAATTCTTTATGACAAGCTAATGATAGCCCTGCATCTGTAAATGAATATATTTAGCATACTTACCATAATTCCATAAATCAGTAATTTAATTGCTGCCGGGGATGGGGGGTCCTGCGGTTTCAAAACACTTCATTATCAGGCTATTATGAAGATCTGTATGAAGTTTATAAAGGAAAAGGTAGATGATTTGTATGATAATATATTATGTTGAAATGAGTATATGCTACTAGCCTGGTCCCAGATCTGTCAATCCTGTATATGTTCATAGGAGTTGTCTATTATTGTCTACAGCACAAACAGATCTGGGACCAGGCTAGGGGAAGCAGGGAAGGGGATGTGGGGAAAGGGAAAATAAAGATGTCTGTGACATCTACCAACTGTCAAGGCTTAGAAGAAGAGACATTGTTTCTCAGCTAACAGGACGAAATATTCATTTTACACGCCAGTATATATTCTCTGATTGTTCTTCAATCACACTGCTCCTTTATCCTCACTCACTTTTTTTATGAAAGCCTCAAGTTGTTACACTGCAAATCTGCCATCAATAAATTATGAAAATCTCCTCGTTCAAAACTGTCACCCACCTGTGTGAACCCTGGTTTGGGTCATCAATTAAATATATGACACAGGCAGGATCTCATGAGTCGAGGTTAGAGATAGATATGTATCTGGAATACGCAGAAGAAGAGGAAGAAGCCATCCTTCCCTCCTTTCCTGAGGAGGTGACACACTTCTCCACTTCCAGATGAAAGCTGTATCAGGGTTGATTAGCGTGACGGAGGGGGGAGCGGGGGAGCAGTTCAAACGCTTCCGCTCACTTTCAATTACACTTTGGGAGATTTGATTCATAATTCATATCCTGGAGAAATGTGATCATCAAAGCAAACAAAGCAGCACTCTCTCAGTCTTCTCCTCTACTACTACAGGAGAACGTTTGGTTTGAGCTCCTCGTTGGCGCTCACTGCTGTAAGTGTTAGGTATAATTTCATCAGTGTAGGCCTATATATCAATGCAATTGCTTTAAGTTTAAATTAGACTCCTGGAGGATGGAATTCACAGCTACTGTAAACACATCGTAGATTGGATGATTATTTTACATGTAAAGCACTGTGATAGTTTTCATGTCAGACTTCAATCAAATTGACTTTGATAAGCTGATATAATTGCATGTTATTCTACAGAGGAAGCTAGTACAGATAGTGCTGGGTTGGTCAGATGCACCTGAGCTCAATTCCGAGTCTCATAGCAAAGGGTCTGAATACTTATGTAAATGTGATTTTTCAGTTTTGCATTTTTAATACATTTGCAAAATGTTCTAAAAACCTGTTTTCACTTTGTCATTATGGGGTACTGTGTGTAGATAGATGAGTAAAAAAAAACTATTTAATCCATTTTAGAATAAGGCTGTAACGTAACAGAATGTGGAAAAGGTCAAGGGGTCTGAATACTTTCTGAATGCACTGTATGTGTGTAAATATATATATATATATATATATATATATATATATATATAGAGAGAGAGAGAGAGAGAGAGAGACTCAGAGAGGTAGAGAGAAAAGCAGAAGACACATTTCTCTTGTCACAGACGGATGATAAAGTACTATTCCATCTTATTATGTTCTATTCAATACTGGTGCAAACATACAGCCATTCATTGTCCCTGAGTACCTTCCTCGCCAGTCATTTCTCCACACACACTGAACAGTTCCTACTTACCATATCCTCCACAATACAGCAAAGTCAATGAAACCACAATCAAAGTTTGTTACAGCAGTATCTAAAAGACACACAGAATTCAAACATAGTATGTTTTTGTCTGTCTGTGTTCTACTATGACAAAATGTCCCTGTTGTGTGTTGTCTATGGGAGTCTTGGGACTGTAGAGCAGAGAGAAGAGGATCAGAGAGGATGAATGGGGTATTAAGTCCCTGTGTCAGATCAGACTGATACACCCTCTCTAGAGGCGCTCCCAATGCGTGATTGCCACCGGCATTATGTGTTCTGTTTGATGCCAAACTTTGTCGTCTGACAGCAGTGAGGTTTTTGTATTGAGATTTCTTTCTTATTGTTCAGAGGAGGAAGGAACATCTGATTCAAACAGGAAAGCTTCAGCTCCATAATATTATCTAGCGAAAGTTTGAGGGTGGGGATTCTTTTGTTGCAGGAATATTTGAATGTTACGGTTACGGGTGAAATCAAAGATTAGAGATTGACTATTGAGATTAGAGATTGATGATGGCAGTGACCTTTATTGTGTGTTTAAAATAACATATAGATACATTTTTTACCCGTTGTTCTGACCTTGACCAGATACTGAAACTTACCCAGACTAAATCATTTTCTGGTGAAAATAATAATTAGGGGAGGTGAATATTGGTAGAGCATGGCGCTTGTAACGCCAGGGTATTGGGTTCGATCCCCGGGACCACCCATACGTAACAATGTATGCACACATGACTGTAAGTCGCTTTGGATAAAAGCGTCTGCTAAATGGCATAATATATTATATGATAATAGGCCTACTGTCTGTCTTAATGGTAACCAGGACCAGAACACACAATCCTCCTAGCCCAGAGAGTTGTTATTATCCAAGAACAGGGTACACTACTGTACCCACCAATCCACAAATACTCTTAATAGACCCAGAGAACGACAAAACAATGATAAAAAAAAACTCAAAGAAGAGAGGGTCATAAAATGGTCAGTGCTTGGAGACGTTCTACACGTTGAGTGTCAGTTTCTATGCGTCATCAGACAATGGTGTGTGTGTGTGAGTGGAGGATAACGTTTTAGCGGTAAATGTGTCGGTGTGATGTTAGCGGTTGGCTGCTGTGTCATCCAGGGAGGATGTGAGTGAGGAGAAGCTCTGAGAGAATAGAGAAAAAACAATGGTGGGTTTAACAAGCTCACTCTGGGATCCCACATCAATGGAATTAGCGGCTATTTTTTTCACCCCACATTTAATCAAAATCCAATGACATGGTGACTTTATTTTTTGAATCCACATTGAACTCACGTCAGTTGACAACTCTACCAAATGTAAATCAAAACTACACGTTGAACTGACGTCAATGCTCAGTAGGGTATTACTGTTCTGTTGGTCGTGTGGCTCCCTGCAGGCTTCCACTGGAACATATCGAGGTGGAGAGTGAGTGTGAGTGGTGCCATGCTTCAAAACTCAAAAGGAGGGTCTTAAAACCCACCAGCTGCGAGGTAGGTTCCCGGTTCAAAAAACTCAATTTGCAGCCTTTTTTATTGAACAGGAAGCTGCTTCTGCTGACACAGATGTCTTTCCTTTCTTTCACCACTGGGTCTCTGTTTCTCCTTCCCTCTCCCCTTCTCTCTCTCCTTTCTCTCCTTCCCTCTCGCCTTCTCTCTCTCCTTCCCTCTCTCCTTCTCTCTTTCCTCTCTCTCTCCTTCTCTCTCTCCTTCTCCCTTTCCTCTCTCTCTTCTCTCTCCTTTCTCTCCTTCCCTCTCTCTCCTCTCTCTCCTTCCCTCTCTCATTCTCTCTCTCCTTCTCTCTCTCCTTCTCTCTCTCCTTCTCTCTCTCATTCTTTCTCTCATTCTCTCTCTCATTCTCTCTCTCATTCTCTCTCTCATTCTCTCTCTCATTCTCTCTCTCATTCTCTCTCTCATTCTCTCTCTCATTCTCTCTCTCATTCTCTCTCTCATTCTCTCTCTCATTCTCTCTCTCCTTCCCTCTCTCCTTCTCTCTCCTTCTCCTGGGTCAGAACGTGAGGTAGTACACCAAACTGTCACCATCCATCGCTGCCATCATCGTCAAATCCCCAACACTTTATTTCCTCTCAGACAGAAGTAAGCGATTCCAGATGAGTGTGGAGGCTGCTGGGGGATCCGTCAGGGCTCGGAGGGAATAATAAAGCAATTTCAGCCTGTCACAACGGAACAGGAACACAGACACCAAATATATAAATCACTCATTTGATAGCTGCCTGACAGGTTTTTTAGGAGAAGTGTGTGACACTTTTAAATACATTTCATAACACTTGGGGGCGTCCTTAACAGTGGCATATCGAGAACATTTTCAATGGGGTGGCCAAGTTGGGGTACAGACCCAGTTTAGGGAGGCCATAACATTTTGCACCTTGATTGATGCAAGGTGGAATTTTTCAATATACAGTGCCTTCAGAAAGTATTCATACCCCTTGACTAATTCCACATTTTGTTGTGTTACAGCTTGAATTCAAAATTGGTTAAATCAGGTTTTTTTTCCACCCATCTACATACAATACCCTATAATGACGAAGTGAAAACATGTTTTTATTTCATTTTAGCCAATGTTTTGAAAATTAAATACAGAAAACCCTCATTTTACATAAGTATTCACACCCCTGAGTCAATATTTTGTAGAAGCACCTTTGGCAGCGATTACAACTGTGAGTCTTTCTGGGTAAGTCTCTAAGAGCTTTCCACACCTGGATTGTGCAACATTAGCCCATTATTATTTTTACAATTCTTCAAGCTCTGTCAAATTGGTTGTTCATCATTGCTAGACAACCATTTTCAAGTCTTGCCATATATTTTCAAGTAGATTCAAGTCAAAACTGTAACTCGGCCACTCAGGAACATTCACTATCTTGTTGGTAAGCAACTCCAGTGTAGATTTGGCCTTGTGTTTTAGGTTATTGTCCTGCTGGAAGGTGAATTCATCTCTCAGTGTCTGGTGGAAAGCAGACAGAACCAGGTTTTCCTCTAGGATTTCGCATGTGCTTAGCTCTAGTCCTTAACGATTACAAGCATACCCATAACACGATGCAGCCACCATTATGCTTGGAAATATGGAGAGTGGTACTCAGTAATGTGTTGTATTGGATTTTCCCCAAATATAACACATTGTATTCAGGACAAAAAGTTAATTTACCAATTTTTTAACAGTATTACTTTAGTGCCTTGTTGCAAACAGGATGTTTTGGAATATTTGTTATTCTGTACAGGCTTCCTTCTTTTCACTCTGTCAATTACGTTAGTATTGTGGAGTAACTACAATGTTGTTGATCCATCCTCAGTTTTCTATCACAGCCATTAAACTCTGTAACTGTTTTAAAGTCACCATTGGCCTCATGGTGAAATCCCTGAGTGGTTTCCTTCCTCTCCGGCAACTGAGTTAGGAAGGACGCCTGTATCTTTGTAATGACTGGGTGTATTGATACACCATCCAAAGTGTAATTAATAACTTCACCATGATCAAAGGATATTCAATGTCTCTTTGTTTTTTTACCCATCTACCAATAGGTCCCCTTTCTTTGCGAGGCATTAAAAAATGTCCCTGGTCTTTGCGGTTGAATCTGTGTTTGAAATTCACTACTCGACTGAGGGACTTTACAGATAATTGTATGCGTTGGGTTTAGAGATGAGGTAGTCATTCAAAAATCATGTTAAACACTATCATTTCACACAGAGTGAGTCCATGCAACATATTATGACTTGTTAAGCAAATATTTACTTCTGAACTTATTTAGGCTTGCCATAAGAAAGGGGTTGAATACTTATTGACTCAATAGATTTCAGCTTTTCATTTTTCATTTGTTTGTACAAATTTAGAAAAACAATTCCACTTTGACATCATGGGGTATTTAGTCCATTTTTTTGTCCATTTTTAATTCAGGCTGTAACACAACAAAATGTGGAAAAAGTAAAGGGTTGTCAATACTTTGAAGGCACTGATTATTGTGATAGGTCAATGCATTACGTTTCCCTGTTCAAATAATCATGAATAAATGCCCAAAGTCTTGTTACAGTGTTTGCATTCAAGGTCAGGATTTTATATATCAGCATACAGCAATACATTCACTTGAAAGGGGGGGGCTTTATAGTAAAGACATGTAATTTAACTGTATAAATGTATTACCTTTTAATGTGTCATGAACACAACCAGTCATGACGTTTTCGTCTGATTGTCAAACAAATCACTTCAAAAAGTAGATTAAGTAGGTTACCTGCGCACGTTCTTCTTCTCCAAAATAAGTCCAGCATCCGAACAGTGCACTGTGCACCCCCCATTTGAATGGAAAGGGACATCTATGTGACACTCTGGCTCCAGGGACTCTGATTTATTGAGCCAGGGTTGTTCATTTTCATTGTTTGGGTGTATTTCTATGTTGGGGATTTCTGGTTGTTCATTTCTATGTTTGGGGTTAATTGTTCTTTATTAGTCATATGACTCCCAATCGGAGGTAACGAGTGTCAGCTGTCGGCTCGTTATCTCTGATTGGGAGCCATATTTAAACTGTGTGTTTTCACATTGTATTTGTGGGTTTTTGTTTCCAAGTTCCTGTTTAGTCAGTGTCAGTATTGGACTTCACTTTCGTCATTTTTGGTTTGTTGTTTTTAGCGTGGTTTCTTTATAAATAAAGTCTACGATGTTCGCTCAACAAGCTGCGCTTTGGTCTGCTTCTTCAGACGATCGTGACAGAAAAACCCACCATAGAAGGACCAAGCAGCGTGTCCAGGAGCAAGACAGCTGGACATGGGAGGAAGCGCCTGGTAAGGAGCTCGAGAGGCTGGCGATGGCCCAGGTGGACAAATCGTGGTCCTGGGAGGACATGCTCGGGGGCAAGGGACCTTGGGGGAAGATCAAGGCCCTGGCGAGAGAGGAGCAACGGCGTCAGCAGGGCCATCATCGTTGGAAGGACGAGAGGCAACCCCAAAAGTTTTTTGGGGGGCACATGGCTTGGACGACGGGGCTAACGGAGGCAGAGAAGGGGCGAATTCAAGAGGCAACCAGGTTCGGGGGTCACTGGCCAAAGTAGGGAAAGGAGATGTAGAGGCACGGCGTGAGAGACTGAGGTGTGTATCCAGTCCGGTCCGGCCCGTTCCAGTTCCCGGGGTAGAGCCAGTGGTGTGTGCCTCCAGTACGGTCCGGCCTGTTACGACCCCTCGCACCAAGGATACGGTGCGCTTCGCCAGCCCGGCCCGGCCTGTTCCGGCCACTCGCACCAGGGATACGGTGCGCTTCGCCAGCCCAGCCCGGCCTGTTCCGGCCACTCGCACCAGGGATACGGTGCGCGTCGCCAGCCCCTTTCCCACCAGTGCCTACACCACGCCCCAAGCCTCCTGTGTGTCTCCCGAGTCCTGTGCGTCCTGTTGCTGCTCTCCGCACTGAGGCTTAATGTGAGTCCCCAGGGTCCAGCATGCCCTGTTCCGGCTCTCCGCACTAGCCCTTATATGTGCGTCCCCAGGGCCAAGCATGCCCTGTTGCTGCTTCCCGCACTAGCCCTGAGATGCGTGTCCTCAGCCCGGTACCTCCAGTTCCGGCACCACGCATCAGGCCTACGGTGCGTCCCCAGGGCCAAGCATGCCCTGTTGCTGCTTCCCGCACTAGCCCTGAGATGCGTGTCCTCAGCCCGGTACCTCCAGTTCCGGCACCACGCATCAGGCCTACGGTGCGTCCCCAGGGCCAAAGCATGCCCCTGTTGCTTCTCCCCGCACTAGCCCTGAGATGCGTGTCCTCAGCCCGGTAACTCCAGTTCCGGCACCACGCACCAGGCCTACGGTGCGCCTCAGACGGCCAGAGTCTGCCGTCTGCCCAACGGCGCCTGAACTGCCCGTCTGCCCAACGGCGCCTGAACTGCCCGTCTGCCCTATGGCGCCTGAACTGCCCGTCTGCCAAGCGTTGCATAAGCCGCCCGTCTGTACTGAGCCTGCAAAGCCGCCCGTCTGCCATGAGCCTTCAGAGCCGTCCGCCAGACCGGAGCCGCTAGAGCCTTCCGCCAGACAGGAGCCGCTAGAGCCTTTCGCCAGACAGGAGCAGCCAGAGCCTTCCGCCAGACAGGATCAGCCAGAGCCTTCCGCCAGACAGGATCAGCCAGAGCCTTCCGCCAGACAGGATCAGCCAGAGCCGTCCGCCAGACAGGATCAGCCAGAGCCTTCCGCCAGACAGGATCAGCCAGAGCCGTCCGCGCCAGACAGGATCAGCCAGAGCCTTCCGCCAGCCATGAGCAGCCAGATCCGTCCAGCCAGCCATGAGCAGCCAGATCCGTCAGCCAGCCATGAGCAGCCAGATCCGTCAGCCAGCCGCGAGCAGCCAGATCCGTCCAGCCAGCCAAGAGCCGTCCAGCCAGGATCCGCCAGAGCCGTCCAGCCAGGATCCGCCAGAGCCGTCCAGCCCGGATCGCTAGCCAGCCAGGATCCGCCAGAGCCAGCCAGCCAGGATCCGCCATTCAGTCCGGAGCTGCCCCTCAGTCGGTGCTGCCCCTTAGTCAGGTACTGTCCCCTTAGCCCGGTGCTGCCCCTTAGTCGGTGCTGCCCCTTAGCCCGGTGCTGCCCCTTATCCCGGTGCTGCCCTTAGTCCGGTGCTGCCCCTTAGTCCGGTGTTGCCCCTTAGTCCAGGTGGGGTTAGTTGGAGGGTGGTCATTGGGAGGAGGCTACTGAAGCAGGTTGTGACTGTGGTGGGGTGGGGATCACGACCGGGGCCAGAGCCGCCACCGTGGACAGACGCCCACCCAGACCCTCCCCTAGTCCTTATGTTGGTGCGCCCGGGGTTCGCACCTTTAGGGGGTACTGTGACACTCTGGCTCCAGGGACTCTGATTTATTGAGCCAGGGTTGTTCATTTCATTGTTTGGGTGTATTTCTATGTTGGGGATTTCTGGTTGTTCATTTCTATGTTTGGGGTTAATTGTTCTTTATTAGTCATATGACTCCTGTTACGAACCCGTGGCTCTAAACATCTAGGGTGGATGGACATGAGACCCGTAACATAAATTCATGTAAATTATAAGTGTGACATGGAATAGTGAGAACAAATAAGACACAACTACCATGAACTACCGTCAAACACAAAGTGTTTATTTATGAACACACGGTAAGGGTTTGGGAAAAAGGGCTGAGCAGGACCCAAGAAATGAAACAATAGTGTAAAACCCCCTAAACTGATCTAGCCTGCCTAAAGAACCGCTAGGCTACTGCTACCATACAAAAATACAGTGGGTGGTCCGCTCAGGTCTAACTGGTGTTTATAGACAGATTTCTCCTACGGGTAATGTACGCCCAAGGGCATCTAGCTTAAACCCCCCTTTCCCAAAAAAACACACAAAGCTACTAAACAGGGTAATCATCAACTAGCGAGTACACAACACACAGGACACCACCGTGTCCATACTCACATATGGCAAAAAGTCTCTCTCTCTCCAACAAACACAAGTCTGGTTTTATAAAATGGGATGTGTGATTGAACAAACGAATAACAGGTGGTGCAATTAACGGGAATGTTCACTGATTGGTCCAATCAGCAGACACCTCAACGACCACCAATCAGGAACATACAGGACACCTGTGATTAGGGCAGAAAGAGTAGAAACACACAAAAACACAGGATACCTGTATCCGTAACACTCCCACCCTTAAAAGAGCAAACCAAAATGGTTTGCGACACACAATACTATCACAACACCCAAATTCACAAATCATCCCTATCGGGATAACAAAAAAAAACCTAGATCATTATTCACGAGACAAAGCATCTGCCAACACATTATCTAACCCCTTTTTGTGGCGGATCTCCAAATTATAATTTTGCACGACAAGTGCCAACGCATAAGGCGTTGGTTCTGGTTATACATCCGGTGGAGAAAACTAAGGGTTATGGTCAGTATACACTACCACTGGTAATGCACTGGAACCAACATAAACTTCAAAGTACTGCAGAGCTAACAACAAAGCTAGAGCTTCTTGTTCAATGGTGGAATAGTTTGTCTGACATTTGTTAAATTTCCGTGAAAAATAACAGACAGGATGGTCCACTCCACTCTGGTCTTGCTGCAGTAGAACAGCACCAGCACCTCTGGCACTTTGCATCTACCTCCAGTTTAAACGGCCGCTCAAAATCTGGCGCAGCAAGAACAGGAGTACTACACAAGAGTGCTTTAGCAGTGTTGAAAGCAGTACAACAATCTTCAGACCATACAAATTTTCTGCCGGACTGAGCAAATCCGTTAATGGAGCAACTACCGCAGAGAAATTTTTACAGAAACTACGGTAGTAGCCAACCATCCCTAAAAAAGCGGCGTAGCTCTCTTCTGGTGGTAGGTGCGGGAAATGCGTTTATAGCTGAGACCTTGGCATCTACAGGGCGCACCTGACCATGGCCGACCTGTTTACCAAGATAAGTAACAGTAGCCTTCCCAAACTCGCACTTTGCTAAGTTCAGGGTTAGAGAAGCGGTTGCTAGACGTTCACACCTACCCTTAGAGTGTTAACATGATCAGACCACTCAGTTGAATAAATGACCAGATCATCAAGGTAAGCACTACAATTAGGAACTCCAGCCAATACTGTGTTAACCAGGCGTTGGAAAGTGGCTGGTGCGTTCCGCATCCCAAATGTCCATGACAGCATATTGTAGGAAGTGATCTGGGGTCACAAATGCAGAGATGTCGAGGCACGTGGGGTTAACGGCACCTGCCAGTAACCTTTTAGAAGATCTAATTTGGTTACATAGGTAGCAGCACCAACAGTATCAATACAGTCATCCAGTCTGGGTAACGGGAACGAGTCGGGGCACTGTGACAGCATTGACTTTCCGATAGTCCGTACATAATCTGGATGTCCCATCAGGTTTAGGAACCAGAATGCACGGAGAACTCCAAGGACTTGAACTTGGCATAGCCAGGTTATTCTCCAGCAAATAACCCGACCTCACCCCTCATTATCTTTCTCTTAGCAGCGTTGACACGATAAGGATGTTGCTTGATAGGTGCAGCGTTTCCAACATTAATGTCATGTTCTAACACATTTGTACATGTAGAACATCATTAAAAAGACATGAAAGCTGTGTAATAGTCTCACAATATCATCTGACTGTCTGTCCGTTAAATGAATCAGGCTTGACGGGAGAGACAGCAACATCTCTGAATTGGGCAATCTAGCACACTGCTGCTGAGTATTGCGCAACTCCAAACCATCTCCGTCCACATCATTAACATGACCTCCCACTACAGCCGTAGCAGCAACAGAGACAGCCCGACTCGGCCAGTTTCTCTGGACTGTCTACCTGAGTAACGGGTCTGTTGTGGTATGTCTTCAACATGTTAACGTGGCACACACGAGATTGGCGTTTTCTATCAGGAGTCTGTATCACATAGTCAGTTTCAGTTAGTTTCTTTTCAATGACATAAGGACCAGCGAAACGTGCTGACAATGACGCTCCTGGCACAGGCAACAACACAAGAACTTCGGTCACCTGGCTGCAGTGAACGAGAAACAGCCTGTGTGTCATAGTGTCGTTTCATCCGTTTCTGTGAGGGGAAGACAGCGCTTCCTTTGCTAGAGCACAGGCAGCATGTGGCGCTCACGAAAGCGACTAACGTAGTCCAACACATTTTCTTTCACACACAACTCTTGTGACAAAAACTGATCCTTAAGGACTTTCATAGGTCCTCTCATGGTGTGTCCAAACACCAGTTCAGCTGGGCTGAACCTAGGGATTCCTGTACTGTCTCACGGACAGCAAACAACACTAGAGGAACTCCCTCATCCCAATCTTTCTCAGATTCCAAACAATATTTACGGAGCATAGACTTCGGGGTCTGATGCCAACGTTCAAGCGCACCCCTGAGACTCTGGGTGATATGCGCTTGACACACGGTGTGTAACTGACAAGGATTTTAACACTTGTTTGAAAAGTTTAGAAAGGAAATTCAGTACCCTGATCAGTTTGTATCACCTTAGGTAATCCAAAAGTTGAGAAGAATTTGATCAACGCTTTACTCACCGGAGCAGTAATCCTTCGCAGATCTGTGGAATGGCCTCTGGGTACCTGGTGGCCACACATAATTGTCAACATAAACTGGTTACCAGATTTTGTTTTTGGTAATGGTCCAACACAATCAACCATCACATGTTCGAATGGTTCACCTATGGCGGTATGGGACAAAGAGGCGCGGGGGAAATAACCTGGTTCGGTTTCCCAACTACTTGACAGGTGTGGCAAGTCCGACAGAACTGAGCCACATCTTGTTTTAAGCCAGGCCAAAAGAAATGTCGCAAAACACGATCATAAGTCTTGGTGACTCCCAGATGTCCGGACCACTGGTGATCATGAGCGAGGATAAAACATTTGGTCGAAAGGCTGTAGGAATCACTATTTGGTAAACAGCATTCCAATCTCCGCTAGCGTCAACATGGGATGTCCATTTACGCATGAGGAGATTACCATCAAGGAAGTATGCCATGTTTTTTCTTCTTTAGCTCCTCCTCTGAGACAACACTAGAAAAACATTTAGCCAGGCTAATGTCAACCTGTTGGTTAGCGATCAGCTGCTCACGAGTAACTGGTAACTGTATTGCTTCAGCAACAAGTTCCACATCCTTCTTCCTTTCTCTGGGCTGTTGGTCAGACTGCACCAGCTTACCAGAGGTAGCACCCGAACTATCCTCTGGGTCACACTCTCTGAATAGAATCGTGTCTGACAAATCTACCACTTCACCCACTTGTCGTGCTTGAGCACGTGTGACAGCACAAGCGGGGAACACATCTGATAACCCTGTGCCAGCTCCTCGGAGAGAGACTGGTCACTTTTATCCAATACCTCCAATATGGGTATTACCTTTCCTCCGGCAATATCGTTGCCCATTATAAATGTCACACCTTTTACTGGCAACATAGGACGTACGCCCACTCTGAACAATCCACTGACTAACTCAGAGTGTACGTTCACAAAGTGCAATGGCACTGGGACGAAACCCATTTCAATTCCTTGTACTAACACACTGGAACCACAATATGTATTACTGGACAAGGGCAACACATCAGCTAGTATGAACGACTGCGCCCGCACCAGTATCTCTGAGGATTCTAACTGGACGCTGAGACGCTTCATCATCTGATATAGAAACAAACCCCTCAAAAATGAACGGTTCATAACTGTGATCTGGGACAGGGACTTTCAAACCACATTCACTATGAGGCTTCTGTCTTGATTCCGCCCTACAACCGTACTGAATCAGCCCAACACCCGTTGGCGGCCTGGCGTGCTGAGTCATCCCCGGCTTGCGTTTTAGCAGAAAGCAATCATTAACTATATGGCCCACCTTATGACAATAGAAACAGTGACGCACATCTTTTGGGCGTGCTGGATGTACTGCTGGTCGACTAGGATTAAAAGTTAGCAACTCCGCAGCCCGGCTCTCCGTACGAGCCCGAAAAACACGCTCTTATGCGTCAACACAAACTCGTCTGCCAATACAGACGCTTCCGACAGTGAGGATACTTTCTGTTCGTTCAGATAAACTACAATGCGTTCCGGTAAACAATTTTTAAACTCTTCTAACAAGATTAACTCCCGTGAGAGTTAAAATCAGTTACCTTACTAGCACTGTGCCATTTGTCAAACAGATTTCCTTTGTCTCTAGCAAACTCCACATAAGTCTGAGTAGGAGACTTTTTATGAGACCTAAATCTCTGTCGATATGCCTCAGGAACAAGCTCATAGGCACTGAAGAACAGTAGCTTTGACCACCTCATAATTCAAACTGTCGTCAAGAGGTAGCGCTGCCAGAACCTCTTGGGCTTTACCTGTTAGCTTACACTGAAGTAATAGGCACCATACCTCGTCGGGGCCATTTCAATGCTACCGCTATACGCTCAAACACACTGAAATAGGAATCAACCTCTGACTCCCCTAAACACAGGTACCAAGGTGATCTGCCTACTAATATCAAACGTAGCAGATGACACAGCTGGTGAGGATGGCTCACTAGCAGGCATAGTATTAGCAGAGACTAACCTCGCTGTTTCTGCCTCTAGTTCCATTTACGCACCTCCAGTTCCATCTTACGCATCTCCATTTCCATCTTACGCATCTCCAGTTCTGCCTCTAGCTTACGCGTCTCCTGTTCTGCCTCTAGCTTACGCGTCTCCTGTTCTGCCTCTCCAGCTTACGCGTCTCCTGTTCTATCTTACGCGTCTCCTGTTCTGCCTCTAGTTCCATTTCACGCATCTCCAGCTTGTCTTGCCTGATTTGTGCCCGCTCTTCCGCCTCTATTTGGAGCCGTGTCGAGCGGACATCCATCCTGGCATCACTGTCAGTCAGTGGGGAGAGTGGGTCATAACGGGGCAATGTGGCTGGAGCCTTAGCCTCGTCCTCAGACACTGATGGGCTCACAGGAACAGCAACCACATCCCCTACAGGAGCAGCAGACTCAGGCGGCGGTAACTCAAGCACTCGCTCGTTTAACAATATCGCTAGCACTACTTCCCTAACTTCTGCTTTCACTAAACCCCCTCGGTATGGGTACAGAAAAGTGGTCAGCCACAGCCTGTAGATCCACTCTACGGCAATTATCAAAAACCTCCCACGTAGGGTTTTCCAAAAATGCCTCCAACTCAAAAGTAGCCATCCTACTAGCAACACGAGCCGTCGAACTACTGAACACACCAAAAAAAACAGGTAGTTACAGCTGCTAAGCTCAACACTGAACCAGACACTACTAATTTACATGAGTAGCATGGGATAGATAGGATCCCGGACGAGCCCCCCACTTTATGTTACGAACCCCGTGGCTCTAAACATCTAGGGTGGATGGACATGAGACCCGTAACATAAATTCATGTAAATTATAAGTGTGACATGGAATAGTGAGAACAAATAAGACACAACTACCATGAACTACCGTCAAACACAAAGTGTTTATTTATGAACACACGGTAAGGGTTTGGGAAAAAGGGCTGAGCAGGACCCAAGAAATGAAACAATAGTGTAAAACCCCTAAACTGATCTAGCCTGCCTAAAGAACCGCTAGGCTACTGCTACCATACAAAAATACAGTGGGTGGTCCGCTCAGGTCTAACTGGTGTTTATAGACAGATTTCTCCTACGGGTAATGTACGCCCAAGGGCATCTAGCTTAAACCCCCTTTCCCAAAAAACACACAAAGCTACTAAACAGGGTAATCATCAACTAGCGAGTACACAACACACAGGACACCACCGTGTCCATACTCACATATGGCAAAAAGTCTCTCTCTCTCAACAAACACAAGTCTGGTTTTTTATAAAATGGGATGTGTGATTGAACAAACGAATAACAGGTGGTGCAATTAACAGGAATGTTCACTGATTGGTCCAATCAGCAGACACCTCAACGACCACCAATCAGGAACATACAGGACACCTGTGATTAGGGCAGAAAGAGTAGAAACACACAAAAACACAGGATACCTGTATCCGTAACAACTCCCAATCGGAGGTAACGAGTGTCAGCTGTCGGCTCGTTATCTCTGATTGGGAGCCATATTTAAACTGTGTGTTTTCACATTGTATTTGTGGGTTTTTGTTTCCAAGTTCCTGTTTAGTCAGTGTCAGTATTGGACTTCACTTTCGTCATTTTTGGTTTGTTGTTTTTAGCGTGGTTTCTTTATAAATAAAGTCTACGATGTTCGCTCAACACGCTGCGCTTTGGTCTGCTTCTTCAGACGATCGTGACAATCTATTACAAACGGCATTCAGCCAACAAAGTGGTGTGTATTCATGGATACCAAGGGAAGCCAGGCTTCCCCAAAAATCTTAACAATAAAAATAAATAAAAAAGCATATTAAATGATCTCATTCGTGTCTATCCGTGTTTCATAATTTTCCTTCAATTTGCAAGAGGCTGAATCTGTTTCACCAGAGAAAGCGTCTGAGCAAGGCAAACAGCGTCCTTCTGTCTTAGTATGTGTAGCCCATGTATCTGATGCTGTCTGGCCAAAAATAATATGACATGCCGTGTTCTTTTTGGCCAGACAGCATCAGATACATGGGCTACACATACTAAGACAGAAGGACGCTTTTTCGCTCCCTTGGATGCTTTCTCAGGTGAGCTTGATGAGTCTTGCTGTCGAAATTATCAATATATTCAGAGATGACCTATCAAATCTCCAAATTCTGGGGGGCCACTGGGGTGGCCAATCAGATTTCGTCACTGGTCCTTAAGTATGTTTGTATCCATTGGCAAGAACCTGTGTTAAGTTTCACTGAATGTGGTTGGCTATCTAGGCACTGTTGTTAATTTGGGTGCTATAATCGGGCACCATCTTTTTTTTCAAATGTTAAAATGTCAATTTTATCATCAAGCAATCATGTCTGTAGTTCCTCTGCATTTACTCAAACGTGGACTTAAGCTGTCACAGCTGGAGACGGTGACTGTTTAAATTGGATTGACCTCTGACCCTGGTAAAGGGAAATAACAAATAGCGAGAGAGAGAGAGAGAGAGAGAGAGAGAGAGAGAGAACAATGACCAGCCTTTCCCCTCCATCTCCTAAACACAGCTTCTTCTAACCGCAGATTTCCTTCCCTTTAAAATCCATAATGGTCTAAAAGTGTCCTTTTATCATAATTGCGGTTTTTAAGTGTTTTTTTTACACAACCTCTGGTCTACCCAGCACATAGGGTTCCTTTGAAAAAGTCCCTTTAATTACATTATGACTGCATAATTTACCTGCAGGACCAAGTTGACATTTTTAAAACATGAAAATATCTGCTAAATTGGGATAATTTCTGCCTGTCGTTTTCTGGATAAGTGGCGGAGAGTCCCTGCGGTCAGGTAGGTGCAAGCGGCCTTTAGAAACTAGTCTGAAGCTGTATCATCTACATCCACATCCCCCAGACAAGAGAACACTGTTGTAGCTTTTCAGTGTGGCTGTGTCTGGTTCTTTATGCTACTCTGGACCTTACTTACAGAGCTGGAGCTGCTGGGAGATAGAGAGGGTTTGATTAAGAATAAAGAATCTAGACACACACACACACACCTGCCGAACCCTGCTGAGAGAGGCACTCTCCACTCTCTGGAGGCTCTCTTAGTGGGAAGAGATAGAGACAGCAGAGGCCTAGTCAGCCCAGTGAGCCATTAGAAACTCGTTACTGTGCTAAATGATGGATCATTTCCAAATGATCTCTGCCGTACACCTTAACAATTAACCCACAGGCAATTAAAGACCTTTGGGCCCTCAGATAGATCAGAGTTATTAAATTGTAGCATATATGACCAATAAAAATCAAGGTTTCCAGTGGAGTGCTCAGAGAGACACCCTGCTGGAGAATACATGTTATAAGAGGGTTTTCTTTGACTATTTAGATTCAATTCAGTATTCATGTGTAGAAAATATAGACCTACCGAGTGTGGTTTAATTGTACAAAGATTTGTGGCAAAATTGAACAGCTTTTTTGTTTGAGTGAATAATTTTCAAAAATTCCCTGAGGTGCATATAGGGCTCAGACGGGCAACGCGCCTCTTTCTACTGTGTTACGTTCCCCAGCAAGAAAACCTATCGCTCAAACAGAAGAGGGAACTAACAAAGTGTCACTGACCAATAACCAAAACAAAACCGGTGGGGTTTTTGGAGTGGTTCTGAAAGACACTCATGGGGGTGTCCACTGAAAGTTGACTAGCAACAACAACCGGAACCTAAAAGACACCCACCATGAGCGCACACTCAATTTGCCAACTAAGAGGCAAACAAAATAAAACCCCACCAAGCTTAAAGACTGGAAGCAAATCAAAAAAGTGGAGCAAAACGAAATCAGACAAAGGAATGTTTTTTTTATAAATCAAATAGGGCGCGCCAACTAAAGGTGTTGACCCGCCACATCTCTCAAGACAACTGGAGCACTGGGCCAGCCACACTTAAATAGCACCTGGGCCAGCCACTCTTAAATAGCACCTGGGCCAGCACAGGTGAAACACCTTCCCATTAAGGAGATGGCAACGCGTATTCAGAAAAATATTCAGACCCCTTGACTTTTTCTACATTTTGTTACTTTAAAGCCTTATTCTAAAATGGATTACATTACATTTTTCCCTAATCAATCTACACACAATACCCCATAATGACAAAGTGAAAAAACAGGTTTTTAGAAAAGTTTATACATTTATACAAAATTAAAAACAGAAATACCTTATTTACAGAAATACCTTATTTACACCTTTGCTATGAGACTCAAAATTGAGTTCAGGTGCATCCTTTTTCCATTGATCATCCTTGAGATGTTTCTACAACTTGATTGGAGTCCACCTGTGGTAAATTCAATTGATTGGACATGATTTGGAAAGGCACACACCTGTCTATATAAGGTCCTTCAGTTGACAGTGCATGTCAGAGCAAAAACCAAGCCATGAGGTCGAAGGAATTGTCCGTAGAGTTCCGAGACAGGATTGTGTAGAGGCACAGATCTGGGGAACGGTACTGACAAATTTCCCCAAGAACACAGTGGCCTCCATCATTCTTAAACAGAATAAGTTTGGAACCACCAAGACTCTTCCTAGAGCTGGCCATCCGGCCAAACTGAGCAATTGGAGGAGAAGGGCCTTGGTCAGGGAGGTGACCAAGAACACGATGGTCACTCTGACAGAGCTCCAGAGTGACAGCCCGCTTGGAGTTTGCCAAAAGGCACCTAAAGGACTCTCAGACCATGAGAAACAAGATTCTCTGGTCTGATGAAACCAAGATTGAACTCTTTGGCCTGAATGCCAAGCGTCACGTCTGGAGGAAACCTGGCACTATCCCTACGGTGAAGCATGGTGGTGGTATTTTCAGCGGCAGAGAATGGGAGACTAGTCAGGATCGAGGAAAAGATTAACAGAGCAAAGTACAGAGAGATCCTTGATGAAAACCTGCTCCAGAGCACTCAGGACCTCAGACTGGGGCGAAGGTTCACCTTCCAACAGGACAAAGACCCTAAGCACACAGCCAAGACAACGCAGAAGTGGCTTCGGGACAAGTCTCTGAATGTCCTTGAGTGGCCCAGCCAGAGTCCGGACTTGAACCCGATCAAAAACAGAGCTTGAGAGGATCTGCAGAGAAGAATGGGAGAAACTCCCCAAATACAGGTGTGCCAAGCTTATAGCGTCATACCCAAGAAGACCCGAGGCTGTAATCGCTGCAAAAGGTGCTTCAACAAAGTACTGAGTAAATGGTCTGAATACTTATGTAAATGTGATATTTCAGTTTTCTATATTTTATAAATTTCTAAAAAACGTTTTTTGCTTTGTCATTATGGTGTATTGTGTGTAGATTGATTAGGGGAAAAAACAATTTAATCAATTTTATAATGAGGTTGTAACGTAACAAAATGTGGAAAAAGTCAAGGGGTCTAAATACTTTCTGAATGCACTGTAGTTGTCCTGAAAATCTCTACCTAGGTGTCCTTAATCAATCTTTTACAAAAGGAAAACCTAGAAAGTGAAAAACATTAAGTTATAACACATTACAGTGGGTGTATTTGATACCCAAACATAACCATAACTGACACCAAAGCCTCCAACCTGTAGCTCAGTTGGTAGAGCATGCAACGCCAGGGTTGTGGGTTCGTTTCCCACGGGGGGCCAGTATGAAAATGTATGCACTCACTAACTGTAAGTCGCTCTGGATAAGAGCGTCTGCTAAATGACTAAAATGTAAAAAATGGTACATGACGGTCTTAGATTTAAACTGAGCCATATGTAGCCCGTCTGCTGTCTAACTACCTGACTCCTTTGAATAATGAGTTGTGACTGCACCTTCACACACACTCACATCTCCTTCTCCAGCCTCCCGTCGGGTGTAGGCAGCATGGCTGGGATTGAAACCGGTGTAATTTGTCCTCCCACCTCTTTCGCCACACACACGCACACTTGTTCACTCCCGAGCTGTCTCACATGGTCCAATGGTAAATTACGTCTCCCTTCTCCCCTCTCCACCCTCCTCTGAACCCCCCCAAGAAATCGATTAATGTGCTGATTCAAATGCAGTCTTCATGATCTGCCCAGCACAGCTTATTGCTCAAACCAGCCGCTGGCTACTGATCTCTCCATGACATGGCTCTTACCCCATGAGTTAAGCGTTCTAGAACTAGCCTGCCTGGCTAAACATTTCTCATGAATGTAGAATGGAGACAGCTGAGGGTCAGAGTGACTGATTACGCTGCGGAAAGTTCAAACGTCTCGTCAGCTACATTTCCATGTCTTGGATGTCACGGTCTCGCTGCACATGACTCATTCCTTTCCATGTCTGGTAATTTGCTGTGATTGGGTTGGTGGCTTGTGGCTGGATGGACATGGGGAGTGGTGACATACAGTGGGGAAAAAAGGTATTTAGTCAGCCACCAATTGTGCAAGTTCTCCCACTTAAAAGATGAGAGATGCCTGTAATTTTCATCATAGGTACACGTCAACTATGACAGACAAATTGAGGGAAAAAAATCCAGAAAATCACATCGTAGGATTTTAATGAATTTATTTGCAAATTATGGTGGAAAATAAGTATTTGGTCACCTACAAACAAGCAAGATTTCTGGCTCTCACAGACCTGTAACTTCTTCTTTAAGAGGCTCCTCTGTCCTCCACTCGTTACCTGTATTAATGGCACCTGTTTGAACTTGTTATCAGTATAAAAGACACCTGTCCACAACCTCAAACAGTCACACTCCAAACTCCACTATGGCCAAGACCAAAGAGCTGTCAAAGGACACCAGAAACAAAATTGTAGACCTGCACCAGGCTGGGAAGACTGAATCTGCAATAGGTAAGCAGCTTGGTTTTGAAGAAATCAACTGTGGGAGCAATTATTAGGAATTGGAAGACATACAAGACCACTGATAATCTCCCTCGATCTGGGGCTCCACGCAAGATCTCACCCCTTGGGGTCAAAATGATCACAAGAACGGTGAGCAAAAATCCCAGAACCACACGGGGGACCTAGTGAATGACCTGCAGAGAGCTGGGACCAAAGTAACAAAGCCTACCATCAGTAACACACTACGCCGCCAGGGACTCAAATCCTGCAGTGCAAGACGTGTCCCCCTGCTTAAGCCAGTACATGTCCAGGCCCGTCTGAAGTGCATTTGGATGATCCAGAAGAGGATTGGGAGAATGTCATATGGTCAGATGAAACCAAAATATAACTTTTTGGTAAAAACTCAACTCGTCATGTTTGGAGGACAAAGAATGCTGAGTTGCATCCAAAGAACACCATACCTACTGTGAAGCATGGGGGTGGAAACATCATGCTTTGGGGCTGACTAAATACTTTTTTTCCACCATGAGCTTGGCGCCAGCATGTGTTATATAGGATGATGTAGGAGGCCAAGACACACACACCCCCCACCTACCCACCCCCCGCACAACCACCCACCCACTGCACACCCACCCATCCCCCCACATACCCACCCACACACCCACCCACTGCACACCTACCCACCCCCTGCACACCCACCCACCCCCCCCACACCCACATACCCACCACCCACCTACCCACCTACCAACCCACCCACCAATCCCCCGCACACCCACACATCACCCACCCACCGAAACCTACTTGAAGGTAACAGTGCTCACTGTTGCCCCTAGTGGCTTGCTTCCACATAATCTCCCAACGTCCCCAGACATGGATAAACGTTGAATACTGAATTGTATTACGGGTGACCTGGTTGGTCATACACAGGACTGTGCACGGAGCAGACAGGGACAAGGCTAACAGCAATCGAAAGCGTCTGCCCTCAGACAGGCTGGTTAATAAGGAGGAAACACACGCATTGATGCACGTGCGCAAATACGCTATTTATCTTGGAGTGATAAATAGATGGACATTAAACACATGCAATCAGTGCATTGTTCTGCTACCATTGATGATCATTTGATTGCCAACAGTAATGTCACTGACAAGGTTGTTTGACAACAGTAAGCACAGACTACTGAACTCTTCTCAATAGTATGATAATACACTGTTTTCTCTTTATTTACTTTGTTTCCCAGGTTAAAGGAGGAAATGTGTTATGTTCTACTTTAATGAATCCAAATGTGTTTGTGTGTTGCAGTAGCAGCTCCTGTCAATTGCCCCTCAGCCCTTTCCCAAAACGAATCTGTCTGTGATTACGTAGAGCACACACCACAGAAGTGAGAACAGGAGGGAGGGAGAGAGAGCGAGGGAGAGGTAGAAAGAGTAAGGGAAGGAGTGAGAGAGGCCATGTTTCATATGAGAGAGAGAGGGAGAAAGAAAGAGGGAGAGAGAGAGATGTTGCGGTGGAAATGGAGAAAGGAGGTAGAAAACAGTAACAGTAGTTTTCCTCCTGTAATGGTTGCAGGATATCCAACAAGCTCTCAAAGTCTCACTGCAGAATTAGACGTTCATCCACGTTCTCCAAACGTCAAATTTAGAAGTTAAGGGGTTAAGTTTAGGGACTCATTCCGAATGGTCAAGGTAAGGGTTAAAACAAAAAACCAGTGCCCACAACTGGGGGTTTCGAACACGCAACTTTCTGATCCAGAGTCATGGGATTATTCCTATCCTCCACCCCACATCTAAAACATCCTAGCAAAACCCAAGCCTACTTGATGGTAATAGCGCTCACTGTTGCCCCTAGTGGCCGGTTTTGAAAGCATTTCCTGAAGTCCTCAGGACATTGATAGACGTCCAATTTTGACATCAATCTTGAACGACATGGCTGGGTTATCTCTTCATAGTTTTGGATGTAACAATAAGATAATAATATTGTCACATATACCATGAAGAGAGGATACAAAAATAATTCAAAAGGTGAAGTAAGTGAACATCGAAGTGAGTCTTGAGCATCTCCAACCTGTAAAAGACAAACAATCTCTCTCTGGTCCAGCCCCTGCAGGCATTTTTAACATAATGTGTGTTATGTTATGCATGCACAATTTTAGTACACTCTTAGAAAACAGGGTTCCAAAAGGGTTCTTCAGCTGTCCCTATAGGAGAACCCTTTTTGGTTCCAGGTAGAACCCTTTTGGGTTCCATGTAGAACCCTCTGTGGAAAGGGTTATACTACGGGTTATTCAAAGGGTTATACTACGGGTTATTCAAAGGGTTCTCCTACGGGGACAGCCGAAGAACCCTTTTATATTTACATTGACATTTACATTTTGCGCCTTTCTTTCTACGAGTGTGCAGCCTGTGGTGTGTCAAATGCTCCCACCACAATTTTAGAAGAGGCTTCCCTGAATACAACCCTCCAACCCTCCCACCTTTAAATCCCCTCTGAGGCAGTGCATGAGAGTATAGCAGTGTAGAGCAGAGCAGCGTAGAGAGCTCCCATTGATTGCAGCACGGTCGGGGAGCATTGATTTCATCTAGAGGAGGAGAGAGGAGTCTGAACCCAGCGCAGGGAAGGAAGATCACAGCAGCTCTGATGACTCTAAAGGAGATAAGAATGGTAGCGGTTTGAGGCCCACTTCTGTCTGACACGACACACTGACTCTCTCTCTCTCACACTGAGCAGAGGTCCGTCTGTGTGTGTGTGCCTGTGTGTGTGTGCCTGTGTGTGTGTGCCTGTGTGTGTGCGCCTGTGTGTGTGCGCCTGCCTGTGTGTGTGCGCCTGTGTGTGTGTGCCTGTGTGTGTGTGTGTGTGTGCTCGCTCTCTCGTGTGTGTATGCATCACACACTGAACTGGTTGTCTGCTGAGCCCGGGGTGGAAAAGGTTTAAAGGCTAGAAGCTGCAGGATCAGCGCTATCTCATTAAGAATCAGCAGACTGGATTAGCATGTGTAATGATTTGACCAGGAGAGGTATAAGACATGATCAGGCTGCTAATACAGGTTAGCTTTCCTGTAGTCCCTAAGATAGGCTGGCTAATACAGGTTAGCTTTCCTGTAGTCCCTAGGATATGCTGACTAATATAGGTTTCCCATATTAATGACTGTGGGCATATGGGACGGGTTAATCGACAGCTTTTGTAGACAAGATAGGACTCTGAGATAGACAGTGACTGTGTGGACTATGGTTTATTCTGAAATGTAGTGTGACAGCAATGACAGTGACTACATGGTCTTAATGGCCATGTACTCTTATAATCTCCACCCGGAACAGCCAGAAGAGGACTGGCCACCCCTCAGAGCCTGGTTCCTCTCTAGGTTTCTTCCTAGGTTCCTCTCTTCCTAGGGAGTTTTTCCTAGCCACCGTGCTTCTACATCTGCATTGTTTGCTGTTTGGGGTTATAGGCTGGGTTTCTGTATAGCACTTTGTGACATCTGCTGATGTAAAACCGGCTTTATAAATACATTTGATTGAAATTGCTTAAATGATTCCAAATGTAGGCTATTTATATAAAATGTTACAGTTTAGTCTGTCAGTGACTTGGTGTGTGTCTCCATGCTAGAGATGTTAATCATATCAAATCAAATTAAATTGTATTTGTCACATGCTTCGTAAACAACAGGTGTAGACTAACAGTGAAATGCTTATTTGCAGGTTCTTTTCCAACAATGCAGAGTAAAAAAATAAAATAAAAAAATAGAAATAGTGACACAAGGAATAAATACACAATGAGGGGTGGCAGGTAGCTTAGTGGTTAAGAGTGTTGTGCCAGTAACCGAAAGGTCGCTAGTTCTAATCCCTGAGCCGACTAGGTGAAAAATCTGTCGATGTGCCCTTGAGCAAGGTACTTAACCCTAATTGCTCCTGTAAATCGCTCTGGATAAGAGCGTCTCCTGCTAAATGACTAAAATGTAAATGTAAATACACAGCGAATAACATTAATGAGTGAAAATAACATGACCATATACAGGGAGTACCTGTACTGAGTCAATGTGCAGGGTTACGAGGTAATTGAGGTAGGAGTAAAGTGGCTAGGCTAAAGGATAGATAGTAGTCAGTAGAAGCAGCGTGTGTGTGTGTCGGGGTGTCAGTGTAAGTGTGTGTAGAGTCCAGTGTGTGTGCATAGAGTCAGTGCAAGAAAGTTACTGCAAAAAAGGGTAAATGCAGGTAGTCCGGGTAGCCATTTGATTATCTATTTAGCAGTCTTGTTTACCAGTCTTATGGCTTGGAGGTAGAAGAGGTTCAGGGTCCTGTATGGGAATTTCCGTTGCCCTAAGCCACTCTGTCATGTGGGCTGCCATCTTGGCTTCTCCATCCTTTTCTTCTCTTCCAACGTCCTTCATTTTCAGAACATAAGAAAAATGATCGTAATGCATTCTAAAGTCATTGTTCTATTGAATCTAATAAAATAGCGTGTGAACTTTAATTTTTGGCTCTTCACTAACGCTTTAAAAAAAGGTTATTATTGGAGTTTTAACTTAAGCTGGGTTATACTTTGACTGTAGCAGTTTCCCTCTGCAGAGGACTTCTGTTTATATGATATATAAGAACACTAGAAGCTTTTATTTCTATTTTTTTATTTTAAATATAAGGTTTGCATGGCGTCCCCATATTGTGTCAGCATCCAAGGGACTGCCAACTCAGGTCTACCGGCCGGCGCTCTCTCGGGGTAAACCCTTTTGTCCCCCGACATACAGTGCTGGCCTTTTCTATTTAGTTTTTTAAAAATACTATAGAAAAACAGCACAATCAATTTTGGGTTTTATGTTATACTTATATTTTATATCTTGGCAGTCCGGGAACTAAGAAATCCTAGTACTAGAGATTATACCTTATTTTCTCCCCATCATCAGTCTTTCTCACAAATTGATTATGTCTTCACCGTCCCTGTTCTTCTGAAATGTGTATCGCAGAGAGTTTACCTATGCTATTATCTTACCATTCTCCATTATTTATTTATTTTTAGATTTCTCCAGGACGGGTTTTAAGAGATGGTGTTTCAATGTTTTCCTTTTGGAGGATAAGGAATTCTTAAACCAAAATGTGACTGGCATTAAGGATCTCTTACAGGTTAATGCACAACCAGGGTAGATCCACATACATTGTGGGAAGTAACAAAGTGTTGCATTAGAGGAATATTCTTCCTTCTCATCACCTCAGAATAAAAAACGCAACCTTCAGATTTCTTCATTAGAGAGAGAAATATCCAGTCTAGAGTTGATACAAAAGTGTAACTATACTGGAGATGGGCAGAGAGAACTCACCACATTTATAACTGAGCATAAGATGGTGACTTGTTCTAAGGCTGAATTTATTCATTTAAAAGCAAAACAGAATGACTATGAGAATGTGGATAGACCGAGTAGGCACTTGGCAATGAGATTGAAGTAAACTGAACATTTGTCATCTATAGATGTCATTAGGAACAATAATGGTGAACTTTGTACCCTTCCCTTCCAAATTAATCATACTTTCACTACTTTTTATGCCAATCTGTATACCTCTGAGTTTCCTAAAGATGTTGTCCTTTTTCAATTCCATTTCTGGTAATCAAGTCAGTCTATTAGATGCCCTCATCTCCTTGGCAGAACTCCAGGGTTGGATGGTATCCCTCCTGAGTTATTGTTGGCTGTGTGGGATTTAGTCGGATCTGTATTACTAGACTCAATCAACCACTCTCTGGAGATTGGGACATTCCATAGAGACCACAAAACAGCTCTTATATTCTTGCTATTGAAAGGTGGCAAGGACCCGCTTGAATGTTCAAGCTACAGGCCCTCATCGATTTTGAACTTCGATTTTAAACTCTTTGCGAAGGTCTTATCAAAAAGACTAGAGACTTGCATAACATCCTTGGTTAATCTGGACCAATCTAGATTCATAAAGGGTCAGTTGGCCTCGGAAAACATACACCACCTATTCCATATTATAGACTCCACCACCTCTCAACCACAGGCTTGTGCTGTCCTCTCACTAGATGCAGAGAAAGCATTTGACCGTGTGGAATGGGAGTGTTTATGGGCTGTTTTGGAACTTCATTTATTAGTATGGTCCGTGACCCACTGCCCGTGTCCAGACTGACCATTCCGCCGCTCCCAGAGTTTATCCTACAAAGATCCACTAGACAGGATTGTCCTCTGAGTCCCGACCTATTTGCCATTTCATTAGAACCGCTAGCCCAGGCCATTAGGAAAAATGAACATCTTGCCTATTAAGATCAGAGAAACAGCCACCATATCTCCCTGTATGCTGATGTCATCTTACTGTATTTGTCTGATGTCTTTAATTCTATACCACACGTACCTGACCTCTTTAAAGAATTCTGTTCTTTCTCTGGCTATAAAATCAACTGGTCCAAGTCTATCTTAATGCCTCTAAACCCCACAGCCAAACAAGTCCCATTACCCTCTTTACCTATCACTTTAGAAAATAAGGGATTTACGTACTTGGGCATTCAAATTCGATCCAACTTGCAGCTCATGATAAATGAGAATTTCAGTGCAATATTTTAAAAAAGAAAGAAAGATCTAAGTAGATAGTCCCCACTTCATGTTACTCTTTATGGGAGAGTTTCGGTTTTTAAAATGATTGTCCTCCCCTGTATTACTTTCCTGTTTTCAAGGCTTCCTCTTCCTCCCTAAACTTCATTATTTAAGGACATAGATATCTCAGTGAGAATTTTCATTTAGAATGGGAAAATTCCTAGAATTAGTCTCTCCACCTTATAACGCCCAATAAATTTTGGAAGGCTCTCTCTACCCAAATTTAAACTCTGCTATTGGGCATTTCAGCTCAGGTCATTGAAAATTTGGCTTGACTCTTCATCTAATGAGCATTGGCGGAAAATAGAGGAGGCCAAGTCTCTTACAATTAGAATTCAGGACCTTCTTTCATCTGGGATAAAGGAAAAAACGGCCTAATCTTTTATGGGATCTATTGTCAAAAATACATTGATCGTTTTTTACCAAATCGATAATAATCTGTGCACAACTTGAGTTATCTCCTATTTTGAATAACACATTTATTTTATCTGTCTCTATGCCATTTACATTACCTTCATGGTAAAGTCACCAAACCATGGGACACCAAACCAGGCTCCCACTCTTTACTGAACTAAAAGCCGGAATGGTGTCCTCACTATATGATAGGTTAGTGACTCACAATATAAAACCTGTTATGGAGGTCTGGGAAAAGGACCTATAGGGTGTGAATGGCATTGGACCACGATATGGGGAAATATTTGTGCCTCTTGTGAGAGCCTCGCCCATCAATTTATTCATTTTAAATTTGCTCAAAGGTTTTAATTTACCCCAGAGCGAAGGTTCAAGATAAAGCTTGTGAATAGTGATTCATGTAATAAATGTACCCAATCTGAGGTGGGCAATTATATGCATATGTTTTGGAGCTGTGTACCGTTGAAGTCTCTTTGGGTTCATGTTGTTAATATTTTAAATGTTATTCTTGGCAGGACCCTACCTGTTTCCCCATCCTTCCTCCTGCTGGGTTGTAGCCCTAGCATTTCGTTATCTTATCAAGAGGGGCGGATTGTTATGGCTGCAATAACAGCAGGCCCAAAAAATATTCTAAGGAGTTGGTTTGAACCAGGTTTTGCCCTTTGCAGATTTTGGTTGCTTACAGTGAGGGAAAAAAGTATTTGATCCCCTGCTGATTTTGTACGTTTGCCCACTGACAAAGAAATGATCAGTCTATAATTTTAATGGTAGGTTTATTTGAACAGTGAGAGACAGAATAACAACAAAAAAATCCAGAAAATTAATGTCAAAAATGTTATAAATTGATTTGTATTTTAATGAGGGAAATAAGTATTTGACCCCCTCTCAATCAGAAAGATTTCTGGCTCCCCGGTGTCTTTTATACAGGTAACGAGCTGAGATTAGGAGCACACTCTTAAAGGGAGTGCTCCTAATCTCAGCTTGTTACCTGTATAAAACACACCTGTCCACAGAACCTGTCCCTCAATCAGATTCCAAACTCTCCACCATGGCCAAGACCAAAGAGCTCTCCAAGGATGTCAGGGACAAGATTGTAGACCTACACAAGGCTGGAATGGGCTACAAGACCATCGCTAAGCAGCTTGGTGAGAAGGTGACAACAGTTGGTGCGATTATTCGCAAATGGAAGAAACACAAAAGACCTGTCAATCTCCCTCGGCCTGGGGCTCCATGCAAGATCTCACCTCGTGGAGTTGCAATGATCATGAGAACGGTGAGGAATCAGCCTAGAACTACACGGGAGGATCTTATCAATGATCTCAAGGCAGCTGGGACCATAGTCACCAAGAAAACAATTGGTAACACATTACGCCGTGAAGGACTGAAATCCTGCAGCGCCCGCAAGTTCCCCCTGCTCAAGAAAGCACATATACAGGCCCGTCTGAAGTTTGCCAATGAACATCTGAATGATTCAGAGGAGAACTGGGTGAAAGTGTTGTGGTCAGATGAGACCAAAATCGAGCTCTTTGGCATCAACTCAACTCGCCGTGTTTGGAGGAGGAGGAATGCTGCCTATGACACCAAGGACACCATCCCCACCGTCAAACATGGAGGTGGAAACATTATGCTTTGGGGGTGTTTTTCTGCTAAGGGCACAGGACAACTTCACCGCATCAAAGGGACGATGGACGGGGCCATGTACCGTCAAATTTTGGGTGAGAACCTCCTTCCTTCAGCGAGGGCATTGAAAATGGGTCGTGGATGGGTATTCCAGCATGACAATGACCCAAAACACACGGCCAAGGCAACAAAGGAGTGGCTCAAGAAGAAGCACATTAAGGTCCTGGAGTGGCCTAGCCAGTCTCCAGACCTTAATCCCATAGAAAATCTGTGGAGGGAGCTGAAGGTTCGAGTTGCCAAATGTCAGCCTCGAAACCTTAATGACTTGGAGAAGATCTGCAAAGAGGAGTGGGACAAAATCCCTCCTGAGATGTGTGCAAACCTGGTGGCCAACTACAAGAAACGTCTGACCTCTGTGATTGCCAACAAGGGTTTTGCTACCAAGTACTAAGTCATGTTTTGCAGAGGGGTCAAATACTTATTTCCCTCATTAAAATGCAAATCAATTTATAACATTTTTGACACACACACACATTTTTGACACACACACACACACACACAAACACAATCACATTATTACACATCAATGATTTTACTCTTTGCTTGGACTAACTCTTTCTTAGCTCTTTTGTCCGACTGTGTAGTGTGTTGTGTTATTGTTTTTTGTCTTCCCAGTCAAATCCTGTCCTGCCCTCAGTGGAAGAGTTGAGCTCTTCTCCAACAACATCCATCCATGATGAGCCTGTCCTGCACTGAAGCCTATGAACACCTCATCCCCTGTCCTGCACTGAAGTCAAGCCCCTGAACACCTCAACTCATGCCTCATACCCTCATTCAATCACTGCTGTGATCCCTTCCCAACACTGTGTAAGTAGCCCTCTCATTCCCATTCCCCATAATATTGTACTATAAATGTCTTTATTAAATGCTTTAGGTTAAAATAATTAGTCTTTGATCTTTTATTTTTTACACGCTTTGTCGTCTCCACACCTATACTGTGGGTCTCCCATCCTCCTCAATGTTTCAATTCACCAGCCTCCACTGATATACACTGCATTTGGAAATATTCAGAACCCTTCCCTTTTTCCACATTTTGTTACGTTACAGCCGTATTCTAAAATTGATTAAATACAATTTTTCCTTATCAATCTACTGTCACGATCGTTCATCGACGAGACGGACCAAGGCGCAGCGTGATGTGCATACATGTTTATTTGACTTATAAACACAACGACGAAACGAAACGTGAAGTCCAAGGTACACAAACAACATACCTAACACGGAACAAGATCCCACAACCCACTAGTGCCAATAGGCTGCCTAAGTATGGTCCCCAATCAGAGACAACGAGCGACAGCTGCCTCTGATTGGGAACCACACCGGCCAACATAGAAATACCCATACCAGCACCCATAACATAGAACAACACAACATAGAATATACACACCCTGACTCAACAAATAGGAGTCCCCAGAGTCAGGGCTTGACATCTACACACAATACCCCATAATGACATAGCAAAAACAGGTCTTTGAAATACCTTATTTACCTAAGTATTCAGACCCTTCGCTATGAGACTCGGAATTGCGCTCAGATGCGTCCTGTTTCCATTGATCATCCTTGAGATGCTTCTACAACTTGATTGGAGTCCACCTGTGGTAAATTATATTGATTGGACATGATTTGGAAAGGCACACAACTGTTTATATAAGGTCCCACAGTTGACAGTGCATGTCAGAGCAAAAACCAAGCCATGTGGTCAAAGGAATTGTCTGTAGCGCTCCGAGACAGGATTGTGTCGAGGAACAGATCTGGGGAAGGGTACAGAAAAATGTCTGCAGCATTGAAGGTCTCTAAGAACACAGTGGCCTCCATCATTCTTAAATGGTAAAGGTTTGGAACCACCAAGACTCTTCCTAGAGCTGGCCGCCCGGCCAAACTGAGCAATCGGGGGAGAAGGGACTTAGTCAGGGAGGTGACCAAGAACCTGATGGTCACTCGGAGAGAGCTCCAGAGTTCCTCTGTGGAGAAGGACAACCATATCTGTAGCACTCCACCAATCAGGCCTTTATGGTAGAGTGGCCAGCTGGAAGCCACTCCTCAGTAAAAGGCACATGACAGCCCGCTTGGAGTTTGCCAAAAGGCACCTAAAGGACTCTCAGACCATGAGAAACAAGATTCTCTAGTCTGATGAAGCCAAGATTGAACTCTTTGGCCTGAATGCCAAGCATCACGTCTGGAGGAAACCTGGCACCATCCCTACGGTGAAACATGGTGGTGGCATTTTCAGAGGCAGGGACTGGGAGACTAGTCAGGATCGAGGGAAAGATGAACAGAGCAAAGTACAGAGAGATCCTTGATGAAAATATGCTCCAGAGCGCTCAGGACCTCAGACTGGGGCGAAGGTTCACCTTCCAACAGGACAACGACCCTAAGCACACAGCCAAGACAATGCAGGAGTGGCTTCGGGACAAGTATCTGAATGTCCTTGAGTGGCCCAGCCAGAGTCTGGACATGAACCTGATCGAACAGCGCTTGAGAGGATCTACAGAGAAGAATGGGAGAAACTCCCCAAATACAGGTGTCCCAAGCTTGTAGCGTCATACCCAAGAAGACTCGAGGCTGCAATCGCTGCCTAAGGTACTTCAACAAATTACTGAGTAAAGGGACTGAATACTTATGTAAATATGTTATTTCAGTTGTTAAATTTATACATTTGCAAAAATGTCAAAGAAACTGTTGTTCTTTGTCATTATTATGGGGTATTGTGTGTAGACTGATGAGGAAAAAAAACAATTTAATCAATTTTAGAATAAGGCTGTAATTTAACAGATTGTGGAAAAGTCAAGGGTCTGAATACTTTCCCAATGCATTGTAGTGCACTATTAAGGTAATAGGGTGCTATTTGGGACAGAGACAATGTGTTTCATAACACCAAATAGTAGCAGCACTGACACATTCAAGGCTAGGAGATTGTTACACAGATGATTGACCAGGGAAATAGGCCAATAGAGCAATAGAATGAGGTTAGTTTTCATGTCTAAGAGGTCCAGTTCTTAAACATTTTAACTGGACGGTTGGCGCTCTCCTTTACACTCCCTGCACCACCTTTTGAAAGTAACATACACTTTCTAGAAACATGTTCTGTTACTTTTAGTCAATATGCTTTACAACTTTGTATTACTTATTTGTGATTTTTTTGGGATAAATGTGTATTGCACTGTTGAGAAGTGCTTTCAAGTAAGCATTTCACTGTACCGTTTACACCCTGTATCCTGTGCACGTGACCAATAAACCTTGATTTGATTAGATTTCTCCTATTTTTGTTGAACTTACGTTTGGTGAGGGAAATTGAACTCTAAATGTTTTATTTAGTACACCAAATCATGCCTTAGCTTAGAGTCGTAAAATCAACCCCCAGCAAACCACAACCTTAGCATCAAACACTTACCAACTGAACCACACAGACACACATCTCTCCTATCCTCTCTCTCACCCCCACCTCTTCCCATCTCCTCCTTTCCCTCTCCTCCCACCTCCTTCTCTCCCACCTCCCCTCTATCTCTTCTCCCTGCCCTCCTCTCCCTCTCCCTCCTTCTCTCCCACCTCTCCCCTGGTCAGAATGCTGGCCCATGTCCTACGGCGCTCTAAATTCATGTCAAGCATTGCTAGAACTAATCCTTAATATAGATAACTGCACTGCACACTCCCTAATCCTCTTAGGGAGAAATAGAAATGCATGGAGGTGAATTTTATTAGGCTGTTGTTATAGAAATAGGAGCCTTTCTCCCACAATGGGGTCCAATATAAACTGCAGAGGCTATACCCATTTCATTTTCATCTTAGGGTCCTTTTATCGGGGCATAAAGATTCACACATAGAATAGGTGTTTTTTTTTTCTCTAGATATCACGTTGAACTAAAATCTATATTGAAATTGAACAGAGAGAGAGAGAGAGAGAGAGAGAGAGAGAGAGAGAGAGAGAGAGAGAGAGAGAGAGAGAGAGAGAGAGAGAGAGAGAGATCTTAATGGAGCCCCTTCAGTTAGAAACAAAATAATTAATTAGTAGCAGCTCTCTTTCTCCCCTTCTCCTGTCCCTCAGTGTTGCTGCCTGCTCAAGCCACTACCTTTTTAGTTGGACAGGCTAGCTACCAGCAGTCATTTACTATAAAGCTACAGTACACTGCCTGTACACTACAGAATACTACACAGTCGTGACTGCATGTGGGAAACATACTCCTCTGTGATTAGGGTTTGAAGATAATGATGGGTTAAGGTTAGGACATTATCACATCAACAGTCTCTCACAGTTTTATAAAGAGCGTACTACAGCTGAGCAGGCTCGGTAGTGCAACACAGTTTCTACATGTCTAAACACATGCAGCCATATTCAACACAGTGGATAAGACAGTAGATTACATGCTACTATTACATGCTACTATTTTATCAGTATCCCTGTTCTCCTGCTTTGCTCTGTTTATTTTGAACACATTTTTTTGTGAGCCAGGTGTTTACAATATGTGGCTCTACTGCTCCATATTTGTAAAGAAGGGCCGCGGCCCACGGTTAGGCCTATTTGCAGGTCAGAATAGTAGGGTGTTGGGGGAACATCCCAATCCAGCAGTATACAGTGAGTTTACAAAACATTAGGAACACCTTCCTAATATTGAGTTGCACCCCCTTTTGCCTGAGAACAGCCTCAATTCGTCAGGGCATGGCCTCTATAAGGTGTCGAAAGCATTTCACAGGGATGCTGGCCCATGTTGATGCCAATGATTCCCACAGCAAGTTGGCTGGATGTCCTATGGGTGGTGGACCATTCTTGATACACACAGGAAACTGTTGAGTACATATACACAATCCATGTCTCAATTGTCTCAAAGCTTAATAATCCTTCTTTAACCTGACTTAACTGGTGACATCAATAAGGGATCATAGCTTTCACCTGGATTCACCTGATCAGTCTGTCATGGAAAGAGCAAGTGTTCCTAATGTTTTGTACACAAGGGATGTGCACAGTCAAGGAATTAGTTCCTCCATTTTATTTATTCATTTCCCGCAAAGAAATGTAACTTCTGGCTTAATCCATCATTGTAATATCCCTGGAGCACCCATAACCCTGTCTGACACAGCAAGGGGTTCAGAGGAGGAGAGAGATGGAGATAAATATCCATAACAGAATATTGGGTACCTTGAAAAAAGACAATGAGAAGAGAGGAGAGGAGAGGAGGGTCTCAGACGTCTGTTCAATCTCAGTTCCAATCTACGGCCATATATTGGCCACTTTAAAGAGTAGACCTCTCAACACACACATGCATGCACAGAGACACACACACACACACACACACACACACACACACACACACACACACACACACACACACACACACACACACACACACACACACACACAGACAGTACGTGGGTTTGAAAATCCATAAGGTAGAAGAGCTAGTGGTTTAGGGCGGCTCGAGCTGCAATGATTCACTTCACAGATCCACTTCACAGATTCCACTTCACAGATTCCACTTCAAAGATTCCACTTCACAGATTCCACTTCACAGATTCCACTTCACAGATTTCACTTCACAGATCCACTTCACAGATTCCACTTCACAGATTCCACTTCACAGATTCCACTTCACAGATTCCACTTCACAGATTCCACTTCACAGATTCCACTTCACAGATTCCACTTCTCAGAACCAGGCGCACAGACAGACATCTGCCTGCTACAATCAGTAGAGCACTTAACTCAGGCCCTATCTTAACTCAGGGCCTATCTTAACTCAGGGCCTATCTTAACTCAGGCCCTATCTTAACTCAGGCCCTATCTTAACTCAGGGCCTATCAGGCCAAGGCGTCATCAACAGAAGCCGTATGCTGTGCCATGAGTCTGGTATCATGGCCGACCAACTACTCCAACCTTAAAGGACAGAGACTAAGTCTACAGACATTCAATGTCCTTGCTAGCGTACAACTTAGAATGCATGCCCAATACATTACCTCATGCTTCATGTGGACATTGATACATGTTGTTGCATTTCCTGATGTATGAATAGCATGCAAGAAAGCAAGGGCGCAACTTTCACTGGGGACGGGGGGGACATGTCTCCGAGTGTCAGGTAGTGGTCCTCTGTAGCTCAGCTGGTAGAGCACGGCGCTTGTAACGCCAAGATAGTGGGTTCGATCCCCGGGACCACCCATACACAAAAATGTATGCACGCATGACTGTAAGTCGCTTTGGATAAAAGCATCTGCTAAATGGCATATTATTATTATTATTATTATAGGCTGATTGGAGTGTTTACTATGTCCCCCCCACTTCTAAAACCAAAGTTGCGCCCCTGCAAGGAAGAGATAAGGAAATGAGAAGAGGAAAGCACTGTAGACTTTTGAGATGCAGCCCAGGACTTCTGATCAACCAATGAACAGCTTCTCCCATTATAACCACCACCCCCCACCCCACCACTTCCCCTAATCCCCTCCCACATGCTGTCCAAGAGGGACATAATTATTTTGTAAAAGTTTTGTCTGAACATCCCATGTTAATGGTAAATCAACTGTTTGTGTACTTTTCTCCCCTTAGCTCCCTGGGACTCCTTGTCAACTAAACCGCCAGATCAAGGGACTGTTACAGTGTTTCAGCACTGAGGTGACCCAATTATGCAGAGCGAACAACACGCACACACACACACACAGCGAGGAGGCATAAGCTCTGGCAGATCTCAAATGTCAGAGCAGTTTTATGCACATGCTTTGTACTTTGTGCCTCATTATTTTCCTTCATTACCGCATTCTGCATGGGCTTTATTTATTACAATGTTTTTCTGAGTTTGCTCTTCATTAACCAATGTCAGGTTGTTTACTCTTCATTAGCCAATGTCAGGTTGTTTACTCTTCATTAGCCAATGTCAGGTTGTTTACTCTTCATTAACCAATGTCAGGTTGTTTACTCTTCATTAACCAATGTCCCGTTGTTTACTCTTCATTAACCAATGTCCCGTTGTTTACTCTTCATTAACCAATGTCCCGTTGTTTACTCTTCATTAACCAATGTCCCGTTGTTTACTCTTCATTAACCAATGTCAGGTTGTTTACTCTTCATTAGCCAATGTCAGGTTGTTTACTCTTCATTAACCAATGTCAGGTTGTTTACTCTTCATTAGCCAATGTCAGGTTGTTTACTCTTCATTAATCAATGTCCGGTTGTTTACTCTTCATTAGCCAATGTCAGGTTGTTTACTCTTCATTAGCCAATGTCAGGTTGTTTACTCTTCATTAGCCAATGTCAGGTTGTTTACTCTTCATTAGCCAATGTCCGGTTGTTTACTCTTCATTAGCCAATGTCCGGTTGTTTACTCTTCATTAGCCAATGTCAGGTTGTTTACTCTTCATTAGCCAATGTCAGGTTGATTGTGCTTAATTATATACGACCGTAAAAAGTAACAGTATTTTTTAAGGGGAAAATATGTTTTCTGAACTCATATACAGTGGGGGAAAAAGTATTTAGTCAGCCACCAATTGTGCAAGTTCTCCCACTTAAAAAGATGAGAGAGGCCTGTAATTTTCATCATAGGTACACGTCAACTATGACAGACAAATTGAGATTTTTTTTCCCAGAAAATCACATTGTAGGATTTTTAATGAATTTATTTGCAAATTATGGTGGAAAATAAGTATTTGGTCACCTACAAACAAGCAAGATTTCTGGCTCTCACAGACCTGTAACTTCTTCTTTAAGAGGCTCCTCTGTCCTCCACTCGTTACCTGTATTAATGGCACCTGTTTGAACTTGTTATCAGTATAAAAGACACCTGTTCACAACCTCAAACAGTCACACTCCAAACTCCACTATGGCCAAGACCAAAGAGCTGTCAAAGGACACCAGAAACAAAATTGTAGACCTGCACCAGGCTGGGAAGACTGAATCTGCAATAGGTAAGCAGCTTGGTTTGAAGAAATCAACTGTGGGAGCAATTATTAGGAAATGGAAGACATACAAGACCACTGATAATCTCCCTCGATCTGGGGCTCCACGCAAGATCTCAGCCCGTGGGGTCAAAATGATGACAAGAACGGTGAGCAAAAATCCCAGAACCACACAGGGGGACCTAGTGAATGACCTGCAGAGAGCTGGGACCAAAGTAACAAAGCCTACCATCCGTAACGCACTACGCCGCCAGGGACTCAAAAATCCTGCAGTGCCAGACGTGTCCCCCTGCTTAAGCCAGTACATGTCCAGGCCCATCTGAAGTTTGCTAGAGTGCATTTGGATGATCCAGAAGAGGATTGGGATAATGTCATATGGTCAGATGAAACCAAAATAGAACTTTTTGGTAAAAACTCAACTCGTCGTGTTTGGAGGACAAAGAATGCTGAGTTGCATCCAAAGAACACCATACCTACTGTGAAGCATGGGGGTGGAAACATCATGCTTTGGGGCTGTTTTTCTGCAAAGGGACCAGAACGACTGATCCGTGTAAAGGAAAGAATGAATGGGGCCATGTATCGTGAGATTTTGAGTGAAAACCTCCTTCCATCAGCAAGCGCATTGAAGATGAAACGTGGCTGGGTCTTTCAGCATGACAATGATCCCAAACACACCGCCCGGGCAACGAAGGAGTGGCTTCGTAAGAAGCATTTCAAGGTCCTGGAGTGGCCTAGCCAGTCTCCAGATCTCATCACCACAGAAAATCTTTGGAGGGAGTTGAAAGTCTGTGTTACCCAGCGACAGCCCCAAAACATCACTGCTCTAGAGGAGATCTGCATGGAGGAATGGGCCAAAATACCAGCAACAGTGTGTGAAAACCTTGTGAAGACTTACAGAAAACGTTTGACCTGTGTCATTGCCAACAAAGGGTATATAACAAAGTATTGAGAAACTTTTGTTATTGACCAAATACATATTTTCCACCATAATTTGCAAATAAATTCATTACAAATCCTACAATGTGATTTTCTGGAGAAAATAAATCTCATTTTGTCTGTCATAGTTGACGTGTACCTATGATGAAAATTACAGGCCTCTCTCATCTTTTTAAGTGGGAGAACTTGCACAATTGGTGGCTGACTAAATACTTTTTCCCCCCACTGTATGTCATAAATCTACTATTTAGGCTATGTGGCAGTCTTACTGCTACTAGTCAAAACAATCAGTAGGTATTGTATCAGAAATGGAACACCAATTTTTTACCTGCTACACACATTGTTGTGGGGTTTTCCAGGGGAACATCATTCAGACATTCTAAAATCAAATCACATTTATTTCTAAAGCCCTTTTTACATCAGCAGATGTCTCAAAGTGCTTATACAGAAACCCTATAACCCCAAACAGCAAGCAATGCAGATGTAGAAGCACGGTGGCTAGGAAAAACTCCCTAGAAAGGCAGGAACCTAGGAAGAAACCTAGAGTTGAACCAGGCTCTGAGGGGTGGCCAGTCCTCTTCTGGCTGTGTCGGGTGGAGATCATAAGAGTACATGGCAATTAAGGCCAGATCGTTCTTCAAGAACGATTTTACCTTTCAAATAAGGGTAAGCACATTGATTCAATATATTGCTTTCTATTTACTGGAAGATTATAACATGCCTAAATTCAATGGAGGAAAAATGTATTTGACTAAATAATCACATGCCGGCATTCCTTTTTGATAGTGTTTGCTGAATCTGGAACCCCATCTAGACAACTTCCCCCTGGAACAATTACAATGACTGATGAGTTTGAATGTGCAAGGAGTAATCACGTTGGCTCTTCACAATATTTTGTAATAGATCCACGGAGACCATCAATTCCAGAGAAATGGAGGGAAAAATGCTATATAGCACATTAATGGGATTATGCTCTTTCAGTCTTCCTCCAAATACAGACATTCTAAGATGAGAAAATGAATGGTCCATTGCTGTAATCCCCCTACACACACGCACTCACACCTCACAGAGTAGATATAGTGCTACATTCACTGTTCACGTTTTGACATTTGAAACAACTTTATTCAGATTCAATGCAATGCCCATGCCTAGAAGAGTGACTTAGCCGAGACTAAATTGAAGCTCCGAATGTACACTTCTTAAAAGAGGGTTCATCAAGTGTTTTTGAAACCCAGTCACTTTAACTGGAGATTTTACCCGATGTCCAAATGTCCTAGAAAACCCTTGAGCCTCCCTACCTTTAGAAACATTTGCCTCAACATCAAAATGGTGTTTAGAAACCATCCCGCACCATTAGTGTGAGCTACTTTACAGTGTAAAGGCCTGGAAAGCAGTGGAATAGAATATAGCATACACATACATACAGTAACAACTCTGCATTGAAAAATGGTTCAATAGCAGTGGTGGGTTAAATAAGCAGTTTCCTCCAGCTTTGATGATTGCATGTCGATCCCACTCCTTTTTCCACCACCGACGAGTGTCTCGAGGGGGAGAAGAGCAATGGTGTTTATAAAAAAGCACAGCGCTCCTCTTTTGCTAAGATGTGCATTTGCATTGCATAACTGCCCTGAGAATTTGCCAAGCAGCCATTAAAATGCGAAATATAAATACAGCGTAAGAAGAACAGATGTGCGTGAAGGGAAGGGAGAAAACATTAGCACTCACTGTAAAGGATTATCACAATACCCCATCCATCATTTTACACTAAGAAGAAATCCTTTCTCCAAATATATTCTTAGAGAAACCATGGGGTAGAAGGCAAACCGGAGAGCAGCGCCAAATAGGAGAATGATAGTTGAGAGTCGTCTAGTAGGAATAAAGTGGAGGGTGATACCTGCCATGGACTCAGTCAACCAGTCACCAAACCATCCATTCATCACTTATCAGGTTTCTCATACCTTTTCAATGGCACACTTCATGCCTGTGAATGCTACTGTATAAGTTTTGAACAGGGGTTCTTTTTTTTGTCTAAATTCACTCAGACGTTGACTACTGTACACTACAGCTGTGTTGACAGTGGTGGGTTGAATACATAGAGCATGTTAGGGTGCAGTAGAGGTATTGTGAAACATGTTAGACAAGAGAGATGGACTTTGTACACAGAGGAATTCACTTTCATGAACCATACATCAGATCAGAATGATAAGAGTGATATCTATTGACAAATGCATTACTCTATGCTACAATATAATACAAACATCTCCCAGGTAGGCAGGACAGTATAAAACAATGTAATATTGTATGATCCCTCAATCCACTCCCTGTATTAAGTGTTCATCAACAAGGTGAAATTTTTTCAGGAAGAAAAGGATAAAGGACTACAGTACTGTAGAGCTCTGTTGACAGTGTTCGGGTGAATGCCTATTGGGATGCAATAGCAGGTATTATTTTTTCTCACAACTCACGATTCAGAATATGATCAGGAATTCACTATGCATTAAAAGGATCAAGGAAGAACATTTCTTGATACAGACAATGTTGTCACAAATGCATTACCTTTAGCGAGAGATGCCATTTTGGAGAAACGCAAAAATGTACTAGCAGGGAACTAATCAATAAATACAGTTAACTTGTTCACCCTCTTCCACCCAGCTAGCTAGTGTAGCTTACACTTAATACCAGGTTTGGGTTTTTAAATACAAAACCTGGGCATGAACTTTCCAATGGCTCCATGTGTGCTTTTACATGTTTAAAATACATTGCGCTTTGCAAGTCGTTTAATGGGAATCTGGGAATATACACTACATTACCAAAAGTATGTGGACACCTGCTCGTCGAACATCTCATTCCAAAATCATGGGCATTAATATGGAGTTGGTCCCCCCTTTGCTGCTATAACAGCCTCCACTCTTCTGGGAAGGTTTTCCACTAGATGTTGGAACATTGCAGCGGGGACTTGCTTCCATTCAGCCACAAGAGCATTATGAGGTCGGGCACTGATGTTGGCCGATTAGGCCTGGCTCGCAGTCGGCGTTCCAAATCATCCTAAAGGTGTTCGATGGGGTTGAGGTCACGGCTCTGTGCAGGCCAGTCAAGTTATTCCACACCGATCTTGACAAACCATTTCTGTATGGACCTCGCTTTGTGCACAGGGGCAATGTCATGCGGAAACAGGAAAGGGCCTTCCACAAACTGTTGCCACAAAGTTGGAAGCACAGAATCGTCTAGATTGTCATTGTATGCTATAGAGTTAAGATTTCCCTTCACTGGAACTAAGGGGCCTAGCCCGAACTATGAAAAACTGCCCCAGACCATTATTCCTCATCCACCAAACTTTACAGTTGGCACTATGCATTGGGGCAGGTAGCGTTCTCCTGGCATCCGCCAAACCCAGATTTGTCTGTCGGACTGACAGATGGTGAAGAGTGATTCATCACTCCAGAGAACGCGTTTCCACTGCTCCAGAATCCAATGGCGGAAAGCTTTACACCACTCTAGCCGACGCTTGGCATTGCGCATGGTGATCTTAGGCTTGTGTGCGGCTGCTCGGACATGGAAACCCATTTCATGAAGCTCCCGACGAACAGTTCTTGTGCTGACGTTGCTTCCAGAGGCAGTTTGGAACTCGGTAGTGAGTGTTGCAACCAAGGACAGACTATTTTTACGCGCTACGTAGCACTCGGCGGTCCTGTTCTGTGAGCTTGTGTGGCCTACCACTTCGTGGCTGAGCCGTTGTTGCTCCTAGACGTTTCCACTTCACAGTAACAGCACTTACAGTTGACCGGGGCAGCTCTGGCAGGGCCGAAATTTGACAAACTGACGTTGGAATGGTGGCATCCTATGACTGTGCCACGTTGAAAGTTACTGAGCTCTTCAGTAAGACCATTCTACTGCCAATGTTTGTCTATGGAGATTGCATGGCTGTGTGCTCGAGTCAGCAACGGGTGTGGCTGAAATTGCCGAATCCACTAATTTAAAGGGGTGTCCACATACTTTTGTATAGTACTGTATAGTGTTTCTATGTGGGGTTTCTAAGCAACTGCTCGTAGTATTGAGAGCCTCTCTGGGGCTTAAAGGTGGGCAGGGAGGTGGGGGCCTTGTGGGGCCCTAGGTGACCCTTTGAGGTCCCTGGCTGCCACTTCCTGCCGAATGTGATAATTAATTTACCTCGTGCTCTGGGCTTCCCACTGCTACTCACATCCCCATCCTTCACAGCCCTCTTCAAGTTCATGGTTTCCTGTCTCTCTCTCCCTCCCACATGTGACACAGATAGATGCTGAGTCACCGATGGCACTAGGTGACTCTAGAGAGAGAGGGAGAGGAGGAGGAGAGAGAGAGAGCGCTTTTGATTTCTACACAGTGTGGCGGTTGGTTCTTTCTGATATTTACTAACATGATTGAGGACTCTCACCCCTCTGTTTTTATAAATGATTTCTCCATTACTGGGTCCCGTGAAACTCTGTTGGTAGAACATGGCTCTTGCAACACCAGGATCGTGGGTTTGATTCCCCTTCCCCCCCCGGTTGGATGAAAGCATCTGCTAAATGGCATATATTATCATTATTAATTGATTATAATATATTACTGTGCTCTTGAGTCGTGACAGCCTCTCCATCCATCCAACATGGTCAAACCCTGACAGGTTATGAGATTAATGTAGGAAGTGTTATGACACCAGAACGGCAACAGGTGACACATGGGATGATGTGTGTCACCTAGCAACCTATCCATGCATCCCACACACAGCCTTGACTCTGTGTGACAAGGACAGAGGTGCACCTTAGTTTCTGAGGGTGGATGTGGGTCCATTTTTTTACCCATTTACTTTTTCGATTGTTGTTGCACTGTTGAGAGGTGAACCTGCAAGGAAGTGTTTCATTGCACTGTGTACTCCGTGTGTATATGACAAATAAACACATTTGAAACTTGAACATGCAGGCTTGAATCCAGCTGGGCTGGAACAAAAACCTGCACCCACACAAAACATCACACTCAGCTTTGGCTATTATCTGATCAAATCAAAATCAATCAAATCAAATTGTATTGTTCGCGTACACAGATTTGCATATGTTATCACAGGTGCAGCAAAATGCTTGTGTTTCTAGCTCCAACAGTGCAGTAATACCTAGAAATACAAATAAACAATAAAAACACAATACACACATAATCCAGAAAAACTGAGAAATTAAGAAATATCAGAATAATACAAGAAATGTTCTGAGAAAATCATGTAAGAAATAACACACAAAACATTTTTAATACTGCAAAGTTCTGCAAAGTTGGCAAGGAGCTAGAAACAGGGTGACCGTGTCTGTCGCCACCATCTTGTATCTCTATCCATTATCTGACTTCTATCAGGGGTGGGCAGTCTTACCCTGAGGCCCAGTGTGGGCGTAGGCTTTTGAATCAGGTGTAAAACAGGTGTATTACTAATGGACTGGAAGAAAAAACCTGTACCCAGACTGGCCCTGGCAGGGTAAGATTGCCCACCCCTTCTCCAGACTGTCAGGCACTCTGGCTGAATACAACAGTTGTTTGAGCATTCTCTTCCCCAAGGATATGAGACAGTTATTTTGCATCTAGATAACCTTTCTATCCAAGTTGTTTTGGATCCAAGTTGTCATGGTTGTCATGGTATTGTAATGTCTTGTAAAGTAACACCACACACACTGCTGTGCAATAATATAAATGATGCATTTGTCAAGCTAACTGCCATCGTTTGATCACTCTAATATTCTATTTATTATGGCAATCTAAGCAAACCAGCAAGCTTTTCTCAGAAAATAAATAGCACCACATGTACATTTGAAGTCGGAATTTTACATACACCTTAGCCTAATATATTTAAACTCAGTTTTTCACAATTCCTGACATTTAATCCTAGTCAAAATTCCCTGTCTTAGGTCAGTTAGGATCACCACTTTATTTTTAAGAATGTGAAATAAAAGTAGAATAATAGTAGAGAGAATGATTTATTTCAGCTTTTATTTCTTTCATCACATTCCCAATGGGTCAGAAGTTTACATACACTCAATTAGTATTTGGTAGCATTGCCTTTAAATTGTTTAACTTGGGTCAAACGTTTCGGGTAGCCTTCCACAAGCTTCCCACGATAAGTTGGGTGAATTTTGGCCCATTCCTCCTGACAGAGCTGGTGTAACTGAGTCAGGTTTGTAGGCCTCCTTGCTCACACACGCTTTTTCAGTTCTGCCCACAAATGTTATATTGGATTGAGGTCAGGGTTTGTGATGGCCACTCCAATACCTTGACTTTGTTGTCCTTAAGCCATTTTGCCACAAATTTGGAAGTATGCTTGGGGTCATTGTCCATTTGGAAGACCCATTTGCGACCAAGCTTTAACGTCCTGACTGATGTCTAGAGATATTTCTTCAATATATCAACATAATTGACCTTCGTCATGATGCCATCTATTTTGTGAAGTGCACCAGTCCCTCCTGCAGCAAAGCACCCCCACAGCATGATGATGCCACCCCGTGCTTCATCACGGTTGGGATGGTGTTCTTCGGCTTGCAAGCAACCCCCTTTTTCCTCCAAACATAACGATGGTCATTACAGTTCTATTTTTGTTTCATCAGACCAGAGGACATTTCTCCAAAAAGTATGATCTTTGTCCCCATGTGCAGTTGCAAACCGTAGTCTGGCTTTTTTTATGGCGGTTTTGGAGCAGTGGCTTCTTCCTTGCTGAGCGGCCTTTCAGGTTATGTCGATATAGGACTCGTTTTACTGTGGATATAGATACTTTTGTACCTGTTTCCTCCAGCATCTTCACAAGGTCCTTTGCTGTTGTTCTGGGATTGATTTACACTTTTCGCACCAAAGTACGTTCATCTCTAGGAGACAGAACGCGTCTCCTTCCTGAGCGGTATGACGGCTGCTTGATTTTCCCATGATGTCAAGCAAAGAGGCACTGAGTTTGAAGGTAGACCTTGAAATACATCCACAGGTACACCTCCAATTGACTCAAATGATGTCAATTAGCCTATCAGAAGCTTCTAAAGCCATGACATCATTTTCTGGAATTTTCCAAGCTGTTTAAAGGCACAGTCAACTTAGTGTATGTAAACTTCTGACCCACTGGAATTGTGATACAGTGAATTATAAGTGAAATAATCTGTCTGTAAACAATTGTTCGAAAAATAACTTGTGTCATGCACAAAGTAGTAGTAACCGACTTGCCAAAACTATAGTTTGTTAACAAGAAATTAGTGGAGTGGTTGAAAAACAAGTTTTAATGACTCCAACCTAAGTGTATGTAAACTTCCGACTTCAACTGTATGTACCCTGTGATATAAAATGTAGCATCTGGAAAGTGGATTTGTAGACTGTCTGTGCCTTTGAAATGGATACTGTTAAGTGTATGTTTCGACCATTAAAATTGGATTCAGAAACCACCTTGTTTGTGTTTTGTACATTTCCATAATGATGGCATGAAAGGGCTAGCCTCGTACGAACCATCCCGATCTCGCAAGCTTACATTCTGTTTCGCTACACACACACAAAATAGTCCAGTATTGCAATGCTTCACTGGATCAATCTGAGACTTTGCACACACACTGATGCCATCTAGTGGCCAAAATCTAAATTGCGCCTAAACTGCAATATTATATTGTGGCCTTTCTCTTGCATTTCAAAGATGATGAAAAAATAAGAAGAAGAAAATGCATGTTTTTTTGTTTATATTATCTTTTACCAGATCTAATGTGTTATATTCTCCTACATTAATTTCACATTTCCACAAACTTCAAATTGTTTCCTTTCAAATGGTAGCAAGAATATGCATATCGTTGCTTCAGGTCCTGAGCTACAGGCAGTTAGATTTGGGGGTGTCATTTAGGCGTAAATTGAAAAAAAGGGTCAGATCCGTAAGAGGTTAATCCATTTTAAAATAAGGCAGTAACATAACAAAATGTGGAAAAAGGGAAGGGGTCTGAATACTTTCCAAATGCACTGTATATATAAACCAGAGCAGTGAAATGTGTTGCTTTACAGGATCAGCCATAGTAGTACGGCGCCCCTGGAGCAAATTAGGGGTTAAGTGCCGGTTAAGTGCCTTGCTCAAGGGCACATTGACAGATTTTCACCTTGTCGGCTATAGATAACAATTTCACACAATCCATCTCCTAGCCTGACTGTGTGGGTATCATACCATATGATCTCTTTAATATTAGATAATCGGCGGAGCAGAAAAGAGATGACTGGTGTTGGGGGTGAGAAGAAGAGTGGGTTGGGGGTGAGAGGAAGAGGGGGTTGGGGGTGAGAAGAAAAGGGGGTTGGGGTGAGAAGAAATAGGGGTTGGGGGTGAGAAAAAGAGGGGGTTGGGGTTGAGAGGAAGAGGGGGTTGAGGTTGAAAAACAGTTGGGAGTTTGTGGCTAATTGAGGTAAAACAGTAATTCTGCTCATAGTTTATGCATGTATGAACTACACATTGACACATCCAGCCCAAAGTGTGAGGTGTAAAAAATATTTAGTAGTCGCCAAAGTTCCGGAGCATGTTTTAAATGAGGCCACATTGTTGACAAAAAAGACCTCCAAAAAGTAAATAAATCCATACAGCCAAATAATAATTCATAATAGAACAATAATTTATTTCCATACATAGACATAATGTATATTTCATATCAATATTAATATAATCCAAGTTTTCTCATAATAGCAGGAACAAGTATCATTAATCACCCACGGACTGGTTTATAATAATGGACTATTCCACCTTGAAAGTTCCTGTGCCTTGTTTCAAGCGATATGGTTGCAAACGTGACATTAATTGAAATGAATCTGCAGCAATGAGGCGCTTTCAGAACGGGACAGAGACAAGACAAAGAAAGAAAGAAGATTGAATTTGAACAGATAAAAGTAAATTAACACATTTCTTGGGGATGAGAGGAAGAGGAAGTTGGGGTTTGAAGAAGAGTGGGTTGGGGTTTGAAGAAGAGGGGGGTTGGGGTTTGAAGGAGGGGGGGGTTGGGGTTTGAAGATGAAGGGGTTGGGGTTGGGAAGAAGAGGGAGTTTGAACAAGCTAATGACGAACAAAGCTGGTTGGTTTTTTTGAAGGTTCAAAATGGTGCTTGGGTTATCAACTGGTCTGGGAAGAATGGGTAGATTAGACTCACCATTGAGATGTGGGGCACCCCCCTCTAAGAGATATTGTCCATAACTTCTTCTATCAGTTTTTCCCTCCAATGCAATGCGTGTACAATTACTGTATGTCGAACGTTGGTCTTAAAATATGTCTCAGGGATTCACTGTATATAATGCTTTTCTTCACACACTGATTTCTAGGAGCACCCACGGATCAATGAAAGTGAATTCCATGAAGTACTGCATTGTTCTGTTTCGATTTGTCAGCCATCTGTGTTGAAGTTGTTCAGTGTTCATTTTGTGGTTGAAGCAATATACAGTATGTGTCTTAACAAATGGTATTAGATATTTGTATCTGTATCTTTACAATTGGATTATTGTTTTGTCCTGAAACAGGAAAAATGAAATAATCAAAAGCTAAATTTGAAGATATTTGTTATCTGAAGACACAGTCCACAGACCATACCATATGGGGTCAGGTGTGTATGTTTCCCACATGTCTTTCTCACGAGTCAGCATATGAGGGGATAGAATGAGGACAGGTGGTATTGATTGATTACATAAACTTCCCAGCAGCAACTGTCTATTTACAGGTCAAAGGTCACAGACTCAGCTAGGGCCGAGGAACCTCAGGCTACGCAGGTCCCTATCCTCTACTGGGAAAACGTTTTAGCTCAGGATCCATCCAGATCACTGTTCTTGACAGACAGCAGTCTACCTGGCAATACACAGATTTAAAATGCTAGTCCATTGGAAAATTTGGAAAATTCTACATCAAAGAAGAATGGCAATGCTGACATGGGGCTATCTAACCCAATCAATGATTTGAGATGATCACAATCAAGATGAGATATCAGTCGAAATGCATGCAGATAAACCCATGCTTGAGAGACATCAGCCTAGTATAAACTGTTTAAAATTATGACATAACATTTTATTTTTAATGCTGTTGGGAGACGGTTTTATTTCATGAAGATGCATTAGACAACTTCCAGAGACATAACGATGGTATATCACTATCACCAGACCAGCATGGACATCAGTATGATTTTAAGCCAACTGCAAACACAAACACACACACCTCTGCTATAAGGTATACAGTTGATACAAAAACACATGTAGACAAAATGGCCGACACTTGAATGCCACAACTGCAAACCGCAAAGTCAGATACAGATATGTTTTGCCACTTGTTAAAGCATGAGAGACAAAAACCTTTCTTAAATCTCCTCAGATGTCCTTCACAATCTTCCTCTTTTTCCCTCTCTCCCTCCCTTTCCCTCCCTCTCTGTAGTTCATTTGGGGCTGGGATTGGTGACCTTGCCCATGAAGACGATGCTCTTGGTAGAGTCCTCCAGGATGAAGAGCAGGAAGGGCCTGTTGAGCATGATGGTGTCTGGGAGAGACGTGGCCACGATCTCTATCGTAGTGACAGCGGCCGCCTCAGTCCCCTTCTCATCTACACTCAGCACAGCCTTGTGGGTAACCTGGGGAGGGAACAGGAACAGGTTAATTTGTTGAACTTGACACCACTGTCCCCTACGTGGCCTATACACATAATAGAATATAATAGAATGGAATAGACCCTTAGTAGTCCAACAGAGACAGACATTCTTCTTCTATTTTGCTCCCAATTCCCTCAGACAGACAAGAGAAGAGACAGACATGAGATGGATAGGACTGATCATCAGAACCTACCTTGGACACCTTCAATTTGGATTCCTCATAGATGGCAGAGAAGTCAGCTGTGTCACCGAAGGCACTGACCACACCCATGTCCTTCAGATGTTCTCCCAGGGAGTAGGAGGTAGAGGTAGAGAACTTTGGCATGAAGATATCCACGTTGCTGAAAGAGACATTATCATTTTCATATACTTAGTTTATACTATCAGCACAAAGAAATGTGCATGATCCTGCTGCTTGCAAATGCAAGCCACATTAAAATGTTAATCTGCATTAAGAATCTCTTTATATGATACAATCCAATACTCATTGCAAACTTGGTCTTGTCAGTTGATTAACAAACTACCCTGACCTTATGTTAAGAATAGATACAAATAAATCATACATAAAGAATAGGTTGCGTTATACTGAAAAGGTGTCCAATAAAAAAAGTTCTAAACAATCTACTCTCCTTAACTCCTAAAGAGGCTGCAGTACTAAAGTGACCGTATACCATGAATTAATAAAGAAAGTTACATTAGAAAAGTGTATAAAATCAGGTGTTCTCACGTCCTGAACAGATGCTCGTGCACGTGCTTCAGGTAGTCCTTGTTGATGAAGGCCTCCACATGCTCCATCTTGCCGTCGTTGGGCAGGACCACCATCATTGAGGAGTTGCCTTTGTAAGGCAGCATGACCACGGTGGTGAAGTTATCCTGGTCCTGGTACAACTCATAACGACCCGTCCTCTTCATCATGTCCACCTGCACCTTGGTGTTCTCGTCCACCTTGAATTCAGCCTTGTGGGTCAGCGTGGCATCGAAAGGCTTATCCCACTTCCCTGGGGAGGGAGGTAGAGGACATTGTTACTAAGGGGTAGTAAACATGCAAGCAGAAACAGACAATGTTATTAGCCTATATTGTTTTTAGTTTGTCCTGCATACATTTTCTTTTAATTCTTTATTGACACATCTTCTGTTTACCGTGTGTGGAAATCAGTTAGTCAGTCAGTCAGTCAGTCAGTCAGCCAGTCAGTCAGTCAGTCAGTCAGCTAGTCAATCAGTCAGTCAGTCAGCCAGTCAGTCAGTCAGTCAGTCAGTCAGTCAGTCAGTCAGTCAATTGATCAATGATGTGTATTTTATCGTTGTTCTTAAATCCAACAATAAGTGCCTGACCATTTTCTCCTACTACAGTGTCCTCCTCCTACCTCTGAAGAAGACGTAGTTGATGAGCACCATGACCGTATTAGGGTCCAGATCCTTCACCATGTCCGTGATCTTGTCCTGGGTCTTCTTGGCGATGAACTTGTTGATCTCGGCTTCAGCCTCAGCGGGGTTCTTAAAGTCGACAGTGAAGCCTTCGCTGGTTTAGAAGTGCTTAGCGTCCTCCAGGAACTTGGCCAGGGGCTTGAAGCCGTCCCTCAAGGCCAAGGCATTGCCCATGTCCAGCTGCATGGCCTCCCCAGTGTGGCCCAACATGTGGTTCAGGTGCTCATAGGCCTTGTTCACCTGGTCCGGTGTGAAGGCTCCGTAGCCCAGAGTGGAGTACAGCTGACTGTGGGTGTCTCCCTTAGCCCCAAGGGACAGCATAGCCAGGCTAGTGGCAATGCCCAGAGGAGAGAAGAAAATGTTCATGTTCTCGGTGTTGGCTTTGCTCAGGCTCCTGTAGAGGGCGAAGGCAAAATCTGCGTTGTGGGGCGCCAGCTTGTGGCAGGACTCTTCGTCCCCGTGGCCGTGTCCGTGCTGGGGGTGGGCCTCGCCGGCGGCGTGGTGGAGGTGATGGTGGTGGTCTTCTGTGTGACCGGCGTGGTCCCCGTCGTGGGGCGCCGCCCAGGCCACGCAGAGCAGCACAGCCACTATCGCACAATAAGATATACCCCACATTTTATCTACCTGGGGAGAAAGAATGGACAATGTCATTACTACTCTGCACAGATTTTAAAAACCATTATGCGGTACGTGTTATTACCATACTTTAAGTAAAGTGTAACCCGTACTCTAATACCTATCTAGAAATTACAACAATATGACTTCCTTAACTCTTTTAGCCATGTCATGAGGTTTGTCACTTGTTAAACATGGTTTCAAAATGACTGAGGTGATGAAATCCCTAAATCGTACATGTTCATAAAATCAGCAAATATAAGATATACAGTACTGTATGTGTTCATTATAGCCTCACATAGGAACATTTCCTGGGCACAGACTTAGATTCACTTGTATTAACATTTCACCTTGCAAACACCTACTCACTCTCCCAGATTTAGCATGTAATACCTATCATATCTAGGTACTGCTAACTATCATAACTAGGTACTTATTATCTTGACTAGGGTTGCAAAATATCAGGAACTTTCAATAAATTCCCTGTTTTTCCAGAAATCCTGATTGGAGGATTCCAGATTTCCTGCTCATTCCCTCCTGATTCCGAATATCCTCCAACTGGGACTTTGGGAAAACTAGGGAATTTATCTGAATTTTGCAACCCTAATCTTAACTAACTATGATCTAACCGAACATTTTCAAGACCTTAAAAAATGCAGTGACATAAAGATCAGTTCTTACCTTCAACGTCCTCTTTGCCGGAGACAATGTGTTAGGAACTCTGTCAATTTATGGTCCTGAGAGGATCAGCTGATCACATTTAATAAATTATTAACCAGACACGCCTCCCTTTCCTGACCTGGCTGAACAGGAGATTAATCTGGCCAGGCTGACTAGCCTACATGTAATGATGCAACATGACTCAATACCCAGTACTCTACAGCAAAGCACTAAAGGATTTTCCTTTGTCACAATAAGTTGTTGGTAAATGTAGGTGATCTTACTCATGCCTCGCAACACTTTTCATCAGTGACACATGATTGCTCAGAACTCTTATATTTTAACACCATCACAAACTGATATAATAAAGACAACAATCAGTTGAATTGGAATTAACATGAGAAATAAATTGAAATTTTTAAAAATCAGACAGCAGAATGGCATGTTTTATTATTATTACTACAGTATATTAGAATGACTTTGTGACACCAAATCTTGTGTCGTCTCTCAGATCTCTCCTGGCCGCTCTGTGCTAGTAACATTCCAGAACCCCTGTAGACCAGTAGCTGTTCAACTAGACTCCATATTGGAACCACCGATTGGCTTATGATGGTGATCTGTCACTGTTGAAAGCTGGGAACAGATTATTGAGCTGGCCACTCATGACTGATCTGCTGTCTGATGCATCTTGTTCTATTCTACTCATCATTTTATCTCTCCGAGTTTGAAATATCACAATGTCATCTGCAGGACGCCAGCATGAAAGAATAGAATGATATTCACACTCAAAGCTTTGCTCTCTGTGTGTGTCATTGTGAAATGTTTGATTCTAGAACTCCAGCTTGTTGTGTAGCCTAAGGATAAAATGAGCTTAAAACCTTTGCTGTCTCTGTCATTAAAATGATTGTCAATTAATGAAATTATTGATTCTGATATTGACTGATGATTGAGTTTGTATAGTGTTTTCTTTCATCCTAATTGTAAATCAATTTAATTGTGAAATTGTTATGTAATGTAAAAGTCAGCCCTAACCTGTATATAACAAAACCCCTTTCATTACTAGATTAAAGTGTTCTATCTAAAATATTACAATAAAACAAAACCTAGAGCAGAACAAGTACATTCTTATAATTTTTCTTCAACAAATGCTCTTTCATAGCCTTGTACAAACCATCCTGATCTCGTAAGCTTACATTCTGTTACATTCTATTTATCAGTGTAGCGAAACAGAATGTAAGCTTGCGAGATCGGGATGGTTCGTACGAGGCTAGCCCTTTCATGCCATCATTATGGAAATGTACAAAACGCAAACAAGGTGGTTTCTGAATCCAATTTTAATGGTTGAAACATACACTTAACAGTATCCATTTCAAAGGCACAGACAGTCTACAAATCCTCTTTCCAGATGCTACATGTTATATCACAGGGTACATACAGTTGAAGTCGGAAGTTTACATACACTTAGGTTGGAGTCATTAAAACTTGTTTTTCAACCACTCCACTAATTTCTTGTTAACAAACTATAGTTTTGGCAAGTCGGTTAGGACATCTACTTTGTGCATGACACAAGTTGTTTTTCGAACAATTGTTTACAGACAGATTATTTCACTTATAATTCACTGTATCACAATTCCAGTGGGTCAGAAGTTTACATACACTAAGTTGACTGTGCCTTTAAACAGCTTGGAAAATTCTAGAAAATGATGTCATGGCTTTAGAAGCTTCTGATAGGCTAATTGACATCATTTGAGTCAATTGGAGGTGTACCTGTGGATGTATTTCAAGGTCTACCTTCAAACTCAGTGCCTCTTTGCTTGACATCATGGGAAAATCAAGCAGCCGTCATACCGCTCAGGAAGGAGAGGCGTTCTGTCTCCTAGAGATGAACGTACTTTGGTGCGAAAAGTGTAAATCAATCCCAGAACAACAGCAAAGGACCTTGTGAAGATGCTGGAGGAAACAGGTACAAAAGTATCTATATCCACAGTAAAACGAGTCCTATATCGACATAACCTGAAAGGCCGCTCAGCAAGGAAGAAGCCACTGCTCCAAAACCGCCATAAAAAAGACAGACTACGGTTTGCAACTGCACATGTGGACAAAGATCGTACTTTTTGGAGAAATGTCCTCTGGTCTGATGAAACAAAAATAGAACTGTTTGGCCAAAATGACCATTGTTATGTTTGGAGGAAAAAGGGGATCGCTTGCAAGCCGAAGAACACCATCCCAACCGTGAAGCACGGGGGTGGCAGCATCATGCTGTGGGGGTGCTTTGCTGCAGGAGGGACTGGTGCACTTCACAAAATAGATGGCATCATGAGGAAAGACATTTATGTGGATATATTGAAGCAACATCTCAAGACATCAGTCAGGAAGTTAAAGCTTGGTCGCAAATGGGTCTTCCAAATGGACAATGACCCCAAGCATACTTCCAAAGTTGTGGCAAAATGGCTTAAGGACAACAAAGTCAAGGTATTGGAGTGGCCATCACAAAGCCCTGACCTCAATCCTATAGAAAATGTGTGGGCAGAACTGAAAAAGCGTGTGCGAGCAAGGAGGCCTACAAACCTGACTCAGTTACACCAGCTCTGTCAGGAGGAATGGGCCAAAATTCACCCAATTTATTGTGCGAAGCTTGTGGAAGGCTACCTGAAACGTTTGACCTAAGTTAAACAATTTAAAGGCAATGCTACCAAATACTAATTGAGTATATGTAAACTTCTGACCCACTGGGAATGTGATGAAAGAAATAAAAGCTGAAATAAATCAATCCCTTTACTATTATTCTGACATTTCACATTCTTAAAATAAAGTGGTGATCCTAACTGACCTAAGACAGGGAATTTTTACTAGGATTAAATGTCAGGAATTGTGAAAAACTGAGTTTAATGTATTTGGCTAAGGTGTATGTAAACTTCCGACTTCAACTGTATAGGAATAAGCAAAAATATGATTTTCTGTGATCTGAAAATAACAATTTGTATTATTATTCTTCTAATCATTACCAAAGGGAAGAAAATACAACAGAGATATGAGTGATAGAGCTTCACAACAGTGAAATAAGAGACTGAGGCTGTTACATTTCTGTCGGGTCGATGAGCTACACTATGAACATGAAGGGCCTGTCGAAGGTGATCCCGGGAGGGTCAGAGAAATCTCATCCACCTCTAGAGTAACCTCATGGAGAGCCTTCAGAGAGAGGGCGAGAGAGAGGTGTTGACAAGATTTGGTGCAAAAAGTCAACTAAGGGAATGCCTAATCTCGGGCCCAAATACTTTCTGATACACTACTTATGCAAGTACCTTAACCCAAAAATGTGTTGTGTAACACTTTGTTAGTTTATAAGGATTCCTTATCCTGACCAGAATAGCAGATAAGCTGGGGTTTTCCCTTCTACAACATCATCTTCATGGATTGTTACTTCATACTGCTCCCCAGTGGTCCTCCTTCCTGAATGAGTTTTAGGGTATTCTTCAGTGAGACCGCGGAGAAGTAAGCTGTGTTTGTAAAAACGGACGAGACCCCAGTCGCTTTTTAGTAGACTTTCTAAACTAGGTTTTCTTCTTGAGGAGCTTTGGGAACCGTATTTCTGCCCTCCTGTGTGAAAATACCAATCAATATGTTAATGGTTTGTGTTCAGGAAGCTGTCTTGTTATTGCATGAGTCAATGTTTTTTAAACGTTATTTCTTGTATTTAACTAGGCAAGTCAATGAAGAACAAATTATTATTTACAATGACGGCCTACCAAGAGGCAAAAGGAGGACAAAACACACATCATGACAAGAGGCACCACAATACTACATAAAGAGAGACCTAAGACAACAACACAACATGGCAGCAACACATGACAACACAGCATGGTAGCAACACAACATGACAACAACACGGTAGAAAAACAACATCAGCAGCACAACATGGTAGCAGCACAAACATGGTACAAACATTGTTAGGCACAGAAAACAGCACGAAGGGCAAGAAGGTAGAGACAACAATACATCAAGCGAAGCAGCCACAACTGTCCAGTTTGAGTGTTTATTTTTCAGAATGTGACTGGCAGAACGGTTGTTGTATGTGGAGGATCAGGGTTGCAGTAGATATCTCAGATAGAGGAGAGAGTGGCATAAGAGGGTTTTATAAATAAGCATCAACCAGTGGGTCTTGCGTCGGGTATACGGGAAGCATTCTTCTTACCGAACCACATTACCTTTGTTTTGGAGGTGTTCAGAACAAGGTTAAGGGCAGAGAAAGCTTGTTGGACACTAAGAAAGCTTTGTTATAGAGCCTTTAACACAAAATCCAGGGAGGGGCCAGCTGAGTATAAGACTGTATCATCTGCATATAAATGGATGGGAGAGCTTCCTACTGCCTGAGCTATGTTGTTGATGTAAATTGAGAAGAGAGTGGGGCCTGGGATCGAGCCTTGAGGTACTCCCTTGGTGACAGACAGTGGCAGAGACAGCAGATGTTCTGACTTTACACATTGCACTCTTTGAAAGAGGTAGTTAGCAAACCAGGCCAAAGACCCCTCAGAGACACCTATACTCCTTAGCCGACCCACAAGAATGGAATGGTCTACTGTATCAAAAGCTTTGGCCAAGTCAATAAAAATAGCAGCACAACATTGCTTAGAATCATGGGCAGTGGTGACATAATTTAGGACTTTTAAAGTTGCAGTGACACATCCATAATCTGAGTGGAAACCAGATTGCATACCAGAGAGAATACTATAGACATCAAGAAAGCCAGTCAGTTGATTATTGACAAGTTTTTTCAACACTCTTGATGAACAGGGCAAGATAGAAATTGGCCTATAACAGTTAGGATCAGCTTGATCACCCCCTTTAAATAAAGGACTCACCGTGGCTGCCTTCCAAGCACTGGGAACCATCCCAGAGAGGAGAGACAGGTTAAAAAGGTGAAAGATAGGCTTGGCGATGATAGGGGCTGCAACCTTACAGAAGAAAGGAGCTAAACCATCTGACCCAGATGGGTTTTTGGGTCAAGTTTAAGGAGCTCCTTTAGCACCTCAGACTCAGTGACCGCCTGCAGGGAGAAGCTATGTAGCGGGGCAGGGGAAAAGAGGGAGGAGCATCAGGGCTAGTCGCATTAGAAGGGCTGGGAGATGAGGAAGTGTTGGACGGGCAAGGAAGCATGGCTGAGTCAAAGAGGAATTCTGACTTAATGAATGTAGTGGGCGACTCCATGTAGTGGGCGACTCAACACTTTCTGAAGCAGAAAGCAGTAATCATTGCTGACTCGGGTTCAGCTCAGCATAATTCAGCATTCTGCTAAAATGAGGGAGAGCTCGGTTTGTTGTTTTGGAAAGTTTGTTGTTTTGAAAAGTTTTGAAAGTCTATTGAAAACGTTACTAGCCAGCTACCTTTTGAGTTTGGATCCAGCGACACTGTTGCCATCACTTGCTGTCCAGTGATCCTGCCGACCAAGGCCGGGTCTGAGGAGCTGTTTGGCATAGCGGCTAGCCTAGCTGCTAGTTAGCTGCCTATCAAGCTAGCGGGGTTTTCTAGAGGGCTTTAACACAGCCCGTGACGTGGTTAGCCATGGTGGATGGGACAGCAGATTGTCCCGGGCCTGTGGCTGTCTATACCCCGACTGTTTGTTGTTGTTGTTGTTGTTTCAATCTTCCCTGTGACCTGCCCTGTCTGGAACTGAGATGAGTAACAGCGTAACCTACGTTGTTACCATGACAAAGACCAAAGCCGGCGGGGGTACCATTGAAGACAGTGGTGTCTCTCTATCACAGGTGAAGGATCTTTTAAATGAAGAAAAATAGTTCTACAAGCGGTTGTTAGAACAACAAGAAAATAGCTTCAAGTGTTTTGTCCAAATACTGGTGGAGTCAAGTAATAAAATAATGGACGACCTGACCAGAGAGGTCCAGGACCTGAAGAACAGTTTGCAGTTCTCCCAGGGTCAGCTCGATGAGTTTAAACAGGAGAACGGCAAGATGACAGCAATCTGTAAGTTATTGAGAGAGGACATCAGTTCTGTATGTGAATCCATGATAACAATGATGGAGAAATCAGATTGTCTCGAGGGACAATCAAGGCGGAACAACATGGTTGTGGACGGAATTGCAGAATCTCTGCATGAGACCTGGATGGAGTCTGAGGACAAAGTGAGGGAAATGATCTCTGAGTAACTGAATATGGACCACAGGAAGATTGAGGTGGAGCGCGCCCACAGGACTGGAAAACCCACCACCGGCCCAGGTGACAGGCCCAGGCCGATAGTGGTCAAGTTCCTGAGGTTCAAGGACAAGGTAGCTGTTCTGGAAAGAGCCAAGAACTTGAGAGGAATGTATATCTTCCTCAATGAGGACTATCCTGAAGCTGTGTGCCAGAAGAGGAAAGATCTTATCCCAGCCATGAAAGCTGCCAGAGCACGTGGGGACATTGCTTACATACGTTTTGACAGGCTCATTGTCCACCATCCCTCCCTCCCAAAAGCCTGGAAGGGATCAGAGAGCCAAGCCGATGGGTTCGTAGCTTCAACCCCGCAGCGCACACTCACACCAACTGACTAATGGACTGCTGAATTTATATTTTTTTATCTTGCTTTGTTTGCTCTTTTACATCAAATCAATAACTTGCTAACATCAGATAACATTAATATATTAGCAATTTCTAATACTCAATTAGATAATTCATTTGATGAAACAGCAGTATCAATACAAGGATATAACATCTATAGAAGAGACGGGAATGCTTATGGTGGAGGTGTTGCTGTATATATTCAGAGCCATATCTCAGCCACATGTATTGATCAGATTTTTACTAATACTGTAGAACTTTGTTCTAAAGCTGTATCCGTACCCATTGGATGCAGTGATCACAATATAGTGGCTATATCCAGGAAAGCCAAAGTTCCAAAAGCTGGGCCTAAAATAGTATATAAGAGATCATACAAACGATTTTGCTGTGACTCTTATGTGGATGATGTTAAAAATATTTGTTGGTCTGATGTGGTTAATAAGGAGCATCCAGACGCTGCACTTGATGAATTTATGAAATTGCTTCTTATTGATAAACATGCACCTGACTGTTTGAATTGTTAAGGCTCCATGGACTGATGAGGAATTGAAAAACTGTATGGTTGAAAGAGATGGGGCAACAGGAGTGGCTAATAAGTCTTGCTGCACATCTGACTGGCTGACTTACTGCAAATTGAGAAATTATGTGACTAAACTCAACAAAAAGAAGAAGAAACTGTATTATGAAGCCAAGATCAATGTTATAAAGAATGATTTTGAAAAAACTTGAGTACTTTAAATAAAATTATGGGCAAAAAGACAAATTCAACTCCATCTTTCATTGAATCAGATGGCTTATTCATCACAAAACCATTTGATGTTGCCAATTATTTTAATGATTACTTCATTGGCAAAGTGGGCAAACTTAGTGTGGGAGAGCGCTCTAGGCCCTCTACTCATTTCTATTTTTTACCAATGACCTGCCACTGGCATTAAACAAAGCATGTGGTGATCATTCAACCATAAACACATCATCAACCACAGCTAATGAAGCCACTGAAACCCTTAACAAAGAGTTACATTCCCTAAGTTCTAGACCCCAGCTGAATCTGGTAATGAATGGTGTAGCTGTTGAACAAGTTGAGGAGACTAAATTACTTGGTGTTACCTTAGATTGTAAACTGTCATGGTCAAACATATAGATTCAATGGTTGTAAAGACAGGGAGAGGTCTGTCCATAATAAAAAGAGGCTCTAGTATAAAAAATAAATAATGTATGCACTCACTAACTGTAAGTCGCTCTGGATAAGAGCGTCTGCTAAATGACTAAAATTTAAAAATGTAGTTCTATTTTATCTTGATTATTGTCCAGTCATATGGTCAAGTGCTGCAAAGAAGGACCTAGTTAAGCTGCAGCTTGCCCAGACCATTTACTTTTTCGATTGTTGTTGCACTGTTGAGAGGTGAACCTGCAAGGAAGTGTTTCATTGCACTGTGTACTCCGTGTGTATATGACAAATAAACACATTTGAAACTTGAACATGCAGGCTTGAATCCAGCTGGGCTGGAACAAAAACCTGCACCCACACAAAACATCACACTCAGCTTTGGCTATTATCTGATCAAATCAAAATCAATCAAATCAAATTGTATTGTTCGCGTACACAGATTTGCATATGTTATCACAGGTGCAGCAAAATGCTTGTGTTTCTAGCTCCAACAGTGCAGTAATACCTAGAAATACAAATAAACAATAAAAACACAATACACACATAATCCAGAAAAACTGAGAAATTAAGAAATATCAGAATAATAAAAGAAACGTTCTGAGAAAATCATGTAAGAAATAACACACAAAACATTTTTAATACTGCAAAGTTCTGCAAAGTTGGCAAGGAGCTAGAAACAGGGTGACCGTGTCTGTCGCCACCATCTTGTATCTCTATCCATTATCTGACTTCTATCAGGGGTGGGCAGTCTTACCCTGAGGCCCAGTGTGGGCGTAGGCTTTTGAATCAGGTGTAAAACAGGTGTATTACTAATGGACTGGAAGAAAAAACCTGTACCCAGACTGGCCCTGGCAGGGTAAGATTGCCCACCCCTGCTCCAGACTGTCAGGCACTCTGGCTGAATACAACAGTTGTTTGAGCATTCTCTTCCCCAAGGATATGAGACAGTTATTTTGCATCTAGATAACCTTTCTATCCAAGTTGTTTTGGATCCAAGTTGTCATGGTTGTCATGGTATTGTAATGTCTTGTAAAGTAACACCACACACACTGCTGTGCAATAATATAAATGATGCATTTGTCAAGCTAACTGCCATCGTTTGATCACTCTAATATTCTATTTCAAATCAAATCAAATCAAACCAGCAAGCTTTTCTCAGAAAATAAATAGCACCACATGTACATTTGAAGTCGGAATTTTACATACACCTTAGCCTAATATATTTAAACTCAGTTTTTCACAATTCCTGACATTTAATCCTAGTCAAAATTCCCTGTCTTAGGTCAGTTAGGATCACCACTTTATTTTTAAGAATGTGAAATAAAAGTAGAATAATAGTAGAGAGAATGATTTATTTCAGCTTTTATTTCTTTCATCACATTCCCAATGGGTCAGAAGTTTACATACACTCAATTAGTATTTGGTAGCATTGCCTTTAAATTGTTTAACTTGGGTCAAACGTTTTGGGTAGCCTTCCACAAGCTTCCCACGATAAGTTGGGTGAATTTTGGCCCATTCCTCCTGACAGAGCTGGTGTAACTGAGTCAGGTTTGTAGGCCTCCTTGCTCACACACGCTTTTTCAGTTCTGCCCACAAATGTTATATTGGATTGAGGTCAGGGTTTGTGATGGCCACTCCAATAACTTGACTGTGTTGTCCTTAAGCCATGTTGCCACAAATTTGGAAGTATGCTTGGGGTCATTGTCCATTTGGAAGACCCATTTGCGACCAAGCTTTAACGTCCTGACTGATGTCTAGAAATGTTTCTTCAATATATCAACATAATTGACCTTCCTCATGATGCCATCTATTTTGTGAAGTGCACCAGTCCCTCCTGCAGCAAAGCACCCCCACAGCATAATGCTGCCACCCACGTGCTTCATCACGGTTGGGATGGTGTTCTTCAGCTTGCAAGCAACCCCCTTTTTCCTCCAAACATAACGATGGTCATTACAGTTCTATTTTTGTTTCATCAGTCCAGAGGACATTTCTCCAAAAAGTATGATCTTTGTCCCCATGTGCAGTTGCAAACCGTAGTCTGGCTTTTTTTATGGCGGTTTTGGAGCAGTGGCTTCTTCCTTGCTGAGCGGCCTTTCAGGTTATGTCGATATAGGACTCGTTTTACTGTGGATATAGATACTTTTGTACCTGTTTCCTCCAGCATCTTCACAAGGTCCTTTGCTGTTGTTCTGGGATTGATTTGCACTTTTCGCACCAAAGTACGTTCATCTCTAGGACACAGAACACGTCTCCTTCTTGAGAGGTATGACGCCTGTGTGGTCCCATGGTGTTTATACTTGCGTACTATTGTTTGTACACATGGACGTGGTACCTTCAGGCGTTTGGAAATTGCTCCCAAGGATGAACCAGACTTGTGGAGGTCTACAATTTTTTTTCTGAGGTCTTGGCTGATTTCTTTAGATTTTCCCATGATGTCAAGCAAAGAGGCACTGAGTTTGAAGGTAGGCCTTGAAATACATCCACAGGTAGACCTCCAATTGACTCAAATTATGTCAATTAGCCTATCAGAAGCTTCTAAAGTCATGACATCATTTTCTGGAATTTTCAAAGCTGTTTAAAGGCACAGTCAACTTAGTGTATGTAAACTTCTGACCCACTGGAAATGTGATACAAATAATTAATTAAGTGAAATAATCTGTCTGTAAACAATTGTTGGAAAAATTACTTGTGTCAATGCACAAAGTAGATGTCCTAACCGACTTGCCAAAACTATAGTTTGTTAACAAGAAATTTGTGGAGTGGTTGAAAAACGATTTTTAATGACTCCAACCTAAGTGTATGTAAACTTCCGACTTCAGCTGTAATTGTTTATCAATCCCTGAGAGTTGTGTCCTGATTCGCTTCGAGACATTCCAATTCCAATCATATGCTTAGGCAATCAAACCTTTAACAAAAAGTGAGGCTCAAGTTACGACACCTTAAAATAAAACAGATTACATTTCCTGGTGAAAAAAACAACAAGAAACAAACAGAGGGAAAAAAAGTGCCCAAAAAGTAAGAAAAATTCACAATCTCACAAAATGGTTCATGTATAAATATCTACAAAAATTTCTGGATCCAATGTTTATCCAAACCGATTTACAATGATACAAGCCAGAAAAACTACAGTGGGCATTATGATGCAAGGCATCTGTCAGAAGTTTTGACTGACGCTTTCCTTCTCCTCTGCAATTTCGCTTTATGTTAAAATACCAATTTGCGAGATGTCCCCCCTTCTCCTTGGAGCAAACCATCCTGGTTTGAAAAGGCAGATGCACAGATTCATTGATCACGTGGTAATAGAGCTACACAAAAGCAGCACCATAACGACGATCCTGTCCAATCAGATCAGACGGATTGTTATTGAGACCTGTCGCCACAGAAAAAATGGCCTTTGCTGAAACCACTTGGTATGCTCATTTGGGAAGATTCTCCAAAGGTTCTGAAACCCTAGCTTTATTCCACCTACAGTATCTATTGATGGCCTTGTGCTTTTGAATCCCCCACCACCACGCGCTTATTACCATAAGCAAGATGTCTACTCCGAGAAAGAGAGAGGAGAGAAGGGATAACGAAGAAGATAAACAGGTTTTGTTTTTCATATTACAGTAAAGATGTCTTGAGGTTATACTGTAGCATTGCCTGCCGTCCTGTGCAATTTAGACACACAGCGCAGTGCAATTTAAATGCAAAGTTGGTTATCTGAGAGTTTGACTACTTAAGAGGTGTTAACTGTACAACATGATATAAGTATTCCCAATCTTGATTGGAGTCTGTGCCCTTGCACAAATACTTCCTGTTTAAACAAATCTCATGTTTTAAACACGGTTCTCTTGCTCTCTTTACCAGATCTCCCCTCTCCCTCAATTAATTACAAAACCAAATTAGAGTAAAAATGCTAATTTAAATTAAGTAATCTAAATTCAGTTCACCCCTCTTCATTGCAACTGGTGGTACAATAAGTAGTGGCACTGAATTAAGCGACTGAAACTTTACCTGGGACTGAAATATGAGCAGGATATTACTTTTTCTCCTCTCTCTTATCAAACACCTGACAATACCACACCTTCATCATCATCAACATCATCATCATCATCATCATCGTCATCATCACAGAGGAATCCATGGTCTAGTTCCAGCTCCTCTCCCCTGGCTGACTTTTGTAGCGTAGGAACAGATAGGAGGAAACTTTTGGCTGGCTCGGCAGAGCAGAAGAGTCGACATGTGCACTGCAGCCATCCTCGCCGTGTCGTTTGTGGGAATAAATGACAAGATCAATTTATGAAGCCACTGACACAATCAGCTTCTACATAAATCATATCATCATAGCAGCACTGTTGGGCCGCTAGGCTGACAGCTTTATGGCACTGCTCCAAGTGTGGGTATGCGTGTGTGTGTGTGTGTGTGTGACTGTGTGTCTGACTATGTGTGTGTGTGACTATATGCGTGTGGGACTACGTGTGCAAGAGAAAGAGAGAGTGTGTGTGTTCCTCCCCTGCCAATCAGTGAAGAGTGACAGGCCCCAGGGATCAGGTAGGATGAAACACCTTCACAGTAACAGCACCACAGATTTCACAACGGAGGTGGTGAGGAGAATATTAGGTAAGGGAACTATTATGTTCTTTTCATGCCTACTATGTGTCAGACGGACAGTGGGATTTGAGTTGTGTTTCATAACAGATGATTTTGGATACCCCTGTAACTATTACCAGAAATATTTTTATGGCTGCCATTTTCAACAAAATATGCCTCATAAGTTTGACTAAAAGCCAGAGAAAAGTTTGGAAAACTAAATATCGAAAAAATATGAGAGATACTGACTCGAAACAATTTCTTTGAGACAAAACACCATTAATCAAAATCAAATCAAATTGTATTTCTCACTTGCTTGGTAAACAACAGGTGTAGACTAACAGTGAAATGCTTACTGGGCCTTCCCAACAATTTGCAGAGAGAAAAAAATAAAATAAATGTAAACGATAACTTGGCTTTATACACGGGGTACCAGTACCGAATCGATGTAGAAATGTACATGTAGCCTTTAGCTATGCCTTTAGCTCAGTGCAGATGTTGCCTGTAAGCCATGGCTTCTGGTTGGGATATGTCCATACGATCACTGTGGGGATGATGTCGTCGATGCACTTATTAATGAAGCCGGTGACTGATGTGGTAAACTTCTCAATGCCGTCGAATGAATCCTGGAACATATTCCAGTCTGTGCTGGAGAAACAGTCCTGTAGCTTAGCATCCGCTTCATCGGACCACTTTCAAATTGAGCTCGTCACTGGTACTTCCTGTTTGAGTTTTTGTTTGTAAACAGGAACCAGGAGGATAGAGTTATGGTCAGATTTGCCAAATGGAGTGCGAGGGATGTTTGTATGCGTCTCTGTGTGAGTTTTTTCGCCTCTAGTTGCACAGGTGACATGCTGGTAGAAATGAGGTGAAATGGAATTCAGTTTTCCTGCATTAAAGTCACCGGCCACTCTGGGTGAGCATTATTTTGTTTACTTATGACCCTATACAGCTCGCTGAGTGCGCAAAGAGACACACGTCATCTCCCCTGAGCTTCCCCGATGCCACTGTTCTGTCCTGCCGATGTATAGAAAAAACAGCTAGATTTATATTTACCATGTCCTTGTTCAGCCACGACTCGGAGAAACATAGGATATTACAGTTCTTCAGATCACGTTGATACGATAGTCTTGAACGAAGCTCATCCAGTTTATTCTCCAGTGATTGCATGTTTGCCAATAGAACAGAGGGTAGAGGAGATTTATCCACTCTCCGACGTAGTCTCGTCAGGTATCCCGCACGTTGGCCTTTATAGGTTTTGGTCTGCTCCACGATAATCAGTATGTTGTAGAAGTCCTCGTCAAATTGAGGTTAGTGATAGCTGTTCTGATGTCCAGAAGCTCTTTTCGGTCATAGGAAACGATGGCGGAAACATTATGTACAAAAAAAGTTACGATCGGCACCCAAAATACACCCAAAATAGCACAATTGGTCAGAAGCCCATAAAACGGCTGCTATGTCCTCCAGCACCATTCAAAATATTGGAAAAACAGAGAGATACTGACTCTAAATAATTCCCTTGAGACAAAACACCATTGGCATAACAGCTCTGTCCATTCATGGACATTCATGGACTTGAGGGAGGTCTGCCCAATGCTCAGTCTGCTCTGCTCAAACGTGGTTGACCAGGGACCATGGCAAAGTCTCAGCTCACTCAACAAATAGCTGCAGATGACTCTATGCCTGTTAGCTCTGGTGGGAATGAGCTGTAGGGGGCTTGTGCTAATGCACCTACATGTATGAAGTATGATTTCAAAAATGGACATAATTGACATTTGGGTACAGGACTCATGTCCTGACATTCTGGTTCTCTTGGAAACATGGTTAAATGGTTCTATCTCTGATAAAGACATTGAAGTAAATTATTATAATGTATTTAGATGTGACAGATTACAGAAATGGGGAGGAATGGCCATATATGTAAAATATAATTTCATGGCGTCCCAATCTTTAAATATTTCTGTTACCAAGAAATGTGAGCTCCCGGTTGTAGATGTGTCCATAAACCAGAATACTCATTTATTTGTTGCTGGGATTTACCCCCCCCCCCCCATGCTGCCATGGCGGATGCTATTGGTGCTATAGCCGAGTGTTTAACACTTTTTTTGTCCTCTGAGTTGAATCTGGATTGGCTATTCCCGGCCTCAGATCAATTTAAGAGTGTATGCATTGATTTTAATTTGACTCCATTGATCTCAAAACCAGCATGGCTAAATGTGATAAACACTGTTAACTCCTCATTGATTTATTTAATTCATACTAATAACCCCCATCATCATTGCATATGATCTCAGTGATTATTGTCCCATAGTATGTCTTAGAAATACGAAACAGCAAAATACTAATCCTCGTTTAATTAAGAAGATACATTTTCAAAAGTTTTCTCCTAAAGGGTTTTTACATGACATGTTCTACTCTGATTTAGAATGCAGGACGCTGTGACGCCATCATTAGCGCACATTCAACAAATTTTATCTAACAAAGTGGATATTCATCAAATCCGTAAGGATTTATATGTAACAGGCACACAATGTGGTTTCTAAAGTCCGATTTGGATATATTTGGCTGTTTTTGCTGTTTAACATTTAGAAGTTGTCCCTTTTCAGGATTAGAAGAAGTTACAGCTAAATGCTAACTCCTGTTCGTATTATAAGCTGGTAGCATAGCTAGCATACAGAAATCGGTGGTGGTAGTCAGTCGTTTTTAACTGCAATGCAGTTGATTGGTGACGATGAAATGAACATACGTGTATATTGGAGTTGACATCCATACAAGCATTATACTCCCATTTTTTCCTCAATATATTGTGAAATACAAACAATAGCCTAAAGGTAGTCTAATTCTGCTGGGGGACAATAAGGAGATTTGGGATCTTTCCGCCACACCATCTTTCCTCTACATGTTTCCATTTCCATTTTTTTGGTCAAGTTCCATCGACCTCTTTAGTGCATCTTCATCCTATCCAATAATGACATGTAGCTAGCTAGCTAAAGTAGCTAGCTAACTAGCTAGCTATAAGCAAAATGTAGCTACTTAGCAACAACACACCAGTCTCAGGGTTGCCGTTTACAGCCCAAGTAGAAGCTAGTCAGATTTAATCGATATCCTGGCCATCTGCCCAAGATTGTCATACACCTTTATGGAAGCCCATTTTCATCAGAGTATCTTTTTTTCCGAGCAAGGGCAAGTACTAACCACTGTCTGGGGAAGACGTTCCAGTGTGGCGAGTTCGTTTTGCGTGACCTGGTGCCCCGGGTGGACGGGGTTTGCTCATTTTCAACCAATCCATTGGTTCTCCGCCCGCCCAGGACACCGGGCCATGTAAAGTGGCACCCTTTTCCCAGAAAAAGGGTGCCACCACATGTTAATAGGTAGAAGGGGGCATTAATTGTTGACTTAATTGTAATCCAAACCCAACCTTAATTTAATCATAGTGACGCACTCAGGTTCCAAACTCCGTTTTAGACGATGCTGACTTTATGACCAAAATTACCTTATTTACACTTTGTAGTAGAATTTGACACTAGAATACATGTTTTTGACTCATATCGATGCCACCTAGGCTGTTTTGAAAGGGATTAATTGGGCATTTGTTATTTAAATGGCTAACAACTACAGCTCCACCTCACACCTATGCTGCTCCTAAAATGATTATTGATTAGATTTATTACTACCACTACGCTGCTATTCATTGATTATTGATTGCCATTACCGTTAGTACCTATCTATTTTATCCTGCTACTGGTCACTATCACTCCTGTTTACGTGTATATTACCATAGTATTGATATATTCCTGATACCAGTCACTTTTCAGGCTTGTTTACATGTATTCCTGCCTACTACTGTTTACTACTATTATTATTACTATTATTATTATTATTATTATTATTATTATTATTATTATTATTATTATTATTATTATGGATCGTGCTACCAGTCACATTCTCCTAATCCCCGCCTATATCTACATACAGTGCCTTGCAAAAGTATTCATCCCCCTTAGCGTTAAATTACAACCTGTAATTTAAATGGATTTGTATTTGTACTTCATGTAATGGACATACACAAAATAGCCCAAATTGGTGAAGTGGAATGAAAAAAATAACTTGTTTCAAACAATTCTAAAAAATAAATAATGGAAAAGTGGTGCATGCATATGTATTCACCCCCTTCGCTATGAAGCCCCTAAATAAGATATGGTGCAACCAATTACCTTCAGAAGTTGCATAATTAGTTAAATAAAGTCCTGTGTACAATCTAAGTGTCACATGATCTGTCACATGATCTCAGTATATACACACCTGTTCTGAAAGGCCCCAGAGTCTGCAACAACACTAAGCAAGGGGCACCACCAAGCAAGCAGCACCATGAAGACCAAAGAGCTCTCCAAACAGGTCAGGGACAAAGTTGTGGAGAAGTACAGATCAGGGTTGGGTTATAAAAAATATACAGCTGAAGTCGGAAGTTTACATACACTCCACAAATTTCTTGTTAACAAACTATAGTTTTGGGAAGTCGGTTAGGACATCTACTTTGTGCATTGACACATGTAATTTTTCCAACAATTGTTTACAGACAGATTATTTAATTTATAATTAATTGTATCACATTTCCAGTGGGTCAGAAGTTTACATACACTAAGTTGAAGGTGCCTTTAAACAGCTTGGAAAATTCCAGAAAATGATGTCATGGCTTTAGAAGCTTCTGATAGGTTAATTGACATCATTTGAGTCAATTGGAGGTGTACCTGTGGATGTATTTCAAGGCCTACCTTCAAACTCAGTGCCTCTTTGCTTGACATCATGGGAAAATCAAAGGAATCAGCCAAGACCTCAGAAAAACAATTGTAGACCTCCACAAGTCTGGTTCATCCTTGGGAGCAATTTCCAAACGCCTGAAGGTACCACGTTCATCTGTACAAACAATAGTACGCAAGTATAAACACCTTGGGACCACGCAGCCGCCACACCGCTCAGAAAGGAGATGCATTCTGTGTCCTAGAGATGAACGTACTTTGGTGCAAAAAGTGCAAATCAATGCCAGAACAACAGCAAAGGACCTTGTGAAGATGCTGGAGGAAACAGGTACAAAAGTATCTATATCCACAGTAAAATGAGTCCTATATCGACATAACCTGAAAGGCCGCTCAGCAAGGAAAAAGCCACTGCTCCAAAAACGCCATAAAAAAAGCCAGACTACGGTTTGCAACTGCACATGGGGACAAAGATCGTACTTTTTCGAGAAATGTCCTCTGGTCTGATGAAACAAAAATAGAATAGTTTGGCCATAATGCCCATCGTTATGTTTGGAGGAAAAAGGGGGTTGCTTGCAAGCTGAAGAACACCATCCCAACCGTGAAGCACGGGGGTGGCAGCATCATGCTGTGGTGGTGCTTTGCTGCAGGAGGGACTGGTGCACTTCACAAAATAGATGGGATCATGAGGAAGGAAAATTATGTGGGTATATTGAAGCAACATCTCAAGACATCATTCAGGACGTTAAAGCTAGGTCGCAAATGATTCTTCCAAATGGACAATGACCCCAAGCATACCTCCAAATTTGTGGCAAAATGGCTTAAGGACAACAAAGTCAAGGTATTGGAGTGGCCATCACAAAGCCCTGACCTCATTCCAATAGAACATTTGTGGGCAGAACTGAAAAAGCGTGTGTGAGCAAGGCGGCCTACAAACCTGACTCAGTTACACCAGCTCTGTCAGGAGGAATGGGCCAAAATTCACCCAACTTATTGTGGGAAGCTTGTGGAATGCTACCCGAAACGTTTGACTCAAGTTAAATAATTTAAAGGCAATGCTACCAAATACTAATTGAGTGTATGTAAACTTCTGACCCACTGGGAATGTGATGAAAGAAATAAAAGCTGAATTAAATAATTCTCTCTACTATTATTCTGACATTTCACATTCTTAAAAATAAAGTGGTGATCCTAACTGACCAAAGACAGGGAATTTTTTACTAGGATTAAATGTCAGGAATTGTGAAAAACTGAGTTTAAATATATTTGGCTAAGGTGTATGTAAACTTCCGTTATGCACGCTCAAGTTTTCTGTTTTTTTGTCTTATTTCTTGTTTGCTTCACAAGAAAAAATATTTTGCATCTTCAAAGTGGTAGGCATGTTGTGTAAATCAAATGATACAAACCCCCCCAAAATCCATTTTAATTCCAGGTTGTAAGGCAACAAAATAGGAAAAATGTCAAGGGGGGTGAATACTTTCACAAGCCACTGTATCATGCCGAAACGTGAGGTGATGGCGACGGATAAATGGCACAACAATGGTCCTCAGGATCTCATCACGGTATCTCTGTGTGTTCAAATTGCCATCGATAAAATGTAATTGTGTTTGTTGTTCGTAGCTTATGCCTGCCCATACCATAACCCCACCGCCACCGTAGGGCACTCTGTTCACAACGTTGACATCAGCAAACCGCTCTCCCACAGGACGCCACACACGCTGTCTGCCATTTGTATTTGTATTCGTATTTATTAAGGATCCCCATTAGTTCCTGCCAAGGAAGCAGATACTCTTCCTGGGGTCCAGCAACAGTAAGGCAGGTATATACAATTTAAAATATTACATGACATTACATTTCATAACACTTTTCACAACACATTAAGTATATCTACAATACAAAATCCATGTGTACTTGTGTGTAGAGTACGTGTCTTATCATGTGTATGTGTGTATGTGCCTGTGTGTGTGTCTCTTCACAGTCCCCGCTGTTCCATAACGTGTATTTTTATCTGTTGTTTTTTCAATCTGATTCTACTGCTTGCATCAGTTACCTGATGTGGAATTGAGTTCCATGTAGCCATGGCTCTATGTAGTACTGTGCGCCTCCCATAGTATGTTCTTGACTTGGGGATTGTGAAGAGACCTTTGTTGGCATATCTTGTGGTGTATGCATGGGTGTCCGAGCTGCATGCTAGTAGTTTTAACAGACACCTCGGTGCATTCAGCATGTCAACACTTCTCACAAAAACAAGTAGTGTATGAAAAAAACTCACTAACTGTAAGTCGCTCTGGATAAGAGCATCTGCTAAATGACTAAAATGTATAAATTTGATGAAGTCAATCTCTCCTCCACTTTGAGCCATGAGAGATTTACATGCATAATATCAATGTTAGCTCTCTGTGTACATTTAAGGGCCAGCCGTGCTGCCCTGTTCTGAGCCAATTGTAATTTTCCGAGGTCCCTTTTGTGGCACCTGACCACACGACTGAACATTAGTCCAGGTGCGTTTTATTATGGACAGACTCCTCCTTGACCATGACAGTTTACAATCCAGGGTTACTCCAAGCAGTATAGTCCCCTCAAATTGCTACATTTCACATTGTTTATCACAAGATTTAGTTGAGGTTTAGGGTTTAGTGAATGGTTTGTCCCAAATACAATGCTTTTAGTTTTTGAAATATTTAGCACTAATTTATTCCTTGCCACCCATTCTGAAACTAACTGCAGCTCTTTGTTAAGTGTTGCAGTGATTTCCCTCGCTGTAGTAGCTAACGTGTACAGTTTTGAGTCATCCGCATACATAGACATACTGTCTTTACTCATGTCAATAGTAAAGATTGAATAAAGTAAGGGGCCTAGACAGCTGTCCTGGGGAATTCCTGATTCTACCTGGATTATGTTGGAGAGGCTTCAATTAAAAAACACCCTCTGTGTTCTGTTAGACAGGTAATTCTTTATCCACAATATAGCAGGGGGTGTAAAGCCATAATACATATGTTTTCCATCAGCAGACTATGATCGATAGTGTCAAAAGCCACACTGAAGTCTAACAAAACAGCTCCCACAAACTTTTTATCATCAATTTCTCTCAGCCAATCATCAGTCATTTGTGTAAGTAAAATAGCATTGTATCTGGTCAAACACAATTTTTTCCAAAGGTTTACTGAGCTTTGATAACAGGCTGATTGGTCGCCTATCTGAGCCAGTAAATGGGGCTTTACTATTCTTGGGTAGAGGAATTACTTTTGCTTCCCTCCAGGCCTGAGGGCACACACTTTCTAGTAGGCTTACATTGAAGATATGGCAAATAGGAGTGGCAATATTGTCCACTATTATCCTCAGTAATTTTTCATCCAAGTTGTCAGACCCCGATGGCTTGTCATTGTTGAAAGACAACAATAATTTGTTCACCTCTTCCACACTCACTTTATGGAATTCTAAATTACAATGCTTGTCTTTCAGAATTGGATCAGTTATACTTGGATGTGTAGTGTCAGCTAATAAGTGTCAGCTAAAATAAATAATTGCCAATATCAGTGGATTTTGTGATGAATGAGCCATCTGAATCAATGAATTATGGAGCTGAGTTAGCCTTTTTGCCCACAATTTCATTTTAGGTGCTCCAAAGCTTTTTACTATCATTCTTTATATAATTGATATTTGTTTCATAGTATAGTTTCTTCTTCTTTTTATTCAGTTTAGTCACATGATTTCTCAATTTGCAGTACATTTGCCAATTGGTTGTGCAGCCAGACTTATTTGCCCTGTCTTATTTGCCATCTGCCCAGTACAGTTGAAACCCGGATTCATCCGTGAAGAGCTCACTTCTCCAGCGTGCCAGTGGCCATCGAAGGTGAGCATTTGCCCACTGAAATGGGTTAGGACACCGAACCGCAGTCAGGTCAAGACCCTGGTGAGGACGACGAGCACACAGATGAGCTTCCCTGAGATGGTTTCTGACAGTTTGTGCAGAAAATCCTCGGTTGTGCAAAACCACAGTTTCATCAGCTATCCGGGTGGCTGGTCGGGGTTATGGCATGGTTACACGTGGTCTGCGGTTATGAGTCCGTTTGGACGTACTGCCAAATTCTCTGGCAACAGCTCTAGTGGACATTCCTGCAGTCAGCATGCCAATTGCACTCTCCCTCGAAAGTTGAGACATCTGTTGCATTGTGTTGTGTGACAAAACTGCACATTTTAGAGTGGCCTTTTATTGTCCCCACACAAGGCGCGCCTGTGTAATGCTCATGCTGTTTAATCAGCTTCTTGATATGCCACACCTGTCAGGTGGCTGAATTATCTTGGCAAAGGAGAAATGCTCATTAACAGGGATGTAAACAAATTTGTGCCTGAAATTTGAGAGAAATAAGCTTTTTGTGCGTATGGAACATTTATGGGATCTTTTATTTCAGCTCATGAAACATGGGACCAACACTTTACATATTTTTGTTCAATATACAGTACCAGTCAAAAGTTTGGACACACTTACTCATTCAAGGGTTTTTTCTTTTCTTTTTACTATTTTCTACATTGTAGAATAACACATATGGAATCATGTAGCACCCAAAAAAGTGTTAAACAAATCAAAAAATATTTTATATTTGAGATTCTTCAAATAGCCACCCTTTGCCTTGACGACAGCACACTCTTGGCATTCTCTCAACCAGCTTCACCTAGAATGCTTTTCCAACAGTCTTGAAGGAGTTCCCACATGTGCTGAGCACTTGTTGGCTGCTTTTCCTTCACTCTGCCATCCAACTCATCCCAAACCATCTCAATTGGGATGAGGTCAGGGGATTGTGGAGGCCAGGTCATCTGATGCAGCATGCCATCACTCTCCTTCTTGGTAAAATAGCCCTTACACAGCCTGAAGGTGTGTTTTGGGTCATTGTCCTGTTGAAAAACAAATGATAGTCCCACTAAGCACAAACCCGATTGGATGGTGTATCTCTGCAGAATGCTTTGGTAGCCATGCTGGTTAAGTGTGCCTTGAATTCTAAATAAATCACAGACAGTGTCACCAGCAAAGCACCACCACACCATAACACCTCCTCCTCCATGCTTCACGGTGGGAACCACACATGCAGCGATCATCCGTTCACCTACTCTGCGTCTCACAAAGACACGGCGGTTGGAACAAAAAATCTCCAATTTGGACTCCTCAGACCAAGGACAGATTTCCACCGGTCTAATGTCCATTGCTCGTGTTTCTTGGCCCAAGCAAGTCTCTTCTTATTATTGGTGTCCTTTAGTAGTGGTTTCTTTGCAGCAATTCGACCATGAAGGCCTGATTCACACAGTCTCTTCAGAACAGTTGATGTTGAGACGTGTCTGTTACTTGAACTCTGTGAAGCATTTATTTGGGCTGCAATTTCTGAGGCTGGTGACTCTAATGAACTTATCCTCTGCAGCAGAGGTAACTCTGGGTCATCCTTTCCTGTGGCGGTCCTTATGAGAGCCAGTTTCATCATAGCGCTTGATGGTTTATGCGACTGCACTTAAGGAAACTGGATTGACTGACCTTCATGTCTTAAAGTAAATATGGACTGCCGTTTCTCTTTGCTCATTTGAGCTGTTCTTGCCATAATATGGACTTGGTCTTTTACCAAATAGGGCTATCTTCTGTATACCCCCCTACCTTGTCACAACAGAATTGATTGTCTCAAACGCATTAATAAGGTAATACATTCCACAAATTAACTTTTAACAAGGCACACCTGTTAATTGATATGCATTCTAGGTGATATAACAACTTGTGATACAAGATTCATTAATGTATGTAAAACTCATAAGATGTATGTGAGGGACAGAGGACAAGGACACGCCATGTGTTATTGGTGTCACGGGTTAGTGACAGAGGGTCGGTGTGCCAAGATAGATTGGGGGCCACTTGTGCTAATCTTAGAAGGTGTATTTGATGGAATGGCCTGGCTAGGGTGACACACAATACCAAGTATGTGGATGCTATTGTGGTTGATGAGTGACACTCAATGATGGTTGGCAGATGTTGGAAGAAGCAGCTCGGAGAGCATTATATAAACTGAGAGATTTTGTATGGAAGTCATTCAGATGGCAGGAGGCTACATCCGTACCACCTGTCATTGAATCCAGTACTGAAATAAATATGAATCAACTCTCCAGCTTAGTGTCGACTGCTCTCTTGCATCCTGAGCTTCTCAATACCAGAAACACATCATAACACCAGGTGACTACCTCATGAAGCTGGTTGAGGGTGGCTATTTGAAGAATCTCAAATATAAAATATATTTTGATTTGTTTAACACTTCTTTGGTTACTACATGATTCCATATGTGTTATTCCATAGTTTTGATGTCTTCGCTATTATTCTACAATGTAGAAAATAGTAAAAATAAAGAAAAACCCTTGAATGAGTTGGTGTTCTAAAACTTTTGACCGGTAGTGTATAAATTCCAGTTGTACTTTATAAATAGCCTTTTCAAAGTCAGCTATGAATACCAGGCCTGGTTTCCCAGATTTTTCATTGTGATCTATTGTTTCCAGTACTTGTAGTATTATTACCTCCAATGTATCATCCATGTAAAAAACTTGTCTGATTTGGATGAATAATATCCAACAATACCTTTTTAATTATATGCGCTATGCCTTTTGCTAGAATTTTTGCATCACAACACTGAAGTGTAAGGGGCCGGCAAATATTTTTATGGACTGGATCTTTATATTTACCACTTGGGTCCTGTTTCAGTAATAATGAAATCAGACCTTCTTGTTGAGTATCTGATAATCTACAATTTTTATAGGAGTGGTTAAAACGGTCCTCTGTGTACATCAAAAAAGGTTTATTATACCTCAACTGTTGGGTAGGGATTGCAAGTTAAGCATTTCATGTGACAATAAAACTTTAACTTGGACTTCATTTATTTTTTGAATATCCTACACTGTGTTGGCAGAAAGTCAACTAGAAAATGCAGGTCATGTTACGCGGCGAGGTCCAGAAACAAATTAAACTTCATGTACTGTTGATTGGGGGGCTGCATGGGGAGAGAGCAAATTGCTTCGTCATTGACAAGCTGATACCTGACAGATTGCACTTGACTCACGTAAAAGCATACAAGATAAAATACATGGCAAATTAATTAATATGTGGAAGCTGTATGTGTGTGTGTGTGTGTGTGAGAGAGAGAGAGTGAGCATGCGTGTGCATGTGAGCGTGCGTGCCTGACTGCAATACTTTTTATGATGTTGTTTAAACTGCACTGATTAATTCCTCTACAGCAGACCTGTGTCCCAAATGGCACCATATTCCCTATGTAGTGATTATTTTGACCAGGGTCCAAGGGCTCTGGTCAAATGTAGTGCACTATGTTGGGAACAGAGTACTATTTGGGATTCAGCCCAGCAAATCATTTATCAAACAGACTGTGTGTAACACTAATCCATTCCAGTGAGGAAAAAAACCTGCCTTTAATTAAAGGAAACAAGCAAACAAAACTAAGACCCACACACCAAGTGATATTCAATCAGTCTGCAATCCTAACAGAGTGTGGATCAATTAAAGGATTTCAACAGCCTAATCATGTTATTCCGACCAACAAGTTTTGAATTTTAAACAGGCTATACGTGACCAGACTACAGGCAGACATGGACAAAAACACTCACACACATGCACACACACACACTGTTTGGATGTCCTGCATGCTCAACTTCCCCATTACAAGTGCTTTTGAGCGATAATTGATTTTGCTGTGATTTGATTGGAGAGACTGGACAAGGAAGTCTCTCAGGAAATACAGCCGTCATCTTTCTGCCATCTTTCTGCCTTTCTAACAACACAGGGAGAGATGTATCTTTAAGGTAGTGGGTTCGATCCCTGGGACCACCCATACACAAAAATGTATGCACGCATGACTGTAAGTCGCTTTGGACAAAAGCATCTGCTAAATGGCATATTATTATTATATTATTTGTCAAGGTGAAAACTAATGACACCGAATTTGCATATCTCACATACAGAAGACAAACATAAAGGATGTTTTTTCAAATGTTGTTGAATTGAAAGGAAGAGAGTTGGAGGTCTAAAGAGCAAATGTTTATAAAGCTATTGTGTATTTTCCTAGAAATTAAAACTGTGAAGAAACCGATGGATACGGTTTTATCACAAAGAATGTGCAAGAGGCAAGTATAGGTGCTATCCTGCTGTCTTCCTCTAAATAACACATAGTCAATCACACCCTTCTTACTGTACAAGAAAAAGGTGTTAAAAATTGGCAGTTTATAGTGACAACATTTCATGTCTTCACCCTTTCGTCATACTTTATCTATAGGAATTAAGTAATTAATTAATTAATTTACACTTTGGTAAATGTCAGCTAAATGGCTTCTAACTGCTTTCTGTGACCTCACACTGGTCACCCTGTAGCATCCCCACACATTACAGCCTCCCAAAGCCATCTGAGAGAGGGGGGGGGGAGAGGGGTAAGGAGAGAGAGAGGGGTAGGGAGAGAGAGAGAGAGAGAGAGAGAGAGAGAGAGAGAGAGAGGGAGAGAGAGAAAGAGGGGGAGGGAGAGAGAGAAAGAGGGGGAGGGAGAGAGAAGAGGGAGAGAAAGAGGTAGGAGAGAGAAAGAAAGAGTAAGAGAAGAGAATAAAAAGAAGAGAAAGAGATAGAATGATAAAGCGCGAGGAAGAGAAATGTGTGGTTTAAACACTCGCCTCACCTTTGTGTGCTGTTCTGAATGAGGGCGTTCTATTAGAATGCCCATGCTCTTTTACCATGAGCTCTCCATGAAAACCTAACGGTGAGTTTAATGCTATGCTAATGATTTTCAACTTGCCCTTTGCGAAGCTCTGCAACCTTTCTGAATGCTACAATACATGTGTGGATTCTATCAAAGATGTTGAATGAATTCATCATACAAACCCGTCAACATCTCAATACCACTGTGGGGGAAAACACAGTGGAATTCTCATAGACCGCCAGGGAAAAAAAACACATATTTATTTTCATTTTTTTCATATTAAATACTGGAGAGTTTTTTGTTTGTTTAGAAGTAATAACTATGTAAATCTAGGCTATGTTGAATGGGCACAGATGGCAAACGGCAGTTAACCTCCTCAATGGTGGGCGTGGGACGGGTGTGGCAGGGCTTGCAAACAATCATGGATTACAAAGGAAAACCAATAGTGCACTACTTTTGACCAGAGCCCTATGGCACTGGTCAGAAATAGTTCACTACAGTATAAAGGGGATAGGATGCCATTTGGAAGACAGCCTGTTATTAATGCTCTCATTTGGTCCTAACACATAGAACTGCTCATTCATCCCTTCCCTGATGCCTGAACCTACCTAGGAGATACTGCAAACCATAACAATACTAATAGCCTAATCAAGAGCTAATTGTTAATGATCTTTATTACAAAGACTGCTGCGTTCTCACCAGGTGGGCTGTCTATATCTAATTATCTGGCTTGACTAATAACTACAATCATGTTACTGTATGCTGATGGCCTTATTCAATTATACAATGTTCCAATCCAGATTATCATGCATGGAGAAACCCGCCAGATACAGTATACTGTATATTATTAATGTCCTTGTTCAGCCAAGTCTCTGAGAAACATAGGATATTACAGTTCTTCAGGTCCCGTTGATAGGATAGTCTTGAACAGAGTTCATCCAGTTTCGTCTCCAGTGACTGCACATTCACCAACAGAACAGAGGGCAATGGCGGTCTATTTATTCGCCGATGTAATCTCGTTAGGAGACCGCCTCGCCTGGCGTGTTGGCAGCTTTCTTTCATAATGTTTACATTTGAACTGGCTAACTACTGTTCTTGTTTGTTGTGATTGAATGGAAAAGACACACCCAAGAAACACCCACATCAAACCACACCCCCAAGACAGTCCCCTGTAGCTCAGTTGGTAGAGCATGGTGCTTGCAACGCCAGGGTTGTGGGTTCGTTTCCCACGGGGGGCCAGTATGAAAAATGTATGCACTCACTAACTGTAAGTCGCTCTGGATAAGAGCATCTGCTAAATGACTAAAATGTAAAGACAACTCTCGTTTGCCTTCTGTCATGGCCGCTATCATTTCATAATGAGCATTGATGAAAAACGAGGCCAAATCAGGAAGTGCTGTTGACCTTTAACCTTTTACTGCAGTGGGCTAAATCAGGGTCACACAGAGTGTTTCTTGGTGGTCTTAAACAAATCTACTTTGAAACAAAAGTATATACCTCACACACATGGTTACGGGCGTAAAAAAAAGAACACACCTGTTCCATGTCAGATATAGAGTTAAAATGTGTTCAATTTTGAGTATGCATCCCAAATTATACTTTATATACATCACAGAAGACTAAAATATGACAAAACCGTTTGACATAGAAACACCGGATTTTCTGCAGCTTTTAAAATATATGTTTAATAAATATTCATAACATTCCACCCATGAGGCCACTAGGTCATTTGACTGCAAGAAAGGGCTACCAGTCTTATGGCCAGGGGAAAGAAGCTGTTTAAGAGTCTGTTAGTCTGCAACGGTACCGTCCGCCGGACGGGAGCATGGATAACAGTCCATGTCTCGAGAGGCTGGAGTCTTTGGCAATTTTATGGGCCTTTCTCAGACACTCCCTGGCATGTACTTCCTGGATGGCTAGGAGCTCACTCCTAGTGATGCTCTGGGCCGTCCGCGCCACCCACTGTAGGGCCTTCCAGTCAAGTGCGGTGAAGTTGCCATACTAGACGGTGATACAACCAGTCAGGATGCTCTCGATGGAGCAACTGTAAAAGTTCCTAAGGATCTAAGGGGCCATGCCAAATCGTTTCAGCATCCTGAGGGAGAAGAGGCACTGCCATGCCTTCTTCATGACTGTACTGATGTGAGAGGACCATGATAAATCCTCAGTGATGTGGATACCGAGGAACTGGAAGCTCTTGACCCTCTCCACTGTGGCCATGTCGCTGTGGATGGGGGTGTACACCTGCCCCTGTTTCCTGAAGTCCACCATCAGCTCCTTGGTCTTGCCGACGTTGAGGGAGAGGTTGTTATCCTTGCACCAAACTGCCAGGTCTCTGATCTCCTCCCTGCAGGCTGTTTCATTGCTGTTGGTGATCAGGCCAACCACTGTCGTGTTTTCAGCAAACTTGACAATGGAGTTGGAGTCGTGAATGGCCACACAGTCATGGGTGAACAGGGAGTACAGGAAGGGGGCTAAGCACACACTCCTACAATCAAACCAACTACAGGGAGGATGTGGTTTCAAATACAGGTAGATACAGGTACAGGTAGATGCAGGTAGAGGTAAATACAGGCACAAGGACAGGTACAGGTAGATGTAGGTGTAGGTATATACAGGTACAGGAAGATACAGGTACAGGAAGATACAGGTACAGGTAGATACAGGTACAGGAAGATAAAGGTACAAGTAGATACAGGTACAGGAAGATACAGGTACAAGTATATACAGGTACAGGTAGATACTGGTAGAGGTAGATACAGGTATAGGTAGATACAGGTATAGGTATAGGTATAGGAAGATAGAGGTGCAGGTAGATGCAGGTACAGTAAGATGCAGGTACAGGAAAATAAAGGTACAGGTAGATGCAGGTACATGTAGATACAGGTATAGGTAGATACTGTACAGGTACAGTAAGATAAACGTCCTCCCGAGTGGCGCAGTGGTCTAAGGCACTGCATCGCAGTGCTGGCTGTGCCACTAGAGATCCTGGTTCGAATCCAGGCTCTGTCGTAGCCGGACGCGACCGGGAGACCCATGGGGTGGTGCACAATTGGCCCAGGGTAGGGGAGGGAATGGCCGGCAGGGATGTAGCTCAGTTCATAGAGAATGGTGTTTGCAACGCCAGGGTTGTGGGTTCGATTCCCACGGGGGACCAGTATGAAAAATAAAAAAATAATGTATGCACTCACTAACTGTAAGTCGCTCTGGATAAGAACGTCTGCTAAATGACTAAAATGTAAGTAAAGGTACAGGAAGATACAGGTAGATACATGTACAGGTACCGGTGTAGGTATTAGCTAGAGTGCATTATCTGACTGTCACAGAAAGCTATACAGTGCATCCTTTTATTCTCTGTTGTGGTCTAAACAATCCCTATCTCTATCTCCATCCCTGTGCTCCAGCACTGGCCACTGTGCACCATCTGTGTGTGTGTGAAAGAGAGAGTGTGTGTGAGGCCTTGTCCTTGTAATGCAGGGGGAACGGACAGACTCCCATCTCGGACCAGCCTATTATGTGTACTATAGCACTGCTCCTTATTTTATCACTGATGCTCCCTGAGACAAACAAGGCTTTATCCATGTACCGCCATTTATCATCCTCGGTCCAGCCAGCCAGCCAGCCAGCCAGCCAGCCAGCTAGCCGAGCATGCAGGCAGAAAGGACCTTGGACGCTGTGCTGCTGTGTACATTTCCCTGTCATTTGTTCTGAAAGTCGAGCGAGCGGGTTTAATGTTGCTGTGCTCCGCTGTGTTTTCCTTAGGGGGACAACAACATGGGGGATGTGTGTTGTGACAAACAGTGTCAAGGTAAAGCTGCTGATGATGAATGAGACATGTGGTCTGAGGACAGTTGAGGTATACTATAAGGTATACTATAAGGTATACTATACCATACAGTGTGTAACCCATTAATCACCACAATATCAACCCATTAATCACCATAATAGCAACCCATTAATCGCCACAATATTAACCCATTAATCACCACAATATTAACCCATTAATCACCACAATATTAATGTAGCTCAGCTGGTAGAGCACGGCGCTTGTAACGCCAAGGTAGTGGGTTCGATCCCCGGGACCACCCATACACAAAAATGTATGCACGCATGACTCTAAGTCGCTTTGGATAAAAGCGTCTGCTAAATGGCATATTATTATTATTATTATTAACCCATTAATCACCACAATATCAACCCATGAATCACCACAATATCAACCCATTAATCACCACAATATCAACCCATTAATCACCATAATAGCAACCCATTAATCGCCACAATATTAACCCATTAATCACCACAATATTAACCCATTAATCACCACAATATCAACCCATTAATCACCACAATATCAACCCATTAATCACCACAATATTAACCCATTAATTACCACAATATCAACCCATTAATCACCACAATATCAACCCATTAATCACCACAATATCAACCCATGAATCACCACAATATCAACCCATTAATAACCACAATATCAACCCATTCATCACCGCAATATCAACCCATTCATCACCTCTTCGGTTAATCTTTCCTAACTTTGGTCTACTTTTATCATTGGGGATCACCTCAAGCACAGTGTCTGTGTCCCAAATGGCACACTGCTCCCTACATAGTGCACTCCTTCTGACCAGAACCCTATGGGCCCTAGTCAAAAGTAGTGCACTAAAAACGGAATAGGTTGCTATTTGGGACGCATCATACAACCGTTCCCTCAGTGGATCTGTGTTTGATTTCAACTTACAGATGTATTCCCAATCCTAATGTTTCAGCTCGGAATACCGTTTCAGCCTCATCGACCTTCCAGAAATGTTTGTTAGGGTTCTTTATTTCCCCTGACTCTCATCCTCCTATTCATCCTCTCTTCATCTCTGATAATTAGTCTTTATGAAAGTAACTGCAGTAAAGTGGCCGGGATCCAATAAAGGCTGTTGGAACCACTGGGACCAGGATACCCCAAACCGTGTGTGTGTGTGTGAGGTGTGTGGTGTGAGGTGTATCTCTTCTGCAGATTGAAAACCAACACAGCCTGTTCAGTCTGTATAACCAGGAACAATTTAAGTTGTCAATTCCCTTGTCGTTTTAACACTCTAAATTACAAATTCTTACTGTAGTGGGCTAAATCAGGGTCACACAAAATGTTTCTTGGTAGTCTTAAACAAATCTACTTTGAAACAAAAGTATACACACCACACACATGGTTATGGGCTTAAAAAAAGAAGACACCTGTACCATGTCAGATATGGAGTTGAAATATATTCCATTTTGAGTTTGCATCCCAAAATTACACTTTATATACATCACAGAATGCTAAAATATATTTAAAAAACGTTGACATAGAAACACCACATTTTCGTGGGTAAAAATATATAATATTTTTATTAATTAGGAAATTAGGAAAAATATTCATAATATTCCACCCACTAGGTCACTAGAGGACGATTTGGTCATTTGACTGGGGGAAAGGGTTTTAAGCAAAGAAACAAATTGAACAGAGGGACTTAAACCGTTTTTTTAATTGTGGATACAAAATTGGGGACTACATTTTCAATTGCACCATCAAAAATGTTAAAGAGAAAATATAACTGCGATAATACGCTTGTCTGGGTTCTTCTAAAAAGGTTTTCCTTGTGTTCCAAAAGAGACCTATTAGTTTGTGTATGTGTGTGTGTGTGTGTGTGTGTGTGTGTGTGCGCAAAGTGCTGCGTGGCATGGCAGACCTCCACATTCCTCGTTCCTGACACTGGATGTTTGGGTACAGCTTTGGGAGGAGGGCTGGGGAGGATCAGCCAGGAGATTGGAGGGAAGAGGAGAGAGTGGAAGAGATGGAGAGAGAAGGAGAGAGAGAGGTGAGACAGGCACTCTACTCAGGGCGATGGAGATGGAGACATCAGGGATGACAGGTCTGGCTGGAGTCCAGGTGGAAAAGGCTGTCTTTATGGGGATTACCTCAACAACCAGGGGGACTGCCTACCTGCCTGCCTGCCTGCCTGCCTGCCTCCCTCCCTCCCTCCCTGCCTGCCTGCCTGCCTGCCTGCCTGCCTGCCTGCCTCCCTCCCTGCCTGCCTCCCTCCCTCCCTGCCTGTCTCCCTGCCTCACTTGTACATGCCCATGTTTACACACTGTTTCATGAATTTCTAATCAGTCATGTCCAGATCGTTATAAGGTGTTGTGGTGTGGTGAATTGAGTATGAAAGAAACATACCATATGAAAAACCAAAGTCCTTCCTTCATAATTGATCCGATAAGGGATAGAGTTTTGCTCTCGGCTATTCATTATCTGTACTGGATTCTGACATCGGCCAATCCAAGTTTGATTCCTTAGAAACATTGGGTTTCATATTCTTTTTGATGATCCCATACACATGTTGACACAGAATTAGATTAACTAAATCAATCAATTCAGATAATATATGTATAAACATGTTTCCCATATGAAAATCCACTGGCCAGGCTCTCAGCATAATTCATTTCTATGAATTCTGATGAATGTTATTAAACATGTGAGCATGAAACACCTGTGACCGCTGCTAAATCGAATTGGCCATTTATTAACTTCAGAGCAATCTTATTATCTAATTATCCTAACAGTCTCCAGAACCTTCATATAGTGTATTAGCTAAACGTAACAGAATTACGCCTCTCTCTCTATCTCTCTCCATCCTTGAATGAAGATCAGAGAACTCCTCTTCTCAGGCTGTGAAGTATTTGGATAGTGTTCTTCGTCGTTGAGTATCCTATACCACGCTGATTGTGTCCATTGTAGTCAGAACACGGACGTTCCATTTACTTGATTGGAGATGACAGATTAAATGGGAATATAATTTTGATGTAAGGGCCTAGGTGTTACGTTACCACGGCGACACACAGCATTCCTCGTATTAATCACCACGCCGCGAAGCAGCCGATATAATCTTGCCTATAATCAAGCTTATAGCTGAGTATTTGTATCAGACAGTGATTGATTGACAGATAGCATCCAGAGGATCTTATTAACTTGTTTTTGTTTTCTTGTTGTTGTTCATATCCTGCAGATCCCCCTTTTGTTTACAGACCGATCCAAGGTTGTACTTGTTTTGTGTCTTCTTAAAGGTCCAGTGCAGCTGTATTTATCTCAATATCAAATCATTTCAGGGTAATAATTAAGTACCTTAATGTGATTGTTTTCAATTAAAATGGTCAAAAAGAAACAGAAATAGCTTCTAAGCAAAGAGCAATTTCCTAAGCAATAATTTTGCTAGGACTGTCTGGGAGGGGTCTCAGTGGAAAGGGGAAAACTGAAAACGTGCTTATTGGGAAAGAGGTTTGGAACTCTCTTTCTTATTGGTCTGTTAACTATTTTACCTCCTGGTGATGTCACCAGGCAGGCCAAAACTCCATCCTACCAAAACAGGCTGAAATTTCAGGCCGTCTTTTCAAATAGCTCTTACACTAAAAGGGCATTATCATACTTTTCACAATTTCACAGTACTATTCCACCTCATAGTGTAGAAATATATATAAAACACAGGAAAATCAAATGTTTGACTTCACTGGGCCTTTAATGTGTTTGTTGAGCAAGGTTAGTGAGGCAAATACCGATTTATGACGTCCACTCGATCTGTGTGATCGCGCTCCTATAACAGGGAAGCTTAAGAGGCAATCTAAAGTGAGACATCCTCCCTTCCCTTGTGGCTTAAACATGCAAGTATACTGAGTGTACAAAACATTAAGTGCTCTTAGGTGTTAGCTGCTCTTAGGTGTTAGCTGCTCTTAGGTGTTAGCTGCTCTTAGGTGTTAGCTGCGCTTAGGTGTTAGGTGTTCATTAGGTGCATTAGGTGGTCCTAATGCTTTGCACACTAAGTGTATATCTCACTGAACTTTAAAGGGTTCTCATACGTTACAGGGATGAGCTGAATAACCTGTTTTTCTAAGAGCGTATGATGAAGTGAATGATCTTCCCTCCCTCTGTCGCTTCCCTCCCTCCGTCGCTTACCTCCCTCCGCACATCTCACCACATCCTTATTAATTTTTCATCTTGTTAAGCACCAGCGTAGTCTTGCAAGTGTCAAACACTAATATCAGGAGGTAACATATCCCTTTGCGCTGGATTAACACCAATGTCATGAAGCTCTACAGAAACAGGATTTGAAGGTTAAACCATGTGAGAGAGCACATCCAATGGTTAAAATAAATTGAACACTCTCAGCAGGTCTCTGGTACAATCATTGGTATCCTACTGGTTCTCCATAAATTGGGATTACAAATAGAACAGGTGTGAAGGTGTGCCTGCCAAATGACACCCTATTCCCTATAAAGTGCACTACTTTGGACCAGGGCTCTGGTAAAAAGTAGTGCACAATATACGGAAAAGGGTGCCATTTGGGATGTACCGAAGGTGTCGTGGAAAGTGAATATGATGCTTTGTAGTCAGTGTAGTGTCTTCTGTGACATATACAGCATATGGGAGAAGAGGGATATAGTATGATATTAGTATCATAAAGATAGCAGCTGTTACATGTTCTAGTCAGCTCTTCTTCCCCAACAGGGCCTCCTGTAGCCATTATACCCTCAAATAGTAATCAACAAGATGGCCACATTTACAAAGCCTGTAATTAAGCTAACAGGTTTTGGTTCCCAGAATGTTTATAGAGTAGGTTTGTTAGCTCAGGAATAACTGAAACTATTCTGTTATTCAAGCATAAAGCGTGTTTGAAAAGGGAATTCCAGAGGTGTGAGCTTCTTCTTAAAACTACTGAACTCCTACTTCACAGGAGAGGCATTTAAACGTAAACTTTTTTTAAAAATCAAATTGCGTTTTTTGGCAGAAATGCCTTCTGGAACATGTGAACTTTTATGTGCCTTAATAACAAACTTGTACGCCATCTGTAAATACGAATAAAATTGTTAAATTACGAGCCTAGTTGTTTTAGCCACAGAAAAAGACAGGAACCTAACTAATGCTAACATCGCAGAAACATGCACCACACACACCTCATAAATTGCTTTGGATAGTTTCGTAGTCAATAACAATGAACAACAATAAAACAGAATTGCACACCAACAAATGTAGCAACACGATGGTTGATGATGTTGAATAGCAATTCATCAAAACATTTACAGTGGGAAAAAAAGTATTTAGTCAGCCACCAATTGTGCAAGTTCTCCCACTTAAAAAGATGAGAGAGGCCTGTAATTTTCATCATAGGTACACGTCAACTATGACAGACAAAATGAGATTTTTTTTCTCCAGAAAATCACATTGTAGGATTTTTTATGAATTTATTTGCAAATTATGGTGGAAAATAAGTATTTGGTCAATAACAAAAGTTTCTCAATACTTTGTTATATACCCTTTGTTGGCAATGACACAGGTCAAACGTTTTCTGTAAGTCTTCACAAGGTTTTCACACACTGTTGCTGGTATTTTGGCCCATTCCTCCATGCAGATCTCCTCTAGAGCAGTGATGTTTTGGGGCTGTCGCTGGGCAACACGGACTTTCAACTCCCTCCAAAGATTTTCTATGGGGTTGAGATCTGGAGACTGGCTAGGCCACTCCAGGACCTTGAAATGCTTCTTACGAAGCCACTCCTTCGTTGCCCGGGCGGTGTGTTTGGGATCATTGTCATGCTGAAAGACCCAGCCACATTTCATCTTCAATGCCCTTGCTGATGGAAGGAGGTTTTCACTCAAAATCTCACGATACATGGCCCCATTCATTCTTTCCTTTACATGGATCAGTCGTCCTGGTCCCTTTGCAGAAAACAGCCCCCAAAGCATGATGTTTCCACCCCCATGCTTCACAGTAGGTATGGTGTTCTTTGGATGCAACTCAGCATTCTTTGTCCTCCAAACACGACGAGTTGAGTTTTTACCAAAAAGTTCTATTTTAGTTTCATCTGACATTATCCCAATCCTCTTCTGGATCATCCAAATGCACTCTAGCAAACTTCAGACGGGCCTGGACATGTACTGGCTTAAGCAGGGGGACACGTCTGGCACTGCAGGATTTGAGTCCCTGGCGGCGTAGTGTGTTACGGATGGTAAGCTTTGTTACTTTGGTCCCAGCTCTCTGCAGGTCATTCACTAGGTCCCCCCGTGTGGTTCTGGGATTTTTGCTCACCGTTCTTGTGATCATTTTGACCCACGGGTGAGATCTTGCGTGGAGCCCCAGATCGAGGGGAGATTATCAGTGGTCTTGTATGTCTTCCATTTCCTAATAATTGCTCCCACAGTTGATTTCTTCAAACCAAGCTGCTTACCTATTGCAGATTCAGTCTTCCCAGCCTGGTGCAGGTCTACAATTTTGTTTCTGGTGTCCTTTGACAGCTCTTTGGTCTTGGCCATAGTGGAGTTTGGAGTGTGACTGTTTGAGGTTGTGGACAGGTGTCTTTTATACTGATAACAAGTTCAAACAGGTGCCATTAATACAGGTAATGAGTGGAGGACAGAGGAGCCTCTTAAAGAAGAAGTTACAGGTCTGTGAGAGCCAGAAATCTTGCTTGTTTGTAGGTGACCAAATACTTATTTTCCACCATAATTTGCAAATAAATTCATTAAAAATCCTACAATGTGATTTTCTGGATTTTTTTTCCTAAATTTGTCTGTCATAGTTGACGTGTACATATGATGAAAATTACAGGCCTCTCTCATCTTTTTAAGTGGGAGAACTTGCACAATTGGTGGCTGACTAAATACTTTTTCCCCCACTGTAGCTAGTCCCAGTCATCCCCCCAAAAGCATTCTAAAATGACATCCAATTAATGTTTATAATAGGCAGACAATTGCGTGAATAATTGCATTATTTAATAAATGACTGGACTGTTGTTTTGTAATCTCTTATCGATAGGGGGTAGGCTACTTCCTGGAGTTAGAAGGTGGACCAGTTGTGTCTGTCCTGGCGCTGTCAGACAAACAAGTTGTAAGAAGTCGACACCACTCACACATTTTCCCAGCTGACAACTTTGTGTAAGGTGAGTGTGTTTCTAGAATAAAAAATGATGCATGCAATTATTAAAATGAGGCATTAGAACAAGAATCCAGTAATGTAAATATAATTCCAATGTTCAGAGATTGTATTATAAAGTGATAATACAAACACATACACTCTTAGAATTTTTTTTGCTATCTTGAACCTAAAATGGTTCTTCAGCTGTCCCCATAGGAAAACCCTTTAAAGAACCCGTTTTGGTTCCAGGTAGAGCCATTTTGCTTCCAGGAAGAACCCTTTTGGGTTCCATGAAGAACCCTTTCCACACAGGATTCTACATGGAACACAAAAGGGTTCTACCTGAAAGCAAAAAGGATTCTACCTGGAACCAAAAAGGGTTCTCCTATGGGGACAGTCAAAGAACCCTTTTGGAAACTTTTTTTCTAAGAGTGTAGGATGTTGGTATTATTCTTATGAAGTGATAACATGGCTTAGTTATCCTTCTTGTTTACACCATGTCGTTACTCATTAACATCATTTCAGGGACAGTGATTACACACGCTTTCAGAAAGACATTATGTTGCTCATCATATGTATCAGTCAGTTTAGTTTAGTGAATCACTCGCCGCCTGTTTGCCTCAGATCCTCTACATGATCTCTAATATGATATTTTGAGAAGATTCACCAACATTTTCTTTAAATGAAATGCCACTCATTTGTCGAATGTTTAGAATAGAAAACCAAACCAAATAAAAATAAAATGTTGTGTCACATGCAACGGATGTAGACTTTACTGTGAAATGCTTGCTTACGAGCCCTTCCCAACGACGCAGAGTTAAAAAAATAAAATACTAACATGAGGAATAAAATACACAAGAATGGAGCTATATACAGGGAGTACCAGTACCAGATCAATGTGCAGGGGTAATAGCTATATACAGGGAGTACCAGTACCAGATCAATGTGCAGGGGTAATAGCTATATACAGGGAGTACCAGTACCAGATCATTTGTGTAAAAGTGTGTGTGTGTTTATGTACGTGTGTATTTATGTTATGTGTGTGCGTATGTAATGTATGTGAATGTGTGTGGGTTTTGTGTGAGAGTGTCTGTGTAGTGTGTATATAGTGTGTATATATAGTCCAGTGAGTGTGTATATAGTGTGTATATATAGTCTAGTGAGTGTGTATATAGTGTGTATATATAGTCTAGTGAGTGTGTATGTAGTGTGTATATATAGTCTAGTGAGTGTGTATATAGTGTGTATATATAGTCTAGTGAGTGTGTATATAGTGTGTATATATATTCTAGTGAGGGTGTATATAGTGTGTATATATAGTCTAGTGAGTGTGTATATAGTGTGCATATATAGTCTAGTGAGTGTGTATATAGTGTGTATATATAGTCCAGTGAGTGTGTATATAGTGTGTATATTTAGTCTTGTGAGTGTGCATTGAGTCATTGCAAGATAGGGTCAGTGCAGATAGTCCGGGTAACCATTTAATTAATCATTTAGCAGTCTTATGGCTATTTAATAACCTACAAAAATAACCTACAAATTATTTTGAATACATTTGTCACCTTGACTTTGTGAAAATCATAAACACATGAAGGGGAGCCCAATAAAAGTTACTCAGTTTTGTGATTATTTTGTGTGTGTGTGTGTGTGTGTATGTGTGTGTGTTGACCATAGTCACTCTGTATTCTAAAAGCTGTATTTTGTCTGAGTCAGCTTTTTAATTGCATCCTGAGTTTTTTACTGTTGATTAGACGATAGCTGGGGCCTTGTGCTTTTTCACCTTATTGCTGTCACATCTCTAATTCTGACAATATACACTCTGGTCAACATGGCAGACAACCTCCAACCTCCTTATTTTACTGGCCTTGAGTTGTTCCTCACTTTGTCTTCATAAGATGCGTTGCATCATGGGTTCCTCCTGAGCAAGTATAATAATGAAACGACCTATGACAGTAGCACTGGCGGTCAGTGCTGTCACGTTCGTTTAAAGAAGGGTCGGACCAAGGCGCAGTGTGACATGCGTACATGTTTATTAAACGATAAACACACGACAAAACAACAAAGGAAACAAAACGTGAAGTCCAAAGGTACAACACAACAAACCTTACACGGAACAAGAACCCACAACTAGACAGTGCCAAAAGGCTGCCTAAGTATGATTCCCAATCAGAGACAACGAGCGACAGCTGCCTCTGATTGGGAACCACACCGGCCAACATAGAAATACAAATCTAGAATATTCACACCCTGACCAAACTAGCTAGAGTTCTGTAGGCCAGGGCGTGACAAGTGCCGTTTAAGATGAGGGAGGACGACTTTGTTTTCATTAGCATGGCCTTATTTCTATTAAAGCATATTGGATGACTCTCATTCATATTCCATTCACCCAGTTCAATGTAACAGCGATAGGTTTAGGCTACTACATGATACATTAATTTTCCCTATACCCATCATGAGGTTGCTATAACCTAGCCTATGAATTAAAGTTTACAACACAGGTCGAGAGACACATTTTAGGTGACAGACAGTGACATTCAGTACTGCCTTGCACACTCTTGCCTGCATCTAGTTGATATAGGGTGTAATCATTAGTCCAACAGTTGCAAATGAGAGTTTCTATTGAACAAATTCAGCTATGTTTATCCCCGTTTAGTTCAGTTTGCTTCCGTTTAAGAAATGTTTTTCAACAGAATCGGCTGAATGAATACACCCCTGATCACGAGTAAACAGAGTTCACTCTCATAACAGCCACGTTGTATTCCTTCTCTTCCCTTCACTTGTGAACTTCAATGCACAACACATCAGCTGTATGTGACCAGGCGAAAAACCTTTCCAAGCCAAACCGCTACACACAGCCTAAATCGTTGTCGCTAAAGTAACGTCATAGTCAACATAGCTAATAGAACTAACGTGCTAGTAAACCCGCTACAATCATGCAGTAACATTAGTGTACAGTCAGTAAGCAGTTACAACGGCGGGCCCAGATGTCAATAAATTAGTAATACCAAAAGCTTACCTTGACTTGGAAGAGTTCCAGTGTTGTGTTGGAAAGTCATAGCCAGCTATATCTTACATTGCATCCCTCTGTTTGAACAGGGTGTTTCAGTAGTGTCACACCCTGGCTCTGGGGACTCTATATGTTGAGCCAAGGTGTGTATATTCTATGTATTGTATTTCTGTGTTGGCTGAGTGGTTCCCAATCAGAGGCAACGAGTGTCAGCTGTTGCTGGTTGTCTCTGATTGGGAGCCATATTTATAGAGGCTGTTTTCCCACAATAGTTGTGGGATCTTGTTCCGTTTGGTTTGTTCCGTGTTGGTTGTTAACCTAGGACGTCACGTCATCGTTTGTTGTTTTGTTTATCGTGTATTCATTAAATAAAGGAATATGTTCGTTCATCACGCTGCGCCTTGGTCTACTCCGTCTAACGATCGTGACAGAAGATCCCACCATACCAGGACCAAGCAGCGTGTCCAGGAGCAGGCAGCCTGGACGTGGAAGCAGATAATGGACGGGCAGGGGTCCTGGACCTGGGAGGAAATCCAGGCCGGGATGGATCGCCGTCCATGGAGTGAGACGGTAGAGGCGCGACGGAGAGAGGAGCAACGGCGTCAACAGTGTCGTCGTCGGACGGACGAGAGGCAACCCCAAACATTTTTTAGGGGGGGGCATATGGCATGGGCGACGGGGCAGCAGGAGGCAGCTACAGGGCGTAGTAGGAGGTTAGGTGAGGAGGCCACCAGGTTAAGGGGGCTATTGGCGCAGAGGGAGCAGGAGTTAGTGGTGCAGAGGGTGGAGCTATTGGAGGCGATAAGGGAGAAGGTGAGAATTGAGGCACGGCGAGAGGAACTCGGTAGGCAGCTGAGGGAGCGGAGGGTTATGACGAAACCCAGTCCCGCTCCTCATACCAAGCAAGTGGTGTGCGTCACCAGTCCGGTCCGGCCCGTTCCTGCTCCCCGCACTAAGTGGATGGTGCGCGTCGCCAGCCCGGCCCGGCCTGTTCCTGTTCCTCGCACCAAGCCTAAGGTGTGCGTCGCCAGCCCGGCCCGGCCTGTTCCTGCTCCTCGCACCAAGCCTATGGTGTGCGTCGCCAGCCCGGCTCGGCCTGTTCCTGCTCCTCGCACCAAGCCTACGGTGCGCGTCGCCAGCCCGGCCCGGCCTGTTCCTGCCCCTCGCACCAAACCTACGGTGCGCGTCGCCAGCCCGGCCCAGCCTGTTCCTGCCACTCGCACCAAAGCTACGGTGCTCGTCGCCAGCCCGGCCCGGCCTGTTCCTGCTCCACGCACCAAGACTACGGTGCGCGTCGCCAGCCCGGCCCGGCCTGTTCCTGCCCCTCGCACCAAGTCTACGGTGCGCGTCGCCAGCCCGGCCCGGCCTGTTCCTGCCACTCGCACCAAGCCTACGGTGCGCGTCGCCAGCCCGGCCCGGCCTGTTCCTGCCACTCGCATCAAGCCTACGGTGCGCGTCGCCAGCCCGGCCCGGCCTGTTCCTGCCACTCGCACCAAACCTACGGTGCGCGTCGCCAACCCGGCCCGGCCTGTTCCTGCCACTCGCACCAAGCCAGGGGTGCGAGTCGTCAGCCCGGTCCGGCCCGTTCCTGCTCCACGCACCAAGCCAGGGGTGCGCATCGTCAGCCCGGTCCGGCCCGTTCCTGCTCCACGCACCAAGCCAGGGGTGCGCTTTGTCAGCCCGGTACGGCCCGTTCCGGCTCACGCACCAAGCCAGGGGTGCGCATCGTCAGCCCGGTCCGGCCCGTTGCTGCTCCACGCACCAAGCCAGGGGTGCGCATCGTCAGCCCGGTCCGGCCCGTTCCTGCTCCACGCACCAAGCCAGGGGTGCGCTTTGTCAGCCCGGTACGGCCCGTTCCGGCTCCACGCACCAAGCCAGGGGTGCGCATCGTCAGCCCGGTCCGGCCCGTTGCTGCTCCACGCACCAAGACAGGGGTGCGCATCGTCAGTCCGGTCCGGCCCGTTCCTGCTCCACGCACCAAGCCAGGGGTGTGCGTCGTCAGTCCGGCACAACCCGTGCCTGGGTCACCGGTGCCTGGTCAGGTACCGGTCAGCTGCTCCACACCGGAGCTGAAGCAATCCGCTCCTACGATGTCCAGTCCAGCTCCAGCCAGCGGGGCCAGACCGGACCAGGGGCGCTACGGGGGGATGGTTGAAGGGTGGTGGTCTAGCCCGGAGCCGGAACCGCCTCCGAGGAGGAATGCCCACCCAGCCCTCCCCTGGGTTGTTGATGTTTAGGCGCGGTCGCAGTCCACGCCTTTAGGGGGGGGGTACTGTCACACCCTGGCTCTGGGGACTCTATATGTTGAGCCAGGGTGTGTATATTCTATGTATTGTATTTCTGTGTTGGCTGAGTGGTTCCCAATCAGAGGCAACGAGTGTCAGCTGTTGCTGGTTGTCTCTGATTGGGAGCCATATTTATAGAGGCTGTTTTCCCACAATAGTTGTGGGATCTTGTTCCGTTTGGTTTGTTCCGTGTTGGTTGTTAACCTAGGACGCCACGTCATCATTTGTTGTTTTGTTTATCGTGTATTCATTAAATAAAGGAATATGTTCGTTCATCACGCTGCGCCTTGGTCTACTCCGTCTAACGATCGTGACAAGTAGGCTAAACTAGATAGCTGCATTTGCTAGCGAAGTAAGTGAAACTGAAAGTGAAAAAAAAAAAAAGAAATCTCTCTCACTCTCTATTTCTCTCTTGTTCTCCTTAATTTTGGAAGAAATTAATTTGTTCAAAACTGTTCAACTATTGTCTTTCTCTCTCTCTGAGTCAACTACTCACCACACTTTATACACTGCAGTGCTAGCTAGCTGTAGCTTATGCTTTCAGTACTAGATTAATTCTCTGATCCTTTGATTGGGTGGACACCATGTCAGTTCATGCTGCAAGAGCTCTGCTAGGCTGGAGGACATCCTTCGGAAGTTGTCATAATTACTGTGTAAGTCTATGGAAGGGGGTGAGAACCAAGAGCCTCCTAGGTTTTGTATTGAAGTCAATGTACCCAGAGTATTGTGAGTTGAATAAGGGGGCTTCCAGTCCAGGGTTACATTAAAGGAAAATTCCACCTAAAAACTATCTTTTGGTATTTGTTTCATTAGTCCATTGTTGACATAGTCCCAAAATGTTTTGCTTGTCAGCAATCAAGTTTTCAAGACATGTAACTTTCAAAACACAGAAATCATCCCCGTATGTAACAGGTCCCGGCTTAGGACCATGTCAACAGATAATAGCATCCTGTAAAACAGGAGACATGATGAGACTGGAAATGAGGTGTCTGGTTCGTGGACAGCTTCGCTCAGAATTGTTTGAACATCTTCTCAAAATATCTCTTTTGTATTTTCCTTTTTTCTTTTCTAACAATAATAATAATAATAGTAATAATAATAATAATAATAATAATAATAATAATTTCATACAAAAAAAAATCACTCACATACACATCATCCCTCACAAACACATGTGGAAATACATTTGGACCTAAATCCTATCTAACACATTCACACTCACTCATTCATTACCCAGTGCAAGACCATTCACACACACATGCACACTGGCCTTATACACAGCTTAAAACTATTCATTTAACTAGCATACATAGCTAGAAACACAGTGCAGTGCATTCACTAAACTTCCCTGAGTAACAATGAGCAGCCATCTTCCGCCGCCAGCGCCACGAGGCTACTGACCTTACAGCAACAAACGCTAGAAAATAAAATGTTTCTAACATCCAAACAGTACCAAAAAAATTATTACATACATTATGAAATTCAGCCATAGAGATATGAAATAAAAGTGACTGGAGCTACAAAATCTATACAAAACGGCAACCAAAAAGTCAGTGAATTCCTCCCTTTTTCTCTCTAGCTAAGCAACGTGGTTTGCCGCACAGCACAAAACTCTTACAACTTCACAAAATCATCAAATAGTAAAACCACTAACTGACCGTTAGTAGTATATTTTACTTACAAGTAACGATAAAGTGCATATGTTTATACATAATACCGCCCTGTAAATCAGGAGAAATGATGAGACTGGAAATAAGGTGTCTGGCCCATGGACAGCTTCGCTCAGAATGAGGAAGTAGTGCCAAGATCAAAGTACATCACCAACCAGAGCTCCCAAAATATCGCAGTCTCCCCTTTGTGGTGACACTTGGTATAAATGACTTCCAATGTAACGTCTGGAGGACGTACAGTCTGTTCTTAAACATAATATTTAGTTAGTAAAATGAGGTGCGTCACACAAAAAGCAGCTTCATTATGATGCAAAATATGGGGATGATTTCACGGCTAATATCCCTGCCTCACAGAACAGATCAATGCATGTACTGTATCTGCATGGCTGGGTTCACTATGGGCCGTGTGAAGGTTGTTGCTAATTACGGTATGGTCTATCATTGATGTGATGTCACTGGTAATCTTACGACTTATGCTTCAGAAAAGCAACAAGTAGTTACCATGTAACAATAATTACAAGGTAATGTGGTAAATGATTACCAGGTAACAGGCTAGTAAGTACTGTACAGGCATTTCCACTGCTATTAGAAAATAATATTGTTAGTGTTCAGTAACTGAGGTGCTCTTATTTGCAAACAACAGAGCAACAAATGGAATTCCTCTTGACTCCGCACAGATGACTATAGACTTTAGCCTCAGGTGTGTGTGTTGACAGCCAAGGCATTAGTCTCCAGACGTCTCCCCTGCTCTCCTAACAAAGACACTGATTAGCTGATCTCACCACGACAGAGCATCTGTACTGCAGAAACACTTGGCCCACAGACGGGGAGCGAAGAGAGAGGTGCCCAAGTCACAGCGTGGGCCTAGGAGGAAATTAACAGAGCCAAATGATGGATATAGCTGTTTGTAGAGCCAACACGAAGAGATAGACACACATAAACACATACACAAATGCACATACACAGGCATGCACACAAGCACACACACACACACACACACACACACACACTTTCTCTCTCTGACAAAACAACTGATTTATACAGATCGGAGACTCTCTGTTCTGATTCAAATCGACAAAGTAATTTTCATCAGCCTCGTGGTAATTAACAATCTGCCATGTGTAGTTGGGTTGGGTTGGGAGACCTGATGCATATAGAGAGGTCTCCCCGCCCCAGAAGCTGCTGTGGGGAGATGTTGAGGACATGCTAGCAGATACACATGGAAACCCACTCATTGCGCTAATGCTAGTTTGCATTAGCTCGTGAAACTACCTCTAACTTCCTTCATACTGGACACAGAGATATAAAAAAAATTGTATTCACTAGTTCATCTGACTTTGGGGAAGTAGATAAAGGCCCTCATTGCCAAAATCACCAAGTATCCCTTTAAGATGCTGAGGACTGGAATAGGAGGATTCATGAGGAACAGACCAGTGTATACGACAAAACCCATAAAGCTTCATAAAGTCCAATGATCATATCCAATGAACACAACATAATATCTTAGCTACTTTAATAATGCAACGTTTTGCAGAGTCTTGTTTGACCGTCCTGTTGTATGATTATTGCATATTATTTGGATGGGGACTCCTGGCTTATATCCTTGTTTTGTTTGGATGGGGACTCCCAGCTTATATCCTTGTTTTATTAGGATGCATGGAACTCCTGTCTGAATACTGAGTGACCACACACAGCCTTGTTTAAGAGAGCGAGAGAGAGAGAGAGAGAGAGAGAGAGAGAGAGAGAGAGAGAGAGAGAGAGAGAGAGAGAGAGAGAGAGAGAGAAAGAGAGAGAGAGAGAGAGAGAGAGAGAGAGAGAGAGAGAGAGAGAGAGAGAGAGAGAGAGAGAGAGAGAGAGAGAGAGAGAGAGAGAGAGAGAGAGAGAGAGAGAGAGAGAGAGAGAGAGAGAGAGAGAGAGAGAGAGAGAGAGAGAGAGAGAGAGAGAGAGAGAGAGACCCCACATGGTCCACCTCTCTCTCACTCTCTCTCTCTCTCTCGTCTTCTACCTTTTCATCCTCTCCATCTCTCTCTTCTTCTGTTATCCCCAGGAGAAGCCCATGCAACAGATCCAAGACTTACAGTAAACATCTCCACCCTGAACCAACCTCCAACTCCTTCCTTCACTTCTCATCGCTGTGTGGACAGGAAGAGATTTGATTGGCAGCTTGAGTATAGATCCCACATAGATCCAGGTGCAACAACCACAACAACAAGCGGTATCATCTAGTTCAGGCAACTGGCCCAGCATAGAAAAAAATGCCATGGACATGTGGAGTGTGTGTGTGTGTGTGTGTCTGTGTCTGTGTTTGTGTGTGTGTGTGTGTGAAACCCAGGTGAGGAGTCCAACCAGCCAGTGCAGTAGACCTCTTAGTAACGTTATAGGTAAGATCAATGGTTTTGGGCACTGGGTCATGTTATGGTTCCAGTCAGAGCTGTTAGTGGGAAATAAAGATTAAAAACCTAAACATTTGGGTTATATTGTCATATCCTTCCTCATCATCCAGATCCTTCTCCAATAAACGCCCATGAGCTATTGCATGGCTCTCAGTATGAATTAAGCAACTAAATTGCCTCCATAAATGTTAATCTTTTGCGAGGCGGAGGTGGCACCCTTCATCGTTATTCATGTCTCTGGAACACATTTGTATGAAAATAAACAGTATCCTTTTTAATGCAGAACATTTGGAAAGTGAAGGCGCATACTTGATGCTTTCATATTCTTAACCAATCTTACAGAATTCATATAAATTCATTTTTATCAGGTTTTTGCTTTGGCAGACCTTATTTTTTTATGGACATTTGTCAATAAAACTAATTTACATTTACATTTTAGTCATTTAGCAGACCCTCTTATCCAGAGCGACTTACACTGTTTGTCAAAATGTTTTGTGTTCTACTTGTAGCCCTGGTTGTCCTGAAAATAAAATGGTAAAACACTTAATTGTGAGGCTAAATATAAGGGCTGGACATACAGACAAATGAAAGTCAGATAAATGAAAAGCCGATCTTTGCTGGGGTCTCGGGACTGATAGGGTTAAGGATGTAATTAACCACACTGTAATAGAAGGCATGTATCTTTCTCCTTCAGTCCCCACCTGTTCAGTACACACACACACACTCTCGCTGAGCTTCAGAGGTATAAGTTAACACCCTCTGCCCACTTTGATTAATAAAATCCACTCATTGAGTTTGCCTGGCTTTATTGACCAATAGAATATTTCCAAAACTGTAAACTCCACCAATTAGCCACTCTAAGAGGGCTAGAGCAAACGCTTAAAGTATTTGAAAGATTTAAAATAGTATTGTGTGTGTGTGTGTGTGTGTGTGTGTGTGTGTGTGTGTGTGTGTGTGGGTGCGGGTGTGCATCCATGCATGTGTGTGGGTACACACTGTGTACTATGGCATTCCCAGATCCAGTGTTGTGTCAGGACTGAAACTCCTCAGCTCCACTACCAGTGTTGTGTTGCTTGCCATCAGCGTCGTGTCAATGTGACATTCTACCTGTTACACAGAGCATGTTGCTTTGCCATCAGCGTCGCATCAACTTGTCAAATTGATTGAAAATTAAATACAGAATATCTCATTTACATAAGTATTCACACCCCTGAGTCAATACTTTGTAGAAGCACCTTTTTGGCAGTGATTACAGCTATGAGTCTTTCTAGTCTCGAAGACCTTTCCCACCTGGATTGTGCAACATTTGTTCATTATTCTTAAAAAAATTATTCAAGCTCTGTCAAATTGGCTGTTGATCATTGCCAGACAACCATTTTCAGGTCTTGCCATAGATTTTCAAGCAGATTTAAGTCAAAACTGTAACTCGGCCACTCAGGAACATTCACTGTCTCTTTGGTAAGCAACTCCAGTGTAGATTTGGCCTTGTGTTTTGTCCTGCTGAAAGGTGAATTAATCTCCCAGTGTCTGGTGGAACGCAGACTGAACCAGGTTTTCCTTTAGGATTTTGCCTGTGCTTAGCTCCATTGCTTTTCTTTTTTATCCAGTCCTTAATGATGACAAGCATACCCATTACATGATGCAGCCACCACTATGCTTGAAAATATGGACAGTGGTACTCAGTAATGTGTTGTATTGGATTTGCCCCAAACATAACACTATGTGTTCAGGACAAAAAGGTGAATTGCTTTGCCATATTTTTTTGCAGTATTACTTTAGTGCCTTGTTGCATACACCATCCAAAGTGTAATGAGTAACTTCTCCATGTTCAAAGGGATATTCAATGTCTGTTTAATTTTACCCATCTACCAATAGGTGCCCTTCTTTGCGAGGCATTGGAAAACCTCCCTGGTCTTTGTGGTTGAATCTGTGTTTGAGGGACTTTACAGAATATTGTATGTCTGGGGTACAGAGATGAGGTAGTCATTCAAAAACCATGTTAAATACTATTATTGCACACAGAGTGAGTCCAAAAAACTTATTGTGTGGCTTGTTAAGCAAAGTTTTACTCCTGAGCTTATTTAGGCTTACAAAGGGGTTGAATACCTATTGACTCAATACATTTCAACTTTTTATTAATTTGTAAAAATGTTGTAAAACATATTTCCACTTTGACATTATGGGGTATTGTGTGTAGGCCTGTGACCAAAGAAATCTAAATTTAATAATTTTTTATTTCAGCCTGTAACACAACAAACAGTGGAAAGAATCAAGGGGTTTGAAGACTTTCTGAAGGCACTGTAAGACCTTATTACCTGATTCCCTGCAGAGGAACAGGAACACAATCAAACAGTGAGGGAGAGAGAATCTGGTTACACCTACATATAGAAGCACTGACAGGATCTCTAGAAGACACACATAGAGGATGAAGGAGGTCTGGGGAAGAATTCCTAATAAAGCAGACCAGACCAGACTAGACCAGACCACCATATTTGTGGTCTATGAGGAGGTTCTAAGAACGTTATAAAATATATATATATATTTATGTTTTACATGCTGTACAGTACATTAGGCACATGAACACTTACGAAAACTTGCAGAAAGTAGGTGGAAGTGTGTGTGTTTGTGTGTGTGGGACTGTGGGAACATTTCAAATATGAGAATAATGAACAGACCCAGCTTTTAATACAATAGGAAACTCATCTAACAGTTTGAAACGGTGCATTGTGCATACTAATGACTGTGTTACAGTACGTTCTACCAGTAACCCCTCCCTGTAAATTTGCCCACTTCGCAATCTTTATCAAGACTTGCCTACTAATTGCACCCCATGAGACCAGTCAAACCCCAGCGAGACGTTTTTAAACATGGATATTTCAGACATCATGTATGTCAAATGATGAACATCGAATATTCCCTTGATCGACCCATGAGCTATGTGGTATACAGTGCAGTGCCGTACCATGCATGTCACTGATGGATGCTCTGTGGGGCATCATGCAGCCCTACGAACGGCAGCCATACATTTTATTTACAGAGGATCACGTCCTTCTCTTTTCCTTCTCATGCTGAGGGTTAGTCCAATTCATAATTTATGTGTGATCCTATGTTCAGTCACTAATGTATGAATTGTCCTTGTATAACACCATCCGTATAATGTCATATTGTAACGTCCACTGTAGCCTTGCGCAGAGCTAAACAGTGTTTAGGACAATAGAAGTTCTGCCCTCCTAAAGACTTCACAGGCTGGTGTAGAACACCATTGATTGGACAGTGTTTGAGACTCTGTGGTGAGTTATGACTATGTCCATTCTATCAAATAAATTGGTGGGAAATGAGACCTATAGTTGAGCTGGGTGTGACACAAATGCCACATTCTGCTCTAAGACTACATAGAATATGAGACCGTTCACACAGCACAGTTCACAATATTTCCTTAGTCTACCTTATCCTTCAATATCTCAGCCCAGCCTCATCTTAACACTGGGTATTCTTATATTCAATCATATTCTATATGTAATCGTACTCTCAAAAGGATTCTAAGATCATGTCATTGTTTGTAAATTGTGTTCGAAAATATAAATCTCATCAAACTGTTAATCATCTTTAGGATGATCAAATCAAGTTTATTTGTCACATGCACAGGATACAGATGGTGTATAAGTAAGTACACATTTTATAATTATATATATATATATAAAAAGAAAGCTCAATGGAACAGTGGGGGAGGTTATTTCTGTAATCTCCTCATTTGCTGTTTTTGAACCATAAACTACTTATGGATGATTCATTTAAATAAAGTGTGTATATTACTGTGTGGTAGTACAGAATGATTGACAACCACACACCTATTTAATAACTCATACTTTCTACTTCCTGTCCTTATTCAACCTCATCAAAGAACTCAACTCATCACTTTAATCAATGCACAAACTAACGGAATTTGAGATGCACTCATAGCTTTTTGAGATCTAGAAAAGCATTTAACATTGATCTTATTAACATTTCTTGCATCCAAAGCAGAACTCCTGCTGTTAAGGGTTGTTTGGAGACTGATAGTGTATCCTAATATATGCACACCTCCCCTTGTATGCCCGCCTACTTCTTGTGGTTTCCGACAGTAACAGGCATCATCAATCGATCCTCAGGGCTGCATGCAGCAGTGTATGGAGGCATAAATGCATGCAGGAATACCATTAAGCACAGTTTACTGTCAAATAACAGCAGGGTACAGTGAGGACACGAGTCATACACAGGTTGAGAAAATATGAATCATTTATAGTGTAGAAACAGTGCTGTAAATGTAGGATGTTTGGCACATCCCATTAGACCCTAATCCCAAAGATAATTCATTGATCACTTACCTACATTATATTGTCAGAGTAACTATAAAATCTACTCCACACTAATGTTCACCAATTCCAGTTTTAAACCTGCAACATCCATGATTGTCTTGTCATGTATTAATGAATCAGGTGGATTGGTGCTGGGCTGAAAACAACTACTATTACACTCTGTGACATTAAGGCCAATGCTGATGACCACAGCGACAGTGGAGTCAGTAACACTGCTGTTAACCCAGCTCCTTAGGAATCCCCTGTAGCTATTCACATCGATTCTCTGAACAGGCCAATGTCATGTTCCATGTCTCTGTCCTTGTCAGTGCTTGCCTTCTGTTGTGATATACAGAACAGGGAGATTTCCCAGAGTGATATTTGATGTCAGGTGTGTGCGTGTGTTAAGTGAGAAGGCCTATAGCTGAGCTGACGAGGGGGGATTCTGAGTCCTCTGACTTAGCAGTACAGGGGCCTTCCTGTCCTCATGGGCCCTTCAGGCCCCCGGAGGAAACCAGCATGACAGATGTGTTATTTCATTGACTGGGATAGGAGCCTCCAAGCAATACCACACTGGAAGAATTCAGTGCCAAAAGGCATGATTCACCACGGAAAGTAAAGGAACAACAGAATGAATCGTGTTGTGATGGCTTGCAACACATGCTTTCAGCCCCCCTCTAAATGCTTTTATTAGGGGGTTGTTATTGATAGAGGAAGTGAGGAAAGAGTGGGAGATATAAAGGAGATGGAGACTGAGATGGACAATAAGAGGGATACTCTGTCTCTGGCAGAACTATTCTCCCACACTTAAGAGAGGGAGAGCAGTAGATACAATATGTGGACTATCAGGGAGTATACACTCTTCTTCTAGTAATGGCAAGTAAGAGCTGTTTCTCTTGTTAGTTTTTTGTCATGCTCACAATTGACTATAATAACAGTTTGATGGGTGGAAACTAAAGAACATCTAGTCCGGTAACTAGTACATATAACAATACATGGCATCGTGTGTTCTCATGCTGTTACATTTACAGCACCTTAACAATAAACCTGTGCACAATGCCCAACAATAATAAATGACAGGCATCTCTTTTCAGGAAGGAACATCATTCATTTACCACAGCATTTAAAAGCAATCACAACAAGAGAGCTGTTCTTCTACACGACCAAGAGGAATAAAGGGAGGATACTGGGACTGTCACACCCTGATCTGTTTCACCTGTCTTTGTGCTGGTCTCCACCCCCCTCCAGGTGTCGCCCATCTTCCCCATTATCCCCAGTGTATTTATACCTGTGTTCTCTGTTTGTCTGTTGCCAGTTCGTTTTGTTTCGTCAAGCCTACCAGCAGTTTTCCCCTTGCTCCTGTCTTTTTCAAGTTCCTGTTTTCGAGTTTTCCCGGTTTTGACTATTCTGCCTACCCTGACCCTGAACCTGCCTGCCATCCTGTACCTTGTCCCGCCACACTGGATTATTGACCTCTGCCTGCCCTGACCCTGAGACTGCCTGCCGTTCTGTACCTTGTCCCACCACCCTGGATTATTGACCTCTTCCTGCCCTGACCCTGAGACTGCCTGCCGTTCTGTATCTTGTCCCACCACCCTGGATTATTGACCTCTTCCTGCCCTGACCCTGAGACTGCCTGCCGTTCTGTACCTTTTGGACTCTGATCTGGATTACTGACCTCTGCCTGCCCTTGATCTGTCGTTTGCCTGCACTCTGTTTTTGTAATAAACTTGTGTTACTTCGACACTGTCTGCATCTGGGTCTTCTTCTGAAACGTAATAGGGACATGAGTCATAGTGGTACATTGAACTCAATGGTATTGACTCAACGAACGTGACGCGTTAACTCACATCACATTGTGATGCTTAGCAATGATACGCGCTCTACAATGTGTCAAAAGCATTCCACAGGGACGCTGGCCCATGTTGACTCCAATGCTTCCCAAAGGCTGGATGTCCTTTGGGTGGTGGACCATTCTTGATACACATGGGAAACTGTTGAGCGAATAAAACCCAGCAGCGTTGCAGTTCTTGACACAAACCAGTGCGCCTGGCACCTACTACCATACCCTGTTCAAAGGCACTTAAATATTTTGTCTTGCCCATTCACACTCTGAATGGCACACATACACAATCCATGTCTCAATTGTCTCAAGGCTTAAAAATCCTTCTTTAACCTGTCTCCTCCCCTTCATCTACACTGATTGAAGTGGATTTAACAAGTGACATCAATAAGGGATCATAGCCTTCACCTGGATTCACCTGGTCAGTCTATGTCATGGAAAGAGCAGGTGTTCCTAATGTTTTTTACACTCAGTGTAGGTTCATAATGGGCGTAATCTTTTGTGATCTTATTTCAGTGGGAAATGGCAAATGTTTGATAAAGTGTATCACTGCAGTTGATGATACCTCTAGTCTTGTGATGCCTTAAGTTCGGTATAACAGCTGTCTCTCAGATCTCACCATATGCATTTATAAAGATAAACCCACTTGAAATGTATTGAATAAACTTATTGCTATTTTTCTGTCTTCAATAAGCCCGGTAAATAACTGTGTGAACAGATCAATTGGAAAAGCAGATGAGTTTTAGTTATGAATTGCCTTGATCCATTTTCAGTCTTTATAGTTCTATTATACTATTATACTATTATACTATACCTGCTCTGATGGAACACTTCAAATTGTTCATCCATTTATGTAGTTGATCCATTTGTCCAGTGTACAATCAACTAAAGCAGCACTACACAGTGTCATACAGTAGAACACTACAGCACTACACATTGTCATACAGTAGGGCACTACAGCACTACACTCCATTCTCCTTTTATCTCATAAAATGTGGTCTTAAAATATGAGCTGAATACAATACTCCATACCCCTGGCTCTCTCCTATTGTCTGCATCTGTAACTGTCAATTAGAGTTGTTGTGAGCTCCAGAGAGACACAGGCAAAAAAGAGTTTTGGTATTGTTGTGATTTTTTTTTTGTCAGTTTAGTATTCCGAGTCTGGAACTGCAGGTTGATTCATTACTAAAAACGTCAACGTGCACTGGAACTCTCAGAAGGTAACCATGGCGGACAGAGAGAGCTGAGAATTCATCAAGAAAGGATGATCTTCTCTCACCTTTACGCCATTTTAATTTCAAGAATATTAAGTGAATTCAAAAATGATATGGGGAATAATGAAACTACTCTCCAACCATGAGTCTGCAATTTGAGGCAATTTGATCCACCTACGCCGGCCTCTATTTAAAATGGCAGAGAATGGAGAGTTGAAAATGACTAATGTTAAACGTCAATAATTGAAAGTCGACAGCAAATGTAGCTAAGCCAACAGTGAAATGTCACAATGATCCACTCTGCTCTGATTGCTCTGTAATTAACCAAACAGAGAAGGTTTCAAACACCCAGAACCAGCCAATAACCAGCAATTGTAATGGCGTCTTTTGGTAGGCACTAACTATGCTATGGCTTGTTGGCCCAAGCCTATCGGGAAATGAATGGGGTTTTGGGAGGGTTTTTGGATAAATGCAGAAAATAAGGTCTGTGGTTAGGAGATCTTATACGGGCTTAGGAGATTTTATACGTTTTGTTCTATGAGATAATAAGGTCACTTTTTGTGAATTTTTAAGCAATTATGTATTCAAAACAAGCCCATAAAGCACATAAAGGCTTGATAATTCATAAAGGTCATGTTAACTGACTGATATTATCTCATAGAACAAAACGTAGAAGATCTCCTAAGCCTGTGTTAACCTCAGACCTTAGTTTCTGCGTTTATCCCAAAACCCCACTCTTTCCCCATTCATTTCCCCCATAGGAATGGCTGAATGAACCAGAGGTAACTCATTTCTGTTTTTTTTGGGACTAAGAGCTGGATGAGTTCTATGGACAATTACAGCCTAGAGAGAGTGAGAGAGAGATCAGAGAAAAAAGAACACAACTGTCCGCTAAAGCATTGTGCTTGCCTCGTTATTGTCGCTCGGCTTGTTAATGGAGGAGGCTTTCTCAAACAGAACACAAACTAAGAATGACTCAACGCTAGACACACAAAATTATCTCTCCATCGCCCTTCTCCTCCTAATCTCCACTCATTCCACATGAATGTAAATGACCACTGCTTTCTGTTCAAACTGCAGGCTATTCAGATGGAGCGGCAGAGCTACTTTCGTTCCAATTAATTTAACATTCGCTGTGGAAATAAAATGGAAATGGGTTACCGTGGGTATCTGTCATATTGTGCCCCAATAATGAGAAGAGCAGTTAGAGATTCAACTTATTTTAGAGGAAAAATTCTCCCCATTAGTAAACTCCTCCACCCCATCCCAGCCTGTGGATGATTGAAATGTCCAACTCCCTGGTGTAATGAATAGCTCCGCCACCTGGGGGCGATCTTATATATTTATTCCAACTATAAGGAGAGTCATAATGATTGATGTGCTGGGCCTTGGACCTCTCCCAGCTACTCACACTGATCATCGCTCCTTCTCTTCCATGTTTCCATCCATAGCCAGCTGTCACGCCCTGACCTATAGAACTCTTGTTTGTTGAGTCAGGGTGTGGAAATCTATGTTATATATTCTATGTTTAGGTTCTAGTTATTCTATTTCTATGTCTGGCCGGGTATGATTCCCAATCAGAGGCAGCTGTCGCTCACTGTCTCTGATTGGGGATCATACTTAGGTAGCCCATTGCCTACTGTGTATTGTGGGATCTTGTTCCTGTTAGGCTGGTATGTGTACAGCCCTTTGGACTTCACATTACGATGTTTCTTGTTTTGTTGTATGTTTATTGAGGTAATAAACATGTACGCTTTTCACGCTGCACCTTGGTCCGACCCATTCCTCAACGATCGCGACACCAGCCCTTTCAACAAGATTGTAAACCAGAGCTCTGTCTGCCGGCCAGTGTACAAATGCTCAGAAGCCTTCCTCCCTGTTAAATAGGGGAACTAATGAGTGATTAATATCACACCTAAGTAAATATGCAGTTTTCATTCCACCACTGTTCATAATTCTGAGGTCTGAGAAAAGAGCAGGGAACCGCATGGTGGTGTAAATCACCACTGCACCAGGGGTAGTCACCAACCACTCGGCTTGATTTAAAGATCACAGTTTTACTGCTCAGCACTCCTTCCCCACATCACACACACACACGCATGCACACACACACACACGTCCCAAGGGGCCTGCTAGGGCCCCCACCAAACGCAGCAGAAAACATTCAGCTACAAAAACATGGGGGAATCAAGAGAGGGAGGAGGGAAGAGAGGAAGGAGGACAGAGAGGGAGGAGGGAAGAGAGGAAGGAGGACAGAGAGGGAGGTGGGAAGAGAGGAAGGAGGACAGAGAGAGGAAGAGAAGAGAGGAAGGAGGACAGAGAGGGAGGTGGGAAGAGAGGAAGGAGGACAGAGAGAGGAAGAGAAGAGTGGAAGGAGGAGGGACACGCTCTTCTCCACTAGAGAGGGTCAGACAGCAGAGCAGAAGGACACAGTGAGGACACAGTGAGGACAGTGAGGACAGTGATGACACAGTGAGGACAGTGAGGACACAGTGAGGACAGTAAGGGCACAGTGAGGACAGTGATGAAATAGTGAGGACACAGTGAGGACAGTAAGGGCACAGTGAGGACAGTGAGAACAGTGAGGACACAGTGAGGACAGTGAGGACACAGTGAGGACAGTAAGAGGACAGTGAGGACAATGAGGACACAGTGAAGACACAGTGAGGACAGTAAGGACACAGTGAGGACAGTAAGGACAGTGAGGGAACATCGAGGACAGTGAGGACACAGTGAGGACAGTGAGGACAGTGAGGGCACAGCGAGGACAGAGAGGACACAGTGAGGACAGTGAGGACAGCGAGGACTGTGAGGACAGTGAGGACACAGTGAGGACAGTGAGGGCACAGTGAGGACAGTGAGGACAGCGAGGACAGTGAGGACAGTGAGGACACAGTGAGGACTGTGAGGACAGCGAGGACAGTGAGGACAGTGAGGACACAGTGAGGACTGTGTGTGTGTAAGCAAGAGAGGAAAGTATCAGACAAAAAACTTTTGAGGGCATCATTTTCAAAATCTTTGCGCTAAGCCTTTGCTTGAATTTATTATGTGAGTTGAGTCACTATGATTGCCACACGCTGGTATGGTATACTTTATTATTTATTAAAATGCAACTTTAATGAAACTTCTCGTACAGAAGCAAAAGGTGATCATTATAATCAGATGAGCATTTTTCCCTGGGTAACATTGGCTGCGTTTACACAGGCAGACCCATTCTGATTTTTTTTCCCACTCTTTGTCTTTTGATCAATCACATCAGATATTTTCACATCAGATCTTTTTCAGAGCTAATCTGATTGGTCAAAAGACCAAATAGTAAAAAAAAAAAATATTTGAACTGGGCTGCCTGTGTAAACACAGCCATTGTAACTCATTCACGAAACGAACCGCTTTCATCCATGTTATTTCTGATGTATTACGTGACACTCGCTGCATTTACACAGGCAGCCCAATTCAAATATTTGTTTCAGTAATTGGTCTTTTGACCAATCAGATCAGCGCTGAGAAAAAGATCAGATGTGAAAAGTTCTGATGTGTTTGGTCAAAATACCAATTAGTGGAAAAAAGCTCAGAATTCGGCTGCCTGTATGAACACAGCCAAGTTGGCAATCTGTCTGCTTTGTTCTGAGAAGCAGGCCTATCATTTCTTATTGAACAAAAGCCTGATTATACATTCCTTATTTCCTTTGTATTAGATCCGAGCTAGCATCCTGTACATGTAACAGAATATTCCTGTAATGTGATCAGCAAAACGTACCCCTAACGAGAGCCCTCGTTTGAAACATCAGCAGCCTGACATCATTAACGTCTATAGGTTGGAGTTGAAAGAGTTGCATGGGAAGTTAGACCTCCCAAAAATAGCATAACAATAACCAAAGGCGCTGGATTATGTGACAAGAAGAAACAATCTGCTCCTGATCAAGAGGATCCTTCTTCTTCCGTCATGTGTGTGTTGATGTGTCTACATGCAGCTAGCTAAAGACTCAAAGAGGGGCGGCATGGCAAGCGGGTCTTCAAAACAAACCATGAGCGAGAGCTAAGAGACAGGAAATCATCGATCAAACATCTTTCTTTCTTTCTTTCTTTCTTTCTTTCTTTCTTTCTTTCTTTCTTTCTTTCTTTCTTTCTTTCTTTCTTTCTTTCTTTCTTTCTTTCTTTCTTTCTTTCTTTCTTTCTTTCTTTCTTTCTTTCTTTTTTCTTTCTTTGTGGAGGGGTGGAGGGATGGAGGTGTGGAGGGCTGGAGGAGTGGAGGGCTGGAGGGCTGGAGGGGTGGAGGGATGGAGGGTGGAGGGTGGAGGGCTGGAGGACTAGAGGGCTGGAGGGATGGAGGGGTGGAGGGGTGGAGGGCTGGAGGACTGGAGGGGTGGAGGGGTGGAGGGATGGAGGAGTGGAGGGGTGGAGGGCTGGAGGAGTGGAGGGCTGGAGGGCTGGAGGGGTGGAGGGGTGGAGGGCTGGAGGGGTGGAGGGGTGGAGGGGTGGAGGGCTGGAGGGGTGGAGGGCTGGAGGGGTGGAGGGGTGGAGGGCTGGAGAGAGGGTAGCTGGACTTCTGCTCTCTTGTTAGTAACAAAGAGGGATGGTGGTGACTGTCCATTTCCTCCTCTCTGACAGCCACCCATGGCACAGCACAGATCTGGGAGAGCAGAGCGTGTGTGTGTGTGTGTGCTTGTTTGTGTGTGTGTGTGTGTGTGTGTGTGTGTGTTAGGGTTGTATGGGTATCATTCATGTTTTTAATGGCCTCGATAGTGTGTTACCTACCTGGGTTTAAATGTCACCTTATTGACTTCTTCTAGATTGCTTAAACCTCAGCTCCACTTAGATCTGTGTTAAACGACAATAGCAGCGTGGCTCTTTAAAGTACCTAGCACTTAAAATAATATTTCGAAAGTAGGCCGCTGTCAACCTTTTGACTGATAAAGACCCATTTGGCATGTATGTAATGTAGCAGTCAAATAGAAGTGGCGTGCTTTGATAGTTAAACAGAAAGTGCTCACAGTCTCACTGCAGAATTAGATGTTTTTCCATGTTTCTCCAAACGTCAAAATTCGAAGTTGCAAAAACGAGAGCCTATCACTGGGATTGACCCTCAGAGCTGGAGCATGCGGATTACGCCCGTTACGCCCATCCGCCACCCCCGTCCACAAAGCCCTAGCAAAACCCAAACCTACTTGATGGTAATAGCACTCACTAGTGACAACGTCTTTGAATTTAGATACACAGCTCCCGCATGAGCTCCAGACCTTTTAGGCATATTAGGCACACAGAGATAACTCTACGGTTAAGTTAAGGGTTAATATTAGGCACACAGAGATAACTTGTTTGTTATATTACCACATTAAGTTAAGGTTAATATTAGGCACACAGAGATAACTCTACGGTTAAGTTAAGGGTTAATATTAGCACAGATAATCACGGTTAAGTTAAGGGTTAATATTAGGCACACAGAGATAACTCTTATTAAGGGTTAATAGGCCACAGAGATAATCTGGTTAAGTTAAGGGTTAATATTAGGCACACAGAGATAACTCTATGGTTAAGTTAAGGGTTAATATTAGACACACAGAGATAACTCTATGGTTAAGTTAAGGGTTAATATTAGGCACACAGAGATAACTCTACGGTTAAGTTAAGGGTTAATATTAGGCACACAGAGATAACTCTACGGTTAAGTTAAGGGTTAATATTAGACACACAGAGATAACTCTACGGTTAAGTTAAGGGTTAATATTAGGCATACAGAGATAACTCTACGGTTAAGTTAAGGGTAAATATTAGGCACACAGAGATAACTCTATGGTTAAGTTAAGGGTTAATATTAGACACACAGAGATAACTCTATGGTTAAGTTAAGGGTTAATGTTAGGCACACAGAGATAACTCTACGGTTAAGTTAAGGGTTAATATTAGACACACAGAGATAACTCTACGGTTAAGATAAGGGTTAATATTAGGCACACAGAGATAATTATACGGTTAAGTTAAGGGTTAATATTAGGCTTAAGGTTTGGGATAGGGTTAATTAACTTCAGGCATTAATTCCAATTGGCTAAAGGAAAGTTCCACCCACAAACTATCTTTTGATATTTCTTTCATTAATCCATTGTTGACATAGACCCAAAATGTTTTGCTTCTCAGCAATCACATTTTCAAGATATGTATCTTCCAAAATGCAGAAATTATCCCTGTTAAACACATTTTGGATTATATAATGCTGCGTTTTGCGTCATATGAAGCAAAATGCTTCATTTGGGGATGATTTCTTTATTTTGAAAGTTACGTATCTTGAAAACTCAGTTTTGCTCTAAGACCCCCACAAGCGTCTTGGGACTTGTCTGAAGTCGGTACAGCCGATCTGTCAACTTCTGTCTGTAGCGTCCCAACAAAGGTGAGACTCTCACAAATATGTACATGTCGGTTGTTTTCCTCTAGGATGCCCACAGGCCTCACAAGACTCGTCTGAAGGTCCCCGGTACCAGCTGAACAAATTTATGGAAGTATATATGGAGATTGTTTAGTGCCAAAAATTAGGGGCTAAAGACATGTAAAAAATAATAATAACACGTTTCCTGATCTTTCTTATATCTCTCAGAAATAGGACAGACACTTGGGGCACTCCATCACTCTCCTTCTTGGTAAAATAGCCCTTACACAGCCTGGAGGTGTGTTGGGTCATTGTCCTGTTGAAAAACAAATGATAGTCCCACTAAGCCCAAACCAGATGGGATGGCATATCACTACAGAATGCAGCGGTAGCCATGCTGGTTATGTGTGCCTTGAATTGTAAATAAATCACAGACAGTTTCACCAGCAAAGCACCCCACACCATAACACCTCCTCCTCCATGCTTTACGGTGGGAAATACACATGCAGAGATCATCCGTTCACCAACACCGCGTCTCACAAAGACACGGCGGTTTGAACCAAACATCTCCAATTTGGACCAAACATCTCCAATTTGTTTCTTGGCCCAAAAAAGTATTTTCTTCTTCTTGTTGTCCTTTAGTAGTGGTTTATTTGCAGAAATTTGACCATGAAGGTCTGATTCACACAGTCTCCTCTGAACAGTTGATGTTGAGATGTGAAGCATTTATTTGGGCTGCAATTTCTGAGGCTGGTAACTCTAATGAACTTATCCACTGCAGCAGAGGTAACTCTGGGTCTTCCATTCCTGTGTCGGTCCTCATGAGAGCCAGTTTCATCATAGCGCTTGATGGTTTTTGCGACTGCACTTGAAGAAACTTTGAAATGTTCTTGAAATGTTCCTTATTGACTGACCTGTCTTAAAGTAATGATGGACTGTCGTTTGCCTTTGCTTATTTGAGCTGTTCTTGCCATAATATGGACTTGGTCTTTTACCAAATAGGGCTATCTTCTGTATACCCCCCCTACCATTCAAAATCAAATAGCTAAATGATCCTTGGTATGACTTTCTTAAAACAATTCCATATAGCTTAGTAGTAGTTGTCTCTTGCCTCTCCACCGGAGCTAAGGCAAGTTGGACTCCAGTCCTCCTTACACTCTCTCCACACAGACATGCTGTTTTCCCAGGGATTAAGCTAGCTTTGTTAGAGGAAGGAACTAATCAGGCTCTATTTGTCGCTGCATTGCGTGCCTCGCTGCAAGGGGAAACCCGACCAGGCCGCCCTACACACAGGGAGAAGGCCGACCGGGGCAAAAGCCGAGAGCACTGAGTAGAGTGGAGTGAAGATAGGCCACACACTGGCCAGACGCAACCCGACACCTATCAACCCGGCTGTCTGGCAGCCTGGCCGCCTGGCCGCCCGGCATTGCACACGGCCCAGGAGGCTGTTCTCTGTTCTCTGTTCTCTGTTCTGTGTTGTGTGCTTTGTTCTTCTGGAAAGGCGTTCTGATTGGGCGGCAGATGTGTGGGAAATGGATCTGTGTTTTTCCTCATCAGTTCTGGCCCTGATTTGACTAATTCTGTTTTTTCTCCTGTCGGGTGGCGGAGCGGGCAGAGTGGAGAAGGGAGGCAGCTGGCAGGAGAGGAGAGGCAGGCTGGGCCTGTTTGCGCTGCATGGTGTGAGTGATGCCCTGTGAACCCTCAGACATGCACACACTGGTGGCCATCTACACACACACACACACACACACACACACACACACATGCACACACACACACACACACACATCCAAGGTCACAGTACAGTAAGATGACGGTACAGCAATGCTTGGTTGGCTGGGCCCATGGAAAATGTGTCAACATCATAGATCCTATTATAAAATAATGACTGCAGCTCTGCGTGGCAGCAGCAGCTCCGTGGTGGCTGGTTCCTGGTGTCAGGGCTCTGCTGGAGAGACAGGGGTGACTCCTCAAGAGACTCTCTGCTTCACTGCTTCCAGTACCATGATCATTAGTAAGCTGTGAGCTGCTGAATAACACTGTGTGTTGTCAGGAATACCATAAACCCCACATAATACTGTATTTCATTTTATTTTCTACAAGGCAAAGGCACGTTGGGCTGGTGCTGAGTTCTCCCTCTAATCTTGACAGCCTTTCTCAATGATTTATGACCTTATGGTGAAACAGAGTTCTCCAGTCAACCTCCTCGCTGCATGAAGTCCGGCTTTAACGAAACAAATGTATTATTAAACAAGCCAAGCCAGACCCAACCAAATTTTTTAAATTTTGTATAAATGGAATGATCCAGAAAGAATGCCTGCCTTAATTATGTTTGTTTAAAACTCCAGCTCTGTGCCCCCCCAATACATTTTTGGGGTTGAATAGAGAAGCTATAATGGGTATTTCCGGTAATGTGGGGAGATGAGGACGGCAGGTTCTTCACTCTTAATCTCCAGAATCAAAGTGAAGGTGTCTAATATTGATGTGTTACCAGAGATCACATACTGTATATGTGAGAGTCAGGGACGCTGATTAAAACGGAATGTTTTTCTTCCTCCACTTCTACTTACTGTAGCCTAATAAGAGACAGAGCATTAATCCTAAATCACCTTTCTACTGTCAAGCTTTCTGTGTGTTTTCTACACATAGTTGTTCTACCCACGCTGTGCTTTTCAGACCCACATGCCTTTATAAGACATCCTACCTACTAAGCCCACATGTCACAAACAGATACTGCAATCTACAGCACTTGTAAGATCAACACTCTCCACAAAAAATTGTGAATACAAGATCACTTTAAAACAGCTTCCCCATGTTGAATGGAATAGTTTATTCATTCTGTTTGGTAGAGCTGTGTATTGTAGATAGAAAATGATTTAGTGGTCAGCGCCAAGTGTGTTTTTTCATTATGTGTCTATGTTGCTCCGAGTTTTTGCTTTCCTGTGACTGGCCCATCCTCTGGCCTGTGAAATAGTTTTCCTGCTACAAACTTCATCAATCACACAAGCAGTTAACACTCCTCTGATATTAATAACGCCATATATTTATGGGACTCCTTATTGCTCTGACAACACAGAGGAAAGCGTGTGTGTGTGTGTGTTTGTGTGTGTGTTTGTGAATGTGTTTGTGTTTGTGTGTGTGTTTGTGTGTGTGTGTGTGTGTGTGTGTGTGTGTGTGTGTGTGTGTGTGTGTGTGTGTGTGTGTGTGTGTGTGTGTGTGTGTGTGTGTGTGTGTGTGTATGTATGCAGGATGAGGTTGAGACATGGCCATGCAATTTATTGCTGTACCTTACGGAAGACTGTGACCCCTAAAACTAGGGGAAAGGGGGTAATTTCATTTTCAAACACATACACACACACACACACGTTATAAAGTTTCACAATATCTCCATGTGGTGTGTGTGAGTCCACAGAAGAAATAAAGCATGATGGAGGGAAATGAAAGGTTGTCTGTGAGTAATAGTTCACCTTTAACTCTACTGCCGTCTGTGGGCTAAGCGTGTGTGTGTGTGTGTGTGTGTGTGTGTGTGTGTGTGTGTGTGTCTGCAGGCTGTAAGCGTGTGATGCTGAAACACGTGAAAGGAGACCCAGTCACTGAGATCACATGGACATATCACTGATGCTCTGAGCAAAAATGTCCAAAATAAACTTCCTGTTTCCCAAGTACACCTGGCTCTTTTTTCACTATACTTTGAGCGTTTGTTTTAGTCTGCCTGGAGTGCCAGAAGTGCATCTAGGCAAGCTCAATCAAGCACATTCATTTTACTCATTTCAGAGCAAAGTAAACACCTAACACTGCATGGATAAACACACAAAAATATAGCAAATATTTACTAACTAATATTTACCTCTGAGAGATGCTGGCAAATTATCAATCTCTCAAGCAAACGCAGGAAATACCTCCAGATATCCTCTAACCAAAACTCTACGCTAAGAATTATTTCCACTCTCCTTAAATTATGTTGATATCTTAACTGAGAACATTAAGGACAATTATGACCAAAGCATGTTTATCTTCAGTATCCTTGAACCAAAACACTTCACTAAAATACGTCCCCTCTCCTCACTTGATTAACATTCACATGAGTTATAACCAGAACAGGGCTTGATACTGTACGTTGTATGTGCTTATTTTCTCCAGAGGCAGTAAGGAGATGGAGGACTGTTCCCCTACTAATGAACAATTGCAAAGAAGAACCCTATATCTCCCATTTAGATCATTTTTAGATAAATATTACATATTTCTAGTTGTTTAGTCAACATGAATAATCATGAGTTTCGATATTACATACAGACTATAAATAGAGAACATGTATAATACATTTCCATGTCAGTTTGGAACTCTGGATTACAGTAAACCCCTGCAAAATCAGTAATAATCTGAAAATGAAAAACGCACATAATTGTCCGTTCCAAGGGTTCTAATAAGGAAAAAGGAGGAATCTGTTGACTGTTCCCCTCAGGACTAATCTGCTAAGACATCTGTGTGAGATGACACCAGGAATTACTCATTGCTGATGCAAATAGACTACACACTAATAACTAATTGGGAAAGGAAGGGCGTAGAGGCTTGTCAGCCGGTGAGAGCGAGAGAGAGAGAGAGAGAGAGAGAGAGAGAGAGAGAGAGAGAGAGAGAGAGAGAGAGAGAGAGAGAGAGAGAGAGAGAGAGAGAGAGAGAGAGAGAGAGAGAGAGAGAGAGAGAACGAGAGAGAGAGAGAGAGAGAAAGAGAGAAAGAGAGACGTGCCCTCATCACCCTAAGCATCTGAAAGCCCTCCAACACAACATGAGAAGCCTGCTGACATCATTAGGTCTAATAAAGACAAATTTGCAGAGGAGAGCTACTTAGCATTCTATCTGACTTCCTATACTCTGTTTAGCATGATGCTTACATAACTCTGCTATCTGACATCTTATAATCTGTTTATCATGACGTTTACATACTGTACGATACATGTATGTGTGCCGTACATCTACAATATTATGTTTTAAGAAAATGTGCAATGATGATTTCGTTGGTTATTAATTTTAACATTTCTAAATTAGGTCCGCTCCTGAAGTCGATCAATAAGAACAGTTTGTCATTGACCTTTCATTTGTATTTATCTCATTCATTTCTGATAAACACAATCAAGGTTTTACAGTAGCGGAGAGTGGGGTAAGTTGAGCCAAAGGGGTAAGTTGAGCCACCCTTGTTTCTAGGAAACCATACACAAAATATATAATTTGACCAAATATTCAGGAAGAGGTCATCATTGCATGGAGTCTGTGAAGGAAGAAACCACATGGAAAAAGTGGTAAGCAAGTTAGGTTAAACATTAATTTATTGTGCTAGAGGTTTCATGATCCTTGTTTCTAAACCAAAGTAGATCATTTTAAGATTGTTCTATACATTAGTTGGGGTCTCTATAAGCTTCAGTATGAGGTCCTAAACCTAGCATGAAAGTGCATCCTTGTAGCTGTGTGGGCTAATGTAGTCAAAATGTTTGCCTTGGGGTAAGTTGAGCCAATGGCAAGTTGAGCAAAGAAAAGTGTTTTCTTCCCAGGCGTAATGCAAGGCATTATCACTGGGATATGAGTTAACAGGGCCTGCCCTATGTTAAAAGTGTTTTAAAAAGTACAAAGTGTTTCTTAGGTGTTACAAGATGCTTAAAATTAATGTTAATGTTTACATGAATTCTGATTATTTCCAGGGATACACCTTATCCTGAAATATATGTAGATATATTTGTTAGAAAGAATACTATATTTCCCTTGATGGAGTGATGCTGAATGAAAAAAAAATCTAAACTTCTTCAACTCTCCCTAGCTCACAATCTAACCACAGCGAATTAAAGTGGGACCTGCAGGAGACAGAGTGAGGGGGTGTGTATGTGAGAGAGAGAGAGAGAGAGAGAGAGAGAGAGAGAGAGAGAGAGAGAGAGAGAGAGAGAGAGAGAGAGAGAGAGAGAGAGAGAGAGAGAGAGAGAGAGAGAGAGAGAGAGAGAGAGGGAGAGAGACAGAGACAGAGACAGAGACAGAGACAGAGACAGAGACAGAGACAGAGACAGAGACAGAGACAGAGACAGAGACAGAGACAGAGACAGAGAGGCAGGATAGGCTGGACAATCCCATCCAAACCCAAGCGTGAGTGAATGATAGCGTTTGGCTGGATGCAGGACTGTAACCTGGACCTGACTGCAGCTGTCTGTCCCATAGTTACAGCAATGATTCTCCATCATGACCTCCTGATGGCTGGAATTAAAACCTTCCCAGGGCCAGGTTGAGGGACGGTGTGTATGTGTGTGTATGTGTGTGTGTGCGTGTGAGCGTGCGCGAGCAATGGGGAACTAGATCTTCGTTGCTCCAGAGGGGAAGGCCAATTGGCCAGCCGGCTGAAGTATCAGTCAAGGGGACAAATCTTTTGGCTGAGTATCACTTTCTGGTGAGGCTTTTCTCTGTTTAACCAAGCAGAGTACACACACACACAATCCTCCCCTCTCTAAAGTCTCTGTAGGATACATGTACGACCTTGTCCCAGCCTTGTCTCAGTCTTTCCACACCAACACTGCCCATCCTCAGGAGACCTGGTTCACTGGGCTGTGGAGCAGCTGAAGGGCCAGGGGTTAGTGGTCAGAGGTCAAGGAAGTGCAGTGTTCCTGGCAGCTGAGACCGCCTGTTGACTGGCAGGGAGGAAGCCCCTACACTGGGCTATGGCTGAACTGTATGCCCAGGCTCCAGCTGATCTTCTGGGAGTGGAAGAGGCACGCGCACACTCACACACACTCATACACAAAATAGAGTTCCTTGTATGACAGTGCAAGGCTGCTATCATAGAATTATGTTTTATCTTCTTTTAAATATTGCCATTTCATTTCAGTGCAAAGCTGTCATCAAGGCAAAGGGTGGCTATTGGAAGAATCTCAAATATAAAATATTTTTTGATTTGTTTAAAGCTTTTTTGGTTACTACATGATTCCATATGTGTTATTTCATAGTTTTGATGTCTTCACTATTATTCTACAATGTAGAAAATAGTAAAGGTAAAGAAAAACCCTTGAATGAGTAGGTGTTCTAAAACGTTTGACCGGTATTGTATACTCTTTGATTCTTGAAGAATATAACTTATAAATGAGCTTAGTTCAACTGTCGTACCATGTTCGAACCCAAAATATAAGCTTGTTTTAGACCAATGTTTGTAATCATTGTAAATACAAATAAGCACTGTACAGCCTCAAAACATGCTTAAAACTATAATTGTGATATATTGGATGGTCAGTCCCTGCATCCATAGCTCTGGCTTTGAATTTGACAGTGGTTACATTTCTCCAGGCCCATCCCTCAGCGTTTTACCAAAACAGAGGTGGGGAGGTATGAAATACTACCCTGTCTGTTATGCCTATCATAGTGCATGTCCATGCATTTTTAATGACTATACCAGGAATATTAGTGTCATGGCTGTCCTTGTGTGGGATAGTATGTCAGTGTGAGCTCCGAGACAGCAGCGCCGAGACAGTAGCTCCAAGACAGCAGCAATGATGAGAAAATATTATACGGATTGTTATCATTTTGGCTCACCCTAACCTGATTAGGGTCAAGTCTATAGTGCTCAATGTCTTTGAAAAACGGAGGAAATCTGATAAATCACTCTGGTAAATCCTTCTAAAAGGGGAACGTTTTGATCAAAGTCCACTTCGTATTCAAATGAGCTCATTTAGATACTGCATATAATAGGTGGGATGCTAAAAGTAGGACATACATCTCATTATTGGAGCTGCATGTTCGAGAACATATCATTCTTCTTTTCAGAACCACCGGTACCGCCACGTAGAAATCATGCCCAGAGACACGCTCATCATGTAAATCTCTACAAGTTTTAAGTATGTACATATTTTAATGTTAATCTTTCTGACAGACCACAAAACATGCTGACAAGGCTGCTGTGTACTCTAGCCTGAGTAGAGGCTAGTACCATAGGGAATTCAAACGCTCTGGAAATAAACACACAAACAAAATGTTTAATAAATGATGAGCCAATGCTAAATATTTGCCTGGCTCTGCACTGAACTGTCTACACTGTTACAGTACATATCTGTTCTGAAGTCCAGTGATTTTCCCCTCGAAATGTTACACACATTATGATGATTAACTCGCTACACTGCACATCGAATAAACTGTTCTTAAAACATTAAAAGGAGACAAAGAAATGAAAATATTTTCTGGCCAAACAACGTCTTTTATGTTCTTTCAGTCTAACACCATTCCATCTGCAGAGGGTTGTCAGGTAACCGTGGTGACACATCTGCATCTGGTTTAGGTGCCAGTACAGATGTGGCCTCTGGTTTGATGTGAGAAAAGCAAACATCAGACATGACACCCACCATCTGCAGTGGGAGAAGGTAGGAGAGGTGGAAGAGAAGAGAAAAAGTGACGAGAAGAGAGGAGAAGAAAAGAGGACAAGAGAAGAGATCTAAATCTTCAGAAACACACCTGTATGGCCCTATGGGGAAGAAAACAACATTTGTGTTTCCCACTAGGGATCGTATGTTTCCTCGTGTTAATTTATGTGGGGACAAGGTCGTGTCAGGGGGAAAGGGGGAAGAGGGTGGAGAGAGGGAGAGGGGAGGGTGGAAGAGGGGGAATGAGGGGAGATAGGGCGAGGGGAGAGAGAGGAGGGGGGAGGGAGGAAGAGGAGGGAAAGAGAGAGGGGGATAGGGGGAGAAAGGAGGGGGGAGAGGGGGGAGAGAGAGAGAGGTGGGAAGAGAGAGAGAGAGAGAGAGAGAGAGAGAGAGAGAGAGAGAGAGAGAGAGAGAGAGAGAGAGAGAGAGAGAGAGAACTGATTGGATTTTACAACTTCAAGTGGGATATAATGGTTCACTGGGCTCTGAGTATGTCAGGAATGACTTGTGAGCTCATTTAAAAAAGGATCAAAACCAAAACACCATATATTTTGTAAGTGTGTGTTTCAAGTTTCAAGTTTTAATGTCACACCCAGAAGTACAGTGAAAAGCCTTTCTTGCCAGCTCTAACCTCAACAATGCAGTAATCAACAACAATGTAATTAACAAAATAACAAGGTAGAAAAAAACACACAAGATATAAAAATAAGAAATAAGAAGAACACGATAAAGTAAGAATACTATATACAAAGTCAGTTCCAGTACTATATTTACAATGTGCCGGCCTGCCGGGATACTGGATCGATAGAGGTAGATATGTATAGGGGTAAGGTGACTAGGCATCAGGATATATGATAAACAGAGTAGCAGTAGTGTATAATGTGTAGAGTCAGTATAAATGTACAGTTGAAGTCGGAAGTTTACATACACTTAGGTTGGAGTCATTAAAACTCGTTTTTCAACCACTCCACAAATGTCTTGTTAACAAACTATAGTTTTGGCAATTCGGTTAGAACATCTACTTTGTGCATGACACAAGCAATTTTTCCAACAATTGTTTGCTGGAGTCTTTGACAATTTTGAGGGCCTTCCTCTGACACCGCCTGGTATACATTTATATTTACATTTACATTTTACATTTACGTCATTTAGCAGACGCTCTTATCCAGAGCGACTTACAAATTGGTGCATTCACCTTGGGTAACCACTTTACAATATGTATTTTTTAAAAAAATTTTTGGTGGTAGAATGATTGATTTATCCTATCCCAGGTATTCCTTAAAAAGGTGGGGTTTCAAGTGTCTCCGGAAGGTGGTGAGTGACTCCGCTGTCCTGGCATCGTGAGGGAGATTGTTCCACCATTGGGGTGCCAGAGCAGCGAACAGTTTTGACTGGGCTGAGCGGGAACTGTGCTTCCGCAGAGGTAGGTTGGGCCAGCAGGCCAGAGGTGGATGAACACAATGCCCTCGTTTGGGTGTAGGGACTGATCTAAGCCTGAAGGTACGGAGGTGCCGTTCCCCTCACAGCGCCGTAGGCAAGCACCATGGTCTTGTAGCAGATGCGAGCTTCAACTGGAAGCCAGTGGAGTGTGCGGAGGAGCGGGGTGGCGTGAGAGAACTTGGGAAGGTTGAACAGCAGACGGGCTGCGGCATTCTGGATGAGTTGTAGGGGTTTAATGGCACAGGCAGGGAGCCCAGCCAACAGCGAGTTGCAGTAATCCAGACGGGAGATGACAAGTGCCTGGATTAGGACCTGTGCCGCTTCCTGTGTAAGGCAGGGTCGTACTCTCTGAATGTTGTAGAGCATGAATCTACAGGATCGGGTCACCGCCTTGATGTTAGCGAAGAACGACAGGGTGTTGTCCAGGGTCACGCCAAGGCTCTTCGCACTCTGGGAGGAGGACACAACGGAGTTGTCAACCGTAATGGTGAGATCATGGAATGGGCAGTCCTTCCCCGGGAGGAAGAGCAGCTCCGTCTTGCCGAGGTTCAGCTTGAGGTGGTGATCCGTCATCCACACTGATATGTCTGCCAGACATGCAGAGATGCGATTCGCCACCTGGTTATCAGAAGAGGGAAAGGAGAAGATTAGTTGTGTGTCGTCTGCGTAGCAATGACAGGAGAGGCCATGTGAGGATATGACAGAGCCAAGTGACTTGGTGTATAGCGAGAATAGGAGAGGGCCTAGAACTGAGCCCTGGGGGACACCAGTGGTGAGAGCACGTGGTGCGGAGACAGATTCTCGCCACGCCACTTCGTACGAGCGACCGGTCAGGTAAGACGCAATCCAAGAGTGAGCCGCGCCGGAGATGCCCAGCTCGGAGAGGGTGGAGAGGAGGATCTGATGGTTCACAGTATCAAAGGCAGCAGACAGGTCTAGAAGGACAAGAGCAGGGTAGAGAGAGTTAGATTTAGCAGTGCGGAGAGTCTCCGTGACACAGAGAAGAGCAGTCTCAGTTGAATGAGCAATCTTGAAACCTGACTGGTTTGGATCAAGAAGGTCATTCTGAGAGAGATAGCAAGAGAGTTGGCTAAAGACAGCACACTCAAGAGTTTTGGAGAGAAAAGAAAGAAGGGATACTGGTCTGTAGTTGTTGACATCAGAGGGATCGAGTGTTGGTTTTTTGAGAAGGGGTGCAACTCTCGCTCTCTTGAAGACGGAAGGGACATAGCCAGCGGTCAAGGATGAGTTGATGAGCGAGGTGAGGTAAGGGAGAAGGTCACCGGAGATGGTCTGGAGAAGAGAGGAGGGGATAGGGTCAAGCGGGCAGGTTGTTGGGCGGCCGGCCGTCACAAGTCGCAATATTTTATCTGGAGAGAGAGGGGAGAAAGATGTCAAAGCATAGGGTAGGGCAGTGTGAGCAGGACCAGCAGTGTCATTTGACTTAACAAACGAGGATCGGATGTCGTCAACCTTCTTTTCAAAATGGTTGACGAAGTCATCCACAGAGAGGGAGGAGGGGGGGTGAGGGGGAGGAGGATTCAGCAGGGAGGAGAACGTGGCAAAGAGCTTCCTAGGGTTAGAGGCAGATGCTTGGAATTTAGAATAGAGGTCCTGGATGGCAGGAAGCTTGGCCCCAGTGATGTACTGGGCCGTACGCACTACCCTCTGTAGTGTCTTGCGGTCGGAGGCCAAGCAGTTGCCATACCAGGCGGTGATGCAACCAGTCAGGATGCTCTCGATGGTGCAGCTGTATAATTTTTTGAGGATCTGAGGACCCATGCCAAATCCTTTCAGTCTCCTGACGGGGAATAGGCTTTGTCGTGCCCTCTTAACGACTGTCTTGGTGTGTTTGGACCATGATAGTTCGTTGGTGATGTGGACACCAAGGAACTTGAAGCTCTCAACCTGTTCCACTACAGCCCCGTCGATGAGAATGGGGGCGTGCTCATGTGTATAATAAACTGCTCCTTCTCCCTTAATGTGACCTGACCTGACCTGACCTCGACCCCATTCCTCACTAAACCACAGCTCTCCACCTTTATCAGTGACTGTAATCATTTGATTGTCTTTCCTTTACTCAGTACATTCCAAGCTTAATTGCCTCCACCATATACATTCCTCCTACAGATAACCATTAACTTCTGGTGTAGAAACCAGACTATGTCACTCCTCATGTTGATAGGATAACTGATGATTAACAATATTTCAAGTTTAGAAGTCAGAACCCATCAGGTTTTACTAGGGAAAATGTGTTTCCATAGCTAGGGCTAACAGTGAGGAGAATCAACAACCTCTCCATAATCAAAACAGTTGCTTTGTGATAAGTTATTAACCATCGAAGGTGTAAACCCATGTTCACAGTAAGCCATGGTTACTTAAGTGCCGTCCGAGAAGCCCCAGTGGTCTTGCCTTGGCCCCAAGTTAGAGTTGGTCCACCGGAGCCAAGGCCCAGTGAGACACGGTTGCTGGCCCACATAGATGGAAAACGAAAAGTCTGAGCCTTTTGGATAAAACACTGGGGTAAATCCTCAGTGGAAATGTGCCACAAGGGAGGCCAGTTTAGAAATGTCTGTCTGTTTGTTGGCTGTAGCCGATGGGGGTGCTGAGAGTCTGAGTGTGTGTGTGTCACACACTTTGTGCATACATATTCATGCATATCTGTGTGGAGGTTTTGCATGTGTGATTCAGGTGAACAGGGAGGTGGGAGAGCGGGGGGGTCTGAGCCAAGCTAAGCGTCCTCTCCAAAGCCTCGTCCCGCTCCCAGCTATGTGTTTTCATTTAGCCTCCTGAGAGCCAAGCCGCCGGGGGCCCCCGGGGGCTGACAGGTACGTTGCTGGGAACCTTGACCGGGAGGAGGGAGCGCCGCGCTGTTCGCCATAGCCATGGGATTAGCCTCACAGCAGAGAGAGTGCTGGGAACCGAGGGCAAGAGGGGGAGATGGAGGAGAGAGGTGAGGCACAATGCGATGCTGGCATCAGTGTCCAACTGGTACTGAATAAGGCAGGGGTCTGTAATGAAGACAAACACACACAGTAAACACTAATAGCTCTCTCCTGGATTAGGATTAAAGAGAAGCCCATTATTAATAGACATAGGTTTACACGCACACACATACACACACACATTTAGGGTCGCTGCAGCCACAGGGGTTCCGGTGCGAGAGCCCACCACAGAAATGTTGATTCAGGGGTCTGCATCGGTTAATTAGCCAACGGACTTCAACTTCTGATTCCCTCTACTACCGTCACTCCCTGTACAACTTCTCAGAGCAAGGAAAGGGAGAAGTTCTACTTTCTGTTGGTATGCAGAACACACAGTATTGGGGTTTAGATATTGACTCTCTGTTGCTCTCTTTTGAGTTATCTCTATCCAAAGTGCTGTATCTTCTAATCGAAGGTCAGATAACTTTGCTCTCAGTTGAGTGTTTCTCTGTCTAGGTTCAGATGTTGAGATACTTCCCAAATGGCCTTCCGAGGGCACAGCGATCTAAGGCACTGCATTGCACATGGCTGACAGAATACATCATGTCAAGGGCAAACCTCACTGTGGTCTAATAGCATTGTGGCATTCATAGATTCATTCACTCAGAGAGAGAGAGAGAGAGAGAGAGAGAGAGAGAGAGAGAGAGAGAGAGAGAGAGAGAGAGAGAGAGAGAGAGAGAGAGAGAGAGAGAGAGAGAGAGAGAGAGAGAGAGAGAGAGAGAGAGAGAGAGAGAGAGAGAGAGAAAGAGAGAGAGAGAGAGAGAATTAATGAATGAGAATGAGAGAGAGAAAGAAAGAGAGAGGAAGAGAGAGAACAGGGAAGGGACTCAGAGGGTATGCTAATTTGGTATAGAGCAGACCTAACTCACTCTATTAAATTCATCAAAACAGGAACATTTTACATTTGGCTAGAAATTCTAAAGGAAATTATCTCAACAGTGAAAAATGTCCTCCTGTGTGCTACCTATATCCCCCCACTAGAATCCCCATACTTTAATGAAGACAGCTTCTCCATCCTGGAGGGGGAAATCAATCATTTCCAGACCCAGGGACATGTAGTAGTCTGTGGCGACCTAAATGCCAGAACTGGACAAGAACCTGACACCCTCAGCACACAGGGGGACAAACACCTACCTGAAGGTGACAGCATTCCCTCCCCCATATGCCCCCCTAGGCACAACTATGACAACATAACCAACAAAAACGTGTCACAACTCCTGCAGCTCTGTCGCACACTGGGTATGTACATAGTCAATGGTAGGCTTCGAGGGGACTCCTATGGTAGGTACACCTATAGCTCATCTCTTGGCAGTAGTACTGTAGACTACTTTATCACTGACCTCAACCCAGAGTCTCTCAGAGCATTCACAGTCAGCCCACTGACACCCCTATCAGACCACAGCAAAATCACAGTCTACTTGAACAGAGCAATACTCAATCATGAGGCATCAAAGCCAAAGGAACTGAATAATAATAAGAAATGCTATAGATGGAAGGAAAGTAGTGTCGAAACCTACCAAAAAACAATTAGGCAACAACAAATTCAATCCCTTTTAGACAACTTCCTGGACAAAACGTTCTACTGTAATAGTGAAGGTGTAAACTTGGCAGTAGAAAACCTAAACAGTATATTTGAACTCAGCTTCCCTATCAAATCTAGAAATCTCTAACAGAAAACCGAAGAAAAGTAACAACAGTGACAAATGGTTTGATGAAGAATACAAAAACCTAAGAAAGAAATTGAGAAACCTATCCAACCAAAAGACCCAGAAAACCTGAGCCTACGCCTTCACTATGGTGAATCACTAAAACAATACAGAAATACACTACGGAAAAAGAAGGAACAGCATGTCAGAAATCAGCTCAATGTATTTTAAGAATCCATGACTCTAACCACTTCTGGGGAAATTGGAAAACACTAAACAAACAACAACACGACGAGCTATCTTTCCAAAACGGAGATGTATGGGTAAACCACTTCTCCAATCATTTTGGCCCTATAACAAAGAACAAACAGCAAAAAAATATACATGATCAAATGCAAATCTTAGAATCAACTATTAAAGACTACCAGAACCCACTGGATTCTCCAATTACTTTGAATGAACTACAGGACAAAATACAAACCCTCCAACCCAAAAATGCCTGTGGTGTTGATGGTATCCTCAATGAAATGATTAAATATACAGACCACAATTCTAATTGGCTATACTTAAACACTTTAACATCATCCTTACCTCTGACATCTTCCCCAATATTTGGAACCAAGGACTGATCACCCCAATTCACAAATGTGGAGACAAATTTGACCCCAATAACTACCGTGGGATATGCGTCAACAGCAACCTTGGGAAAATCCTCTGCATTATCAGTAACAGCAGAATAGTTCATTTCCTCAGTGAAAACAATGTGCTGAGCAAATGTCAAATGGCTTTTTACCAAATTACCGTACGACAGACCACGTATTCACCCTGCACACCCTAATTGACAAACAACAAACCAAATCAAAGTAAAGTCTTCTCATGCTTTGTTGATTTCCAAAAAGCTTTTGACTCAATTTGGCATGAGGGTCTGCTATACAAATTGATGGAAAGTGGGGTTGTGGGAAAAACATACGACATTATAAAATCCATGTACACAAACAACAAGTGTGCGGTTAAAATTGGCAACAAACACACACATTTCTTTCCACAGGGCTGTGGGGTGAGACAGGGATGCAGTTTAAGCCCCACACTCTTCAACATATATATCAACGAATTGGCGAGGGCACTAGAACAGTCTGCAGCACCCGGCCTCACCCTACTAGAATCTGAAGTCAAATGTCTACTGTTTGCTGATGATCTGGTGCTTCTGTCACCAACCAAGGAGGGCCAACAGCAGCACCTATATCTTCTGCACAGATTCTGTCAGACCTGGGCCCTGACAGTAAATCTCAGTAAGACAAAAATAATGGTGTTCCAAAAAAGGTCCAGCTACCAGGACCACAAATACAAATTCCATCTAGACACCGTTGCCCTAGAGCACACAAAAAACGATACATCCCTCAGCCTAAACAGAAGAGCCACAGGAAACTTCCACAAAGCTGTGAACGATCTGAGAGACAAGGCAAGAAGGGCCATCTATGCCATCAAAAGGAACAAAAAATTAGACATACCAATTAGGATCTGGCTAAAAATACTTGAATCAGTTATAGAACCCATTGCCCTTTATGGTTGTGAGGTCTGGGGTCCACTCACCAACCAATAATTCACAAAATGGGACAAACACCAAATTGAGACTCTGCATGCAGAATTCTGCAAAAATATCCTCTGTGTACAACAAAAAACACAAAATAATGCATGCAGAGCAGAATTAGGCCAATACCCGCTTATTATCAAAATCCAGAAAAGAGCCGTTAAATTCTATAACCACTTAAAAGGAAGCGATTCCCAAACCTCCCATAACAAAGCCATCACCTACAAAGAGATTAACCTGGAGAAGTTCCCCTAAGTAAGCTGGTCCTGGGGCTCTGTTCACAAACACAAACAGACCCCACAGAGCCCCAGGACAACAACAACAACACAATTAGACCCAACCAAATCATGAGAAAACAACAAGAGAATTATTTGACATATTGGAAAGAATTAACAAAAAAACTGAGCAAACTAGAATGCTATTTGGCTCTAAACAGAGAGTACACAGTGACAGAATACCTGACCACTGTGACTGACCCACACTTAAGGAAAGCTTTGACTATGTACAGACTCAGTGAGCATAGCCTTGCTATTGAGAAAGGCCGCCGTAGGCAGACCTGGCTCTCAAGAGAAGACAGGCTATGTGCATACTGCCCACAAAATGAGGTGGAAACTGAGCTGCACTTCCTAACCTCCTGCCATATGACCATATTAGAGACACATATTTCCCTCAGATTACAGAGATCCACAAAGAATTCGAAAACAAACCCAATTTTGATAAACTCCCTTATCTACTGAGTGAAAAACACCAGAGTGCCATAACAGCAGCAAGATTTGTGACCTGTTGCCACAAGAAAAGGGCAACCAGTGAAGAGCAAACACCATTGTAAATACAACCCATATTTATGTTTATTTATTTTCCCATTTGCACATTGTTACAACACTATATTTATGTTTATTTAATATCCCATTTGTATTTTAACTATTTGCACATTGTTACTACACTGTATACAGTGGGGAGAACAAGTATTTGATACACTGAGGATTTTGCAGGTTTTCCTACTTACAAAGCATGTAGAGGTCTGTAATTTTTTATCATAGGTACACTTCAACTGTGAGAGACGGAATCTAAAACAAAAATCCAGAAAATCACATTGTATGATTTTTAAGTAATTAATTTGCATTTTATTGCATGACATAAGTATTTGATCACCTACCAACCAGTAAGAATTCCGGCTCTCACAGACCTGTTAGTTTTTCTTTAAGAAGCCCTCCTGTTCTCCACTCATTACCTGTATTAACTGCACCTGTTTGAACTTTTTACCTGTATAAAAGACACCTGTCCACACACTCAATCAAACAGACTCCAACCTCTCCACAATGGCCAAGACCAGAGAGCTGTGTAAGGACATCAGGGATACAATTGTAGACCTGCACAATGCTGGGATGGGCTACAGGACAATAGGCAAGCAGCTTGGTGAGAAGGCAACAACTGTTGGCGCAATTATTAGAAAATGGAAGAAGTTCAAGATGACAGTCAATCACCCTCGGTCTGGGGCTCCATGCAAGATCTCACCTCATGGGGCATCAAAGATCATGAGAAAGGTGAGCGATCAGCCCAGAACTACACGGTAGGACCTGGTCAATGACCTGAAGAGAGCTGGGACCACAGTCTCAAAGAAAACCATTAGTAACACACTACGCCGTCATGGATTAAAATCCTGCAGCGCACGCAAGGTCCCTCTGCTCAAGCCAGCGCATGTCCAGGCCCGTCTGAAGTTTGCCCATGACCATCTGGATGATCCAGAGGAGGAATGGGAGAAGGTCATGTGGTCTGATGAGACAAAAATAGAGCTTTTTGGTCTAAACTCCACTCGCCATGTTTGGAGGAAGAAGAAGGATGAGTACAACCCCAAGAACACCATCCCAACCGTGAAGCATGGAGGTGGAAACATCATTCTTTGGGGATGCTTTTCTGCAAAGGGGACAGGACAACTGCACCGTATTGAGGGGAGGATGGATGGGGCCATGTATCGCGAGATCTTGGCCAACAACCTCCTTCCCTCAGTAAGAGCATTGAAGATGGGTCTTGGCTGGGTCTTCCAGCATGACAACGACCCGAAACACACAGCCAGGGCAACTAAGGAGTGGCTCCTTAAGAAGCATCTCAAGGTCCTGGAGTGGCCTAGCCAGTCTCCAGACCTGAACCCAATAGAACATCTTTGGAGTGAGCTGAAAGTCCGTATTGCCCAGCGACAGCCCCGAAACCTGAATGATCTGGAGAAGGTCTGTATGGAGGAGTGGGCCAAAATCCCTGCTGCAGTGTGTGCAAACCTGGTCAAGACCTACAGGAAACGTATGATCTCTGTAATTGCAAACAAAGGTTTCTGTACCAAATATTAAGTTCTGTTTTTCTGATGTATCAAATACTTATGTCATGCAATAAAATGCTAATTAATTACTTAAATATCATACAATTAGATTTTCTGGATTTTTGTTTTAGATTCCGTCTCTCACAGTTGAAGTGTACCTATGATAAATATTACAGACCTCTACATGCTTTGTAAGTAGGAAAACCTGCAAAATCGGCAGTGTATCAAATACTTGTTCTCCCCACTGTATATACATAATATGACATTTGAAATCTCTTTATTCTTTTGGAACTTCTGAGTGTAATGTTTACTTTTAATATTTATTGTTTATCTCACTTTTGTTTACTATGTACTTCACTTGCTTTGGCAATGTTAACATACGTTTCCCATGCCAATAATACCCTTAAATTGAATTGAATTGAATTGAATTGAATTGAGTGAGTTAGGGAGAGAGAGGGAGAAAGAGATAGATAGGGAGAGAGAGAGAGGTACAAGCTAAACTAATAAAACATTCAGAGGCAACTGTCTATCATCTGGGGGTCGAGAAGCACTAATAAACCCTGGACAGGCATGACACACACACACACACACACACACACACACACACACACACACACACACACACACACACACACACACACACACACACACACAGACACACACACACACACACACACACACACAGACACACACTGTCAGTAAAATATGCAGCATAAAATGTATGGGTAGAAAAACCCTGTCTATTTCCTCTCTGGATTTTAAGAGCTCTCTACAGTGGCCAGGCTGCGTTCACACCTGCTGGGTTGGTAGAGGAAACTTTTCTCGCCTGGGCCAGGTTTACACCAGATGTGGCCTTAGTGTATCTGCTGCTAGGTACCTTTCACAGCCCTGTGGCTGACAGGATGAGAAGACAATGGTACAGAGGTTCATTACCTAACACCTAGTTAAATAATACAAAAGGCTACCAGACATAATGTTACATCCAGACATCCAGAGCTTCTGATGTCTTATAATTTGTTGAGCTAATAGAATGAAAGGAGACAATAGCACAAATGTCAAGGGCACAGACAATTTTCTCCAAATTCCTTATCTAACGATTGGGTGAAGACATCCATCTTGTGTCAGCTCAGAGCAATGAGCAGCAGATATACTGGTTCACCCCAGTCCGAGGTCAACAGGCTGACCCTGAAGTCTTTAATGTACTACACAGGATATACTGCTGCTACAGCTGCTGCTACTTCTGCTACTGTGGCTAATATTGCTACTGCTACTTCTGCTGCTTATACTGCTACTGCTACTGCTACTGCTGCTAATACCGCTACTGCTACTGCTAATACTGCTGCTGCTGTTGATACTACTACTGCTACTGCTACTACTACTGCTGCTAATACTGCTACTACTACTGCTGCTGCTGCTTCTGCTACTACTGCTACTGCTGCTGCTAATTCTACTACTGCCACTGCTACTTCTGCTACTGCTACTTTTGATGGTGCTACTGCTACTTCTACTGCTGCTATTGCTTCTGCTTCTGCTACTGCTATTGCTGCTGCTACTGCTACTGCTGCTACTTCTTCTGCTGCTACTGCTACTACTTCTGCTACTGCTTCTACTACTACTGCTGCTGCTACTGATGTTGCTGCTAGTGATGCTGCTACTGCTATTTATACTGCTACTTCTGCTATTGCTACTGCTGCTGCTATTGCTGCTACTGCTGCTAATACTGCTACTGCTACTGCTGCTACTGCTGCAAATACTGCTACTGCTACCTCTACTGCTGCTGCTGCTGCTGCTAATACTTCTCCTGCTGCTACTACTGCTACTGCTACTACTACTACTACTGCTGCTAATACTGCTACTACTACTGCTGCTGCTTCTGCTGCTACTACTGCTGCTGCTGCTTCTGCTGCTACTACTGCCACTGCTACTGCTGCTACTGCTACTTTTGTTTCTGCTACTTCTGCTATTGCTTCTTCTTCTGCTTCTTCTACTGCTATTGCTGCTTTTACTGCTGCTACTTCTGCTACTGCTATTACTTCTTCTACTGCTTCCATTGCTACTGCTATTGCATCTACTGCTGCTTATACTGCTACTTCTACTACTGCTGCTGCTGCTACTGCTGCTGCTGATACTACTGTTGCTACTTCTTCTACTTCTTCTGCTAATGCTACTACTGCCACTGCTACTGCTTCTACTACTACTTTTGTTTCTTCTACTGCTTCTGCTACTGCTATTTCTGCTGCTACTGCTGCTATTGCTGCTGCTTCTGCTACTGCTGTTACTTCTACTGCTACTACTGCTACTCTTTCTACTGCTACTTCTGCTGCTACTGCTGCTGCTGCTACTGCTAGTGCTAGTGCTGCTGCTTCTACTGCTATTTATTCTACTACTGCTGCTGCTATTGCTATTGCTGCAGTTACCGCTGCTATTTCTGCTACTGCTGCTACTGCTACTGCCTCTACTGCTATTGCTACTGCTGCTTCTACTACTACTGCTAATGCTGCTGCTACTTATGCTGCTGCTACTGATACTGCTACTACTGCTACTTCAGTAGCAACAGCAGTAACAGCAGTAGCAGCAGCAGCAGCAGTAGCAGTAGAAGAAGCAGTAGAAGAAGCAGTAGCAGTAGCAGTAGCAACAGCAGTAGCAGTAGCAGTAGCAGTAGTAGCAGAAGCAGTAGAAGAAGCAGTAGCAACAGCAGTAGCAGAAGCAGTAGCAGCAGAAGCAGTAGCAGAAGCAGTAGAAGTAGCAGTAGAGACAGCAGTAGCAGTAGCAGTAGCAGTAGCAACAGCAGTAGCAGTAGCAGTAGCAGCAGAAGCAGTAGAGTCCCCTGTAGCTCAGTTGGTAGAGCATGGCGCTTGCAACGCCAGGGTTGTGGGTTCGTTTCCCATGGGGGGCCAGTATGAAAATGTATGCACTCACTAACTGTAAATCACTCTGGATAAGAGCGTCTGCTAAAATGACTAAAATGTAAAAATGTAGTACTGATTACTAACCTCTGCTTCCTGTAAGGAGAGGAAGACATGCTACTAGAGCCTGGGAATTGTTACAGCAGCATGGGAGGTCAAACAAAGACACGTCACTTTTCATGGAGTGATAGGCTGGAAAAATAGTGATATGATAAAGTAGAATCTTCGCCTTTACTTTTTAAAAGATCTTCGTCATCTTCTCTGGAATTTGCCTGGGTTAGCGATATGATGCAGATGCGGTAAAGTGGTCAATGGAAAACAGGCCGTGGGGGAAAGAAGAAGGACTCCGGATTGGCGCACATTCGACAAATCTGATCTAGCAAAGTGGATATTCCTCAAATCTGTCATGATTGATGTATTGTAACAGGCCCACAATGTGGTTACTAAAGTCAGATTTCAATATATTTGGCTGTTTTCGTTGTATAACATTTAGAAGTTGTTCTTTTTCAGGTTTAGAAATGACTGCTAAATGCTAACTCCTGTTCGTATATAAATGTAGGCTAATTTTGCTTGGGGGTAATGAGGTGATTCGGGATCTTTCCCCCTCGGCATCTTTCCCCCACGCGTTTCCATTGTTTTGGTCGAGTTCCATTGATCTCTTTACCTCGTCTATGGTAAAAAGGATCTTGGTCATGATCTACATCTTGGTCAGGTCTCAGGAATTTGCCTCCATTGCTATCCAGCAAAGCGTCATCATCATGAATCAAGTAACACCCCTTTGAAATCTTGTACCCCTTTCAGAAATATGGAATGTGGCACCTTGAAAGTTCCTCGGCTACAGCATGTTTGTTTGGACACTACGGCTTTTAAATCGTGCTACGAAAAATCATATGGGGATAGTTTCGAAGCATTGCTGAACGGTCATTTAACTTGTCTGTAAGGAATGCTTCTTCTGAAGCGGGGCTAACGTCCATCACCAGGCAACTAGAACTGTCAATCAAATGATCTAGAGCTGCCTGCGCGCAGACCACACATTCCTAAGAAAGATACTTTGAAGTTTGTTAAATACAATGACTTACCAATACATTTAGTAGAAAGAAAACACATCTACTGTATCTACCCTACCATAAAAAAAACTGTAGAAAAATAACAAAACACCACATCATTCAGCAATGTTTATTGTTGTCATGGAAACAATACCGAACATTCTATGCCGGAGAAGAATTCTATTGTCTGAAAAGGTACAGACGCTTCTGATACAGAACCTTTTTTAATTGTCTGAAAGGTTATCAATTGTTGCTGTTGACCCGTTACTGTAGAGGCATCCTATGTATGAAAAGGGTATTGGTTTTTAATATTTAGATGTAATATTTAGCAAAAGCACAGTGTCATCAGCATGAATCAGACACTATCCATCCCCTTTCCTGTTCTAATTATAATTTTCAATCTCATCTCCACACTGATTGCTTCTATGAAAGGCGTGGAGGGTTTAATAATATAACAATATGACAGCACAGTGAGAAGGAAAAAGCCTCCATTTATTATCACACCACAACACATTACTAGCTGTCTCCAGATGTGAATTAATAGTTTCAGTTCCAATGAATGTTGAGACGTTCATTTCAACAGTTTAAATGAATGCTGGGATGTTAATTTCATTCAGAGTCAAGGTTGCTGTAGTCATTATACTAAGGCTGATTGTGGTATAGTGATTTGGAGCAACAGGGTGTCGTATTAGTCATTGTCAGTGTTCAGATGGCAGTTGTCAGTGTTAAGCACTCACACACTCACTCACACACACACACACACACACACACACACACACACACACACACACACACACACACACACACACACACATAGTTTAGTTGTCAGGGTTATTACACTCTGATAGCCTAACACACAGGCACACAGGCATGCACGCAATCACAAACACACACACACACGCACACACACAAACAGTGTTACTACACTCCGATATGCGTATCATTACATTTGCGTAGTGGCATAGAGCAGTAGAGTAGAGACTCTGATATGCATATAATTACATTTGCGTAGTGGCATAGAGCAGTAGAGTAGAGACTCTGATATGCATATCATTACATTTGCGTAGTGGCATAGAGCAGTAGAGTAGAGACTCTGATATGCATATCATTACATTTGCGTAGTGGCATAGAGCAGTAGAGTAGAGACTCTGATATGCATATCATTACATTTGCGTAGTGGCATAGAGCAGTAGAGTAGAGACTCTGATATGCATATCATTACATTTGCGTAGTGGCATAGAGCAGTAGAGTAGAGACTCTGATATGCATATCATTACATTTGCGTAGTGGCATAGAGCAGTAGAGTAGAGACTCTGATATGCATATCATTACATTTGCGTAGTGGCATAGAGCAGTAGAGTAGAGACTCTGATATGCATATCATTACATTTGCGTAGTGGCATAGAGCAGTAGAGTAGAGACTCTGATATGCATATCATTACATTTGCGTAGTGGCATAGAGCAGTAGAGTAGAGACTCTGATATGCATATCATTACATTTGCGTAGTGGCATAGAGCAGTAGAGTAGAGACTCTGATATGCATATCATTACATTTGCGTAGTGGCATAGAGCAGTAGAGTAGAGACTCTGATATGCATATCATTACATTTGCGTAGTGGCATAGAGCAGTAGAGTAGAGACTCTGATATGCATATCATTACATTTGCGTAGTGGCATAGAGCAGTAGAGTAGAGACTCTGATATGCATATCATTACATTTGCGTAGTGGCATAGAGCAGTAGAGTAGAGACTCTGATATGCATATCATTACATTTGCGTAGTGGCATAGAGCAGTAGAGTAGAGACTCTGATATGCATATCATTACATTTGCGTAGTGGCATAGAGCAGTAGAGTAGAGACTCTGATATGCATATCATTACATTTGCGTAGTGGCATAGAGCAGTAGAGTAGAGACTCTGATATGCATATCATTACATTTGCGTAGTGGCATAGAGCAGTAGAGTAGAGACTCTGATATGCATATAATTACATTTGCGTAGTGGCATAGAGCAGTAGAGTAGAGACTCTGATATGCATATCATTACATTTGCGTAGTGGCATAGAGCAGTAGAGTAGAGACTCTGATATGCATATAATTACATTTGCGTAGTGGCATAGAGCAGTAGAGTAGAGACTCTGATATGCATATCATTACATTTGCGTAGTGGCATAGAGCAGTAGAGTAGAGACTCTGATATGCATATCATTACATTTGCGTAGTGGCATAGAGCAGTAGAGTAGAGACTCTGATATGCATATCATTACATTTGCGTAGTGGCATAGAGCAGTAGAGTAGAGACTCTGATATGCATATCATTACATTTGCGTAGTGGCATAGAGCAGTAGAGTAGAGACTCTGATATGCATATCATTACATTTGCGTAGTGGCATAGAGCAGTAGAGTAGAGACTCTGATATGCATATCATTACATTTGCGTAGTGGCATAGAGCAGTAGAGTAGAGACTCTGATATGCATATCATTACATTTGCGTAGTGGCATAGAGCAGTAGAGTAGAGACTCTGATATGCATATCATTACATTTGCGTAGTGGCATAGAGCAGTAGAGTAGAGACTCTGATATGCATATCATTACATTTGCGTAGTGGCATAGAGCAGTAGAGTAGAGACTCTGATATGCATATCATTACATTTGCGTAGTGGCATAAAGCAGTAGAGTAGAGACTCTGATATGCATATCATTACATTTGCGTAGTGGCATAGAGCAGTAGAGTAGAGACTCTGATATGCATATCATTACATTTGCGTAGTGGCATAGAGCAGTAGAGTAGAGACTCTGATATGCATATCATTACATTTGCGTAGTGGCATAGAGCAGTAGAGTAGAGACTCTGATATGCATATCATTACATTTGCGTAGTGGCATAGAGCAGTAGAGTAGAGACTCTGATATGCATATCATTACATTTGCGTAGTGGCATAGAGCAGTAGAGTAGAGAGACTCTGCTATGCATATCATTACATTTGCGTAGTGGCATAGAGCAGTAGAGTAGAGACTCTGATATGCATATCATTACATTTGCGTAGTGGCATAGAGCAGTAGAGTAGAGACTCTGATATGCATATCATTACATTTGCGTAGTGGCATAGAGCAGTAGAGTAGAGACTCTGACAGAAGTTGCACACATGGGGACTACTTGTAGTAGCCTACACTGAAAAACCAAGTGTTTAGGATCTGAACACATAGCTAAACACTTTTCTGTGACACTTTTAAAACGCGTCAAGGCATTTATAATTTCAATGATAACGCGTCACAGTGTTTAGATTGTAAACAACACAACATGATTATTCGCTGTAACACTTTTTAAACACATGAACACGTTTATTCAGCACAAGGGTTTATGTTTTAAACACTAAACACTAGGGGTGTTGTTTTAACGCTGTAGTGTGTAAAGCCATATTTGCATATTTCCCAACATGCTTTTTGAGTCACTGTGAGATACCCACCCATGACTGTGTTTGTTAGTGACAGAGACATGGTTGTTGCATTCAATAACTTCTATTACTGAAACCTTCACCAATTGACTGCTTAAGTGAATGTAACTGTGTCATGTCTCCTCCCATTGCTCCCCTCCGGTGCTCTGATTCACCGGTCTACTGAGCCACCGGTCTGAGCGCACCACATCAGCAAACACAGGAATGGAATCCCAACGCACCCTAATCACCTCCAGCGCACCCGCACCTAATCACCACCACTATATAGCCCTGGAGTATTAGTTCATTGTTGTGTGTAATTGTTAGCGTCGTGTCGTTTACGCTCTCTTTGTTATTCTCTTTATCATTATTAAGTAAACCTTTACCTTGTTAATTCCTGCGTCTGCGTCCTGCCTCTTCGTATACTCAGTACTCGTCACAGAATTACACACCACTCACGAAAATGGATGCAGCAGGAGTTTCCCAGTGCCTCGACCAGCACCAGCAGCAGCTTGCCCAGTTGAACGCCGCCATGCAGGAAGTGCTCCAAACTCTGCATAATCTGCACAGCGCTCCGGTTCCACCTCAGGGAGCGGCGAGTGCACCCAATCCACCTGTTCCCATGCTATCACCCACTTCTGAGGGAACCCTCGCCCTACCAGAGTGCTATGACGGTAAAACTACTAAATGTAGCGGCTTCCTGCTACAAGTTTCACTTTATCTGGCGCGTCAGCCTGGGGCATATCCATCTGACCAAGCCAGGATAGCGCTGGTGATTTCGCTACTTAAAGGAAAGGCGCTGGATTGGGCCACGGCATTCTGGGAAGGAGGGGAGGCAGTGGCGTTTCCATACTCCACCTTCCTCACTCAGTTCAGGGCGGTGTTTGATCATCCCACGGAGGGAAAGGACGGGGGTGAGCGTCTCCTCCAGCTACAACAGAGACAGGGGCCCGCGTCCGAGTACGCTCTGAGCTTTCGCACAGTGGCGGCATCTTCCGGCTGGAATGAGGGTGCTCTGCGCACAGCCTTCAGGAGAGGGTTATGGGAGGACATTAAGACGGAACTCGCATGTCGAGACGACGAGATGGACCTTGATACCCTCATCACCACGTCCATCCGTCTTGACAACATGTTGAGAGACAGACAGCGTTCCCAACACTTCCCGGAGCCTCGATGCTCACCCCATCTGAGCTATGGAAGCCGTCCTGCCTCCGAGTCCTCACCCATGGAGGTGGGCAGCACCCCCTACACCACCACGGACCACAGATCTCCTGGTGGTACCCAATCTAGGCGGTATGACTCCCATTGCCGCTCCGTGAGTGTTAACGTCATCTCCTATCACAAAACCATTGTTTTTAGTTCCCATAACGGTGACTATTTATTCCTTCTCTTCCATTTCTACTGCAACGATAGATTCCGGATCAGCGGGGAACCTTATAGATAGGGAGCTGGTCTCTGAATGGGGCTTGCCCACCGTGCCACTGCCTTCTCCGCTACACATCACCTCGCTGGACAATAAACCACTTGGATCAGGCACCATTATGCACGTCACTCTCTCCATTACCATCACCATTCCCACACTACCGGAGCACCAAGAGGAGCTGTCATTCCACATCGTCACGTCACCCCTTCACCGGATCGTCTTGGGATTGCCCTGGCTCAGACTACACAACCCCACCATCAATTGGATCACCAAGAGGATAACAGCCTGGTCCACCTCATGCCGGAAGACCTGCCTGCCGGTGGTTTGTTGTTCCACGTCAGTGGAGAGTCCGGAGTCCGCCCTCCAGCCCAACATTTCACGTGAGTACGCAGATCTCTCCGATGTCTTCTCTGCCTCCAAGGCTAAGTGTCACCCTCCTCACAGGCCCTTGGACTGTGCCATTGATCTACTGGAGGGACAACACCCCCCGAAGAGTTGCATTTACCCCCTTTCCATGGCGGTGACTGAGGCCATGGAGAAGTATGTGGCGGAGACCCTGAAACGGGTTCATCAGACGCTCTACCTCTCCTGCCTCAGCCAGCTTCTTCTTCGTGGCCAAAAAAGACAGAGGACTGAGACCATGCATTGACTACAGGGGGCTGAACGCAGTCACCACCAAGTACCAGTACCCCCTCCATCTGGTTCCGTTGGCCATCGAGCAGCTACGAGGGACCCGGTACTTTACCAAGTTGGACCTGAGGAGTGCCTACAACCTGATCCGAATCCGGGAAGGAGACGAGTGGAAGACGGCATTCAGCACTACCTCAGGCCACCATGAATACTGCGTCATGCCCTACGGCCTCGCCAACGCACCTTCTGTGTTCCAGTCCTTCGTCAATGACGTGTTCCGAGACATGCTGAGTAGACAGGTGGTGGTGTACATCAACGATATCCTGATCTACTCGGCTACGTTCGATGAGCACGTCAGGGATGTCAGAGCTGTCCTACTCCGCCTCCGGGAACACAGCCTGTTGGTGAAGGGGGAGAAATACGAAATCCACCAACAGGCACTGTCATGTCTCCTCCTCCGCCGCTCTGATTCGCCGGTCTACTGAGCCACCGGTCTGAGCGCACCACCTCGGCAAACACAGGAATGGAAACCCAACGCACCCTAATCACCTCCAGCGCACCTGCAGCGTATCATCTCATCACCACCACTATATAGCCCTGGAGTGTTAGTTCATTGTTGTGTGTAATTGTTAGCGTTGTGTCGTTTACGCTCTCTTTGTTATTCTCTTTATCATTATTAAGTAAACCTTTACCTTGTTAATTCCTGCGTCTGCGTCCTGCCTCTTCGTATACTCAGTACTCGTCACAGACTGCCTAAGTAAACCCTTTATGACCACATACTATACATGTCATAAGGCCTTTAGTTATGGCCTTGTCATCCTCATGGGCCACATCAGACCTGCAAGTCACAATGTGCTGGTTTGTGAAGTGGTTAGTCATTCCTGTTAGAATCCAGCCAGAGGAAGGATAGCCAGGGTTTTATCACCCACAACTTGCAATGCTGAAATACTAAAATAAAGACTACCAAAATCATCTAAACTGGAACAACCATCTCAGTAATGGGTGCAATAAGTGCAAGCCCTTACAGATTGGATTAGTGTAGAAAAATGTAAGTTATTTATCTTTGTATACTATAAGATCAATTAATAAATCAATGTGCATGAGGAAACAGTGATATTAAAACAAACTATTCTAAAAATCCATCTGCAACAAAGCATGCTGGGCAAATTGATAATTAGGTATTTTTCACTCTGAGAAAGTTAATGGAAATTAACTCAACACGGTTCAGTAATAACACACGCGATTGAAAATATGTCTTGAATCAAATATCCTCAGTTCAGTTGTGCTAAAATGTAGGTAAGTTTACAGACATTCCTAACACTGATCTGAATAAAAGGCATGGAAAGTCACGTAAATGTCTAATGACTAAATGCAACCTAAACAGGACGATGGGAAAGTAGACACTAGTGTTTAAAATCTGAACACAGGAGATATAGTTGTTCTCCTGGTTGGAAACTGACTGGAAAAAGCTGACTATCATGTTTAATCTTGCATTTTAAATGGCTGTGTTGAAGATGAGAACACTTCTTGGCAAATCTAAAAGCCTAATGTTTAAGTTTTGAACATTGACGTTTAGGATATACTGTAAACGTGTCAGATGTTTCATGGTTTTACAGTGTAGGGTCCGGGAAAAATGTGGCCTTTTATAAACACATTTCATGCAGTTCTATGTCATTTTACATGACTGGAGACTTTGGCAGAATCTTTTTTAATACCGCACAAATTATCACAATGACAGACTTGTATGACACTGACAAACTGAGAACCTGAGATCAATAAAAACGATCTAAACTTGAATCCATCAATAGCCTAGGCCTAGGTGTGTGGAGACACATATTGTACAATATGAGGAGGAAATCATAGTCCTGAAAAAGCTTTCCAGTTTCACTGACTCACTGAATGATACGCAGATCACTCGTCAGCGATGGCCGCATCGCGTTTGTGCCAAAAGCCTACCTCTCTCTTGTTTCACTTTGTTAAACAATGTTTGCTCGATAGGCCCATTTGGAAGTTGACAAAATATTTTGGTCGCCTTCAGCAGACAGATTAGCCTTCACTTTTCAGCAAGAGACATTTGCTTTCCAACCTGTGTTTCCCGCAATTGTATTTGACATATTGCGAAAGGCCTGTTTTGTCTGCATGAGGTTCACTGAGAGATTTGCCGTGTGTTCCCGACTGTAGGCTATGCCTTGTTATTGGGCTACACACAATCCACAGCTAGGCTATTTTTAAAAATAAGCTATTGATCCCTATTTTTTTAAAGAAGCTATTGATCCCTATTTTTAAAAAGAAGCTATTGATACCCTGTGCCTAAATTATAGACCTACTCCTGGTGTATTAGGCTATTCTGAATGATTTCATTTCTTTCTGGACAGCAGTAATTCTATAACTCCAGCACCCTTCCCGCGGCTATGATTCATTTGACATTTTAGTCATTTAGCAAACGCTCTTATCCAGAGCGACTTACAGTTAGTGCATTCATCTTAAGATAGCTAGGTGGGACAACCACATTTCACATTAAAAAGTACATTTTTCTATAAGGAAATAAATGATGAAGTGCTGCTGCATGTACTATGTATTATGTCATGTTTCATGTGGACCCCAGGAAGGTTAGTTGATGCGATTGCAGCGGCTAATGGGGATCCTAATAAATACCAAATGGAGGCAATCAGCCAACCAGACCGAATAATGGTGATTATGTAAATCAAGTGTTATCAAGTGTTAATCAAACACTATGCTGCTGTGGCAGTACTGTTGATATTTAAACTAGGTATCTTGCTACACACACACCCGACCGGTCACCACGTTTCAAGCCATGCATGTTTGGATACCGGGCACGGCGCGAGCCTTTTCCATACAGGGCAGACCAATGGACGGGGTAGGGGTAGGGGTAGGGGTAGGGGTAGGGGTAGGGGGGTGGAGAACTTGAAGACGTCAAGATGACTTGGGGGCAGAGGGTTCAGAACAGAAACGACAAATACTGTATAAAATATATATATATATATATATATATATATATATACCAGCACCCAAAAGGGCAGTTGGTGAGTGAGAGGGCAAAGGGGCTGGTGCTGGGCACAGGTAGCAGGTTGACCCCTATCTGTGCACCTGCCTGGTGTGTGGGTGTATATCTGTGTGCACATGTGTGTTTATGTGTCTCTGTGTGTGTGTGTGTGTGTGTGTGTGTGTGTGTGTGTGTGTGTGTGTGTGTGTGTGTGTGTGTGTGTGTGTGTGTGTGTGTGTGTGTGTGTGTGTTAGCGTGTGTTTGTGTATGTGGGTTGGGTTCTAAAAAAATATCTGAAACTTTGAACATCCAACAGAGAACCATTAAATCCATTATAAAAAAATTGAAAGAATATGGCACCACAACAAACCAGCCAAGAGAGGGCCGCCCACCAAAACTCACGGACCAGGCAAGGAGGGCATTAATCAGAGAGGCAACAAAGAGACCAAAGATAACCCTGAAGGAGCTGCAAAACTCCACAACGGAGATTGGAGTATCTGTCCATAGGACCACTTTAAGCTGTACACTCCACAGAGCTGGGCTTTATGGAAGAGTGGCCAGAAAAAAGCCATTGCTTCTTAAAAAAAATAAGCAAACACGTTCGCCAAAAGGCATGTGGGAGACTCCCCAAACATATGGAAGAAGGTACTCTGGTCAGATGAGACTAAAATTGAGCTTTTTGGCCATCAAGGAAAACGCTATGTCTGGTGCAAACCCAACACCTCTCCTCATCCCGAGAAAACCATCCCCACAGTGAAGCATGGTGGTGTCAGCATCATGCTGTGGGGAATTGAAGGAATGATGGATGGCGCTAAATATAGGGAAATTCTTGAGGGAAACCTGTTTCAGTCTTCCAGAGATTTGAGACTGGGACGGAGGTTCACCTCCCAGCAGGACAATGACCCTACTCATACTGCTAAAGCAACACTCGAGTGGTTTAAGGGGAAACATTTAAATGTCTTGGAATGGCCTAGTCAAAGCCCAGACCTCAATCCAATTGAGAATCTGTGGTATGACTTAAAGATTGCTGTACACCTGCGGAACCCATCCAACTTGAAGTAGCTGGAGCAGTTTTGCCTTGAAGAATGGGCAAAAATCCCAGTGGCTAGATGTGCCAAGCTTATAGAGACATACCCCAAGAGACTTGCAGTTGTAATTGCTGCAAAAGGTGGCTCTACAAAGTATTGACTTTGGGGGGTGAATAGTTATGCACGCTCAAGTCTTCAGTTTTTTTGTCTTATTTCTTGTTTGTTTCACAAAAAAAATGTATTTTGCATCTTCAAAGTGGTAGGCATGTTGTGTAAATCAAATGATACAAACCTCCAAAAATCAAAAAATGTAATTCCAGTTTGTAAGGCAACAAAATAGGAAAAATGTCAAGGGGGGTAAATACTTTCGCAAGACACTGTATATCACAGGAAAAAGCATCCGAGCGAGCGAAACAGCTCCCCTCTGTCTCTCTACGTGTAGGCCATCTATCTGATGCTGTCTGTTCCAAACGAGTATTACATTGTTGCGCCCCGTAGCACTGAATGCAAGGGAAGCCAGCGAGCATTTGGCATCTCTCCTATCAAATCGCTTTCAGAGCATACGTCATTAACAGAAACAACTTGAATTGTGTTGTTGTCCTCCGATGGCTAGCTAGCTAGCTAAAATTCACCCTTTCCTAAATTAGCCATGGATAGAGATAGAGAGTTGGACTTGTGGTTTTACTTAATTCTTCGTACTGGCCAATGATTATAACGGCAATTCTGATCCAACCATTAATTCATACATTGTTGTGCCCCTGGCCTGAGAGGATGGAAGCACAATATGTACAGTAGCTAGATGTAGAAGGCTAATGTTAACTAGCTAACGTTGCCCAAGAATGGAAGTTAGGTTAGAGAGCAAGTGTTTTAACAAGAAATAAAAGCGTGTTATGTATGACAGAGTGATAGACCGTTTCGTCAACATGAATGAGAGGAGGATGGCATTGGGTGAGTCAACATGTTTTTCTACTTGCACGAACGTGTGCGCACACACACACACACGCAAAAAGAGAAATCAGATCTGTGGACAGCCACATCACATTTCGCTTATGTTGACTAAATCGTTTTTGGTATCTTTTAGTCACTGTATTAGACTAAGCAGAGGTGATTTGATGATGTTGAAATGTTGAAGTTGAATTGGTGCTGGAATAGTGGAGGCAGCTCCTGTTTTTATCTTTGCGACTTGCGGTAACTCTTTGTGGTAACTCTCTGTGGTTCTAAATCCATAGTTGTTTAGTGGTTCGAAAATGTCAAAAACATTAACTTGCTCAACCATGCTGTAGGTAATATAACTGTCATTGTTACATGCAATATGCGCCATGGACTTCACCGGACAGAGGTTGCTATCCGATTTTGTGGTAAAACAAAGGTGTGGTGGAATTTATTCTGCCACTGTCTTCTTATTGTCTCTGCCTTTAGGCTTGGCTTCCCCAGTGATTTCACTCACGCACCACTAATGTGTGTATGTGTGTGTGTTGGTGGATGTGTGTGTGTGTATGTCTGTGTGTGTGTGTGGTTGTGTGTGTGTGTGTGTGGTTGTGTGTGTGTGTGTGTGTTTGTCTGTGTGTGTGTATGTGTGTGTGTGGGTGGTTGTGTGTGTGTATGTGTGTGTGTGTGGGTGGTTGTGTTTGTGTGTGTGTGTGTGTGTGTGTGTGTGTGTGTGTGTGTGTGTGTGTGTGTGTGTGTGTGTGTGTGTGTGTGTGTGTGTGTGTGTGTGTGTGTGTGTGTGTGGTGTGTGTGTGTGTGTGTGTGTGTGTGTGTGTGTGTGTGCGTGGATGTGCGTCTGTGTGTATGTCTGTGTGTGAGTGTGTGTGTGTAATGTGTATGTGTGTGTGTGTGTGTGTATGTGTGTATGTATGTGTGTGTGTGTGTGTGTTGATGTGCGTCTGTGTGTACGTGTGTGTGTGTGTATGTGTGTGTGTGTGTGTGGGTGGTTCTGTGTGTGTGCGTGTGTGTGTGTTGCATCACCTTGCATTGAAACACTTCCCAGGCAAGCAGATGGTTAGGTAACAGATGAGATGCTCCATGCACGTTGTTGAACAGAGCTTAAGGTATTTACCACATCAAAGCACCTCTTCACACCTTGTCTTCACCTGGAAGAGGTCACAACCACAGTGTAGACTATAGGCTCTCTTGTTTGGGAGAATCTCATCTAACAGCCACAGTAACAACGAAATTATTAGAGTTTGTTAAGGTCTCTGTAGAGTAAGCCGCTGAGGAGGGATTCATGTGTGACATGCACGCAGGCGCACGCACACACTCAGGCACGCACCACACTCTTCCTCCGTAGAAAGAATATGACACATGATCATAGGCCAGACCACTCTCACGCCCTCTTCCCCTCTCTCCCTCACCGTCATGACTCACCCGTTCGCTGCTTTGCCTGTCAGTGATTAAAGTAAAGCGGAGCCCAGCGTGTCGGAAAAATGAAACACCATGACCCTCTTTACTTAGTTAAAACACACTCATCACGCCACACAGCCCACACGCCATTACTGTAAAACACCTACCCATTATCTATCTTTGCTGTCCAACTTCCGGACCTGCTGGCCCACACTGTCAAAATCACATCATCTGTATGTGTGTGTCTGTGTGTATTTGAGATACTCTTACTAATCTCTATCAGTCCCATCTGAGTCATCCAAACCACTATATTATTGCATGATGTGATCTCACTTTACATCTAGCACGTATCCTTATGAAACAGAAATGTATATTACTCGAAGGGCAGTGTGAGGGCAGTTAACAGTTAAAATTACAGATGTGATGTCTAGGTGCAAAACAGAATGACGCTAAGACTCAGATCTTTCACTTTAAAAGTATGCCAAACAAAAACCATTGATTGCAAAGTTAAACAAACCATACCATAACAATTTTCACAGACATATTTACAAAAACACATTTACTCAAAGAACATTGCAGATGTAAAGTTTGTAACAGAATGACATTAAAATCTCCTTAATTTTTTTATGTGACCACTTTTCCAAAAATTCTGTGAAATATCTACTCTGAATTAAGATTCAAAGATGTCTGCTCCTATGAACTTCACATGGTGGTGCTCATGGGGCTTTTTACTTGGAAATTCCCTTACTCTAGTAGGAGGGATAGTCTTTGCCTGGTCCAGTTAGTGTTCCCCCTCCACAAAATTCTGATAATAAAACCACATAATCATTTTACTAAATGGTATTGGTTGAGATTATATAATATGCCAAACAAAAATCCTACGTTTAATTTAATTTAAAATTGTTTGTAAAAATTAGCTCAACTGCCCGGTTGATAATAACAAGGCACAAGATAATAATCCATTGCAGTGTATAAAATCATTCCATCTATTCTCATCTCTTTAAAGATCTAAGGGTCTGGAAGCATGCTCAGTATGTCTCAGCATGCAGTGTTTTCTCTCTCTGCACTGTGGCTGTCAAAGGCAGTCGTAAATGATTCCCCTCCCTGGTCTGAGTGGTTTCAGAGGTTTCAGAGGTAGCGTAGAGAGTGCCCAGTAAATACAGACAGCTCTTATTTACATTGCTATGTTCAAAGGTTCTGGGCTAATTCAGCTGGGCAGTGTTTCTGGGCAGAGAGACAACATCAATATAGGGGAGCTATGCTCTGGGTTAAGCATCCATTATTAAAGGCCTGTGGCCTTGAGTCCAATGTTGTTTACATACTAGCCTCAAGTGAGAGAAAGTGTGTTTGAGTCTGTGTGTGTTTGTGTTTGTGTGTGTGTGTGTGTCTTAATTTGTGTGTCTCTAATTACAGACCAACGGAGAGTCGACCAGATATTGTCTCCACAGGATATTTGTGTACATTTATTCCAATATTCCACTTTACTTTTCAAATATTAAACTTGTGTATGACTGTTTCTTTCCCTTCATAAAGCCAGGGTGTTTCTGTGGAAACATGCAGGGCTGAGTGTTATTCAGGCATAACCCACTTTCCAATCACACGCTGAAGCACATGCCAAATAAATGTACCTTCTGTGAGATGAAACTCACTGATATTACCAGAATTACCCTGGCATAAAGACACAAAGGAAGAGGAAGATGTGTTCACATACTGCAGGCAGGGGTTTGCTGTAGATCAGAGGTGGAACAGGTCCGAGAGTGGTGTGACAGAAAATATATTCTGGGGCCCGTAGTTTTTCCTGATCTGGTAACCTAACCAGGTGAAACTCCGGACCTTATACGGTATGACGTAGTTAATCTGTTGTAAAAAGGTTGAAAATGGGCTATGATGGGACCAGAATTGTTCTAATCAGGTCACATGGTTTTAAAAAAACTGGATGGATGAAATCCCTGTCAAAATGCAGCAACTTTGTACTTGTTCATATGAATTATATTTTAAAGAAGGACTAGGGGGGTTTCCTATTCACAGACACAGATAAAGCAACATGATTGGACAATATAACTCACAGGGCTGAGCTTGCATGTTTGCATCATGTAGTTCTGCCCTATGAAACTGTAGGCCTAATAAAAAATTGACTCACAGTTTATGTCAGCTATTGTGTTAATTCAGTAATTCCAGTTAATCATTTTGGATTGAAACATTTTAAGTAGCCTAGTCAGCCCAACATAGTAAGCTAGACTATGCAGCTGTTGTTAGTAGCGCACAGTTGATCAGACCAAAAAATAGTATTGTTTCCATGCAATACAGCATCTCATCAGATCTCTAGTGTTTAGGTGTATAGGCTGCTACATTAATGGAATACTTTTTGCTTGTGTCTGTCGAGAGTGATGTGTTATAGCTTGCTAAATAAATACCTGAGGAAAGTGGAGAACGCGCCTTGAGCTTTGTGCATTGTGGCCGGTCCGCGCAACCTGCAATTTCCATGAATCTGATTGGTTAAGACACACAAAGAGCCTGCAGCAGCACTCCGATGTGAAGGACAGAGAAATTGTGCGCGAGTTGACAATTCATGATGCAAATCGTTTAAAAAACAACAACGCTTTGCATCTGTATATTTTATTAAACTATATGAAAAGTGGGGTGGCGGTGCCATACCTGATTGAGAAGTGCTGTTGCAAATGCAGTCTTGCCACACGTTTTCCGGTGGCCCTGCTGTGTATTGATATACTCTAAGACAGCCTGTAGAACCGAACCACTGCTGGGCTGTGTAAATGTGTCTATCCCTGAGCCTAAAATAAGCTCTGGAAGAAGACATAATGGGATTCTCCCTACAGACGGGTTGGTTGTTTAGCAGCAAAACTGACGCGTGTGTAACTATTAAAACAGATAGGTTGTCTTAGATTGTTGACAACATGTAAACTATATTTAGTCACCAAATGTTTATTGAAAACATAAATACATTTGCACAATGAGCACTTGTTGTCTCTGAAATACATTATTACAGTAGTTGGTTAGCTAGCTAGCGATTATTTTTTTTGAAATCAGTCAAAACTTCTCAAAACAAGACATGGTATCAAGAACAAGATAAAAGTTGCTGAAACGAGCCACCTACGATTCCCCACAAGGCAGCTTCTTATCAATTTTGCTATCTATCTGACCGTTTAGAATCATAAAAAATCTATGCTTCCGCCCCCATCGATGGGCGCACATCATTTTCGTGACGTTGTCAGCCAACCCGTCTATTCTAAATAAACTCCCATATCAATAACCCAACTCAATTAGTCTCACGCTCTGACTGGATTCTTATACACGCACGCATGCACACGCACACACACACACACACACACACACACACACACACACACACACACACACACACACACACACACACACACACACACACACACACTCGCACGACCCCATGTGGTCTCTGGAATAAGAAATAGTACCCTGCTTATCCAATTCTGTCATAAAACGTGGTGCTAAGTGTTTTGCCTGAATCTGTGATGATGTCGCACCAACTCAATTGAGCAGAAGTGGCTTAGGCAGCTCCCGTACTGGAGGATTCGGAGAACATTCGGAGAAACAGACAGGCAGACAGACATGTTAGAGGAGTGTTTCACCTTGGATTGCAGCAGGAGACTCACTCGTTAATTTGTGTGATTACCAGACGATGAGAAATGTCACAAATACTTTTTAATTAAGTCTGGTCTATAAAAAACAAAACAAAAACATAATCACTACCCATAACTCTCTCTCCCGCATCGGAAAGCTATCAGGTCATTCTCAACCCCACGTGATAACTCTTTAAATTGAAGCCCAGCGCCCACGTTGTCTCGTCTCTCAAATGTAATTTGACTCGATTCACATTAATCAGCATCTACTGTCCGCGGAACAAAAGATAAACGTTTTTGATGTTGTATGAATTGAAGGTTTGGGCATCTAGACAACTCTTTTCACATGAGGTTATGAAAAGTGCAGTATGTAGCGTCCTGTTCCATTCAGTGAGTGCATTTAGGGGGCACCATTAGTAATTTATTTGCACATTCACTATAGAAACCAATAATATAATTACATTTTTTCCTATAAAAAAAAAATAGAATAATAATATATAGCAGGTTATAACAAAAACTCACATTCACTATAGTAACTTAATTTAACTAACGATAAATGAGAACCTCTATTTGATTTAGCAGGGAATAAATATTCATATATGTATGTAACTTTGTATAATTCCATAGCCTTGCTATTTACATAAAAATAGTACAAATGCAGGTTTTAATTATCATGCACTGGTTGATTACAAGTAAGTGGAATAAGAAGATGTGCTGATTTATTTTATAATAACAAAAAATCTATTGCCATCCAAATGTTCTTATTTCACCACTGGACCAGTACTGTTTACAGTAGAGCCTGTGCATATGAAACTCCAAACTCCATGCAACCCTGACTTCACTCAGAAGCCTGTGGCAGTATTCGTGGGAAGCATTTTGAGAGAAAAGAGCAGACCAAGATTCTTTGGGTAGTCAAGTGAACAGAAAAACAACCAAAGTTCCTCGCAATTCTTCCACATTCCTGGAAGAGGCTTTCTGGCCTAGTTGAGGAGGATTAGAAGAAGACAGCACAGCCCACATGGTCTTAGTGCGGTTTGTCTCCTCTCCTGACAGAGAGAGAGGGAGAGGGAGAGGGAGAGGGAGAGGGAGAGGGAGAGAGAGAGAGAGAGAGAGAGAGAGAGAGAGAGAGAGAGAGAGAGAGAGAGAGAGAGGGAGAGAGAGCGAGAGAGAGATAGATAGAGAGAGAGAGAGAGAGAGAGAGAGAGAGAGAGAGAGAGAGAGAGAGAGAGAGAGAGAGAGAGAGAGAGAGAGAGAGAGAGAGAGAGAGAGAGAGAGAGAGAGAGAGAGAGAGAGAGAATCAGTTATAGAACCCATTGTTCTTTATGGTTGTGAGGTCTGGGGTCAGCTCACCAACCAACAATTCACAAAATGGACCCACAAAGAATTAGAAACAAATCCAATTTTCATAAACACTCATATACCACAGTGTGCCATCACAGCAGCACGATTTGTGACCTGTTGCCACAAGAAAAGGGCAACCAGTGAAGAATAAACACCATTGTAAATACAACCCATATTTTTGCAAATCGTTACAATACTGCATATAGACATAATATGACATTGAAATTGAGTCCCTCAAATCCACAGCAAATTGAGTCCCTCAAATCCACAGCAAATTAAGTCCCTCAAATCCACAGCAAATTGGGTCCCTCAAATCCACAGCAAATGGAGTTCCTCAAATACACAGCAAATTGAGTCACTCAAATCGACAGAAAATTGGGTCCCTCAAATCCACAGCAAATTCAGTCCCTCAAATCCACAGCAAATTCAGTCCCTCACAAATGAAGTATGTTAAATCCACTGTATGAATTTCTTTAGAAGGAGAATAGAACACACAGACATCTACTGTACATGCCTCTCTGACCTCTAGGCTACCTGCCAGCCCAGTCCTATAACCTGGAAAGACTGAGGTCAAGGCACTACCAGACCCCGCCACGACACCTCTGTTGATTCTACAGCGTCCACAATCAGACACACAAAGCTCATCTAACAACCCTTCCACAAAGCAAAGCAATCCCTTTGGCCGCAAAAGAGCCATGATCCCGCAAACGAGCCAAGATCCCCAGCTTGCTTGGCGAAAAGTTCCCTCACTCTTTAGTTTCAACCGATGTGACTCTACTGTACACACCCTCTTTCCAATTGTGCCTATTTTCGTTTTGCTCTGTCTTTTTTTACTTTTTACCCCAAAACAACCTGTTCAGCATACCGTGCAGTTACAGAATGGACTGAGGAAACAAGAGCCTGATTTAGCAGACTGCAGGGACTGAGACTTTCTATTATCTTTGGATTTGTGATGATTTATGCTTTGTGCGTGTGTTTCTCTGTCGCTCCTCTCTCTCTCTCTCTCTCTCTCTCTCTCTCTCTCTCTCTCTCTCTCTCTCTCTCTCATTCTCTCTCTCGCTCATTCTCTCTCTTTCTCTCATTCTCTCTCATTTTCTCTCTCTCTCTCATTTTCTCTCTCTCTCTCTCTCTCTCTCTCTCTCTCTCTCTCTCTCTCTCTCTCTCTCTCTCTCTCTCTCTCTCTCTCTCTCTCTCTCATTCTCTCTCTCATTCTCTCTCTCGTTCTTTCTCTCGCTCTCTGTCTCTCCATCTGCACATAGTAAGATCTCTCCTGTCTTCCCTTCTTTCCCCTATAGAGTTTTTCCAGGCCGGGCCTCCAGCCCAAACTCCACAATACCAGATGTCTGATTCTGAACAGACGGAACAGGAGGAAGTATTTCGTAGAGAATCAGATCATCTAAGCTGAGATAGTGTTTGATAAGCCTCACACAGCACTGGGCAAACATACAATAGGGATGGGGATGGAAAGCTGAGACATAAGAGGATGTTCTCTCTAAGGGATCTCTGCACAGTATGAACAATTAAGCCAATTATTGTATATACTGTACATAAGGCCTAGTTTGTATGTAGCTATTCCACTCTGTGACACAGATGGGTTACAATGGGATTTTTTGTGTGCGTCTATTTGTTTCATATCTCAAGGGTACATACAGTACATAACATGTAGAATAATTGCAAATGATATGTGTAAAACTGTAATCAAATCAACTCAAATCAAATTGTATTGGTCACATGCGCCGAATACAACAGGTGCAGACATCACAGTGAAATGCTTACTTACAGCCCTTAACCAACAGTGCATTTATTTTTTACAAAAAAAGTAAAAATAAAACAACAACAAAAAAAGTGTTGAGAGAAAAAAGAGCAGAAGTAAAATAAAGTGACAGTAGGGAGGCTATATATACAGGGGGGTACCGTTGCAGAGTCAATGTGCAGGGGCAATGCAAGACACCATTTTGAGTAGCGTACTTGTCTCATTATCTCAAGGGTAGAAAATGTGTTGCATAGTAACAAATCGAGAGTTTGGGACTAAAAGGTTCTATCTAAGCTATATGGAATTGTTTGAAGAAGGTCATACCAAGGATATTTTGATATTTGATTTGGAATTTTAAGACCCCTTGAAATATCAAAAAAATATATAAGAAAATGATTTGATTTCTACTAAGCTAGATGGAATACGTTTGTATGGGCTAAAAGTAGTAAGGCCCCAACATTTATTTTAGCTTTGAGCTGTTGACATCCTAAACCCTACTACCCACAAGGCCTAGCTTACTTCCTGTCCCTCCCAAGCAGCTAGCCCTACCCAGCAGGCCATGCCATTCCAGTAATTGAGTGAGTAATGAACTTATTCCGCTGAGTGGTTTTCTGGATGCACTCTACACCAGGCTGTAAATCCCAAGGCAAAATGGCAGATTAGAAAAAAAAACTTGAGGAAATAAATAAAAGCAAAAATAAAATCCATAGTACTGTCATTCACTCACCATGAATCCAGTAAAGGTCTCAGTCAATTTGTGCGATCCTGTCTTCCCGCTCTTCTGGCCGACCGTCAGTAGCCATTTGCAGCTTTCTGTGGTCATCTGGAGTTATTAGCTAACAAAACAGTGGGTAAGTATCTGGAATGTATCCTGATGATGGTAATAACGTTCTATCCCTCTAACTCTGTCTTCCCCTTTCTCTCTCGTTCTCTCTTCTTTTTTAAATATATTTATTTTTACATCCTAGGACTTTCTCCTTGACAAACCACAAACCACCTTGGGGGTAACATGGGCGTCTCTCACAGTCCAATGGAAAACATGGGGGTCTCTCACAGTCCAGTGGGAAACATGGGGGGTCTCTCACAGTCCAGTGGGAAACATGGGGGGTCTCTCACAGTCCAGTGGGAAACATTGGGCGTCTCTCACAGTCCAATGGAAAACATGGGGGTCTCTCACAGTCCAGTGGGAAACATGGGGGGTCTCTCACAGTCCAGTGGGAAACATGGGGGTCTCTCACAGTCCAGTGGGAAACATGGGGGGTCTCTCACAGTCCAGTGGGAAACATGGGGGGTCTCTCACAGTCCAGTGGGAAACATGGGGGTCTCTCACAGTCCAGTGGGAAACATGGGGGTCTCTCACTGTCCAATAGGAAAGGAAAGAAAGCAGAGAGCTGCTCCCATTTTACAAATATACTATTGAGTTCTCACAATTAGCAGGCCTACTGCCCAGATATCAAAATAAGCAGCCTGAAGTCAAAACAAAGGCACAGCACAGGCAGGGGTATAAACCCAAGACGTACACACACACACACACACACACACACACACACACACACACACACACACACACACACACACACACACACACACACACACACACACACACACACACACACACACACACACACACACACACACACACACACACACACACACACACATACACACACACACACTAGAAACCCCAAGTAACCTGCCAAGTGAAATATTTTCTTCCGACTTCTCATGCTGATGCTACCATGAGGATGATGGGAGAACTGACATCATCTGTTAAATATTGTTTTTATCTTGTACAGTAATTCCCCGTCCGTTCTGCGTAGGCCAGGCCTACGACGCAGCACAGCGCAGTACGTATTTATTCCTCTCACAGGGCTATACATTCGTGTTTTTGTGGAAGCCTGTAACTGTTGCTAAGGGCTGGGAGGGAGGGTTGGCCATTGACCAGTTAAAATACAGATGTTGGATCAGCGGCATAATTCCATTCAGCCATGATTTACATTTAGAACACAGCAAGCAGTCGCCAATCACAGCCTACCCCAGTCACTCATGTCTCACGCAGGAAATCGAAGCCGACTAGAACCTAATGAGAAAAGTGAAACGCTGAACTTTTATGAGTTGCTTGCAAAAGTCCTCTCTCACAACTTTCGGGCACATAATGCCAAACCTCTTGAAGCTAATCATCTAGCTGAGATGAGCTTGGAAAGGAGAACCTTCCTGAAGAGCTTCCTTAAAAGTATATTGACGCACGTGTGTCAATCTTAGTAACATAATACAAAAATCCCCATCAAAATCTGTCAGTTCAAACTACTGATATCCAGTGGCATGCATTCATGGATGCCAAGGGAAGCCAGGCTTCCCCAAACAATTTATACCAAAAAAACTAACAAAAACACATATCAAATAATGTATCATTCGTCTCTCTGTGTTCAATAATTTTCCTTCAATTCTCAAGAGGCTGAATGTATCTCACTGGGGAAAGCATCCGAGTGAGAGAAACAGCGCCCCTCTGTCTCTGTATGTATTGCCCATCTATCTGATACTGTCTGGTCAAATAGAGTATGACATTGTTGCCGCCTGTAGCATTGAATGCAAGGGAAGCCAGCAAGCATTTGGCCTCCCTTGATAAAAAGAGTATATAATAATAGCCAATCAGAGTTTAGCTATGAGTGAGCTCAAATGTGAATGGTCCTGGATTTGGATTTGGCTTCACACCAATCACATCAAAAGCAAAACATAACTGACAGAAAAAACTTGAATTAGCCCTTTCCAAAATTAGCCATGTAAGGAGATAGGGATTTGGACTTGTGGTTTTACTTAATTCTCCGTACTGGCCAATGATTATAACGGAGACTCTGATTCAACCATAAATTCATACATTGTGCCCCTGGCCTGAGTAGATGTAGTAAGCTAATGTTAACTAGCTGGCTAGCGAGCAAGCATTTTAGCCAGGTAAATTAGGACAACAAAAAATTAAAGCATGTACTGTAGGACAGCATCATAGAGGCTTCGTCAACATGAGAGAGAGGAGGACATCATTGGCATTTCGCTACAAGTAGGGAGAGTCAACATGTTTTTTCTACTGGCACGAACGCACGCGCGCACACACACACACACACACACACACACACACACACACACACACACACACACACACACACACACACACACACACACACACACACACACACACACACACACACACACAGAAATCAGAGCCATGGACAGCAACATCATATTTAGCTTACGTTGATTGGACTAAATAGTTTTTGGTATCTTTTAGTTGTCACTGTACTGTATTAGACTAAGCATAGATTATTTGATGATGTTGAAATGTTGAAGTTGAAATGGTGCTGGAATTGTGGCGGCAGCTCCTGTTTTATTTGCGCCTTGTGGTAACTCTCTGTGGTTCTAAATCAATAGTCGTATAGTAGTCCGAAAATGTCGGAAACATTAACTTGCTTGACCATGCTGTAGGTCATGTAACTGTAGGGCATGTAACTGTAGGACATGTAACATACAACACAATTATCACAACACATAAAAATAAAAATGTTTTACCCATTTTACCCAAGACAGATTTTTTGGGGGTTGCATGGGCTGTGTCTCAATCCAACGCGTCCGCCTGCGGTGGAAAGTGGCCCGAGCTACAGCTTTGTTTGTCAGACCAGGAGACATCCCGAAAATGTCTGTAGCGTCCGAACTGTTTGGCCTAGAAACTAATATGACCACTCTATGGAAAAAAATATGTGTCCAAAAACAAAAATATTTCCTGAGCTTTCTTATGTATCCTAGATATACTGTAGGACAGACATTTCAAAACCTGATTCCTTCTTATGCATTTTTTGACTGTCTGTTTTGCCATTTATGAATGTGTTATTCAATGTGTTTCTATGGGCTATAGGAGTAAAGGCCAAATTTAATATTTTATAAACTGCCGATTTTGCAGGTTTTCCTACTTACAAAGCATGTAGAGGTCTGTAATTTTTATCATAGGTACACTTCAACTGTGGCATACGAAATCCAGAAAATCACATTGTATGATTTTTAAGTAATTAATTTGCATTTTATTGCATGACATAAGTATTTGATACATCAGAGAAGCAGAACTTCATATTTGGTAAAGAAACCTTTGTTTGCAATTACAGAGATCATACGTTTCCTGTAGGTCTTGACCAGGTTTGCACACACTGCAGCAGGGATTTTGGCCCACTCCTCCATACAGACCTTCTCCAGATCCTTCAGGTTTCTGGGCTGTCGCTGGGCAATACGGACTTTCAGCTCCCTCCAAAGATTTTCTATTGGGTTCAGGTCTGGAGACTGGCTAGGCCACTCCAGGACCTTGAGATGCTTCTTACGGAGCCACTCCTTAGTTGCCCTGGCTGTGTTTTTCTGGTCGTTGTCATGCTGGAAGAGCCAGCCACGACCCATCTTCAATGCTCTTACTGAGGGAAGGAGGTTGTTGGCCAAGATCTCGCGATACATGGCCCCATCCATCCTCCTCTCAATACGGTGCAGTTGTCCTGTCCCCTTTGCAGAAAAGCATCCCCAAAGAATGATGTTTCCACCTCCATGCTTCACGGTTGGGATGGTGTTCTTGGGGTTGTACTCATCCTTCTTCTTCCTCCAAACACGGCGAGTGGAGTTTAGACCAAAAAGCTCAATTTTTGTCTCATCAGACCACATGACCTTCTCCCATTCCTTCTCTGGATCATCCAGATGGTCATTGGCAAACTTCAGACGGGCCTGGACATGCGCTGGCTTGAGCAGGGGGACCTTGCGTGCGCTGCAGGATTTTAATCCATGGTGTAGTGTGTTACTAATGGTTTTCTTTGAGACTGTGGTCCCAGCTCTCTTCAGGTCATTGACCAGGTCCTGCCATGTAGTTCTGGGCTGATCCCTCACCTTCCTTATGAACATTTTTGAACATCTTGGCATGGTTCTGTTATAATCTCCACCCGGCACAGCCAGAAGAGGACTGGCCACCCCTCATAGCCTGGTTCCTCTCTAGGTTTCTTCCTAGGTTTTGGCCTTTCTAGGGAGTTTTTCCTAGCCACCGTGCTTCTACACCTGCATTACTAGCTGTTTGGGGTTTTAGGCTGGGTTTCTGTACAGCACTTCGAGATATTAGCTGATGTAAGAAGGGCTATATAAAATAAAATTGAAATTGATTGATCATTGATGCCCCACGAGGTGAGATCTTGCATGGAGCCCCAGGCCGAGGATGATTGACCATCATCTTGAACTTCTTCCATGTTCTAATAATTGCGCCAACAGTTGTTGCCTTCTCACCAAGCTGCTTGCCTATTGTCCTTTAGCCCATCCCAGCCTTGTGCAGTTCTACAATTTTATCCCTGATGTCCTTACACAGCTCTCTGGTCTTGGCCATTGTGGAGAGGTTGGAGTCTGTTTGATTGAGTGTGTGGACAGGTGTTTTTTATACAGGTAGCGAGTTCAAACAGGTGCAGTTAATACAGGTAATGAGTGGAGAACAGGAGGGCTTCTTAAAGAAAAACTAACAGGTCTGTGAGAGCCCGGAATTCTTACTGGTTGGTAGGTGATCAAATACTTATGTCATGCAATAAATTGCAAATTAATTACTTTAAAATCATACAATGTGATTTTCTGTTTTAGATTCCGTCTCTCACAGTTGAAGTGTACCTATGATAAAAAGTACAGACCTCTACATGCTTTGTAAGTAGGAAAACCTGCAAAATCGGCAGTGTATCAAATACTTGTTCTCCCCACTGTATATATGTATTTATACCTACAGGGGTCCTTAAATTCCAAATCAAATAGCTAAATGATCCATGGTATGACCATCTTAAAACAATTCCATATATTACCCCCCCCACAAGGCTTAGACTTTTAGAGGTTAGAGCTAAGTAACCAATTTCCCCCATCAGTTTCCCTGGTGTGAAAAATGCATGGTGGAATAGCTGCCTATTTTAATACTGCCCAGCTCAAAATATGTCTCTCTCCTGGATTGCTTTTGTCAGCTAGTGTCACTGCCAGTGGCGGCTCCTGAAAAAATTCTCAGGGGGGGCAATTTTTCTGATGATTTAGGTGACCTACACACATTTAAAAAAAGATATGTCCAGCAACAACATGAAGACAGGGGCAGCATATAAGTCAATACCAGAAGCATTTATTGACTGATCTCAAAAGTGTTGGCTTACAAAAGCAAAATAAGTTATCACAGTAAAAATAATCAAGGGTGTTCTTTCACATTCCTCAACACTGCATAAACAATATGCATTTCCATAAAACACCTCATCTAATAGTGCCACAAAGTTGACAAGTCCAAGAAAAATACCAGGGTTGGTGGAGCCCTCAGTTTCATCTTTGCCTCGCAAAGCTAACTCAAACACTCCGCAAAACTTCACACACTGGATTAGCCGGCTGAGGATGTGGCGGTTCTTGCTAACCTCATCGTTGTGGCGGCGGACAGCTAGCCTGTATCCCTCATCCAGTTGAGTGGCAATGTTCACTCTCCCCAAAGCAGACAATCTCAAACAGCTATCCATGTAGGTCTTTGACAGCTCATGTTTCTTAATCTTTTCTGAAAGATGGTGCATGTCCGTTACACCAGTCGCTGTCCAAGCGGTGCTGTCTGCCGTGCCGCCTTCAGGGTGAAAGAGTAAGCAGGGGTAGCAGAAGACTGCATTAGCTACATCGCAGCCTGCTAGCCAGGTTTTTCGTTCGTACCAATTTTTGGAAAATCCTCGGGTGTAGGACTTTCCCCCTTTAGTAGAAACCTGTTGAATTATTACATTTGGTCTGGGAGGTCCTAATTGTTTCGTTGCCAATTTATCTTGATTTGTTCGCCGACAAAAAGGAACTTCTTTCAAAGAGACAATCGAGTTGCACTGAACGCTAGCCATCTTGACAGTAGTACGTGAATTGATTGACGCTGCTACCCGCTCTTTTCTTAGTTACGTTCATGGTTATGTTACGTATGACGAAAGCGCGTAAGTGCAAGCCCTCCCGGAACCCATAGAGATTGTATTGAAAGCTCTGATATTTGAAAAAAAAAGATTTTACATGAGAGTCTATGAGAGACTTCTGGGGTGATTTTCAACCTGACTGAAATCGCCCCAAAAGGGGCGGGGCCATTTGAAGCACAACTTTAGCCTGATTGGACATTTAGTGGCAGATCAGACGTCTAGATTAGAACACTGATAACTACTGTTGCCGTGATATAATTGATTAGAAAAAAAATCCCTTCCTTTTCCCGTTTGGCAGTGCGTCGCCCATATCACCCTAATGAACACACCGCCCCTGGTCACTGCCTAATGTAACATGATGAGTAATTATGCTCAACTAAGGAATTCAGTATAACTTGGAGAAAACTCTTTGGAATAATAAGATAACCTTGAAATAGAAGTGGTAAAATGGCGCAGTGTCAGCTCCTTCTCAATAATGGGCTTTCAGACTCTTACTTACTCACTGCCTTACTCCTCTTCACTGCCAGTGGAGCATAGGGCCTCAACAAGCCCATGCTATGCCTGTGGAGCATAGGGCCTCAACAAGCCCACGCTATGCCTGTGGAGCATAAGGCCTCAACAAGCCCACGCTATGCCTGTGGAGCATAAGGCCTCAACAAGCCCACGCTATGCCTGTGGAGTATAAGGCCTCAACAGGTTCACACAATGCCTGTGGAGCATAAGGCCTCAACAGGCCCACACAATACCTGTGGAGCATAAGGCCTCAACAAGCCCACGCTATGCCTGTGGAGCATAAGGCCTCAACAGGCCCACGCTATGCCTGTGGAGCATAAGGCCTCAACAAACCCACGCTATGCCTGTGGAGCATAAGGCCTCAACAAACCCACACTATGCCTGTGGAGCATAAGGCATTATGTAAGACGATACTTTGCAGCTTACTCAGCTGTTTGTCTTTTGTTACATTTAGGCTCTCCAGATTCAATAAAATAAATGTCTAACCCACGCCTGTCGATTTCTACAGTTCTGCTAGTCTGAATAAAACAGGATGCATTTTGTCCATAGCCAATAACTTACTCTTTTACAATCCAGCTGCTTTATATCTGCTGTTTTAATACCCCTGTCCAACAAATGCGTTGACACATACTGTACATACCAACCAACCCCTGTCATCTTTATACAGACCCCAACTTCACACACACGCAAACGCACGCACGCACACACACACACACACACACACACACACACACACACACACACACACACACACACACACACACGGCTCCTGATTCCAGTTTTCTAGGCAAAAGTCAGAGAAGCCATGATTTATAATCAACCAGCCTGTAAATTCTACAAACTAATTCATCAATGCAAAGGGGGAGTGCTGGGTAATAAACGCCTGCTTCCTCTTGAGGCAGCCAGATTTATCATTGTGTACAGGGGATGTTTTTGTACAAATAAGTTTACATAATGTCGGTATTTGCAAGTCAACAATTCAATGACACAAATATTTCTGATGGCGAGATCAGGGAAGGGAGTGAGAGCGCTTTTTGACAGCAAAGACTCTGGATGTTTCTTTACAGAACAAACACATTGATTTAAGGTCAGTTTATCACGACCAGCGGACTGGCTATAATTTGAATCTGTTTATTCTCTTAGGTACCGTAACTTATCGGAGCATATGCCTTTCTCTACCAAGGTATGACCAATGAGCTACATAGGGCCTAGGTGTCATTGCCAGCGATTTTATTTTCCCTTTCAAGTTTCTTCCCGGCTGATAAACAGGATATTCTACTTGGACAATGGAGACAGGAAGTGGACTTTAGTCTGTCTGTTTGTCTCCGAGGGCTATTCTCCTGGGCACGTTGGCACGAGCACTTTCTAATCTTCACGGTCAAGATGCACCAATTAGAGATCTGAATCAGAGGAAACAGACAATGCCTTAGGAACTTGGAACACGCCGACGCCAGCATTTAAACAATGGTCTTGACCGAACCTTCGGATAAATCATTACAGCCCTGACAAGAGATCCCAAAACTGGTATTTTCGATGCAATTCAGGCTAACACCCTGGTTTCAGGAAAGCACTGTAGCTGAGAGGGGAACATAAAAAAAACATAAACGTAGTCGGTCCAGTTTCCCTGGCTTTGAGTGCACTGTTCACGGTCTCAGCTCGACTCAGACATGAACAAATTACATCTTGTAAGATTTTCCCTGAGTTGCACATTCCATAGTGGGCGGCCTCAGTGGAATTGATGCAAACTGTGACATGTCCTATTGATCAAGGCACGAGGGAGCGCCTTGCCTCGCCTCACTATGTGTGTGTGTGTATGAGTGCGTGTGTGTACGAGTGCGTGTGGAGTGGGAAATCCAACCCCTGTACATAATATGACCCTTCAGATGGAACCATAAGGACCTCTTGGCAAATCTGAGTGCTGAACATGGGTCGGTTGGGCCTCTCAGTGCACATAAACACACACACACACACACACACACACACACACACACACACACATTCTTGTACAGCTAACCTTGTGGGAACACACAATTCAGTCCCATTCAAAACCCTATTTTCTCTAACCCTAACCCGTACTCTTACCGTTACCCTAACCTTAACCCTAACCCTTAACCCAAAAACCTAACCTTAACCCTAACCCTAAACCTAACCCTAGCTCCTAACCCTAACCCTAAAACTAACACTAGCTCCTAACCCTGACACTTAATGTAATTCTAACCCTAACACTAATTCTAACCTTAACCCTAAACCCCCTAGAAATAGCATTTGACCTCGTGGGGACTAACAAAATGTTTGTTTGCTTACTATTCTTGTGGGGACTTCTGGTAAACATGTCCACACACACACACACACACACACACACACACACACACACACACACACACACACACACACACACACACACACACACACACACACACACACACACACACACACACACACACACACACACAGACACACACACACACACACACACACACACACACACAGACACACACACACAAAGACACACACAAACACAGCTGTGTTTTCGTGAAACCTTTTTTTTCACCCTTACCCTAACCCTAACCCTATTTTCCCTAACCCCAAAACCCAAAACCTAACCGTTAACAAATATTGGATATTGGGTTCCTGATAATGTAGGAAGACAAGTGCACACAAATACACCACACACACACACACACACAAACACACGTAGACACACACACACACAACAGGGTGGGTGGAACAGGGGAGACAGACAGTGACAGCAGTATTTCTGAGGTAATCCTGTC